>NC_138191.1:56072739-56704149 GCF_964194105.1 Spermophilus citellus | reverse complement strand
GGATCTGGGATTAAATCTGCTGAGTCAGTACAACTTTATTAACTTTGGACATGTATTTTGGCCAAAGTTAAAGATTCACCCCAAATTGACCAAGTCAGCATTTCAGCAACAAATGGTTAATAAGTCTTGTTCGAAGCAGGGTGCTGACTGTGGAGGAGGAGAAAAGAATCCAGATGAGGCTTCTGCCTTCCAGGAGCTTCCAATCTGGTTAGCCTTGGACCTCTAAGTGATTCCGAAATTTTGATTAATAAAATTTTGATTAATAAAACCTGCAGTATGATTGCTGCCTTGTCCTCCTCAGGCTCAGAAAGTTGCATGTGTTATGTGTTAGCGTATGATGCTCTGGGGGCACAGTGTGAGGTGGGGAGCCAGCTTGAACTGAAGGCAGAAAAAAGAAGATGGTAAATTTGTGCTTTCACCAGGCCCATGGTGATCCATCATGCACGAAATGTGTTTACACTGGCACCCAGCTGAAGAATCCATGGAATTCCTTTTGTAACTGCTTTTATAAATACATGGGCCTGAATCTTTTTGGGAATTGCTGAGAGAATCATGCAACCTCCCAAGGCAGGTTTTTGTAGTTCTGCAAATTTAGGGAGGCAGAGAGGGGGGAAAATATGTTCTTGAGCCTTGGCATGTGGTTTAGGGGGAAAAGTGGCAGCAATGAGAAAAGTGAGTAGATATTCTACCCGGAGAATGATTCTTGGAACAAAAAAGGATTTGAGGGCGGAAAGAAGCAATCAGCAGAAAGGAGTGCGTGGGTGTTCTCTGGGGTACCTCCCAGGCTCCTTCAGGAAGACAGCTATGATTTTACAGTCTTGAGGTTGCCTGTCCTCGCTCCCCAGCTTTGCACCCAAGATCCACAGAACATACCCCTACAGAGGCGTGCTGAAAGCTTGTTCGTTTAGTCACTCCTTCCTTATCGATGACGGTCTCCCTGCTCACATTTCACTCCCGCTGCTGACTCACAAGTTGCCTTAAAAACAGCAGTTTTTACACCTTGGGAGGATAATTTCATAACTCCATGACTGCTGGCTGGGTCTGCCTGTGTGCTGTTTGAGTTGGTGTGTCCAGAAGAGCGATAACTACCCATCTGAAGCCAAAGTTCATGGTCCAGGTTAATGGATATTTAATGCAAACTCCTGATTCCATTTCCAAATCTCCCTCCCCCACCAATGAGGCTATTTAGAAAACACCCAAATGGCAATACAAAAAAAAAAAAATTGATTTGGCTTGTGTCTCTTTATTAAAAATATTTTCTGGGTTTCCCATTTCAGTATTAAGATGCCTTAATTTACTGGGGTTCAATAATAATAAAGCAAAACAATGAGTCTTGGAGGGAGCAGAGTAAGAAGGGCTGGATATTTCTGATATTTATTGACCTTCTGTCTACCCTGTGCTAGACACCACAGGTACTTTGCAAATGGCATCTTAACAGTCATATGAGGTTCAAGAAAGTGACCTAATCTCTTTTCAAAGTTGGAGGAAGTGGGGCCCAGAAAGGCTAAGAGCTGTATGCAAGTTCACACAGCCAATCGAAGACGGGGCCAGCACCAGAATCCACATCTGCATGACTTCAAAGCCAATGTCCTGACTACGATACCAGCCTCTCCACATAATGCAGGCTGACTTCACTTGACAGGTGGCTGCCCAGGCAGTGGCTGTTGCTTTTTTTTGTCTGTGCACTCTAAGTCTTTTGTGCGGAAAAGGAGAACTTTGTGTTTAACAATAAGAACACGTTTAGATATAGCTGCTTTATGGAGTTCAGACTTCTCAAATCCTTACCATTTAATTTTTACCACAATCCCACAGGGTAGGTATCATTACTAGGAGCCATGGGGAACACCTCTTGGATTTGCCAGCCCAGCATTCACCTCTCTTTCTTCTGGTACCAGCACCTTGGCCGTCCTTAGGGGATCACTTTTCCTCCATCTTCAGTCCATGTGCTTTGCCTGGGGCTGACCCCACTGACTGGCTCTTGGGGACTAGATTGAAAGCTATGTAATGAGAACAGCTGGTCTGTAGTTGGTTTAGGAGTGAGCCCATGGCTTAGCTGGATAATCAGGGCAAATGAGCATCGGCTCCTGAACTTTAGCAACAACAATAGGAAATTGGAGCTTGATTTCTGGTGGTGTTGCAGAATAGGAAGTGCTGAGGGATGTCTGCCGAAGTTAAGGAGAACTGGCCTGAGAATGGAACTAATCCAGAGAAAAACAGAGCTGAAGAAGAGGGAGGAGACATGTCTCTCATGACATTGTCTGGGTGCCCAAAGTCCAGCAGTGTCAAAATCCAGGCTCCCCTGTTACAAATAAGCTAATAAATTTGATTTTGCTTAAGCTGGTTTAAGTTGGGTTTCTGTCCCATTGTTACGTATTATTTAAGTTATTGTTCCTCACCGTCCAAAGAAATTTAAGATTACTATTTCATCACTGTCCACCTTACTAACCATTTATTTAATTGTGGATTCTGGGGATACAAGAGTCATCTAGCCCCAGAGATGTTTCCTATTTTGTTATGGGATGGTAGAGAGAGTTGCTGATAACAAGATATTATGGATTAAAGTTGTCCTAAAATCTATTCTCCCACTTTCCCTTTCTTTCCCTCAATCTCTCTGTCAGTGGAAAGGGCACATCGGAGTCAGAGGAATTGACAGAACTGGGGAATAAGGGAGAGGTGGTATTTGGGTATATTGTCTGTTGGCAGGGAGACAGGACCTTCATGCGAAACACATGTTGGGCAATATTAAATGTGACACTGGGCATTTGGTGAGAGGTCAGAAATGAATATGTAGTTTTAGGTGACATACATAGAGGTAAAAGGTGAAGTTTCAGGAGCCTGGGCAAGGATAGGAACGGAGAAGTTTAGAACTGAAGGGTGCTCAGATGATTGTGAGATGGAGAGGAGGGGTTAGCAGAGAGATTTCATAGCTCTTAATCGGCTTAGCCCAGTGTTATTTGAGGAGAAACTCATGGCATAAAAATTTATTTTATACCAGAGAAGGGAGTCTTCAAACACATCAGTGTTCAGAAAATGCAGATTCCTGTTGGTCAAAAAAAATCCATATTCTTCCATAACTCATTTATTCCTTTCGTAGTTGAAAAAAAAAGTGAGCATTTAAAGCTAATTGCCTTCTACAAGTTTGATCATAGTGAATATTTTCCACTTTGGAAACAATTTCAGAATGTTTGAGAATGAAATATTTTTTCATGTGTAATTTATGCAGGCTAAATTTGGAATAAACACAACATAAAATGTCACCCAAAAGATAGGACTGAAAAATTATTTTGGAGCAGAGCCTTATTAAGTTTTCATGTACATCTAGGGTCTTTTGATTATTCTGAGAAGTCTGCAGGCTTGAAAGTATATTATATGAGAAGATCATATACTATTATGGAACTGCTGATGGAAACTTTTACGTGAGGATTTTGTTTCCTGGTATTACAGAGCCAACCATTACTTATGTAGAATGAAAAAAAAAAGAGACAGGGGGACAGATTGCATCCGGGATCATTGTAACACACCAAAAGTTGTGTTATTGAGTCCATTTGGTTTTGGTACACATTTGCGGAGGATGATGTTGATGTTATTATCAGTGTTGTCCAACAAAGTTCCTCAAAAATAAAGCTCAGATTGTTTGTGCAGAGCTCTGCACCTGACGCAGAACCAAGCACCATTTTGAAGGTAAGGACTCACTAGGGGGTGGATGGTTTTTCACTGTGTTGAAGGTCCCATCACTGTAGGATGTTTAATATCCTCATTCCTTCTACTAAATATTGGCAACACTATTCAAATCATTGTGATAACCATGACATCTCCCATATTACCAAACAACCTCTTCTTAGTCAGTGACTACTGAAGAATTGCCACTTTGAGATGTCAGCTTTGGGGACCTCAAAGGAGTAGGAAGCCTACACCCAAGATCACCTAGCTCAACTTACCTCACCATCTCTGTTGGTCATGGTTATGCTGCCCTTCCCCTCTTTGCTTGTCAGGCAGAAATCACAGGTACTTTGGGACAGTGTCACTCATGACCATCATTCACCCCAGATTTCTTATCAGATTACATGCAAATGTTATATAGATCTGCTGCATTAGAGTGAAGGCTTTGGGGTTATTCATGGGGAAGATAAAGATTCCAGAATTCAGAAACTTAGGAAGTGGGCTGGAGCCAAACAAACTTCTTAGGGTGACATGTGGCTTCTGAAACCTTTCCTCTGGGTATGGTGTGGATGGAAAAGAGGATCCCTCAGCTCATGCATCCACCTTTGAACTTCGTCCTGCCCCTGAAAAGCTCACAAGTCCATCTCTCCAGGTCTCCTCCGTCTAGATTTCTCAAACTCAGCAGTTCCTGCACCATAACCCTCTTCCCCAATGGTACTGTTGCCTGGAGCCCTGACACATGCATACTTTGATATCTGGAATCTAGTGACTTTGGAGGGATAACATTTTAAGGATTTTTTTAGATGAGTTACAAAACTTGGTTTCAGCAGTAGAATATTGGAAATTCCCAGTACAATTTGGCCACCCTAAGGGCATTAAGCTGTAATCGTCCCCCACCACCCAAATCAGCTAGGCCTCATTGCCCCTTCCCTTATTTCTAAAAAGGACAAAACACCCATCCCATGACTGATCATTCCATTTTCCAATGCCCCTGGATCAAGAGGGTAACCCGGTCAGCTGCCAATCTAGGCATTGTTTCCTGTTTGCTTGTAACTGTTTCCATGGAAAGTTTATTTAAAATGCAATAGCTACTCAGTCTTCAGGAATATAGATATCTGGACTGCCTCAAGGAATATAGAGAATTCATGAAGATTTCCAGAAATTTGAATAAATAATAATGGTGGAAAAGAGAACAGTCACTGGCTTTCTGGATTCAAGTTCTAGCTCTCTCTACTGGCTGTGTGACTCTGGGCAACTTACTTAATTTTTCTTATCCTCATGATTTTCAGCTTTAAAAGAAGAATAGCAATATTAATTATGATGGGGGAGGTTTATTGAGAAAAATTACATGAAATAAAGGAAGTGAGGAATTTTACTAATTCCTAGAATGTAACAAGTATCAATACATTGTAAGGGGGTTATGATGTAATTTATGATTTTCCTACAGAAAGCAGAACAGACACTTAAGAAAAAAAGTTTTGTGGGGAAGAGAAAGTAAAGGGAGAGGAGAGGTGAGGCTGAAGAAGTAAAAATCTTTTCTACAATTCAAACTTATTAACTCTCAGAATAATTTTATGGTTTCATAGAAAAATTAGAGCTGGGGGCGGAAAAGAAAAAGATTTATATAAGGTGACCTATAGGGAATTAATAATTGCAGTGACTTTAAGAAGTAAGATTTTGGGCTGGGCCTGGGGCTCAGTGGTAGAGTGCTTGCCTAGCATGTGTGAGGCACTGGGTTTGATCCTCAGCACCACATAAACAAATAAAATAAAGGTATTATGTCCATCTACAACTAAAATTATGTATAAAGATAAGAATTTGAAAACATTTGAATTAAGATACTAGAATTCATAGCAGGTCTCCTTGCCCACCAATAAGGCATGTTAATCTGGATTCTTTAGAGATCAAAGAGATTTCTTAAATTCCTTTGAGGGCAGTAAAGTGGCCCTGGCCTTCAGCAGCCCCATTTAAGGGAGCAAGCTCCAAAGCCCCCAGATTGAACCAAGGATAACAAAGCGCCTGTCATTCCACCCGCTGTTTGCTAGGTCAGAATGGCACAAAGAAATCAGGGTTTGTCTCTTCAAAGAAGCAGAGTCCTGAGGCTGTGTAGATTGCAGTTAATGCCTGAAGGGATGTGTTAGTGCTGCTTTTATTTTACTTCCAATGTGCACACCACACACACACACACACACACACACACACACACACACACACACACACCAGTCCCTGAAGGTTGTATTTCCTGTTAAAAAGCCCTGTAAAAGGTATGTCTAGGGATTCTGGAGAATTAGGACATAATGAGAAGCCTCTTATGGACAAGGAGGAGACAGAATGCAGATTGTTAGTGAGGTGATGGAGTCTAAGTCCCAATCCTCCTTCGGGGTCATATTTAGTTCTCCTTTCTTCCATGCAGCATTTTAAAAAAAACATTTTTAGTTGCAGATGGACACAATACCTTTATTTTATTTTTTTATTGTTATGTGGTGCTGAGGATCAAACCCAGTGCTTCACATGTGCTGGGCAAGTGCTCTACCACTGAGCTACAACTCCAGTTCCCATGAAGCATTTTAACACTGGCCATATTGAGAATAATGACAATATTAAAAATTGGCAATAACAGTACTAATATTAACAATTAGTAACAAAAGTAATTACCCTTAATTTAATACCTGATGTATACTAGACATTGTGCTAGGAGCTTAACGTTGAATATCTTTTTCTTAATAATAGCCCAATCTTAGGAAAAAAATCCAACAAGCTGACTGTATATTACCTCTAATTCTTATACCAAGCAAGACAAGTCTTATCCTGTTTCACAAGAGAGGGAAATAGGCTTGGAGAGGTTGTGTGCCCAAGGCCACCCAGTCTACCTCATACGGAGCTAGAATTTGGACACTGACCTTCTTGAAGACAAGGGTCTTGATATGTACATCTTTTGTAGATGACTTCAGCCCATTGTCTGCAGAAGGTCCTCAAAAAAAAATGTTAATTCATTATGTAATACCAACAAATATTTA
This sequence comes from Spermophilus citellus, assembly GCF_964194105.1. Classification (NCBI taxonomy): domain Eukaryota; kingdom Metazoa; phylum Chordata; class Mammalia; order Rodentia; family Sciuridae; genus Spermophilus; species Spermophilus citellus. The sequence goes on along the minus strand of NC_138191.1, from coordinate 56,697,472 downwards.
CCAGCTACCCCCAGGGGTGATACTACACTAAGTGCCTATGTGTGTATATCCTGGGGGTGGCATAACATAATCTGGACATGGTCTCTGAAAGAGCTCTGGTCATCAGTATGCACCTGCCATGTGTTGCCATTAGCTGTGTGGCCTGTCTCTAACCTCATTCTTCCACATCCCAGAGGATGCCAGGATTAGAGCTGGAATAAACTCACACACTGTCTGGACCAAGTGCCACATTTAATAGATGTTCCTATTCATAAATCTATAGAGTGAAGCTCAGAGAGGTTCAGCTGACCAAGTTCACAAAGCCAGATAGTGGCACAACTGGGACATGAAGGCAACCACCTCCTAAGTGCTCACCGTCCCTTTTCCATTAGATAATAGCAAGACAGGGCATGAGGGAATATCAACTCAGAATGGGCCTCCTCTTGCTTAACTGTCCATGGAGATGCTGAGCCTGGTAAGGACCATTTGGTCTGCCAGGGGTCAGGTCTTCTCACAGATTAACAATGTGAATCAAAAGAGAAAGTTTATTTCTTGAAAGTTTTACTCTGTGTGTTCCCTTAAGACCCACTGCAATGTTCACCCAAACCAGGTACAAATTTGTGACAGATTTCTCTATATTTGGTTTGTTTTATGTGCTTCAGATTTCATCTTTTATCCCTATCTAAATATTCCAGAATGAACTAAAGGTATGCATATCTTGGGAAGTATTTCAAAATATGAGTATAAGCCAGGTGTGGTGGCAAACCCCTGTAATCCCAGCAAATTGAGAGGTTGAGGTAGGAGGATGGCAAGTTCAAAGCCAGCCTCAGCAATGGCGAAGTGCTAAGCAGCTCAGTGAGACCCTGTCTCTAAATAAAATACAAAATTTTGCTGGGGATGTGGCTCAGTGGTAGAGTGTCCCTGAGTTCAATCCTTGGCAAACCTCCCCCTCCCCCCAAAAAAGAATACATACAGTTGAACAGATTTGATTTTATAAAGTAACTTCTTCAAGAAGGCAATACCAGCAAAATTTTAACACCCCTGGCAGAGAGGCTTAGAAAAAAAGTTCCTGTTTCCCTTCCCTCCATCATCCCTTCCACTTAGAGCTTCCTTTCCAAGAATAAAAAGGCCCTACCTGTGTGAGTTGGCCAGGCTGCTCTGCAGCCAAAGAATCTGGAGGCTGGCTCAGTCCCAGGCACTGCCACACCCAGGATGGCTCCCCCACCCCTGCATTTATCTGTGGGGGCCCAGTGCCCCGCTGGGGAGGAGAGGTGAGTTTGCTGGTGTGACTCATGCCAAGGAAGTGGGAAGCCCAGACACATTTGGCTCATCAGTTCCTTCTAAGTCCTAGTCCAGGCTTACTAAAGCCAGGGAGTGTGTGCAGACACTGGAAAACTCAAGGCAGTAACTGGGAGGCCTGGGGGAACCAGCCATGTAAGATGGGTGGGTTACACACAAGACATGACAGTTGGTGCCAGAAGGTTCTCTTCTTTTTTTCTTCTTTAAATGATTAGGAAATTCTTTAGAAGGATGAGATAAGATGGGTTCCTCGAACTTATTCCCAAGCTGAGATCCAGTCAGGATTCTGTAATGTCCTTTTGGGTCCCTCCCATGTATAATAAGTAAGTGTTCTAATCAAATATTATTACAATATGGAAGCAACGTCTAGGGTGGGCCCTGAAGAGACAGCATTTAGAAGAGCCCTGTTCTGGGTCCCAGTTCTGGGCACAGGGTAAATAATCAGTCCAAGGCTTGACCTTCTGTCCTTAAGGGCAGGCCCAGCTCCAAGCTGGAGCCAAAGTTTCCCTCCTTGTCCTTGAGGCATTTAGAACTTGAGGAGATGGATAATAATTTACCCCAGGACAGTGATAAGAGCTCACTGCTTGCACAAATTATTTACTAGAGTTTGCTTTTCTCCTGAATTTAGGCTTGATGGAATCCTGAAGAAGTCATTTTTTTCTTGAACATTTTCCTCTTTCTTTCTGACTCTTCCTTCTACTGTGGGGTTTAAGGGGGATGATAGAGAAGGAAGCAAACATGAAATGTGTTGAATGAGCAGGTTCCCTGGTGGACAACAGCTCTCATCTCACTGGAGACTTTGGGGAGATGGGGTACAACTTGCCTAACCTTGTCCACTGGACAGTCGATGAAGCTGGGGGATGTGACTACTACAGTTCCCATCTTTTTGTCATTGGCGTTAACTCTCCAGCAAGTCTGGCCTGCCCCTGCTGTGACCAGAGACACCTGACTGAGAAATCCTGCAGGCAGCAGAGCATCCATGGGAGGTCAAACCGCCTCAGGACAAGAAGAAAAGCAGCAGGCCATGTGGGAATGGCCGTGATAATACCTATTGGGAAAGAGGAACCAGGACCCAGGAATGTCATACTTAAAGCCTCGCCTGGGAGTAAGCGGGGGAGGGGTGGCCACAGTGGACAGGGACAGCTCTCTTGAGAGAAGTTTCCTTATGTAAATACATAAACAATCAGAGAAAAGGTTTGAATTAGCTCTACACATGTGTGAAGAGGTTTGCTAGGTCCAAAGATGGCCTCAGTGCAAGCTGAAAGTCTTGCTTATATGGTTCTTGCACAAGCCTACACTGGTGGTAGGAACAGGTGCTGGCTAGGGAATCTTCTTAGGTTCTGCTTTTCATTCTCAGGTATTCTCTGGGGCCCAGCATCCATCCGGACTTTCTGGAGCCTGCTCTATACTCTAGTATCAGGGAGGGTTTCAGTGCTTGTATCTATTTAGCAGGTAGAAGTTTCTGTGACCTAGAAATAGATGTGTGAGAGGCCTCAGCTGGGTGAGATAAGCCAGCTGTTTGGGAACGACCTGAGCTGGTATGCATGTCTCAACAGAGCTAGCAAAATCCAAGTCTAGCTCCTCCATCAAGGTCTAGACTTGGCCCATATGCACATTGGAAATAATTCTGTCTGGCCTGCAGGTGGCAGGGACTTTGTAGTACTCATGAGCTGTTCGTTAGCATTGGAAGAAATCAGCCCAAACCCTTGAGGGAGAGCAGGGCAAGACAGAGGAGGCTGCCTTTGCCCTGTGCCAGTGGTTGTCTGAATAGTTTGGTGCTTGGTCAGCCACCTTCCTGTTTGTGGAGTCTGTGATGGCCCTTGTCACTGCTGGCTTGGGAGCTGGACAGGGGCCTAGGACTGAGCTGGCAGCTCCACCCTAACCCCAGGTACCGACTGCTATGAAGGAAACCTTGAGGGCCAGCCTCCATCCTCCTCCTGATAAGATTAGGTTGATGCTCCCATGTGTCTTCTGAATTTCCTCAGTTCTTAACTGCATCATACCTGGGCTTTTTCCTCAGTAGAGAGCAGAGAGAAGAAAGAAAGGTAAAAATTTCTCTCTTTGGCAAAGTGCTCCTTCTATGGTTAGACCCCAGCATTCTGATCAGGTAGAGGAGATGCAGGAGCTTTTAGAGACTGGTCTCCATCAACTCAGAGATCCTGGATAGTGTTTCCAGCCCTGGCTTTCTGTACCATCTTGTTTTTCTCCTTCAGGTAAACATAACCCCGGGGTTGAGAAGGGAGCAGCAGCTGGCTAGGAAACAATAGTCATTCCCCAACAATCTTGCCTAAGAAGAAAAAAATCAAAGCTAAACTCTAAGCATTGTCTCAGATTACAGGGACAACATCTCCCTCTGTCACTTCTACAGCTTTCCCACACTGTGGGGGGATTGGGCCCTTGATGAGCTGGTAAGGTTGTCTGATGATGGATGATTTTAAGTGGTGAGGAGACTTCTGGGAGGGAATTTGTTTTGGAAAGAAATCCAGGCACAGTGGTTCAAGCCAGGAGCAAAGTGGCAGGTGTTGGAGGCAAGGAAGATTCTGTCTTCATCTGTGTTGAATCTGTCCTCAGCACACATGTCCTGGGTTACAGGGGGGGAAAAAAAGCCTACCAGTAAAACAGAACATATAAAATAAATTGTTCCTTAAAAATCCAAGCTTTTCAATAAAAGAGAATAAAATCATGGCATTTGCAGGTAAATGGATGGAGTTAGAGAAGATAATGCTAAGTGGAGTTATCCAATCCCCAAAAACCAAATGCCGAATGTTTTCTTTGATGTAAGGAGGCTGATTCATAGTGGGATGGGGAGGGAGCATGGGAGGAATAGACGAACTCTAGATAGGGCAGAGGGGTGGGAGGGGAAGGGAGGGGCATGGGGTAATTAATGATGGTGGAATGTGATGGACATTATTATCCAAAGTACAGGTATGAAGATACAAATTGGTGTGAAATACTGTGTATACAACCAGAGATATGAAAAATTGTGCTCTATATGTGTAATAAGAATTATAATGCATTCCATTGTTTATATATATAAAATCTCCCAGCTCTTTTTTGTTTCACAGTTCACCAACTGAGAGACTTTGGGTAATTCCCTCTCTATTGTCTTTCTGCCACCACCATACTGTTTCTGACCTGAAGGTGCTGCTATGAAGTCCAAGGAGTTAATGTTTGGGAATGACTGGGAACAGTATAAGTGTTCTTTGTTAAATAAATAAAACCCCAAATATCTGTAAGACTTAAGGGCACAAGCAGCACTTCTTTGGGCCCTGTGAGCCATGCATAAGGTGTTCAGGAGATGCTGCAGGGAGGGGAGCTAAGGACAGAGTGTGGCTGGATACAACCCAAAGAAGACCTTGCTGACTTTCTATGATGAGGCCACTACACTGGCAAACTATACAGACCCCAACTGAGTCAGGGTAACATCATCTCTGCTCCCAAGCCCCAACCTAGAGCCACTTGCCCCAGAGAGAGAGAGAGCAGGCAGACCATACACTCACCCACTTCAAGTTCCTAGCTGGAATCTGATTTTCCCAGGGAGAGGGAGGACGGGGGACTTAAACTGGATATGAGTTTGGAGTTTTGAGCCAGACTAGATTGGACACTGCATATGATGGGTAAGTTATGGGAAACCTTTAAGGCATCATTACAGAATGAACTAATTAACAAGAACTGGCAGAAAATAAAACATCACACTCATTCCCACCTGGTTGAGATTCCTCAAGTTGCTTTTTTCAAAAGGGGGGGACTTTTTTTTAAAGCATTTTCTTCTTCTAACACAAAAGCTGGAGAAATCTAGAAAGTAGAACAAGAGTGGTTGCCTTGTTTAGAGCAAAAATATGTAAACTCTGAAACTTTTTTCCATACCTGTGGAGCTGTTACTCAAAGATTTGTTGATATATGGTATATTAGTTTCTTGTTGCTGCTATAACAAATTACTACAAAGTCAGTGGAATAAAGTAACATGATTTTATTTTCTAGAAACCCAACGTGGGTCTCACTAGGCTAAAATCAAGGTGTCAGGCGGGCTATACTCCTATTTTAGTCAGGTTTTGCATCTCTGTGATGAAAATACCCAACAAAAACAACTTAAAGAAGGGAAAGTTTATTTGGGGCTCAAGGTTTCACAGGCTTGTACATGGTCACCTCCAACTCTGGGCCCAGGGTGAGGCAGAACATCATGAGTGAAGGGCCCTGCAGAGGAAAACTGCTCAGGAACCAGACAGACAGGGAAGGAGGGAAGGGGCCACAGGGAAGATGCACACTTTCCAGAGCATGTCCCAGTGACTCACCTCCTCCAGCCATACCCCACCTGCCTATAGTTACCATCCAGTCAGTCCATTCAAATGAGAGTGGACAGATTAGGCTGCAGCTCTCATGATGTAATCATTTCACCTCTGAATATTCCTGCATTAACTGGAGCTTTTGTGGGACACCTCACATCCAAATCATAATAACTCCTGTCTAGAGTTTCTGGTGGTGAATATATCTCTATGCTCTTTTAGTTTCTAGAAATTGCTCACTGAAAAGATGTGACCTTTTCCTTCATTAAAAATGCTGAATGGCAAGTTGAGTCCTTCTTACCATATCACTTTGACTTCCTCTTCTGTCTTCCTCTTTCACTTTTAAGGACCCTTGTAATCCCTTGGGCTCACCTGCATAATCCAGGGTCAACTTGTGGTGTGTGTGTCTGTGTGTGTGTGTGTGTTGCTGAGGATGGAACCCAGGGCCTCATGCATGCTAGGCAAGTGCTCTACAACTGAGCTACATCTGGATCCTTCTCCCAAATCTGGAGTTAATTGGTTAGCAACCTTGACTTCATCTGTAATCTTTGTTTCCCCTTTTCCATACAACCAAACTTATTCACGGGTCCTGGGGTTATATCACAGACAACACAGGGGAGCTATTATTTTCCTATTTGGGTCTTATATGTTATAGAATTAAATTTACTGTAACAAAAATGCATGTGATCCTCACAATATCCCAGCCAAAATTCACCCCCATTCCATCACCTTGCCTCACAGGAGTGGAGGGACATCCGGTGTACTGTGAACTATGAAAACCAGTAACTAAGAGACTACTGGATGTTGGTCATGTCCAGATAGTCAAACAAAAGTCATTCAATCCCATTTAGGGCCCAAGCAGGGGAGACTGGAGGACATGCACTCTGCACTCACCCCCAGAGGTGAGAAACTCCAGTCCTTGGTTCCCCATCAATAGTGTCCTTTCCCCTCTCAGATGTTCTGCTGCCACCAGGACTTACCCTTAGCCCCAGGCACATGCAGGGACCTGGATTTAAAAATTCCAGATGGCTGAAACCAGTTTCAGGCACTGCAAGAAGCTACTGACTTAGGGAACAAGAAAGGCAGTGAAGTCCCTGTCATTTGCGAGGGTGCTGCAGCCTGTCTTGGGGGGAGAGCTAGAGTCCATCCCACTGTCTCTTCAGGGAGGGCTGTGGAGAAGGGCTCTGGGAGACTAGGACCCAGCTCTCTTAACTGTGCTCTGGGAGGAAAGATGCAAGGGCATTCTTTCAACTTTCATTCTTTCAACCCCCTATATTTTGCCATATTGATATCTGGTCCCTTAGCTTCTGACTCAGGGTGCACAAATGGTTGTCAGGCCTCCAGATTTGGAAATGGGATTCCATACACCCCAGACAGGCCCGGTTTGCTGGCCTTTATGAGTCACCAGGGGTGCTGAGGACACTGGAGCTGAGAGTTCTCACCCTCATTAGGATGCACTAGCAGGCTAGGTTGCCCTGGGACAGGGGCAGAGGTAGGGACAAGGACAGGGGAAAGTGTTTGGTTCAGCACCGCCCTTGGACATCAGAATGTTTTCCCACAGTGCTCCCTCTTCTAGCCTTGCTATAAGGACACTGAGGATAGCAGAACCCACTATGAGATCACCCTCAGTGGTGGACTCTTAGGCACCTGAGACATTCTGTCTTGGTCCCTTTTCTCTGGAGTACTGCCCTCACCAGCTCTTTCACACAAAAGCTGTCATTCTGCTTCTTTCTTTATACAACAAGGCTCTTACACAGTGAGGCCCAATAGCTTATTGGAAAGATGGCGATGGCCTATTAAAGCAGAACCTCAAACCTTGGAAACACAGGACTTGTCTACCTTCCTGGGGAGGAAGAAGGACCATCCTCCCATAGAAACACTGCACCACCATGACCTTGACACAGACTTCCCCCAAGACCATTCATTTGTTTAAGATGAAGTCACCTTCCCCCATGAATGGATGGAAGGGTTTCCTTCTGAAACACAAAAATCCATACATTCACTAAGAAGATTTTTTTTTAATGAGAATTACTATTTTTAAAATGAAAAAATTAATCATCCATGCTTTTAAATATTTGAACAAAAAGGCCATGTGTATTGCGACCAAATGAGACACATTTCCAATTAAAACGAGAGGTTCCTATGGTTCAAGCATGTTGGTGAAGCCATAGCCAGATACAATGATTTTGTCTCAATTATTTCAGGGATGACGGCACAGGGAAGATTCTCGCTCCAGAAAAGAGCCCAGGACTATGAGAAGACACAGCTGTCCATCCCAGGGCTTTCCCTCCGCTTCCAGCTGACATGACTTGGAGCCTCTGGTTCTTCGTCTGGGAGTTGGGAGAACCACTCAGCCCTCCCAGCCTACCTGCCTACCAGGTTGCCGTGAGACTCCAGTGAGGGGAAGACAGTGTTGATGAGTCAGAGGCTCCATGGTGCCCTGCCTGGCCATCAATTGGCCCTGGAGAAGAGACTGTTGTGATCCCCTGAAATTCTTATGATTCTGTCAGGCAATGGTTACAGAACTGTTCCCACTCAAGCTCCAGCTATCCTGAAGCACAGCACTCAAGGGATTCCCTAGTCAGAGACTAGGTCACCAGCCACATGCCAGGGTGAGCCGGGGAGAAGAAGCAGAGTGGGTGATGGGGCAGGCAAGCAGAGTGGGTGATGCCATGACTTCCTTTTGCCCAGTGTGGCAGACAGCAAGGTCCAGATCTACTCCAGAGGCACATTGCCCACAGAGGAGTCATTTAGGCAACCTCACTGCAGGGGTCCCCCACCCTCAGCTGGTGCTATAGGCCCAAGGTTCCAGGGTGACATGGCTTGATGACAGTCACAGAAGCTGTCATGCCCTGCCTCTCTGCGACTTCACCCTCCAATCCTGCTCCTTCTCAGTGATGGAGAATTTGGGTGTTTCCCCTATTCAGCAGAAATACAGAGCTCTGTTGGAGGACTGCATAGTGTTACTTCTAGAAACTGTTTTCACTAAATTATATTTCATGTGTGTTAGGATTATGTTGAAGGTGAGAATAGAAACTCTTTTCACTTGCACATCACTATTCCAGAAAACACGTGTCTTGCTTCAGGAACTTCCCCTCAAAACCATTTGAATGAACTCATGACTGTTTAACTTTTCAATAATTAACATCAAACAACTATTTCCTTTCCAACACTCTTTGACACCTTCCCTAAAAACCCTTGCTTTGCTGAGCATGGTGGTGCACTCCCATAATCTCAGCAGCTCAGCAGGCAAACACAGGAGGATTGAGAGTTTAAAGACAGCCTCAGCAAAAGTGAGGAACTAAGCAATTCAGTACGACCCTGCCTCTAAATAAAAAAAAATATACAAAATAGGGCTGGGGATGTGGCTCAGTGGTTTAGTGCCCCTAAAGTTCAATCCCTGGTACAAAACAAAATAAAAGAAAACCCTTGCTTTCCTGTGTCCATCAACCTTTCAGGGTTATGCTGTGATCCTTACCCAATTCTAATCATGCTTCTGTACAGATAGACCTACTTTTAACTAGACCCCCAAACTTTAAAGCCTCTTCCCTTTGAGATGTTAACAAGACTTTGCCCAGGAAGTGATCTTCCTTCTTGGCATGAGTAAGCAACTTCATTTTGCACTTTCAATAAGTGTTTTTGAATAGAAAACATTTGAAAAAGGATAGGCTGGGAAATGGCATCTATTTTCTGGGTCTACTAGGATAGTCATCACCTTGCCAGGAAGACTTATTTTTCTTCTAATCCTTTGTTTTCTCTTCGGCTTTACCTAATTCATGGAATTTCATGTGTTCTTGTACACCATCTTCAACCCCCAGGGAAGGAGGAAGGGTACTGCTGTTACTGCTCTCAGCATCCCACCCTCATCCCTGGGCCACAGGTCCCACCTATTACCAATTCCTGGACTCTGCACTTGTGCCTGAGGGCTCTCCTGTCTACCCTGTCCTGACTAGGAAATGCATAGTCAGTGCCTCATAATTAGCACATCCACAGCTCTGGTGTTCCACCAGGACTCAGGAAATAGTATATAAATATCACAGTGCCCTCATCCTTCTGTGGAACAGCTTTTCAGACCTGTGTTTTCCATCTTTTGGAGTTTCCTCTCAGGATTGTTAGTGGCTTACTGTAGTGGCTGACTTCATAGTCACCACTTCCTGGCTTCTTTTCTTTACCTGCGTCCCTTCCCTACTTCCCTACAAGTATTCCCAAAGTGGTTTACTTGAATCTCTGTCTCAAGGTCTACTTCTGGAAGAATCCAAATTCAAAGGGATATAAATAAGCAGAAAGGCAGGGAAACCAGTCAAATGTCTTACATATTACAAATGTTCAAATAAATGTTTGTTGCACTGAGGAGAGAATGATGCAAAGTGACTTTACAATGCACAGTACAGAACTGAGCACATAGCAGGTGTCCAATAATAAATGCTTGGGGAGGAGAGGAAAAGCCTAATGTAGAGCAGGCTGGATGATATCCCAGTGGATCTGATACAGAGGGAAGGTGAAGAACCATTGGCCTTTGGGCATCCTTCTGGAATTAGAGTTCTGGGAGTTCACCTGGCTGTAGTGGAGATGGGGGAACTTCTGGGGGCAAAAGGCTCACTGGGGGTATCCAGTTAACCTCTCTCCTTTCCCCATTGAATTTTCTTTGATCACACAAAATTTATTTTAAACACCATGATGGAGATATAATTTATATATCTTATTATTTATCATTTTAAAGTGCACAACTATCATCACTAATTCTAGAATATTCTCCCCCCTCCTCCACAAAAACCTGCATCCATTTAATAGCCTCTCCTCATTCCTGGCTCCCTCAGCTGCTGGCAAACACTAATGACAGTGAGCATCTTTTCATGTGATTATTAAACATTTTTATATCTTCTTTGGATAATCTATTTTCCGTTTCTACAGATTTGCCTGTTTTGAGCATTTCATCATTTTATAAATGGAGTCATAAACTATGTGGTCTTCCTTGACTGGATTCTATTACTTGGCACATATTTTCAAGGTTCATCTATGCTGTAGCATGAATCAGTACTCCATTTCTTTTTATTGCCAAATAATATCCCATATGGATATTCCAGATATCCATTAGTCAGTTGGTGGGTGTTTGGGTTCTTTCCCCTTTCCGGCTATTATGAATATTCATGTGAGAGTTTTGGGGTGGACCTATGTCTTCATTCCTAGTATAGACCTAGGAGTAGAATTGCAGGACATATTATAGCTCTATGTTGACCATTTTGTGGAACAGCCACTTAGTTTTCCAGAGTAGCCGCACCATTTCACATTCCTGCCAATGATGTAGGAAGGTTCCAAGTTCTCCACATCCTAACACTTGCTATTGTCTTTCTTCTTTTTTTTTTTTTAATTATAGCCACCCTATTTAGTATGAAGTGGCATTTTAGTGTTTTTTAAATTTACAGTTTCCTCGTGACTAATGACAGTGAGCATCTTTTCATGTGATCATTAAACATTTTTATATCTTCTTTGGAAAATTTTCTTCGAATCCTTTGCTCATTTTTTTAAATTGGGCTATTTGCCTTTTTTATTGTTGAGTTGTAAGAGTTCTGGATACTGAACCCTTACCAGGTAATATCATCTGCAGATATTGTCTGTGCAGTAGTTTTCACTTTCTTCATAGAGTCCTTTAAAGCACAAAATTGTTCAATTTTGATGAAGTCCAACTTGGCTATTTCTTGTCCTTTCCTTGTGCTTTTGGTGTCATAACTAAGAAACCATTACCAAAAGGTCATAAAGGATAAGATCTATGTTTTTTCCTAAGAGTTTTTTAGTGTTAACTCTTTATGTCCAGATCTTTGGTCCATTTCAAGTTAAATTTTGTAGATGGTGTAAGGTGGGATCCATCTTCATTCTTCTCACATGGCTATCATCTTTTCCAGCACCATTTGTTAAAAACATCATTCTTCCCTTCACTGGATTGTTGTGGTGCTTTTGTCAAAATCAATTGACCGTAAAGATGAAGTTTATTTCTGTACTCTTAATTCTATTCCATGGATCTATGTATCTTTCCTTAGGACAATACCACACTGTCTTGATTACTATATTTTTGCAATAAATTCTTAAATTTGGAAGCAGTTGTAAGTCCTCTAAACTTGTTCTTTTTCAAGATGGCTTTAGTATTAGCTATTCTGAGTTCTTTGCATTTCCATAAGAATTTAGGTGTCACTTTGTTAATTTCTGAAAAAAAAAGTTCAGATTTTTATAAGGATTAAAAAAAATTTTTTTGTAGTTTTAGGTGGACAGAATGCCTTTATTTTATTTGTTTATTTTTACATGGTGCCTCACACATGCTAGGCAAGCACTCTGCCACTGAGCTACACCCCAATCCATTGATAAGGATTTTGTTGAATGTTTAGATCAAAATTTATAGAGTGTGACCATCCTTCTTAAAAACATCACTTTATTGTTGTTGTTTATTTCTTATGTGGTGATGAGGATTGAACCCAGGTCCTCAAACATGGTAGGCAGGTGATTTATCACTGAACTACAACCCCAGCCCTAGAATGTGATCATCTTAACAAATATATTTAGCCTGTAAACATGAGATTTTTTTTTTGCATGTATTTAGGTCTTTCATTTTTCTTCAACAATATTTTGTAATTGGCAATGTACAAGTCTACACTTCTTTTGTTAAATTTATTTCTAAGTATTTCATGCTTTTTGATGCTATTATAAATTGAATTGTTTCTTACCTTCACTTTTTGATTGTTCATTATCAACTTATAGAAATACAATTGATTTTTGTATGATACCACAAAATTTTAAAATCTATGCGTTTTTCCTTCAAAATCAATGATTATTTTTAAAGATATTTTCTGTATTTTAAGATAAGAGATTATTTGAGGCCTGCCATAGAGCACTGAAAGCTTGTTGCTGTCCTTGAGATTAAACAGAAAAAAAAATTGGGGTGATGTGAAGTATGTGGTCCCTTAGTCCTAGGATGAAGGATGAAGTAGGATAGCAGAAAGTCCTGAACTTTCAAACTGCTTCAGATGTCCTTGAGCACAGAACACAGATATGGAAGTAGTACAAATTTACAAAATGAAAGATTAATCTCAAAGGCTGGTATACTATAATGATTGCTGGAGATATACATTTGGAAAAAAAAACATAAAAACTCTCCCAGGAAAAATGGGTGTATGTGGTTCACTACCAACTTGGGGTGTTGGTTATGACATTTTGACTTTGAATGGACCATGGGATCATGCAGCCTGTGCATCTGAATCTCGAGATAAGAAAACAGAGTCCAGAAAAGTACAGTGACCCACAGTGCTATAGAGGAGCAAAAGCAAAGGATTTGGGAAGAAATTTACCTACGTCCTTAGAATTGTGAGACTTCTAGAAAGGTTGCTTGGCTCCCATCATCCTTAGGTAGTCATCGGTTAAAGTGGAAAGTGAGGCCGACCTTGCAGGTTAGTTACAAGGAATTGGTATCCAGCCAGTTAAATGTTTCCCAGGTCCCACGTGTCAGGCACTGCTCTGGGTTCTGAGGACAGAGTAGAGAGGAGAGTCCATGACCACAGGAAGAGTAGGTTCACAGTGAGGATTAAGTGAGATGGATTAATAATAACGTGCCAGGCTTAGCTGTTAGGGTCTGTAAACAAGTCAGGATGGCGCCTGGCATTTTGCCAGAGGGAGTGGTTTGTGAAGTAACACCATCGAGCCATTAAGTGTGGAGATTCCTTATTTGTTGACTGCTGTATCTGGTTTATGTTAATTAAGATAAGCTGTGTATAATGTATATATACCCCTCCTGTCCTACAATAAACGGCTCCCACTCCTGCTGTATCAATGTACACAAGTTGTTCGTTACCCCCCAGTTATTTTGCTGCAGCCTGACTGCGGCAGTTAGCATTGTTTCTCTGGCTCATTGTATATGCTCTTTGTAAGATCAGGTTACATTTCCCCAAAGCAGACCCTCGCTGTATTCAGTTTTGGATCCTGAATGCCACACTCAATGCCTGACACCAGGTAGTCTCTTGAATATTATTGAACTAAACAAATCTTCTTCTCACCCGGAGTTGAAAGAGGACTTGAAACACCTGAGGGAAGCACTGGGCTGATGGAGTGGGGAAGCAGAGCATCTCAGGAGGAGGAGGTGACCAGCACAAAGGTCATGAGACCAGCTCCTGATCCAAAGGAAAAGGTAAATAAAGCAGTCTACCCAGGCTTTATTTCATTTTCTAAAAATGAAAACAATCTCTTGATAAAACACTTCTGGGAACATCCACATGTGAATGTCTTTTCCGACAAAATAAATAAGTTTTCTGGAAAGACTAAGTTTTAAAATAGAAATAAATGCGATTTATGTCAATATCACTCTGAGAGAAAAATAAAAGCAATACTGTGCATGCCGTCATGAGATTGAGCCTGTCCAAACTGGGATGATAAGAGTGGTGAGGGCGGGGTGGTCCACAAAGAAGGGGTGACTTCAGGCCTAGAACAGGAGGTCAGGCCCAGGGCCTCATCCTAGACTTCTGCATGGACCCTGCATTCTTCCTGCTGGGTCCCAAACATCTTGAGATATGCAGCCCCATGGGGAGGGGCAGAGGGAGCAGGAATTGTGCTGGGAGCAGCTGGTAACCATGAGCCATGTGCCAGGCATTACACAGAGCTCGGCCAGATCTCTAATCTCTCCTTGCCTCATTGAATCAGTCCTCTCCAGACCTTAGGACTGAGAGAGCAAAAAAGGAGTTAGTGTTGAGACAATACTCAAGTGGAAATTGAGTATCCAGAGGGCCGGTTCCAGATCCAGCTGTTTCTTGCTGGCTGTATGATCTTGATGCAGTACATTAACTTTTGAAATATTCATTTCCTCATTGTTAAATGAGAAGCCAGAACTAGATTTGGCATGGTGAACACCCCAGAGGCGTGCCCCTTCCCTATAGGTCCTCCACAGCAGACATCACTAATCAATCACTCTCCACTTCTCTTCCCAGCTGGTTACCTGAGCCTCCCTCACAGACCACCGTTGCATAGAACCAACCCCAATCGTGGGATTGGGTACAAGATACAAGTTGTTTGTCATCTGCGACCAGACAGTTTTACAAGGGATCTATGTGATTTAAATCATTTTCTGTAGGTTAGTCCACTATCGTTATTATGAGGTAGAAAACTGATGATTTCTATAAAGTCAAGAAAGAGCCGGTGGTGGCTCTACATCAGTGTAAGCCGTGGTGACTATTATTTCTGTAGAGTACTTTCAACAACACCACCCTGAAGCTTCTGAAGAAGGGGGGCTTCCTATGAGCTTGGTCAAGGATGGTCAACACGGAGTTTGAGTAGCAGGGGAGACATGGAGAAAGAATTGTGAAATTTTAAAAAATAAAATATAAACATCTATTTCTGTGCAAATATTAATTAAATACCACACAATAATCATTCAGGAATTGTTGCTAGGAAATCAGCAGCTACTAGTCTAGCTGAGTTCAGACAGGAATGTGTCATTCATACAATACAAACAGGGAAGGGCTTTGAAGCACATGAAACTGGTCTCTGTCCAATTCTATTCAAGGAAACATAGGGCAGGGTTTTTTAGACACAGCTAAGGTGAAAAATCTTTCCCAAGGTGATCTAATTTCCAGGGTGGCAACCTGGAGCGCCACCCATGGGTCTCATTTTGTCTGCCCAGCCGGTCACTGCAGTCCCTTGCAGCTGTTGTCTGGCTTCTGACCCAAGACCTGGCTGCTGTGTGTCTGGGACCAGAATGATGGCTGAGTTGGGAGGAAAATGACATCTTTTTAGAGAGGAACTTGGAAAGTGAATTTCATCCCCCCCAAAATCTACCCTTTGGAATTGATTTGGGCTCAGAGGAAGACCCCAACCCATCACTTGAGAACCTAGCCCCACCCAGCCTCTCCTTGCTCTCCTGCCCCGCACTCTTTTCCTCGCAGCACTGACCACCAGTCAGTCTCTTCTGTGTTTGAGGATTTATGTGGTCAGGGTCTCTGACCTCTCTGCCGTGGAAGCTCCAAGAGGATGTGGATTTCTGTCTGTTATGTTCACAGCTGTTTCTTTGGTACTTACCAAGACTTAATAACATAAATTAATACCTGAAACTGAATAGGTACCCACTATTTGTTAAAGGACCGAAGCCACTCATCTATTCAATATTTTGTTCACCTTGACGAGAAAGATTTAAGTGACTATCTTCTGAATGCCTGGAATGATTCCCCAGGTTTGGGATTGGGGTCTGGGAGGTGGTTTGAAAAGGAAAGGGAAGTTCCTACTGAGGATTAAGGGGAAAGGCAAAGAAATGATTGTCTCTTTATGTGTCACCTTCTAATTCATCATGAGCTTTCACGTCCATTGTTTACTTGTGCTTCAAGTCAAGCTTTTGAGGTAAGTAGCCTTATCTTGGTTTTCCAGAAGAAATGCGGTTCATAGAAATGAACTTACCCCAAACCACATAGCTATTAGTGGTAAAGCCTAGGCCTTTACACAAGTTAGGAATGTCAACTTCAGCACCTGGCCACTCTGCTCCCCATCCCTCACCCCCAAATGTTTCTCTAGCTAGCTGCTTTCCAGGAGTCAAAGCTGTTTTAGCAATCATGGTGGGATCCAAGTTCCTCAGGGGCTCTAATATGGTGAGTTTCTTTTTTGTTTTTTTAATCTGCTTTGGTTTGAGATATCTTTTCCTATAATCCTTAAAAGACAGGGGAAATTCATATGATACTTATCCACAGGAAGAGAGAACATGCATGGAGAAGAGACATTCAAGTTTGGAATCAGATTTCCCAAGCTCCTAAGGTTCTGGCACTTCCCAGAATACTCGCGGCAGGATTCCCCATAGATGGTGATCTCATTTCCGGGGAAGTTCTTGTTTGCATTGTAAGTGTAAATCAAGTCTATTTCCCATCCCTGTTAGGCTTAGAGATTCTTAGTGATATATTATTTTATTTTCCAGATCCCAAGAACTTAGCCCTCTACCCTAAAACTGGCAACTTTAACACTAAAATTCTTGTGTTTTGGGCAACTGACAATTGCCAAATAGCTCCTGTCTCCCTCCCTCCCCAGCAGCCAGGACCCATCCAGTGTGTTAGTTGTCCTGAGACCTGTGAAAAAAAGTTTAAATTCCCATTCTGAGAAAGTTCCCTTTTATTTTAGGTTATTACAGAATCGTCCAGCGGTCCAGGCAATGGTACCAGCCTGCCTGACAAAGGAGGGTGAATGGATGAGTAGATTTCACCACATATTAATATCTTTCAAGTAAGTGTTTATATAATAAGATTCCCTTCATTGGATTTTCTGTTGTATCTTATTTATATCACCTTATGTTGCTGGGCTGTTCAGTGTGCAAAAATAATTTTGAAAGAATTTTAGTCAATTTCTTTTGCTAGGTTCTCAGGCAGAAACCATATCTGTGTTAGAAAGGGCCTAGATATTTGCTCTTACCTTTATAAAACATGCTTCTCTGTAGGCTTGTTGGGAAGGGTTAACAAAATGTTCTAAATAGGTCATATCCTAGCCTGGGAACCCAAAGCCCTGATGACAGGAAGGGTTGGAAAGTGACAGCAGGATGCACATTTCTCTGTCACAGCTTCCTCAAACTTAAAAGGCATGGTCAATGACAGGAGAGAGTCAGCCCTGTGCCTTCAACATGAAATTCCACATTCAAATTCTTACGTTTGCTGTGGTCTCCTTGCATACAGGGTTGTTTAGGGCAAAGCGAAGGGTGCATATATAAAATAGAAGATAGTGCTTGAAAAAAATACTGGTAGTCAGGGTGCACAGAACATACAAACATGAAGCAACTGGAGAATACAGGCAAATGTCACAGTGTGAAACGTATTAGCCCAGACTGAACAGAGGTGATGTGACTGCCTAAGGAAAGGGGGATCTCAGCATACACCCCAGTTTTCTCCCTACACTATTCTGTCTGATTATCAAGGGAATCTTCCTTAGCCTAAAAGAAAAATCTTCATTTATTCTTATGTTTCCTAATGAATATTCTCATGGGTTTCCCTAAAGGGCAGAATATCATAAATTAGTTAGAAGACAGAGGGAAAGAGAATCTCTCAGTAGCAAGGAAACAGAGGGAAAATGTGATGTATAGATGATAAGAGATGCAATAAAATATAAAAAAAATCAGAACTAAGAGATTAAAAATAAATAGCATATGTTAATAAAGAGAATATCCAAATAGCCAATAACTGATTTGAATTTGTCTCACCAAAAATTTACATTGAAATCTTTACTCCCAAAGCAGCAGGAGGTAGAGGGAGGTGATCAGAATACGGAGGCAGAATCTTCATGCCTGGCATTAGTGCCCTTACAAGGGACTGAGAGAGAACACTCCCTGTTAGGGTCTAGATGTGACATGTCCCCCAAAAGCTCATGTGTGAGACATTGCAAGAAAGCCTTAACCAAATCAGTGAATTAATCCCGTGATAGAATTAACTGAGTGGCATCTGAAGGCAGGGAGGGTGTGGCTGGAGGTCAGTCACTGGGGGTGTAGCTTTGGGGTATATATTTTGTATCTGGTGAGTCTCTCTCTCTGCTCTTCATGTGAGCTGTTTCCTTCTATCACACTCTTACGCCATACGTTCGGCCTCACCCCAAGCCCTGAGGAATAGAGCCAGATTTCTATGGACTGGGACCTCTGAACTGTTATCCCCCAAATAAACTTTTCCTACTCTATAATTGTTCTAGTCAGGTCTTTTAGTCACAGCAGTGAAAAATCCTGACTCCAACATTTCCTTTCCATCACAAGAGGACATATCAAGAAGGTGCTATAAGTAACCAGAGAGCTGGCCTTCCCCAGACACTGAATCACCTTGATCCTCGACTCCCACACTCCAGAACTGTGATAAACTGTGACTTCCGTTGTTGATAAACTGCCCAGTTTATGACATTTTGTTATGGCAGACCAAAAGGACTAAGGCAGAACTGCAAATTGAAAAATCCCAATGTTACAGCACCACTCACCCAGCGGAGGGGCAAAAAGGAAAAGGACGGATGGTACTCAGTTTGGGTAAAGATATGGAGCAACTCAAACTCTCATCCACTTTTAGTGGGAATGTAAATTAGTATCAACAACAGAATTTATATATATCTCCTATATACCAGTGAGAATAAATGAATTCTAACTACATGACACACCATGAATCTCATAAACAATGTTGAGTGAAAAAATAGAAAACCAGGCACAAAAGAATAAATATTATATAATTTCATTTTTATAAAGTCCCCAAACAGACAAAACTCTGAATTAAAAGTCAAGATAATGGAGTCCCTTGTAGAGGACAGAGGCTAGAAGGGATCATGAGGGCCTCCAAGCCTGTTACTGCTTGGTTCCTGATCCGGGGGCTGGGGACGCAAGTGGGCTCTTTGTGAAAAATCAGCAAGCCATACATCTTGATTTGTGCATTTTCTTTGTGTGCATATTTCCAAAAACTTACAAAAGATAAAAATCAAAATAATACCTACAAGAGTGAAGTTGGTTCTTACTTCACATTATATACAAAATTAACTCAAAATGGAACAAAGACCCAAATATAAGAGCTAACTCTTAGGAGAAGAATGTAGACATAAATTTTCATGAATTTGAATTGGCAATGGTTTCTTAGCCATGCCACCAAAAGCACAAGTAACCAAAGAGAAAAAATAGATAAGACGGGGACTTTATCAAAACTGGAAAGTTCGGTGCTTCACGGAACAAAATGAAGAAAGTGAAAAGAATATCCACAGAATGAGAGAAAAATATTTGTAAACTTGATAAGGATTTAATATCCACAATATATAAAGAACTCAAACAACTCAGCAATAGAAAAACTAATTTACAAACAGGCAAAAGGATAAATAGACATTTCTCCTAACAATATCAAACAGATGGTCAATAAGCACATGAAATGATGCTCAACATCACTAGTTGCTAGGGAAATGGGAATAAATCTTGATAAAATACCACTTCACACACAAGAGGATGGTTAGAGTAAGAGATGATAGAGACAATGACTTGTTGGTGAGCATGAATAGAAATTATAACTCTCATACATTGCTGGTAGGAATATGAAAATGTGCAGCTACTTTGGAAAATGTTTTGGCAATTCTTCAAAAGTTTGACATAGAAGTCCCAGGTGCTCCAGAAATTCTACTCCTAGTCCTGTAATCAAGAGAAATCCATCATAGGTCTACACAAATAAATATACATGGATTTCATTGAAACATTATTTATAATAGCCCCAAATTGGAAAAGCCCAAATGTCTATCAATGGATGAAGACAGATGAATGGATAAATAAAATGCAGTGCATATATAAAAGGAATATTATTCAGCTATAAGAAGAATAAAACACAGCAAGGCTATGATATTGATGGACCTTAAAAACATGAAGTGAAAGAATCCAGTCACAAGGGTCATGTGTTTTAAATGAAATATCGGGATGAGGCAAATCCAGAGAAATAGAAGGTAGGTTAGTGGTTCCAGGAGCTGCAACCATGAAAGGAATAGGGAGTGATGAAAATCTGAAATTGGAAAGTGGTGATGATGTACAACTTTGTGAATATTCTATATGCTATTGAATTGTGTGTTTTTACTATTGAATTTTGTGGTATGTGAATTTTTTCTCAATAAAAGAACCTACTAGAGGAGATTTTTAAACAATAAAATAATTGTGTATTATGAAAAAAATCTGTTGTTCACTTAAATTCCTCTCTTTGGAAACCATCTTTGTATCTATTACAAGAGCCCACTGGTTCCATTCTACACATTCTACACATTCACACCAAAGAGTGAAACTGTGAATCAAGGAAGTGTACATTCTTCTCTGCCCTTGGTTTTCTCTCTGTTGTACTTCCTACTTTGACACTAGATGCCCATTTTTGCTTTGATAGACCAGTTTCTCAAAGGATCCCTTAGTTCTATTGCATCCAAATCTCTTGAGGGGCTTTGGAAATGTTCAAGCCCCACTACAGACCCAGTGAAACAGAAACTGGGTATGACTCTGGACTTAGCACTTTTAATAAGTTAGGCAGCTGTACAAATAATACTATTGCTAATAGTAGTAGTTTTTCCTTATAGAATATTTGGTACAGGAACAATTCCAGGTGCTTTATATAAACTAACTCATTGAACCCTCAATATGATCTGTGACTAGGTACTATTATCATCCCCATCTTACAGAGTAAACTGAGGTGTTGGTGAATTAAGAAACTTTCCAAAAGGCATTTAACTAGAAAGTGGAGAATCAGGAGTCAAACACAACCAACCAGTCTAGCTTCAGATTTCAAGCTCATAACCACTGCCGCCGCCTCTCCCCAGCGATCCTTACACTTACGTTTGAAGTTTGCTGTTATGGTTATAACTTAATACACCCTTTGCACCTGCAAAAATAAAAATCTATATTTCTACCTTTGATGTGGGAGTTTACAAAAACAAATTTTCTTAAGGGAAATGTTCCAAGCTGATTGTGAAATTGTAAGATTAGAAACTGGGATGTTAAAGGCCCTCAAGGGTGTGGGAAAGCACCACACCCATTCCATGTGCTCCCAATTAATGAACTCTAGTGATGCAAAAGGCCTGTGTGCTTCAGTGGACTCCTGGCTGAATTCCATTTGGAACCCTGGGCTACCCTTCCCCTGGCTGGCTCTGCCTCACCAGAGCAAGGAGAAGAGTCTCCGTTAGTGGTATCATAGCTTTTGTTACAGAACTCATTCATACTGTTCAGAAGTCCCAGCCAGCTTCAGGTTGCCCACTGATGGCCCAGGTCTCTTTTGGAGTTGGAATTGGGTCCCACATCTTCTAATGGGTCAGAATCACCATGGCCAGGAGGGCCGCAGTTATTCCCACATCACATGGGCACCTTCCAAAGCAGCTCTTTACTCAAGTGACAGGCAACACACTGACAAGAGCCAGGTGTGAGTGATGGAAAGAATACAACCCAAGGATAAAGAGACACAGGGACAGGCCCTGGGTCTGACTGTGGGAGTGGGCACATTGGGCAAAAGTCATGCAGTCTCTGAAGCCTCCCATGGTTCACCTGTAGCTCGAAGGCAATAGTTCCCAGCCAACACCTTGGCAGGTGGCTAAGACAACTGGTCAAGATAACATCAGAGAAACAGCTTCCTATGGTGTTGGCGTCATCATTCTGAACCGCCACTCTTTAACTGTGTCGGGCCTTCCTGGTCCACAAAGGGTTGGCATCCACTCACTCACTCAACAAATATTAATTGAGCTGATGTGTGACTTTCTTTGCAGATAACGTGCAGACGTGCCAAGTGACTAACAGGCATCTCAGACTGGACCTTGGAGAAGCAAAACTCACTCTTTCTCCTTGAGACCTGCCCCTCTTCTAGTTTGCCCCATCTCAAGAACAGCATCAATATCCATCCAGTTGCTAAAGTGGAAACCCAGGTATCATCTTTGATTTCTCTGTCCCTTCTTTCAATTCATGGGTCAAATGTTGAAAATACACCTGGCCCCTCCCACTGGCACCACTCCAGCCCTATCCAGCCCCATCTTCTGCTGGGGGCCTGCTGCACCACCCTCCAGGCCAACTCCCTACTCCTTCACAGGCCCTTCTACACTCAGCAATCAGGACAAATCACATGTCACCACTGCCCCACCCCCATGGGAAATCTGCAGTGGCTTCCCAGTTGAGCCTCCTAGCTTTCTAACAGTCATTATGCACAGGAGCCAGAGTTCTGGCCATGCTGCTAAGTGAGGCTCAACATGATCTTGCTCCTTCCCTCTCCCTGGCCCTACCACCTACGCATCTCCCCCTGGAAATATGTTCCAGCTGCACAAGCCAGTGTCTCCCATCAAGCTCACTCCCACCCCTGGCCTGTGCGTGCCTGCTCCCCTGCCTGGGGGATCTGCTGCCATGACATTGCCGGGCTCCTCTCATCATGCTAGTTTCTGGCCACCGCTCCCTCTTTTATCTACTCTCTGTTTCTTTGTTCTAGTTTCTTCGTTGCCTCTGCTACAATCTGATATTATTTAATTATATGATTATTTGCATGCTAGGTACTTATCACTCCCTTCTGCTGAGTGTCACGCAGGCTAGGTTATCCTCAGCTCTTTTGCTTGACACATGAGGGCACTTATATGTTCCCTAAAGGATCAGTTCCTAAAGGATCAATCGATGTGCCTTCTGCCTTGTTTTTGCTCTATTTGACTTTATGTGAAAAGGTTTTCAGGAGGTTTATGCAACTGAATGTAGTAGAATAAGATTAATTAAATACCAGCCTAGGAAATTAGATTTTGTTGAAGGGGGAAAAACCCACAAAAACAAAAACAAAGAAACTAGCTTTGCCATGCCTGGGGGCTCAGTCCCGGGAGAGCCTCTTCTCTACCCACAATGCTCAGAGTCACCTCCTGCAGGGTGTCTGAATACGGGGGGGGGGGGGGGGGTTGTTTCTATCCAGCCAGGACTTCTCATCCCCTCCAGTTCACTCATCCCTACTTGGAGTCTAACAGGGCTCTCACATTTACATGTCCAAATCTACTGGCCCACAGTCTCCTTTGTGGGAGAGCATGTCCTTAAAGAGACTCTATTCTTCCAGTAACTTTGCCTCATGTACAACCACTAGAATCCTAATTAGAATAAGTTATACCTCATGTATGCATAATATGCCACAAGACATTCTATTGCCACATATACCTAAAAAGAAAAAAAAAGTCCTAAAAAAAAAAGTACTCCATTCTTCCACTTTTTCTGGCCTCTTCCACTTCTTTCATACCTAACATTGTGTCAACCAATCTTATTGTCCAGAACATAACCCCTCTTCACCTGCTTCTACACCATGCTGGCTCAGACCCTGTCGTCTCTGGATTCCTGCAATTGGTCTTTCTGCTTCTACCTTAGTTTCCTATGTCTGTTCTTAACTCATTAGCTAGAGTGATCCTTTTAAATTCCATCACTCCTCTGCTCAAAACCCTCTATCCACTTTTCATTCTATACAACACAAAGGTCCAAGTACAACAAAGGCCTTCGAGGCCCAGTGTCACCTTGCTTTGGTTGTGCCTCCAACACCCTCTTCACCCCAGCCCACCAGCTCCTTGCTGTTGTCCAGCATGCCAGGCACACTCTTGATCAGGGACTGTGAACCTGCTGTTCCTGCTGACCCCATTCTCTAGGATGGCTTTCCCCAGTGATCCGCCCAGTGCACTCTCACCTCCCCAGGCTTTGCTCAAGTGGCACCTTCCAGGTATCATACTACTCCCTATTTAAATGTTCCCCCTTTTGTACTCTGTTCTTCTCTAATTCATTTTCTACTTCTTTATCACCCTGACATATTATATTGTATTGTATTAAATGGAGACTTATCATTTGTTTATCTTGCATTCCTCCACTGGACTGCAATCTTCCTGTGGGTTGGAACTTTGTCTCTTATGTTCAGAGCAGTATCTAGTATAGCATCTGGCAGATGGTGGGCACTTGGAAGCTGCCTGCCCTAGAGACAGGGACAACAGGCTCACAGTCCCCGATCAGGATTGTGCCTGGCACCCTGGAGCTGCCTGCTGCTTTGATGAATGAGGTGAAGGTAGAACTGTGGCAGGGGTCGGAAGCTTATGCTGCAATGTTGTTATATCATTGGGCATTGAGCCTCCTAACTTTCTAACATTCGTTATGCACGGACATGGAAACAGCCTCGGTCATATGAGTCACAGTGCCACCCATGAAATCACATCAGGGAGAATATAGCTCTTCCTGATACTGAAACCAGAAAGCAACTTCTTCTAAAGAGATTGCAATTTTGTCAGCTGGGTCCTTGCTCAGAGCATCTGCACTGTCCCTTATTTCATTCTACAATGTGGTCAATGCTTTATGCCGAAGCATAATTACATAAAAGCAACTATATGCAGCCAGAAGACCATGGCCAATGACCCAGCTTCTTATTAGCCTGGACCGATCCAGAAACAGACCCAGCGACAGACATGCTTCATGATTCTTGGGCCCATGTCTCTCAGTCAAGCTTCATTGAAAGCTTAACAACAGAAAGCTTTTATTTGCAGAGAATAGGGCTTTCCTGGAATAAGATGCATCAGTGTAACTTGGGCATTGCCATAGAGGCTCATGTAAATGATAGTCCTTAGAGTAACGCAGTGCACAATCTGTACAACTGTGTGAGTGCCCCAGTTTATGAGACTGGATAAATATAGAGACATAAGCTCTAACCAGCAGCCAAAGCAGAAGCTTTGCCATTTATTTATAAGAGTTTTAGTAACCAAAAAAAAAAAAAAAAAAAACCAGACACATAATAGCTCACATATTGTAGAAATTCTGTTTAAGGTGCAGCAGGGACAGAGACTAGATGTTTGCTATAGTTTGAGTATTAAAAGTCCCCAAAGGCCCAGATGTTGAAGGCTTGGCCCCCAACCCAGGGCACTATTGGGAGGTAATAGAACTTTTAAGAGTTGGGGCCTAGTAGGAGGAATTTAGGTCACTGGGGACATGCTCTTTTTTTTTTTTTTTTTTTTTTTAAAGAGAGAGTGAGAGAGGAGAGAGAGAGTGAGAGAGAGAGAGAGAGAGAGAGAGAGAGAGAGAGAGAATTTTTAATATTTATTTTTTTTAGTTCTCGGCGGACACAACATCTTTGTTGGTATGTGGTGCTGAGGATCGAACCCGGGCCGCACGCATGCCAGGCGAGCGCGCTACCACTTGAGCCACATCCCCAGCCCCAAGGGGGGACATGCTCTTAAAGGGATATTGGGACTCAGCCCCTCCCTCTTCTTTTCTCTTGCTACCTGGTTGCCATGAGTGAGAAGCTTCCTTTACATGCACTCCCACCACGAGGTACAGCTTTGCCACAGGCCCCAAAACATGAGTACACCTGACTATGAACTGATATCTCCAAAACTTTAATCCAAAACAAGAGTTTCTTCTTTTAAAGCTGATTATCTCAAGTATTTTTTTACAGTAATGTAAAGCTGCCTAACACAATGTTCTGCAGAAAGAATTTGAAGCTGAGTCCATCACAGAATGATTACAAGAAAGTTAGTTTGAAATTTTAAAGCAGTTGACTATGGCTCCTTGCCCTTCAGCTATAGCACGTCTCTGCAGAGATCCCATTGACCCGCTCACTTGAGCCATGTGTTTTTCCCTGTGACACTGTGAAGTCAGCATCGAGGTAGATGACTGAATTATATTGCTATTTGGGATTGCTAGCCATAAGCAGCTAAGTCAGGGACGCTTACCAAAACTCCATGACTGTAGTTGTTTTTCCACTAAGAATTTTAATTCTATAAAAACTTACAATAATACAAGTATTGACCCCACTGGACATTCCAGTCACTTCTGCCCAAGGCTCCTTCCTATCTTGCACATAACAGGAAAACTAATACTTCCCTATGTCCACATATAAAACGTCCATTTCTTGAATCTGTGATGAGTCAAGGGTTTCCATGAGAGTTCATTTTCATACACACACATAAAATCCAAAGGCACACATTTTTTTTTCTTTCATTTATTGGAAGAAATTAAGAAATCACATGGTAGTTCAGCTGAAAAATATTTAAGGTGGTGGTGACTAAGTCAATACTCTAGCTTTCCCGCTCGTGGGTGACTGATCCCCCAGGAACGTGTTCACTCAGAGTCAAATCCACCCTGAGATCCCAACATGCGCACTTTTCTGAGACTGGGTTTGGGGACAGGGTAGAGATAAAGATCAAGAAGACAAGGCTCTTGACTTTAAGAAGCTCTCCATCTAGGGAAGGAGTCAAGACTTCCTCACCTAAAGTTGTCAATCACCATGTGATTGAAAAAATGGTGCAAGTTGAAAGTCCCCTGAGGGTTGTGACTACGTGTGATCCCTGTGGATACGATGGAGTCCCCTGGGGCCTCCTAGAGAGGCGGGCCCTGAGCCAGTCTTGTTGAAGATTAGAATGTAGAAAGTTAGGACTGACTCATAGAGGGAAGCTGCTCACCCCGCACCTGCCTCTGACTGTTGTTGAACACATTTGGACCCGTGCATTTTAGGGTCTCTTTGTTACAGCAGCTGATCCTAAAGCTTAACTGACAGCTCTCTGGAGTGGTTGTTGGCCTTCCCTCCTCCTACCACATGAAGAAAGATCTGACTCAAACAGAAGAAGGAAGGAAGGCAGCCAACTGGTGAGGAGGCAGACACTATTCTATTCACTTTACATGCCTCAACTCCTACCTCCCGCTGACTTTGCCAGGCAGGAGCTATACTCATTTCTAGTGATAAAGAGCAGAAGGGCAAAGACTTTCCAAGGTCACACACAACTGGCAAGCAGCAAAAACCAAGAATCCAGAGAAGTCTCGTGTTTCCTGTTGCTCATGCGCCATCAAATGTGGACAGGGAGAGCCTCAAAGGGGTGAATCAAGTGCCCCACGGGTTTTTCTGATTCACTCCCGGAGGAGAAAAGAATTCCCTGTGCTCTATTGAATCCAAGAAGGCACAGGTTATTTATTTACTTATTTATTTTGGCGGAGATGGGGGGAGACTCAGGAGTAGCAATCATTTAGAGTTCGAAAGAGACTTGGAAAATTTCCAGTTTGACCACTTTTTGTTTACAGACAAGAGAACCAAGGCCTAGAGAGGTGAAATCATTTGCAAAGCTGATTGATGCCTACCTAGTTCATGGCTCTATTCATCACAACATAAAGTGAATCTTATATCCATGACCTTCACAGCAAAAGGCAAATTAGGGTGTCCACTTTCTTGAAGACCTTCTGTGTGTCTCTCTGGATAAAAAAAAAAAAAAGGTGACATTGGAAGTTGATCTGTGTTGAACAGGGAGGTCAAGGACAAAAGGGTGCCTCATTAACTGTGAGCTAGAGCTAACCCTTGACCTAGTTCTGAAGTTGATCAGTCTTGTCTTTGGCCCTAGAGTCCTCTTTCTAGGTTCTTGGCTCTTCTCCAGGTCACTACCTCTCTGCCCCATACACTCCTCTCTCTCCACTCCGTTTTCAGGAAACAGGCTTCAGCCTGCTAGAAATTTAAGTCATTTCATGGGGTATGCATGTTAATTCTGGTTTCAATGAAGAATTTGTCCTCATCAAAGAAACTTTAGGCCCAGCCAGAAAATAGACAGGAATCGGGGCAGGGTATGGAGGGAAGACTTGTCATTGGGAAATGTGATATTCTTAATAGGGAGGCAATCACTCTAAGCTGACTTGCACCCTGAGAATTGTATCCAGGCTGTTCTGCGTGTCAGGGCTCAGTGCTGCTGTTCAAAAAAAAAGATGTTTTGGTGATGAAATAAGAGCTCGCATATCTGTTTCAGGAGCTGACTGCATTCCGGCAAGGCTCCTGACTTGAGCAGGCTGAGTCAGGGATGAGCCTAATTGTTAGATAAACGCAGAGAGTTGCAGGTTTCTCAAGACTTTGTATGCTGATACTGTGTGGGAGTATTTCTCTTTCCTTAAATGGATCATTAGAAAAGATTGGATGCAAATCAAGAATTCAATCTCTAACCAAACAAATTTCCACCCACACAGATAACTCGACCCATTTTAGTACAGCCAACTTGTAACCAAAAAAAAAAAAAAAAAAAAAAAAAAGATTTTCTCCCTCTCTGAGGCTGACTTTTTGATGGAAAGAGATGAGACTCTAGAGGGGTCCTTTAAAGGTCCCGTCTGGACTCCTATAATCTAACATGTCACAGTTAAAAGGCAAAACCTCTGAACCATGTGCTCTCATTTGCTGTTCATGCTGCGCCTGGGATCAAGACCTGCTGGAAGCTGTACACTCCTCCAGGAGACATGGAGCAGGTTATGACTGAGGGCCCTTAGCCCAGGGTCTATAAGACCCCTGCTCTGATCAGGAGGTCAAGGGCAGAGGGTACCTCAGTAACTGTGAACCAGAATTGACCCTTGACCCAGTTCTATAGTGGGCCATTCTTGCTTTTGTCCCTAGGTTCCCATTTCTATGTCCTTTGCTCTTCTCCAAGTCACTACCGCCCTGCCCCATGCTCTCTTCTCTCTTCCCGCTCTGCTTTCAAGAAACGGTTAAGACAGGTTTCAGCCTGGTAGGAATTTAAGTCATTTAAGGGGTTATGCATGTTAATCAGACAGACAGGTGTGACATCAGATGCTGCCCCAAGAAGCTTGGACAAGATCTTGAACAAGACACTCAAACCTCCTGAGCCTTGGAATCTTCTGGATCTAAAGAAACAGGGCTGCTAAGGCCCACTCCCAGCTCTGCTGTGAAGATCACTTAGGTTGCCTGTGTCAAGCACCCACACATGGCTATCACTCTGTTGTCAGCTGGTAGTTATATAAAGAGCTTTTCTAGGCCTGCTTTTCTCTTTTCATTTTTTTCTCTTCACAGAAATTATCTCCTGATCATGCAGAAAACCATAATTGCAGACATTTTTGAAAACACAGAAAAACAAAAGAAGGAAAATTAAAATTGCTTATGTTCCCAACACTCAGAAAGAACCACTGTTAATATATTGGTATGCTTTCTCTAATGTCATACCACATGTATACACGAATAGCCACACAGACATACCTGTAGCTTTGTGGCTGAGAATGTATATTGCTTTTTCTTTTTTTTAGCTAACATTATATTTTGAGCATTTTCTCATATTGTTATAAAGTATTTAAGACACCATTTTCAGTAGCTATAAAATGATAGTTTTTTCTATTGTAAGGTCATTGGACATAAATCTTCCTAATATTAATTTCAAATTTTCTGCTTATTTCCAGTTTTGCAGTTGGATTGACTGATCAAAGTATGTGAACTTCTTTTAGCATAGTGAATTTTCTCAAATGAGGAAAGATATGCAGAAATGAAAATATTACAAATGTATATATAATAAAAAGTAAACACAAACTAGCCAATTCCACATTTATTTTTTTTTAAGCATTCATACAAATATTCATTCATCTTTTTCTTTTATAGAGGGATAATATACATACGTGACATGACGATTCTGGCAAAAAGAAAGAGATAATAAGAATATTCTGCAGTTCTAAAAATGGTATGGAATAAGTTTCAGCAACGTTCTACATGATTGTAAATCTCTGACTTACGGCTATTATTTTTCATGATGGATACATGGTTTGTTTTATAATTTTTAAAATAGATACAGGTATCTTAATAAATTGACTTACTAATAATTAAAGCACTTTTCATATGCAGTATCAGTGTGGACAAAAATGTTTTAATATTGATTATTTCTTATGAAATTCTAAACTTTCAGAATCTTTTCTACAACAAAGATAGCTATACATGCTTTACTATTTTCTAATAAAATATGATCTTCAAAAAATTAATAATGATTGGTCTTTTTGGTTCCTAGTAATGCTATGAATTATTTTCTCACATAATACAAGTTATATTTTTAAGCAACATACAGGATTGCACAAAGACCGAGTAGTTCTTAAACAATGTTATCAAATAACCATATAAATCCTGAGTGCAGCAGAATCAAATGATCTTCATCATATATGTTCACCTCATTGAATTGGATTCTACTCCTTTCGGATATTTTTTTCATTTTAATGTGAAATAGAATGTTTAGCATTTCATTTGTAAGTTTATTAAGTGCCTTTTAAAAGACAAAAGTGGTTTCAGTTTCTTCCAAAGTTCACAATTCTCGGATGACATTTTCCTGGAAATCATATAGTTCTGGGTTGTCTTGAGTAAACAAATAACTCTTTCAAAGATGAAATTGCTCATTTCGACTGAAATAAATAAACCTTTACATCTTTAGCTGTATTGTAAGTATATCCTGAAACCAAAGTAAAATGGTTGTTTTTATCTCCATGGTCCACTTGTTATTTTAAAATCTGAATATGTCCATAATTTATCATTTGTTCTGATGATACCACCAACTTTTTTTTTTTTTTTTTATCATGGCTTGAAGCCAGTTTAAACTACTGCATGTTCCTCAAGTTTGCTTTGAAGGATTTTACATGAGATAATAAGTCTATTCAGCAGCCAAGTGAGATATATTACTTTTCTTCCTGTAAACTATTGGTGAGTGCAAGCAGTCAATCCATCAAAATCCAAGATCTGCTATCCTCGCCAAGTGAGCTGCAAGTTCACAGACACTTCTTTTTCTCCGCAAAGGTAAACATACATTCAATCCTAAATTCCTGCTGAACAGTGTTTTTGTCATCATTTCATGATCCTGAGAAACCTCAGGGGAAAAGAACAATCTATTTTAATGATGGGCTTTCTGTCTGTGAGTAATCCGAATCTCTGGAGTTAACCAGCTCTATTCAACTATCATGTCAGAATCTCTCAGGCAGGTGGCCTGAATAGGCCAGTTCATTTTCTTTATGTGCTTGGTCTCAGCAGGGGACATTTTTTCCTCCTCCTCCTCCTCCTCCTCCTCCTCCTCCTCCTCCTCCTCCTCCTCTTCCTCCTCCTCTTCTTCTTTTTCCCTATCAGGAAGATCTAGATAAAGATGAGCTTTCTTTCTGCTATAGATTTTGCTACATAGTTTATCTGGGTATTTCATAGCTCCTCCGACTGTTCTATTTATGTAAACGTTCAACTGTTTTGTAGAATTCTTCAGCTCTTTCATGTTCTTATTAGTCAAATTAGAGATCTTTTTTTCTAGGAACATCAATGGAATGATCTTCAACGTCATTGCAAAAGTTCCCTTTTGTAACACCATGTTTTCAGATACCATAATCTTTTAAATACAAATACCAGTGCCTCATACTTCAAAGCACATCCGCTTAGCTCTGGCTGCAGCCTTGAGTGTCCCTCAGCTCCCAGGGGTGCCTTCTTAAGGACCAGAATCCCACTGGGAGAGCTCCCTATGGGTAGGACACTTCAGGATCTGTCCAGTAGTGGACCTAGCCCTTTCAGGTCTCAAAGGACCAGGGAGAAGGGGAAGAACTAAAGTACACAAACTATTACAAGCAATATTGTCAATCTGATGTTCACAAAAGTTGCACCAATTTAGTTCCCATCCATAGGAGATAAAATTAAAGATCTTGGCCCATTTTGTGTTGCTGTAACAAAATCCCTGATACTGGGTACATTTTATAAAGAAAAAAGTTTCATTTAGCTCACAGTTTTGGAGACTGAAAGTCCAGGATCAAGCAGAACTCATTTGTTTGGCTGCTGGTGAGGGTTTTCTGGCTAAATCACAGCATGGTAGAAGGTATC
Organism: Spermophilus citellus; assembly: GCF_964194105.1. NCBI lineage: Eukaryota > Metazoa > Chordata > Mammalia > Rodentia > Sciuridae > Spermophilus > Spermophilus citellus. Next base: position 56,665,851 of record NC_138191.1, on the reverse strand, counting down.
ACTTGGTGACAGACTATGCAAGAGCAGGGAGTGGTGCCTGTGGAAGAGATTACATGGTGAGAGAAGCAGCAACAGATCAGTGAAGGACCAGGCTTGCTTTTTTATAACAACCCACTCTGGTGGAAGCTAATCCTCTCTTCCTGACACACTAGGCCTCACTAGAGGCCCTGCCATCTTTCAGTGCCATTATATTGGAGACCAGCACATGAACCTTTGGGAGACAGACCGTATTCAAACCACAGCAAGAACTTTTGTAACTTCTACGTGGTTGCTATTCTTAATTTATTTCTATAGCAGTTAACAATCAAACCCATAAAAAGACAACTGGGAGAGTCTATGAAAGATGTCAGAGGACCAGAAAGGGAACATTGGGAAGTTGATCTTAGTTCTCAGACTGTGGAAAGAAGATCAGGAAGTTGGACATGTGATAAGAACTTATAAAATGCCCAGGAAATAGAAGAAAGAGGGACGAGATGGGGAGATAACTTTGGTGTGTACTTTTACTCCCGAATTAACACAGAATGTTTCTGGGGACATGTCTGAGCACAGTGCTGGGCAGACAGTGGTGCTCAGCAAGCACTCGTGTCAGTGTGACCCTGGAGAGGAATCTGGAAAGTGACTTTTTAAAGTGGACACCTGCAAAAGGAACAGAGAGTGGAATTCTTGGGCCTCATCATCTCCAGGGACCATTAGAAGCAAATGTTGAGTGGAGGAGACCAAGAAGCCTCCAGATAACCAGCTCTCAACAACCTCAGGCTCATTCTTAACACCCTATAGAAAACAGTGTGTTCAGTGAGGCTTTATGGACTCCATAGCCAAATCCACTTTCCATCAATCCATCAACCAGCTTTCACAGAGAGCCATGCAGGGTTGCAAATGAGGTGAAAACTAGAGCACCTGCTTATGAGGACTGTGGCTTTGGCAGAGGCCAGTGTGTGTGTGTGTGTGTGGGGGGGGGGCAGCACCCATGAAAGCACCACAAACCACATGAGACCACAGAGAGCTGAGCATCTGATCATGCATTGGGTGCAAGATGGTGGGATGGGAGTCTTGAGGAGAGGAGATGAGCAGGATAAGGGCTGCAGTGAGGTGAGGCTTGAGCTTTGGTGATTCCAGGGGTGGCCTTTGAATCTAGTCCTTGCTAAAGAGCTGATCCTTCTGAGAGGAGGGAAAGCATCAGACCTCACTTTCTGTGTCTCCTGCTTTTTGCAGCAACCACCTGCTCAACCTCATGTCAGTCTAAATAACAATCAGAGAGAGATTCTCAAAAAACTAATATATTTATTTGGGAACCGCAGAGCAAGGATAATGGGAATACATGTGTCATAGCCAATAATGTGTGTATCCAAGGAGGTAGAGACAAGGGGAAAAATTAAAAGGCAAAATGATGAGGACTATATGATATTTTGAAACAATAATCTTGGACCACAAGGGATTAATAGCAAGAGTGACACCAGCCCAAGTTTGGGTGGGCAGTTATGAGCAGATGTCTTAAGTAAGTATTTTTTTGTGTGTAAGGGTATGGTGGCCTTTTGTACAAGTTTATAGTTCCGTAGAATCTTTTGTGATGGCAGGCAACTGTTCATGAGAACCATTCCTTCAGAACTTCCTGGCCTTATTTATTAGGAATGACACAAGTGACTCCATCTTGATTCTGGCAACTCTCACAATTACCGCACACGAGCTAGTTATCAGTGAAGGCAATGTGAAGAAAGGCACAGAGACACATGGTGAGGGTTAAAACACAGCTCCAGCCCCTCCTACCAGGCTGACTTTTGTCACTGACGACAGGCTGCAGACATGACACTTTTGGCTGACCTTCCTCTGGGGCACAGGGGAGACTCCCCAGTGCGTCTTCTGAGAGTCCCTAAGATCAGACAGAAACCCCAGCTCTGTTTCCAAGTCTGTAAACACCCTCATAGCCGGACATGTGAAGTGCTGGCATAGTTAGTCTTTTAATCACTGCCCCACCCCTCTGAGGAAAAAAGCTGATTTCAGCCACTTGAGGAGAGAGAAATAGCAGTGACCTTTCTGCAGAACTGATGATAACTCGCTCCTTATAAGGAGTGGGCAAACAAAGAGCCCCACGCTCATGGCTCAGGAATGTGTGCGTTGTGTGTGTTCTTCCAAACTTACCTGCTAATTGGGCTCTACACCTGAGCACAGTTTTTCCTGTGGTGTCCGGGACAGCAGGATGGGGGCAACTCCCTCCCACTGAGCCAGGGGAAAGTATCCATTGCCAAAGGTGATGACCATCCTGCAGTTTCTGAATCAGCACTGCTATTGGATGGAATGGGATTAAAGAACAGCTTCAAGAAAGTTCTCCACCCACCCCCCTATTATTTAAGAAAAAAATTCCCTATCAATGGTGATGCCCGTTTCTCAAGGGGGTTATTTAACTCACAGTAAGAGAAGAGTCCAAATTTACAGAATAGTAAAATAGAAGCTGGCAGGTAATAAAACCATCCGTCAGTCATTTCAGCTATTGTTTACTCTAGGTCAAACATTCACTTATGGTCTGTTAATTCCTATGTTAACCCAGTAATTATGACCATTTTACAGGGCAGGATGTTGAAGCTGAAAGAAAGCTTATGTTGTTGGTTCGAGTTCATTCAGCTGGTAAGTGAAACACAGAGATTTGAACCCAAGTCTTTCAGACTCCAAAGCCAGCAGAGTTCTTTGAGTTGGAGCCACAAATACCCTAAGGCTCACAGATGACCAGGGTCCTTCCTGCGCTGTGCAGTGTAGAGAGGGAGTTTGGCCGCCCGAATTTGTCTAATTCTTCATGAGATTTCCCAGACCTTCAAGAAATAAATGAATGTCATATTCCCTTCTAAACAGTTTTGTTTCTTCTTCTTCTTCTTCTTCTTCTTCTTCTTCTTCTTCTTCTTCTTCTTCTTCTTCTTCTTCTTCTTCTTCTTCTTCTTCTTCTTCTAATCTTGTATTGCTCATAAATAAATAAATAAATAAAACCAGAAAGCCAAACTCCAGAGTCCTGTCTTTACTCAACACTGGAGAAACACAGCCAATAAGACTGTCCATGGTCCTTTTGTGAAATGCACCATGCCAGAGCTTCCCTCCCAAGTTGGCCTGCCAGCTTGTCCTTTGGCTGCCCTCACAAGCCACCCAGGCTGCACCCCTCTGGGCTCCCACAGCTCGTCAGCTGGGCCAACCCCCATATTCAGTGTGTGGTTGCCCAGAATTCTGCCCACCTTGACCAATCTTTTTATTTCTGGTGTGCTCCTTATATATGTAACACAAGGTCCTAAGCTTGTGGGGGGGCCAAGAGAGAGATGTGCCCTGTCTTCTCAAAGATGACATTCAGGAAGGTGAAGTAGATACTCACTGGTTTCTCAATCATCACTTCATTACAATTGCATAAGCCCTTCAGAAACTGTTAAGTCGCTGAGCGGGTGTACTGGGGCAGGGATGAGGGGCCTGACCAGGATTAAGGAATGAAGCAACACCCCCGCCCCCCCCCCCCCCAGAAAGAAGACAGGATGGCTGAAGTGCCCCAGAGGAGAGGCCGGTGGAGCAGAGTGAAGCCAGAGAGGTCAGCAAGGCCCCATCTTGAGGCTCTGCTGTGGTTCTTGGCTTTGAGGAAGAGACTACATTGAAGGGTTTAGGTGGTGGCTGATATATGTGAATAAGTCATTGGAGAAAGAAATGGGGCATGTGCCAGTGAATTCTAAATGGTGTTGTGAACTGTCAACTGCCTTTTTGGCCTTTGGTCTCTGAAATAGCCAAGTTTGCAGTAACATAAAAGTTGACTCTTCAAGGGGCTGTGGTCAATGTTTGTTTTTGACTGTGAGGATTTAAGCCCAGGCTGTTCTCTCCGAGCCACTCTTGCCAGCAGTCTGAACCTGGAATTTCTTCTGGGTAGCAACCCCACAGTGAGTAGACCCTCCAGGCCCAGGGAGGTGGATTTGGAGGGCTGTTAAGGTCAAATGGGGGAGAGATGCAAGGCCAAGAATCATGCCAAGATTCCAACAACACTTTGGTCAGGTTGTTCCATTGGTTGCTCTTGTGGGCCCTGGAAAATCACTAAGAGACTACAGACGTCAATCTCAGAGTTTGTCCTGACAGGTCACTACTAAAGATGGAATTCTTTGGTCCTTTAGTCCTTTTCTTTGTGTCCAAAAGGGCTTGCATGGAGGGAGCTACCAAAGTGTCTTCTGACCCTACCACTGTGGGACCTCATTCCTTCAAAGTGAGGGCCCAGGATGAATGTTTTATGGTGGACAACAGCAAGGCAGAAAAACACTTGTGACTGCAGTATGATTCCACCAGAGATGGTTATGCTATGGAGAGCATTTCCTGTCCCAACGAGAGAAAGATTCAAAACACACACTCTCTCTCTCACACACACACACACATACTCCATATTCTCCCCCATGCCCCCCCAGCCCCCACCCAGCTGGGTGTGGAACCCAGAGCTTTGTGCACCCTAGGCAAGCACTCTACCACTGAGCTACACACCCCTAGCCCCATAGAAGGGGATTCTAACATTTTTTAAAAAGTATAATTCTTATATCTGGAGACCACATTTTTTTTTTAACTTGTGGGAATGTACCTCCAGAATCTCCATAAACTGTGATTAAATTTCTGTGGCTCAATTCCATGTAAAAATATATGTCAACTGGCATCATTAGCAACCTTGCTGCCAGTCCTGTTCTGTCAAATCCCTTTTCCTAGTATTTCATATGTTACCACACATCTGCAGAATTTTCCACTGAGTCTGTTCCCACTGAGAGTGTTCCAGGGAATGGCCCCTTCCACGTAGTTTATCAGCAGTGCGTAATGCTGCTACCATGTGTTGAAAGAAAAGGAGAAAAAAAAAGAGATAATGTTAGTTAAAAAAAAAAAAAGTGGAATTTCTAAACCACATGATCCAATGTGGCCAGTTCTGTTTCTCAGCTGTCATGAATTAAGAACGAATTAGCAAAAGGCTAAACTCCTGTGCAAGGCATTGCCCTGGGCTGTGGCCAAACCTGGGAATAACACACGCCTCCAGAGATCCTCTGACTCTGTGGCCCACAGCCATGGCTTTGTGAAGTGCCTGATGGAGCTCTTTTCCCAGTGGGTGGGAGGAAGTGTTTCCTTGTGCTCCCACTTGGTGCAGCAGCTTGTACCCTGGCTGGGAAGCCAGGAAAGTGTCCAGAACCAGCCCTGCTCATTATTAGCTGTGTGCTTTGGCAAAGTCTCCTAGCCTCTTGGAATCCCTATTTCTTTATCTCTATAAATGGCAGCAACAATTCAACACCCTGTGACTGGGGACAGACTGTATCCTGGATCACATGTGAGTTAGGATACAGCCATCACCTCCACGAGAGGGGAGCAGAGGGAGCATGACATTTGAGTAAGCGCCCATTCACCTAATGGGCTCCTAAGACTGATGACTTGAATATAGAAATGTGTCAAGCTTAGATGAAGTAGAAAGACATCTCTACATAATACTTAATGTATTTTAATTGCTTATGCTTAAAATCACATGATATTAAATATAAATATTGATTAATATCTTAAGTTTCAATTATATGTTTAAAAATCACATTCTGTTTCTAAAGCAGAAATGTTGCCTTTACCTCCTCACAATATGAGTCTATTTTTTTCTGCTGTGCTGAGCATCAGACTCGGGCTTCAGGCATGATTGGCAAGTGCTCTACCACTGAGCCACACCCCAGCCCTCACAACCGAGCTTTTAATCGGACTCATCAATGCACCTTTGACATCAGTATCTGGATCTTCACTAGCTGGTTCTTCAAGCCCACTTTCTCAAGCACAGCATCTTCATATCCATCTAAGCTGCTTGAGATTCAGCACCTTTTGAACCTAAGTATGATGTTGTCATTGGAAATTTACCCCAAGCCACAATAATACTTTCCGTATTTGTGATCTGATAGGATATCCATCTGTCTCTAACATACAGTGTGTAGTAATACTGATTTTAACGTGATTTTAAGACCACTCTGAGGGATAATGGGGTGGGGGTATTGGCATGATTATATATGATACTTGCAAGAAAGGTTAGAGGGCATTAAAAGCTCTTGATGAAAACTGTTAAGACATGAGAGGATACAGACTAATTATATGGTGAGTCATCAAGCTATTAATTTTTCTTCACCTCCTTATTTAGAAAATAAGGCCAGTCAACATTTCCAATACTTGGTTACTGGGAGGAGGAAATGTGGTTTTAAATCTAGCAGCAGTGTAGCACCTGGCTCAGGTGTGATTCAGGTGTTCTTGCAGCTCTACTCCCACACTAGACTCTATGGGACATGTTAAAGGAAAAGTAGTAGAACATTAACAAAATTTCCTTGCTTTTTATTCACCTGAGACAGATTAGGGTTTTTCCCATAGGTGCCTTGACAAGAACCAAGAGGAAAACTAAGAACTTACTATCTAAAGGCTGTAGTTGCAGAGGCCCACCTGGACCTTAGCATCGTTGTGTCTTTCTTCACTCTTCAGACTTGTAGGCATTTTCCTCTCCTAATCTCATATCTATTCTCTGTGCATGCAGTCACCATGGGATGGGGGATGGGTACTGGCACAATAATAGCCACTGGGATTTGGAGGAGGGGAAATTATGTTCAAATCAACCTTTACCCCTGTTTGGTTAAGACTTCACCTCCAAGCCTTGGTTTCTTCATCTATAAAATGTACATAAATCTGTTGGAGAAACCTTGAAGATTCTCTTGAAAGACAAAATGGTATCATGTATTCAAAGTATTCAATAAAAATCTATTTGGCCAGTCAATAACTATAACTCCCTTCTGACCTTCTGTTCAGTTGTGTCCGTCCTAGAGTAGTCAATGAATGGAGAGTGGAGGCAATAGTCATAGCAAGTGCTCTGAATCACTCCATGCCCCTTTTTCCTAACGAGGGTTAAAGTTTTGTTTGATTTTCACTAAAAGAAATAATGCTTGTGAGGAGTGACCTCCAGGTCTAAAGTTGGCTTCTCTGATGAGCAGTTGGTCTGGAAAGGGGAGCCACCAGTAGGGCCCAGGGTCATCCCTTATCTATTAGAGAAGATAAAGCAGCACTTGGAGAAGATCCCAGCAGCACAGGGAGAACTTCCCCAGGCAGAGGAAGGATGAGAACCTTCAGTGCCACCTTGGCTTCCTGAACCAGCTTCACAGATGTCACAGGAGCAAGCAAAGTCCTAACTCTTTCCATGCCAGAAAGAAAAGCAGCCTCATCCCTCTTCTATGATCTGCCCTCAGTTGAGCTTGTCAGAGTGAGAAAAAATTATTTTACCTTTTCTAAGAGGGGGCCTACCTTGGTCAAAAAAAAAAAAGATGGATAAAGGTCTGATAATTAAACTCTGAATTGGAATTCCACAGGAGTTGGGGATGGAGACAAGGAGAGAAAGATCGTGGAGGAGTGACGGGGGGGAAAAAAAGAAAGATGGTGAGCATCCCAGTTAATTCACTGAGTTAATAGGAATTAACTGAATGGTCACTGAAGGCTGGCTGGGTGTGGCTGCAGGAGGTGGGACACCTGGGACATGGCTTTGGGGTATATATATTTGGTATGTGGCGAACGGAGTCTCTATGCTTTCTGATCATGATGTGAGCTGCCTGCCACACTCTCCCACCGTGGTTTTCTGCTTCACCTCAAGCCCCAAGGAATGGAGCTGGCCATCTATGGATTGAGCCCCTAAATAAACCTTTCCTCCTCAAAAAAAAAAAAAAAAAAAAAAAAAAGATGGCGAGCTACTTGGTTGAGAAGTCAACAAGCTGCGAAGAGAATGAAGAAGTCTATTGAGAATATACAGTCACCAGCTCTTCCCCGATGTGATGCCCTCTGTAGTGCCCTTCAGCAAAGTTGGCATTCACATAGGCAGGGTAGGAGAAGCAGTTTTCATAGAAATCAAGGGGAAAAGACAAATTCCACATGTGGATCACCATGAAGACAAGATCTACAGAACAGGGAGCTGAGTCAGGAATTGTATGCGGAAGCAGGAACTCAGAGCCGAGGCTGACCACAGACAGGCCTCCCCAGGTATCTTAGAGGTGATCTGTATGTCCCACAGGCTTTTGAATTGGTGTTTGAGCTTATCCTGATGTGAATTAAAGGATGAGGTAGAATTTTTTTTTGAGATCACTGCATGTGGCATGTCCCGAACAAGCCAGGCCTTTTGTCCCTTTTATACCTTGCTGCAGGAGTGTCTGCCACCAAGCAGTGAGGCTCTCTATTGTGTAAGGTGGAAGAACTGCCACCTTCCTTTGTGCCTGTCTCCCAGCTCAGCATTTCAGAACCAGAGGCACAATTCTTTTACAATCGCTTTTTCCTGTGTTCAGGGTCTCCAATCTTCTGATGGCTTTGAATTCCCATCAGAAATTCACAAGGCAATTTGTAAATCAATGGAAGTGTAACTGATGTGACACAGCAATCTGTATACGGGGTAAAAATGGGAGTTCATAACCCACTTGAATCAATCTGTGAAATATGGTATAATAAGAACTATGTAATGTTTTGAACGGCCAACAATAAAATAATTTAAAAAATCAAAAAAAAAAAAAGAATAAAAAGAAAAAAAAAAAAAGAAATTCAGGCTGCTAACCCCACATGGCAGGTCTCACTGCTGTCTACAGGGGTGTCCAGACACTTGCTTTTCACCTTCTAGGTAGACAGAAAGAGTCCCAGAGTTATTTGACAATGGGTCCCCCAGGGCCTCTGCTGTCTACTCTGGTAATCCACTCACCTCCATCTGTTCAGTTCATGCTCCCCAGTCCCTATCCCCAGGCTGAAGGGAGTCTCTCCCTATTAACCACAGTCTCGTCCATCAGTCTGACCTTGACTGCCATGTTCCCGGGACCAGCTGGCCCAAAGAAGCCTGTGGAGGGCGTTCTCCACCCTTCCCTTCCAGGGACCATATAATCTGACCTTTCCATCCCACCCAGATGTCTGATTCTGACTAGGGTCTCTCCTTCCTCCAGACATTCCAGTGTGTTGGCAGAAGCCACCGTGTTTTATGGGAACCCCTCTGTCTTTGACTTTCCTGAAACTTCTGACCTCCCTTTATCAGTTGCTTCCTTGGGGAATATCTAGTAGAGAAGAGCCAGGACCCCACAGGCTCAGGAGCTTTGTCTGCCTTGACTTGCACTGCTCCAGCAGGCTGTCCTGGCTGACAATGAGCCCCTTATCAGGATTTCTGTCCTCTAAGTGTACTGACCTCCCTCCCTCTGTTCTTGTAGGGTATGCGCCTCAACTGAGGACTCTTCTCAGCAGGGCCTTTCAACCACAGTATTGGTTTAAGGTGCTGCTGGACCTCCAAGAACATGAAGACCAACAAATGGAGAAAACCACAGGTTTTAGTTTCCTCCACAATTTAGTCCCTTCATGCCCTGTGGCTGGGCTTTTGTAAATGTCCTGAGGGCCTGGCCACGGCATCTGACTCATCCTTTTGTCTCTTAAGAAACTCCCTTTGCCTGCTGCCTCTTTAGGCTAAAGAATTCACCTCTGCTTCTCCAGATGTCCTGTTTTCAATAACAACCAAAATGTTGTGAGCATGTTGTAGGTGCCAGGCACTGTGCTAAACATTTGACTTTCATTTAATTCTTATAGCAACCCTGTAAACTGGGAGCTACTATTAATTCCCTCATTTCACAAAAGACGGAACTCAGAAGTTAGGTAACTTTCCTGTTCAAGTAGAAAGAATCGTGTTAAAACACAGCTTAGTTAAGAGCCTGGGCTCCTTAGTTCTGTGCTGTGCTGCTTCTTGCTGGGCTTTATCTGTGTATTAGCTAATTCCTTTACCAAAGACATCTCCCTACTTCCTGCCTACCCAGTGAGTAGATGATGGGTATATGTGACCAGCTGTTCTTAACTTGGCACTTGTAACAGGTATCAACTACTGTTTGGGGGACAAGTGGATAGGTAGATGAGTGGGTGGACAAAGGGCATATAGATGGATATGGGTGGATGGATGGATGGATGGATGGATGGATGGATGGATCCGTGTATATAGATGGACTGCCAAGTGATCAAGGGTCTTTCATGCAGAAAACCTTTTGGAACACAAGGAGTTCAAGTAAACCCAGAGCTATACATTCTCTAGCTGCTCTGTTGCCTCTCTCCTCCAGATCCTATGGTCTGTTCTGTTTGCAGGAGGAAGGTTTTCTCTGGGTGCCTAACCCCACAGAACAACTATAGAGCAGCTGTGTTCCCTCTAATAGTTATTTCTGCCTGGGTTTATTTTTTCAGATGCTTCGCACCAACTTTGGAATTCAAAAAGGGCTTGTCAGGAAAGATTGGTTTTCAGTTGCCCTGATCCCGGTGGGCCAAACCTGACTCAACAGCATCGGCTTGTGGGATGCATTGCTTATGTCTGGAGGTCAGTGATAACCCTGTCATACAAAAATAAGGAAATCCGCATCTCCCAATGCACTGACTGCACAACCGAGGCTAAGACAGCCTGATCTGTTAACCTTGAACAAATTCATGGAGTAGGTTGGAGACAAACTTACCTGTTGGCCTTCTTCCTCCTTCATTTCCAGGTCCCTGACCATTATAACTACAACCCACACAACCAGACTTCTCTTCTCATTCCCTGGTTCCAGATGACAAACTCACTCTTGCTAAAGTACTGGTGACTTACTGCTTTCCTTTCCTATTAGAAAGAGTTCTTCAATAAAAGCCATGTCAAACTCAGAGGCAAAATCATTCAAGTTGCTCCAAGCAAGTGATACTCATTGAACCAGGCAAACTATCCTTAATGAAATTAGTTTTTTTGGATTCTTTTATTAATATTAATATTGAATCAAATGGATCAGAGAATAACTCAAGGCCAAATTCATTTTCCATTGACTCTAACATCTCTACAGTGGCTCTTTCTGTCCTCAGACTGAGAGTTTGGAGTGCAAATATGCTAATTGCTCTCACCAACTCCAGCACCTTCAGCCCATGTCTCACTGCAGGGTGTTTAACTGATCAGAAATTGCCTGGCCTTCCACTTTTGTGGGTTTATCTACCCCTTCAGAATGACCAAAGGCCTTTGCAGTGAAGACTGGGCTGAACTGTGCCTCTGGCATGTCCCCATGGTCACCCACAAGCATTTGTAGTACAGGAAGGTGGAATTACCTCCTCTGGAGAATTTTCAAGATATTGACTAATATGTATAGTTTAACAAGGGCATAAAAGAGAGGAAAGGAAAAATTGTATTTGTCTTTCTTTGGTCTCACTTGAAGCTTTTCGCTAATTCCTACATAACCAGCTCTAATCTTTTTGTTTGGTTGTGAGCTTGGGTTACAGGTAAACTCTGTGAACTTTCTACATGAATAGTTATATATACATGAAAAACAAAACCCGGCAAGTTCTTTTCCTTGTTCTCCAAAATGCTTTCAGTCCTTGAACTGAAATAATGAAGTAGGAAATTGTTGTCACAGTCAGTCAGTCTGTTTAATGTAAAAACAAATTAAGCTTTTATGCTCCATGGATTGTGAACAAACCTGCCCATTACAGGTGTGTCCCAGATCCTGGCAACCATTCATGTTGGGGCCCAGGCTCCTTTCTTTTTCAGGTGGGAAAATGTTTACACGGGAAGGAGGTGTACTCCTGGCAGGGAGAAACTGGTCAGGGTGCAGTGGAACTTTTGTGAAGACTGAAGAAAGGCATCCAGTCTTCCAAGGCACATGGCTTGGCAAGCAGAGTGAAAGTGGATCTCAGCTCGCACTTGGCCCCTCCTTGGTGATTGTGTGTGAGGCAACCTGGGCCAGGGGACCACACCTCTTTGCTGTGAAGATCTCTTCCTGCTCTGGAGTGGGGAAAGGGTGTCTTGGTTCTAGGAATACCTGCTGTAGATTTGTTTACTATAGATCCGAGAATGGCAATCATGTCAGCGATGGAACGATGAGTTGACCAGAGTTAGTAGCCTGGCCAGTGTTGGCATTGCCCCCTGCTAGTTCAGAGGCATTCGACATCAGTGCCCATTCAGCTAAAAGGCACTGAATCTCCACTCCTGCAAATTGCAAAATTTTTCAGAAATCTTCCAATCAAAGCAACTCTTAGATGTGCAAAGGGTAATTGATAGAAATGAAGCTAGCAGCATCCTTGAGAGGCTATGTGGACTACCTCCTCTGCTTTGGGCAAAACCAACACTGACATATTCTAGAAATAGTTCTGAAAGTTGATGGAAAGTGCTGGTTTGAGTTTTCCTCTGGGAAAAAATGCTGAATGAATGCTGAAAGTTTCTTGAATGCTTGTATTTTTATATTTTAATTATACTGTGCAATGAAAAGAAAATCCTCTGTAGAGTCAAACATCAACATCTCACCCCTATTACTCTCTTGCCCCTTCCCTTCCCCTCTTCCTCTTTGGTTGATTCCCTGGGAAACCATTCTGAACAGGAGGAAAATGGGCAGGAAGGCGGTGAGGCAAACACTCAGGAACAAAGCCTGAGACAGTAAAAGAAGCAGGCCTGGGCAGAAGGGGCACGGCAGTACAGTTGTTCCAGGGGCCACCACAGCCTCAGTTTAGCAACCCCAGAGGACAGCACTACTCTTCTCAGCATGAAGCTATTAGTCTCACAAAAGGGCTGTGATTGGTGCAGAGTGGGTCCTGCATCACTCCTTGTACCAGTCATTGGACTAGGTGATGAATGATTATAACTGGCCAGGCCCAGGTTGCATGACCCCTAATAAAATAAAATAAAAAAGCTTTCTGAATGAAAAACTCTAAAAGTTGCTGAAAAGATTGTACATGTGTATATGTGCAGGTATATTGCTGAAAATACACTTGAGAGCCTAACAGAGGGCCTAACAGCAGATGCTCAACAAGTGGTCAGTATTATTTCCTCCACTGCATCCTAAGAATGAATACAAACTATCTTTTTTTTTTTAAGTCCTGGGGCAAACAGGTGCTGATAAAATCAACATTGGATCAAAACCTCAGCCTCAAACTTGAACTGAGTCTGAACCTTTCTGAAGAACAAAGAGTGCTCAGCAAACATTCTCCTCTCAAATGTCTAATCTTCACGCATCCTTGCTCTTCCTGAACCAGCTGGGCCCAGATCACCAGGACCATCATAAGGATGCTTATCTCCCTAACAGATATCCCATGATCTGAAATTATTTCCCAATAAACTCAATTTCCAGTGTATTTCTGACCTCTTCACAGAGCCAGAGGATTTGGCTGAAGTGGGGAAGATTCCCAGGTCATGCTGAATATCAGCTTCTGCAATGACTTTTTCCTAAGAGTGGATTATGTATGATCTTCCCTCCTGGGAATGGAAAGCCTCTCTAGAGTCTGCTGAAGAATTAAGAACAGATAGTTCTTAACCTTTTATGATAAGCCTGCCTCCCCTTGCCCACCACTCCCCTAGTCCACTGCTCCAGGGACAGTTGGATGTCCCAAGTCTTCTCAAACCAGGGGCACTGCCCTCTGCATCCTTAACATGTTCACTATTTCCCATGCAAGAACCTACTCTTCCCAGTTCCCATCTTCATAACTCACCCCCCTTTTCCAAGGCACACCTCAAAGTCTGCCCTTTCCTTTGGACGGGGAGTACCAGGGATTGAACTCAGGGCACCCAACCACTGAGCCACATCCTCAGCCCTATTTTGTATTGTATTTAGAGACAGAGTCTCACTGAGTTGCTTACTGCCTCATTGTTGCTGAAGCTAGCTTTGTGCTCCCGATCCTCTTGCCTCAACTTCTGGAGCCGATGGGATTACAGGCGTGTGCCATTGTACCCTGCTCCCCTATACCTTAAGCCAGTTATGCCCTTGACTATCTCTAATCTTATGGAACATACATTGTGCTTTAGGCTGGGTTAGCTCGAGTGGTAAGATTCACAATTCATTTTAAGAACCTACTCTGTAGTGTCTCCAGGTCCGAAAGGTAGAAATGCATTGGATGAAACTAACCCAGCCAACATGAAGATCTTAGTAGCTCACGGTAGTACATATTGCCACCAATTAATTTCCAACACTTTTAAATTTGTTTGCTTGTTTTAGGTCATTCCTGAGATCATTCTGTCACTAATCTGCTCCAAGTTTCAGTGTCCTCAACTACAAAATGAAAGCTTCAGGTTACGTGGTCACTAAAGATCTTTTCCCACTTAGCCACAAGTTTCTCTTCTATTCTGTAGTTCAGCAGTCACTTTGCCCCTGTTATGATCATCCAGTGATACAGAGTGTCCCTCAGAGCTAAAGAGAATTTGGAGCAGAGGTTTTGGAATAATAGCTTATCTATGTTTGTTGGATGTGGTCGGTGTGGTTGTCAAGTTAGTGAAAAGCAAGCCATCCCTCTTCATTAGACTTCGGTCTCCTCATCTATAAAATGGGGCAGTTGAAACAGAGCCCATGGCGGCCCCTTCCAGTGCTGATATGCAATGATTCATACTCATTCTCCCTCTTGCTCCCACAGGAGCACACTGTGTTCTACAAGGACATGGTTGCCAAACTACCTGGCAGAGGGGAACAAAAACAGCCACTCCCAGCCTCACCACACAGAGACAAGCCGAGCTTTGAAAGCAGCTGCAATGGAGTTCAGAATGCTTAAATTTTAGTTGCTGGTTTCAAGCTCATCATAAATTCACCACAGGAACAGTTAAACAAATTTGATCTCTGGAGAGGAAGGGGCAGCAGCCAACGATGCTTAATCAAAGCACTCAGCCTCATGGGCCCACTTCCCCTCTCCCTGGTTTGCTGCCTCCTGGGTCTTGGCCACAGCCTTATTATTTGAATGAATCACTGTCTGTAGTATTATGTTGAGTATTCTCTGGATTCAGCATACCTGTTGGCCAGGTACCCATCACTCAAAAAACTTGATGGAAGATGAACAAATTAGTCAAACAGCTTAGATTTTTTTTTTTTTTTTGCTCCTCATAAGAACAAGCTTTAAAATGACTGCCTCTTAGCCTACTATTTTCATCATGATTTCTTTATTAGTTCATTCCTGCTGATATAACTAAATGACTTAGACTGGGAGTTTACACATAATAGAAATTTACTTCTTGCAGTTCTGGATGCTGGAGTGTTCAAGATCCAGGTGCCAACAGATTTGGTGTCTGATAAAGGCTTGTTCTCTCCTTCTAAGAAGGCAGCTTGTGGCCTCATCCTCACACGACAGAAGGTCGAATCTCTCTATCTCTCAGGATCTTTTACAAGGGCATGAATCTCCTCCCCAAGAGCATCACCTCCCAAGACAGCCACTTCCTAATGCCATCACCTTGGGAATTAAGTTGCAATATATGAATTTTCAAGAGACACATATATAGCTCGTTCTATCTTCCCGTGGAAGGTGCTGGCTAGTGTGTCTCAGCTAGAAGACTGCACCATGCACTTTTGCTCCCACTAACTGAGAAATGTGTTTACCAACTTCATTTGTTCTCAAGGCGGTCTATGGCAGCAGCCCTTGGAATCCTAACAATATAATTCATTTGACTATTATATAAATCAATTAAATGCAAGTATAAAAAAGGAAGTTGTCAATTATACTGAAAAATAAATTAAGTGGCAAGCAAAGCTAAGTTCCTAAAAATATTTACAATCAAGTTGTACTATATTAGCTAAACTTTCTCTTTTCCCTTTGAAGAAGTTAAAACTAAAAATTATAGGTAAGAACATTGTGGTAATATGTCAAAAAATAACAACCCAAATGCCTGTCACAAAGCTTATCTTCAGAGAATAAAGCTTTAACCCAACATCAGAACATGAGCTAACATTACAGGCTTTTAGCTAAAATACTATGTAGAATATATGGCTTGAGTCACTTTTTAAACTTTTCAAGTAATAGGCCTATATACTTTAACAGAACGTAGATGAATGGCATTCTATAGTCTGGGACCCAAATATTTTCTAGTATTTTTCAGTTTACATTTGTGTTTTAGAATTGCATTCGTAATTATCATCAGTAGTATTGTTATAAACTCTAAACATATATGAAATTAGAGATAAAAATAAGCCTCAATATCCCATTGTAGAATATTTTGCCATTCATGCTTCAACTCTTTCTTTTTTCCCCTTGTTGATGTATTTTAAAGCAAATTTCACACACTGTATCATTTTACCCCTACTTGCTTTAGTAGATATCTGTAAAACATGGGGATATTTTCCTAGATGATCACAATACCATCAGTATACCTAACATAATTAACAACAATTCTTTGGTATCATCTAGTACCTTTGCCAACTCAGTTTTCTCAGATTCCCCCTAAAGTCTTTCTACTACCGATTTGTTCAAATACTGGTATAAAAATAATGCACATGTTACACTTGTTATATCTAATGCCTTTTCAAAACTTAAAGTAATACTAATATTAATAAATACTAATAGTATTAATAAATACTAATAGTAATAAATGACTAATACTCATACTAATAGTAATAAATGACTAATACTAATACTAATAGTAATAAATGACTTAGACTGGGAGTTTACAAATAATATGAATTTATTTATATCTCATGCCTTTTCAAAACTTAGAGTAATACTCCTACACTTTCTTTTGTGCTATTAATTTATTAAAGAATTCCTGCTGTTAAAAATAAAGGTATGAGAATTTCAAAGGATTCAGATAACTTCAAAGAACAGCAATTGACAAAGTGGAATGTGATTATATATATATATCTCCAAAGTTTCTGAGAGTCATGGCCCAGAGAAGAATTTCTACCTCTTTCAGACTGCAGACTAACAGACTGAGCAAAGAACTGGAGACTGGGATGAGACAGAACAAAATCAAAGTTCTCAAAAACAAAGGTTCAAGCCATCAGGAAAATAAAAATCCAACTCACAAGATACCCCTTCAAACAAACATTCATTTCCATGCATATCCAAGTTTGTCAGGATGAATCCAACCACTATGTACAACCATAAAGCTCAAATAAAAAATATATAGAAAGAAAAAGAAAAACAACAAAAAAAAAGATACCACTTCACAGCATTGGGATGGCCATAATCAGAAAAAGATGGACGATGAGCAAGTGTTGTTGAGAATGTGAAGACATTGAAACCTTTACACACTGCCACTGGAAATACATTTTGGGAAATGGGCAGAGAGTCCTTCAAAAATAAAACATGGCCATTCATATACCCATGAGAAATGAAAATGTTTGTACACATAAACCTTGTACATGAATGATTATAGAAGATTATTCATAATAGATAAAAAGTAGAGAATGGCCAAATGGCTGTGAAATAAAGTAATATGGTATACCCACACAATGGGATATTAAACTCATTGAAATGAATGAAGAACTGCTACATGTTACAATATGGATGAATCTTGAAAATATTATGTTAAGTGAAACAAGCCATTCAGAAGAACATACTTTATATGATTCCATTTAAATGAAATGATGATTATTGATCAATCTGTAGAGACAGAAAGTAGATTCATGGTTGCTTAGGACTGGGAGATGGGGGAAGAGCTGGGGGAAGGATAGCTAAGGGGTATGGGATTTCTTTTTGGGGTGATAAAAATGGTGTTAGTGGTACAACTGTATTAGTATAATAAAAGCCACTGAATGCACACTTATAGTGGGTGAATTGCATGGAACATGAATTATATCTCGATGACAGAGTTTAAAAATTTTTTGTGTGATCAAATAATATTCAATTGGAAGATAAAAGCAACTAACTAAAAATCCCAATGGTTAGAATACATGCACACGCACACATACACACACACACAAACACACACACACACACACACACACACACACGCACACACACACACACAAGGTCAAATGTCCTTTCTTGGCCCACTTTCATCATGTAGGAGGGCCCTGTGCAGGATGCATCCACCTTCACATAGTGCAGAAGGGGCCTGCTCCATTGCTGTTGGAGAGTGTGACTCAGTGTCACCCTGTCTTCCCTGGGTGAGTACAGTCTCCCCTTCCTGGGCCCTGGTCATCTAGAGTGGGTTTTGTCTTGGGTTATGAACTAGATGACCTCTTGACCCTGTTTTCAGTAATACCACAAAAGGAAATCAAAGGGGAACTTGGAGAAATTTTCATTTTTGCTTTGGCCCACAGCTGACTTGTATCCTCAGAGCCTGTGCTCACATCCTGCCCACTGACAGCAAGACACAGGTGCAGATGCTTCCCGGGAAGAGAGGGAGAAAGAGACTGCCACTCAGCAGCTCTGCTGTGACAGATTCCTTGCCTCTGAAAGTGAGTACTACCCAGTAGGGAAGCCCAAAACATTCTCCCCAGATAAGATCCCATTCCCTCGTGGTTTCAGGATGGAGCTGCGCAGCAACTGGTAGGGCTGTTGAGCAGTACCCAGCTTGGGGTTACAAGCTGAGGAAGAGGGGGGTGTTGGTGCCAAGGTTTCCTTGCCTATTTTGAAAGTCTTCTTCAGGCTATTCAAACTGCTATTCTTGTCAGAATTGGGCATCTGCCTGGCCCATCCATTTCCAATTATCCCTCTGGCCACAGGATTCTATGGCCATTGGCAAAGGGACAGATCTCAGGAGAAGCATGTGGTCTCACTAAAATTGCAGGGCTCAACTTTCTGTTGGCAAGACCGAAATCGCCATTTATGGAAGAGCAGAGGTGGGTGGGCCCAGATCCCATGAGGATGTGAAGATGCTCCTGGGCCTCAGGGGACGTCCCTGCTCCCACTGAGTCCATTTACCCATCCCACCCAGAGGGAAAGTGGCCACAGGCCACAGCCCTTCCTGGAAGCTCTAAGGGAACAGGTAAATAAACAGAGAAGACGAACATCAACAAGAAAGAGGGGAAATTACCAAACACATGTTTCTAGAGAGAAGAATCCAGCAAAAACACAAAGGGGTGTCTTGAGATCCCACTTTAGATCCTAAAGAAGTATAGTCTTCAACCTTCCTCTTATGCTTTGTTTCTGGTCCTAGGACCCCTGAGCCAGTCTTGCTGTCTATCTTTCCTTCAGCATCTCTCTCTCTTCCCCTCCATCTGCTTCCTTCCTTCCCATCTGGCACCCAAACCCTCAGTCAGGGAAGCAGGAGTCTAGATCCTTACTGTGTGATGTGGGCAAACTTCTGGACCACTGCGTTTCCTATTTATATCAACATGTCCTGGGGGTAATAACAGACCCACCTTGTTGGGTCATGGCAAAACCTAAAAGAAAATGTGTGTTCCCAGCATTGGGCAATTAAATGCTATTTTTTCCTTCTCTTTCTTTCTTTCCTCCTCCTCTCTTTTCATTCTTCCTACAATCTTTCCTTCCCCTGAAATTAGGCTTCTCCAGCCTCAAGACTCCATCTCAGCTTCAGTAGCAGCCTGGGTGTGCCCATGCACAGCTGGTTCTCAGGATGCTGTGCAACACACTTCTGAACCCAGCGAGGGCTGATCCATGTCCAGTTCCTGGTTCTGCTGATCTATGGAACATCCTGCACTGTCCTCGCCAGTCCTGCCTTGTGCACAGGAAAGAGGTCACAGCAACATTCAGCACACGTCCCTGGCAGCCATATGTGGCAAGTTGCAATATTTCTGCGCTGGTTGTCATTCACTGCATTAAACATTCAGCATTGAAACGGGGTTCCTTTAGCTGCTGCCCTTTAGGGACTCTAGCTTCTTCCTGCTTAGCAGTCTGGGTCCCGTGGGTACACAGCTCTAGTGTGCTTCCTTTCCAACTTCTTCAACCTCATGGTGTGGATGGCCCGTGACTGTTACATGGACCCATGTTAGGTCTCTTTGAAGCCCCTGAAGCAAACAAGCATGAAAGAAAGGAGGTGATCTTTGCTCAGTTCTAAAACTCCATAAATAAGTATCTAATTCCTCACTTTGAGGCTGTGTGTTATAGTGCAATAGCCAGACTTGTCACTCTGCTCTAGTGGGAAGTGGTGTCCCTGGGAGGAATGTGATCATCCCCTCCAGGTGACTAGAAGCTCCCTGGAAAGCCATGGTTTGAAGAGAACACTCACCTGTTGGGTTTTGTGTAAGAGGCTGCTGCTGGCCTCCAGGAGGTTTTCTTACTGTCCAGCAATCCCTGGCCAATGGGGTTCTAGGCAGCCTGCCCTGCCATGGCCCCACTCCTGCAGCATGGACCTTCGTGATTGATGAGCTTTTAGGACAATTTTGTCCCAGAGGAATATATTACACTATATTTTTTAAGTGTATATGACTTGCTCTATGTCCTGCACGGTCTTGAGGAATGCTCCGTCAAAGAGAGACAGACAGACCGATGTTGATTCTATCTGTGGTCAAATACACTTAGAAAATATAGTGTAATGTATTCCTCTCCAACTCCTGGCCTTACTTCTTGGAGGTTCCTAAAGTGCACCAGGTGAGTGAGCAGTCCTGCAATCAAGAGAGCTGGACAATATCATTGGACCTAGCAGCTCTCAGAACAGAGGAACACAGTTTGGGAAATGCTGCTCCAAGAGAGGTTCTGAAATCTGGCTGGACATCTGAGTCACATGGAGAGCTTTTTGAATGTCGGTTCTCATGCTGACTCCAGGGGTATCTGAAAATCTATATTCCTAACCATTCCCTAGACTGTTCTGTGCCCCTGTGGATATGGCTGGGACTCACTGCTCCAGGATGGGGGGAACTAGGAAGTAGTTGGGATGCAATTCCAGTGGGCCATCCAGTGAAGCAGGCTGACTTCCACTAAAGAGAACACCTGCCCCAGGGCCGAGTCCCTGCTGTGGCAATGGCAGACAGGAGTGTCCTTCCCTGGAATCAGCTCCTGTTTACTTCCTAAGAAAGCTGAGGAGGCTCTTCCTTTGCTTTTGGAACCTGTGTAGGCCACAGGAGAGTGGCAGGATTAAGAGGAATGATAGCTAAAGTGACTGGGACCATGGTCAAGGCTTGTGCCTGGTGACCCCTCAGGCCATGTCTGGCCCTCAAGGTCCTGATGGGCCCCAACGTCCTCTTTCGGTCCTGGGTACAAAATTTCATTTGATAATCTCATTCACTAAATTGCCCTTTTACTCTTGCTATTCCCTCTACTTAAACTCCTTTACTTAATACCCACTATTTACTTGAATAATCCATTCTCCAAAGTCAGCCCAGGAACTATTTACTTCAAAAAACCTTCCCAAATATCAGGTTGTACCCAGAATTCCTTTTCTGCCCTCCCATGAAAACAGTATGAAATCCCATTTTACCTTCCCCAATTCAACTTCAACCCACTCCCTTAAAAATTGTGTGCGTGTGTGTGTGTGTGTGTGTGTATGTGTGTGTGTGTGTGTGTGTGTGTGTGTGAGAGAGAGAGAGAGAGAGAGAGAGAGAGAATATGTAAGGTCTTATTTCAGAACTTTTTGACTAGAAATTTTTGTCATTTCTTAATCCAAACTGCCAATTTATCTTTAATTCCTCAATAGCATTGCTGAGCTTCTAAAACTCACCATTTCCAAACAATTTACAGTCCTCCCCCCGATTGTGCAGGGTTGGTACACCTCTGCTCAGTCTGACATTCATTAAGGTCAAAGCATATTTTATGTCTTTGAACCCAGGAGCCTGTATATTACAAGCTGAGCTGTTGAGATCTTAGGTGACAGAATTCATTGACAAGATGTATTATCTGTGCAGTTTCAAATGTACAAACCTGAGTTAATGATTTTTTTTTTCTTTTTCAGGTTTCCACATTGAAGACTCAGCAATTTCTCTCGGTTCACAGGGGACAGCTGAGGAAAACAATTTGTTTGGAAATCATAAATTTGTAAGAACTCAGCAAGTACCACTTAGGTATTAGGAACAGGCCGGGAAATTGGAATTAAGACATGACACCATTTTAATCAAAATGCCCCCCCATTTATTTTTATTTTGAGAAATGATTGCTTCTCAGCATCAGTCAGGGCTCAGCAGGGGATCAATACCTGTGAAAGGCTAAGAAAGGGTCACTTACAAAAGAGACAGGGTTAGGGAAGTGAGTGAGGGATGGTGAGGCACCTAGGAACAAGTAATGGGGGAAGCTGTTAGCAGAATTTAGAAAGAACCTGGGAGGGGTGTCCAACAGGAGGGGTGTCCAACAGGAGCTATGCATTGGGTAAAATATTGAAGATGCAGCCTCTCATTCCCACAAGGGAGCTGGGAAAATAACGACCCTCCCTCACTCTCCACCAGGCTCCCGTCTCCTGCCAGGGCTTCCCTTGTCAGGAGAACCCAACCAGAGGTCACAGAACAAAGGAGCCTGTTGATGCAGATCCTCAGCCTCCTGGGACACAGGGGATGATGGAGAGAGAGAGCAAGTGGAAAACTTCCTGTTCAACAGAATATTTATTTATATAAAATTAAATCACATTCCTCTATTTAATGTCCAAATCAAAGCAACTCGGAGCCCCTACTTCCTCTAAATTAGTCTTCTCTGCCCAACCCCTGAAGATGGTGTGGGCACCCAGCTTCCTCTATCACTCATGCATAAGCCCAGGTCCTGGCCTGCCGCTGGCTTTTGGCAGGATCAATGATATCAAATTATATTTATTCTTTTCAAATCCTAGATCATATGTGCTAAGAAAGTATAGTCAGAGATTCTGGGAACTTCCTGGCCACCTGATTCATAAAAGTCATAGATCTAGCCGTCTTCTAAATTAAAACTACTTTACACTGACCTCCCAGGCCATGGGAAAAATATATTAAATTTCTAGAGCCCTTTAGAAAAATGGACTGCTTCATGTCTTCCTGTTATAAATTACATTAGGCAATGTGTCTTTATCTTATAGCTGGAGGATAATGGTGTAGCAGACATCTAGTTTGCATGTGAATTAAATGTTAGAAAAATGAAGAGATATGAAAATAAACAACAACAACAAAAAAATGGATTCTAAGCTATAAGAAGAATTTTTGCTTCCAAAAACTCATGAGCATTTTGGTCATCTCTTACTCTAAATGCCATTACCTATCATTCAGTGGCTCTGATTTTGTAAACTTCAGAATCTGATTATCCACTTACCTATTATTACTAATCCGAAAACACTGCATGCTATTGTAATAAACTGATTGTGAAATTCACTGGCAACTTCCAGGAACCCCCCAGGGTAGCATGAATAGTAGCCTTAAAACATCTGGTATGCCAAGAATTATCATTCTTAAAAGCTTACCACCAATATTTCAAGTCTGGAGCCTAGAATTCAGGTTTTAAGAATTCTGGCTATATAGTCATTGCCAACAAGTCTCAGAAAGACTTTGCCTGACTTGGGCTTATAGATGAATCAATTCCACCACTTTTGCCTTCAACCAGGTGTGGGAAAATCCTATTTATTTTGTATTCATAGCCAGGGTGCTAGAGTGCTTCCCCCTATGAGAAAGACGTAGGAGGAGATCTAGACACTTCTAAGTTCCCCTGGTGCTAATCAGAAATTTTGGATGTGAAAATAGTGTGAGATTAGATTAGTCAGAATGTTTTTGGCTTTAAGTAACGAAAGATCCCAAGTACAAATGATGAGGAAATTTTCTTATTTCACATAACAAAAAGCCCTGCCTTATGATGGTTTCCAGGCTAGTGGCCTCATTAAGAACCTAGCTTCTTTCCTTAGCGAAAATTTATTAACTTGTCCTTGGGTTATTGAACTCGTGGTTGTAAAATGGCAGTTACTGTGGTGCCACATGACAACATAACAATGTCAAGAAAAAGAAATGTTCCCATGTCTCTTGTGAAGAGGGAGATAATCTCAGAACCTTCCAGAAGACTCCTCATATTTCCTCTTGGCAGAATGCTATCACATGTTCAGGTTTAACCTATAACTAACAAGAGGTTTAAATTCATCAAATTGGATTGGTTTAAATTCATCAAGTATGGCTCTCTGAAACTTGCCTACCATGTGTGAAACCTTGGATTTGATCCCCAAAACTGGGGGTGGGGAGATACAATAGCTGTCCTTTAGGAAGGAACAGCTAAAAATTTTATGTGGATTATGGATTAGCTTCAATCAGAAAATGATCAGGCATAAATCAAGAGTGAAAAGGAATATTAAAAGGAATTTCACTCTTTCACTTGGTACAACTTAATTTTAAGAAAAATGTGGCCCTTTCAATAAATGAAACTAATATTTCTTTTGGATCCCAGAATTCTAACCATATTTATGAATGTACCATTGAGCTATTATTTGGCTTAAATGGTCCTGTTAGGCTAACTTGGGAAATGTTACCATTTTTACTATTTTCTACAGAGAAAATATTTTCAGAGTTATGTGTCAAATAATTCAATGGATTTAAAAATTACACCGCATTTCTCTGTGCAGTGGTTCTTCTGTAGTTGTACATAAAATGTTTTTACTGTAAATGAACTAACATAACATGCTGCTTTATGCCATAATAGACAAGATACTAGTATTTAAAAGAAAAGAAAAGAAATTGCCCTCTGGAAGCTGAGAATGGTCCCAGTCTCTCCCTGATGCACAGGGGTTGCCACCAAGGAGGAGATACTGAATGGGATTGAGGTTCAGTTAGGAAGAAGGGTAGGCACCCTGCTTGAATGGGGAGGCCGCCTCACAGTGCCCATGGCAGGAATCTGGCCACATGCCTTAGAAAGGGCAGCAGGAGTGAGAATCCCAGCAGAGTGAAAGGTGCAGGGAACTCAGGGCTGATGTTCTCCTGGGGGATGCTGCCTTCTGGGCCTCCCCTTCCACACTGGTGAGGAAACTGGGTTGAAAACCAGGACAAGCCCAGTGGATGTTCTCCCAGAGCCTCGATCTATAAAGGATGACAAAAAGATGGAAGGAGGGGAATTCTGCATCAAGTACTACAGTACTCAGCGGTGCTGGATACCTTCCATTACCGGCCTCAGTTTTCTAGGTATTCTGACTCATTAGACAACTATGTGTCAGACCACTTGTCTTTACTTGGGAACAGGTGGTCCTGCACCTCTGAGGAGGCCAAGAGCTTTTGAAGTTTTCACATTGTCTAATATTTGCCTTTCTGGGTCACAGGTAGTTCTGCTGCTGCTGCTGGCTGGAGAACTGATACTGAGTGAAGTCTAGACTTGTTATGCCCCCTCCTTCAGCCCTCATCTGCCTGCACTGTGACTCAACCACCAAAGAGTTGGCCCATAGGCACCTGACCTCTCACCTTGGCCCACATTTCCCCCACCTGGGTACTGGGACTTCAATCCTGGGACACTCTACCACTGAGCTACATCCCCAATCCCTTTAATTTAATTTTTAATATTTTGAGACAGGGTCTCCCTAAGTTGCTGCAAACTTGCAATCTTCCTGCTTCAGTCCCCTGAATAACGGAAACACAGGTGTGGCCACCACACCAGGTCCAGCCCTCTTTTTGGTCGTCACTTACAAACACCACCCCGCCCCCCCCCCCAACTTTAGCCCATTCTTGTCCTTCCTATGACCTGAGGCAGAACATAAAAACCCTACATTGAGATTTTAAAGAGTATGTTTTCATAATATTTAGGGGCAGGTTAATAATTTTCCAGGAACACAGTTTCCTATGACAAACGAATTATCCCTCCAGCCAAACTGCTAGTCCTGTCATGATCAAAAGCTATGTTTCCTCAGACAAAGGCCATTGGCTGAGTTCAAGAGGGCAGCAAGAAAATACAATAGTTAGTGGATCAAAAATGTGACTTTTGGAGATAGAGATAACTCTCACTGATGAAACATATTAACTGTATCCAAAGTCACCCAGAGGGGACATGATTGTTAATTGGAAATCCTTGTGATGTCATTTGTTAAATAAACGAAAGTATCCATCAGCAGCCTATGGCCTGTTGGTAGCACATGGCCTGTTGGGTCTTGCTGGTGGCTGGCCACCCTTCCTTCAAGGTCATAGAAAGTACATCCTGTTACAAACATTTCTTCCTCACTTTGCCAGCTTATATCAATCTCCAGATATCTCCTCTTCCTAAAATCTTGCAGCAGGTATGAGCTGGACACTTTAATTTATTCTGATTGTGACTTGTATTGACCAGGGAGGCAGTCCCAGGCTCTGAGCTGGAGGAGTTCCTGATTTTGAATCTTATTGTGAGATCTTAGGCAAGTTATTTGTTTTTGTGGGTGTCCTCTGCATAACGGGATGATAAGGATGTTTACTTCATGGATGTGTAGTGAATATTACATCTAAAATAACTACTATCAGCAAGTGCTCAGTGAAGGATAAATATTATTGCTTTAATATTTTAAACCATTTAACCTAGAAGTTCTGGTCTGAGGAATTCATTTTCAGAAAATAATAATGGACTTATAGTTTTAAATTCCTTCAGCATTTTTTATGAGATCTAAAACTGGATAGAGTCTTAAGTATCCAAGAACAGAGAATTATTTAAATAGGTTGTAGTATATCCATAAAAGGAAACATTATTTGATAATTAAGTATCACTATTTCTCTGTATATGACATGGAATGATGTTCTTAAAATATGATTCTGAGAAGAGCTATAAAAATTCAAAGAATCTCAAATTGTCTTGTATTATTCATGTCCTGGACCTGGCTGGCTGACTCCCACCTGGCTCCCTGTTTTAGGAACTAGAGCAAGGCTGTTCTTAGAGTAGGTACCTGGCAAAGGGCAGGCAGCCTACACTTGGGTGGGCTGGGGGGTGGAGGTCACCCATAAGATGTGAGGGGCTCTGCCCAACAGTGGGATGGTAGACATCAGGCTGAGCAGCTCCCTGTGGGATCTAGACAGGAGAGTGAGGAATGGAGCAGGCAGCCTGGTAGGTGAGAAGAACCAGAGATAGCAGGAGAGAGAAACTGTGGGAGGGAAGGAGATGTGGAAGGCCCCAGTGTTGCCTCTGGCTCACAAAGGCTTGCTGGTTCTTGGACCAATGCCAGTCCACAGGTATCCTTAAAATCACTCCCAATTTCTGAGAGTATTTTTGAAGCAGTCTCTGTGCCTCATAATGAAACAACTGAGACACCAGTTCTCTTAGCAATGTCTTCCCAAATGTGTTCTGAACTTCTTTAGGGCAAGCAGTTTGCCTCCCACATCAGGCATGCGTACATCAAGGCTTGGGCACATATTAGCTGTTCACTTTATGCTTTATTCGTTCATTTCTTTACTTAGCAACTATTGAACTGCATTTAGCGTGTGCCAAGTACACTGCTAAGCACTGGGAACACAATAGTGAGCAAAATAGAAATCCCTGTCTTGGTGGGACAGGGAAACATGGTGGAAATACAATAAACTAAAAACATAGGATGTGAGGTCAAGTAGAGGATGACAAGTACTAGTAAATAAAAATAATAATAAACCCAGAAAGGGAGTAGTGAGGGTGAGGGGAGGGCAGACCGAAGTTGGAATTATCAATAGCTCAGTCATAGAGGCCTCTTTGTGAAAGAAACATTTGAGTGAAGTTCAGAGGAAATGGGACAGCTGCACCATGCCAGGCTGCTGGAGGGAGAACACAGGCCATTAACAAGAGCAAGAGCCCTGAAGGGAAAGGGAGCCTGGTATGCTTGGGAAAGAGCAAGGACACCATTGTGGCTGGAGTAGAATAAGCAAGGGAGATGGAAATGAGTCCACTGTCTAAGACTGATGTGAATTGTGTTGAACTCGATGACACTGGAGGTCAGGAGAGGCTCAAGGAGGGTCAGTAATTGTTCCTTGGAGGGACATGTTGAGGTGAACCCTTGACCTTCCATCTAAGACTGGAAAATGAAGCCTGAGTCTTTGTTTGGGGTCCTATCTTTGGGTAAGAGAGGTGGTTGGAGAGGGAAAGGAGGGGCCAGACTGAGTGTGGTCAGTCACAGACCTTTCTGGAATAACATGACTCATGTTGCTTTCAGACAATAGGGCATTTCTAAAGCCTCTGCCTGGATGAATCTTTTCTCTTAGAGGACTCCCACCTTTCCTCTTTCTGACTATTCACCACTGATTGTCTAAAATGATTGAAATAACCACATTGTCCTTTGGAGACATCCTTATCAAGTCTTTGGCAATTTCAAATGAAATAACAAAACTCCCTTTTAGAATTTACCCACACTTTTTCCTTCTTTTTTTTCTTTTTTCTTTCTTTCTTTTTTCTTTTTCTTTTTTTCTTTTCTTTTTTTTTTTTTTGAAGATGGAAAACAGTTTCCATATATCTTTGGGAAGGTGATATCAGGGCAGGGAGCAAAGAACAAGAGATGGCGAGGAAGGCTCATGTCCAGTGCTCTTAATGTGAAGCTGCCCTTGAATTGGAAGCTGGGAAGAATCTGGGAAAAGTGATTAAGGGTTTTTTCCTGTGTCAGGTTTCACTAGTGAGGGACATCATGCCTCATGACCTCCAAGACTTAACATGCTTTTAAATATAATAAATTGCTAGGAAGAAACTTGGTCCCTTGATAAATGTCTCACTGAGACTGACCAGTATAATTTCTGTGAAATCCATAACCAGCCCTCCTCCCCCATCTCTACCTTCCACAAACTGAACATTGTCAATCAAAAGCGGTCAGATGGCTTTGAACCATACCTTGTCCCTCATCTTTCTTGTTATTATCAAAGCATTTTAAGTATGGATTCATAACAGGGAAAAATTTATACTCACAAGCATGATAGGAATGGAGCTATTGAATTTCTGAGTTAATCAGAACCAGAGATTATGTTTGCCAATATGTGTGGTTTAATTGCCTAAGGTCACTTTCAAGGAGCTAAGATAGATGCTGACAGATTTTGTTGGAATTATTGGAATTTTTCAGGCCCAGTCATGTTGGCCTACCTCATAGAGGAGTAAGATAGAATGTCAGAGGTCTGGCTGCCCAAACTCTAATCACATAGTTTTTCCTGGTCTGTACTCACCATTTTTTGTTTGTTTGTTTGTTTTCTTAAAGTCTATTTAAAGTGAAACACCTACTTTTGAGGCGTAACTTCACCAGTTAGTAGCTGCACAGCCATTAACAAGCAGCATGTTATTCAGCAGACATTTATTGAAACCCAACTATTACCGGTACGATAACCATGGATGTGTTCACAGATCTTTGAGCCTTGGTTTCCTCATATACAGTAGGTGATAAGATTACTGAGAGAATGAAGGGACATGTTTGCTGAACAGCCAGCCAGCCCTTAGTAGGGGCACAGTAAGTGACATCCATTAATGTAATGTTAAGAAAATAAGAAGTTTTTAAAAGGTGAGAGAGAACATTTTCTCAGCCCAGCACCCCTTGGCTTGTCAGGTAAGAGAACCTGATCCTTTTTGAGAAGGTAACTTAAAGTTGGCTTCAGAATGTCCTCTCATTCAAAAACGATCTCTCACCAGTTCATGCCTTTGATGTGTCAACTTGACTGGTCACAGATTGCCCAGAAATTTGATCATTATTTTGGATATTTCTGTGAGGGTGTTTTGGGTAAGATTAACATTTAAATTGGTTGACTAAGTAAAGCAGATTGTCCTCCCTAATGTGGGTGGGCCTCATCCAACCAATGGAAGACCTAAGTAGAATAAAAGGGCTGACCCTTCTCTGAATAAGAAAGAACTTTCCTTGCCAAACTGCCTTCTAACCGGGACTTTGGCTTTTCTCCTGCCTTTGGTCTCTAACAAAAACATCAGCTCTTTTTGGGTCTTAAGACTCCTAACCTTCAAAGGTGAACTATACCATCAATTATCCTGACTCTCAGACTTTTGGACCCAGACTGGAACGAAGCTACAGTTTTTCCTTGGTCTCTCCCAGATTCACCCTACAGACATGGGAACTTGGCCTCCACCATCACTGCATGAGCCAATTCTATCCTGTGTGTTCTGTTTTATCAGAGAACCATAATGCCATTCCAACTTCAGTTTATTTGCTGCGACTTCCCTTAATCTGCTATGTGAATCTATTCCAGCTGAGCTGAACCCATGAAACTCCATGATCTGCTCTTGTGTATCTTTCTGCCTTTGCACAAACTTTGACTCTGCTGAAAAAGCTCTCCTTTTCCCTTCTCTTCAAGGCCAACTCCAGCTTACCCATCAAACTCTCAATTTTAGCATCACTTAACTCAGAACTTTATTCTTTAGAGTTGGGATCTTCTTTCATATCAGCCAATTCTTGCTCCATTCCAGCACCTGTAACCTGCACTTGTCCTGACTTTACTTGACTCCAACAGCACAATGTGAGGCCATTGATGGCAGGGTGGTGTTCATGGTACTTAGGATAATATTAGATATATAGCAGGAAGCCAATAAGTATTTTTTGCATGAATAAATGGATAAATAAATAAGCAAGTGGATTTCTTCGAATGAAATATAAAACACAAAGGTTACGAGAAAACTCATTCTAAGATCATTGAACCAAATCAGTGAATTCATGAGGTCATTATCCAATGACTTCAAAACATGGTTGAGTGAGGGTTTCAAGAAAAGCAGTTCAGGGTTTGAAGTAGAAGTAGGTAAGAGGGTTATGGCCTTTAGGAGCTGAGAAAGCATCTATCATATCAGTAGCTTTAGCAGAAGCCATGGCCTCCACAGACTTCCATGTTGGATCCTGATGAGGTCTCCATTACAATTAAACCTAAGGGGCAAGGTGGTTTAGATCATCAGGTGTCAGCTTTTCCAGACTGTTCTGATCTGGGCAGATGGAATGACCCTGACTCAGGGATGTGCTTAGGTTTGGTGTTTGGCTCATAGATTTCATTCCCCTATTTAAACTAGCTGCCTCTTCAGGATTTGGAAAAATGAAAAGAATGATTATGGGTAACTTTTACCAGTGAAAAAAGCATATAAACCCCAACAAAAGATTGTGAAGTAACCTGAGATCTACGAATGAACATGGAATGGTTTCCAGATCAGATGCCAGCTTGCCTCTAAAAGCCCTTTACAATTGAAGCTGAAAACCACATCCTACCATAAAGTCAGTGGTAACTATTAATGGCTAGAGGCAAGACCTAGCCAATGATGTCAAAGATATATTTACTCAAACCTCCCTTACACTAGTGCACTTTGTCATGTAATCCAAAGACAGATGTTTGCAGATCCAGGTTTTGAGTGACCCCTTGGGCTGAAGTTAGAGGCAGCAACTCCCCACCTGAGAGTCAATGGAGCATTTCCTGTTGGTGCCTAGAACACACAAGGAACTAAGGAGAGAAGAGGTGACACAAGGCACAAAGGTGAATCAGGGTCAGTGACTCTGGAGCACAGAGAAGGGGGTCTAAAAATGCTAGGATAGAGAGATGTCTGGGGTCCCCCATGTCTGCTGACTCAGAGGTTTTCCTGGAGAGAATAAGAAGGCTCAACTTGACATCCAAGGGTCAGTATTCTGGTAAGAAGTGAGAGAGGGGTTGGTATGCTACAAACACCAGTGAAGGAGAACTAGAATTGCTCAGACCCCACGTGGAGTAAGAGGAGGTGAATCCTGCACCTGATGGAGCCAAAGCACCTACTCCCTCTGGATTGGAAAATCTCATCTGCATCAGTGAAATTATTTCTGAAGCTGTTAAAACAGTGCTGTTATTTCACTTGAGGTGCACATGATATGGGATAAACCACAGAAACACTAAAAATTCAATATCGCAATTAACTACATTTTGATTTTAAGTTTTCTTCTAGTTTACCATTTTCAAGATAGACCTAGTGTTTAAAAATGTGATTGGGGGGCTGGGGATGTGGCTCAAGCGGTAGCACGCTCACCTGGCATGCGTGTGGCCCAGGTTCGATCCTCAGGACCACATACAAACAAAGATGTTGTGTCCGCTGAAAACTGGAAAATAAATATTAAAAAAAATTCTCTCTCTCTCTCTCTAAAAAAAATGTAATTGGGTCTCTTGTTTTACAGAAAGCAAATGAAGGTACTAGTTATTTTAGATTAAACAAAAATCTCCACAGCCAAGCATACGTCGAAGAGAACTGCATTCTCATTGTTCCAACTTCTTGACACACATCCATCTTTAACGAATCTATCAATTAAGCATTGCATACAGTGTGATATTTCAGTAGATTCCAGCCATAAATTGCCCAATACTTTATCAGAAAAGTAAATAGCACTGTTTTTTTTTTTAATCCAAGTAGTTTGGGTAACTAGAGATTTACCAGTACTGAATACCTCCACTCACATAGCATTGCTTGTACAGCTCCACAAATGACTTTGGGAACCTCATGTCCAGCCCTAGCTTTGGCTTTTTATTTTGAAGTATATACTATATTACTTTTTTCTTCAGTTCTATGTATCTTGCCATCTAAAAGATGTTTAAAAGAAACTGAAGGCATTTTCTTGTCTGAACCTCACTTCTGACATGTCCCCAAGGGCATCAAGGACACACTGCTCCTTTTTTTCCCCCCCAAATATTTTTTCTATTCAAATTCATAAGCTACAGAAGTAAAAGCGAGCTTATTTGGCATTTAGGTATTGAAATTCAGGAGTTCTGGTTTCAGATATCTCTGAATCAGTGTTCTGAAGAAGGCAGGAAAATCAGGAACTTATATGGGATATTGGATGTTGAGAAGGAACAGGGACTACCTGATAAAAGGAGGTGAATCTTGCACCCAATGAAACAAAATTAAAGGACCTACTTTCTTTGCATTGAGAGGTCTCATACTGCCAGTGTCAACATTTCAGGAAAAACTCTCTTGCCTACTGCTACTAGTGGGGTTACTTCTAAGCTATTATAATAGTGTTGTTATTTCACTGCTATAACAGCTATTTATGGCATGGGATAGAAACAATAAGAATTTAGTACCCCCTAAAAGAATGTATGAACATAATGGAATTGTCCATGAAACAAGAATCTAATGACCTCTCCATGTGCATCTTTAATCTCTGGACACAATGCAATTGTTCAGTTGTTTAGGATATTCCAGATGCCTCTGACCAAAGAGTGGAGGAGATCAGAGTTTATGTTCCAGGCATTAGCTAAATTGCATAAGTTCTGCTTCCATAATAACCTCCCAACTTCATTTTGAGAAGCTCTTTAATGTTGTTTTTGTTTTAATTTTTCTTTTAATTTTACATAGATTCACTACCACTGGGAAGAAGGACAGGAGTCACCATCTTATTTTCCTTCTCTCTAACCACCCCTGAACCTACCTCCTGCAGGATCCCACAGGAACCCCTTTCCCAGCTCAGAGGAGAAGGAAACAGATTTACCTCACACTTACTCATCAAAAACCCCTTTAAATTCAGGAAGGAGGGAGAGACTCCCCAACTTTCAGACAGCCTCACTCCACCCTTTCCTCAATCCCTGCTCTCAGCCTGCCTCAGGAGGTCCCGACCTTGGCCAGTATTTGGAAATGAGTTGCTCATTTCCCTGAGTGGATTTGAGAAGGTCATCCATGCACCCTGGGTGGTCGTCACCTAAGGGAACAAACAGTACAGAGAGTCACCCTTCAATGACCCTTGCTCATGAAGAGGCATGATGAGAAAAGTCCCCCAAATCCTTCCTCCTTGACTTTGGAATGTATCTTATTCTTTCCAGATGTTTTCCCTAATAATAGATGCTTGATCTATTGTAAGAGTGAGGCTATATTCCCTGAGCACACAATGGCTACTAGGGAAATAATCTAGACATGAGTGGTGAGGTAGAATATTTTGGAATTAAATAATGATTTTTTGACCTGCATGGCCCTCAAAGTTGATAATCTTATCATGATGGCATACAATTTGAAAAGAAGAAATAAAATTATCCTTATTTGCCAGTGAAATAATAACCAATATAGAAAATCCCAAGGAATTAAAACTGAAGAACAAGCAAGCAAACAAAACAGAACTTCTAGAACATTGAGCATAAAAAAAATGTGAATTCTGAAACTGGTGTAGCACAAAATTTTACAAGACTGTAGAAGATAAAATAAATATACAAAAACAACTTGTATTTCTGTATACTCTCAATGATCATGTGGATACTAAAATTTAAAACACATTACCATTTACCAAAAAAATTATCAAAAAGGATTATAGGTATAATTCCAGCAAAACATGTACAGGACTGGTAAAAACTACAAAATGAGGATAAAAAAAAAGTAAGGAAGATGTAAATAAATGGAAGAACATACCATACTCATGGAGTGGAACACTGAGCATAAAAAAAATGTGAATTCTGAAATTGGTGTAGCACAAAATTCCAGTAAAAACCGCATGATTTTTTTGTAGACTTAGGCAAGATTATTATTAAATATATGTGGAAATACGATGAAATTAGAATAGGTAAAACAACTTTAGAAAAAAAAGAATAATGTGGGGGGAATCATTCTATTCAATTAAAGATTTAGTATATGTCTATAGTAATCAAAACATTGTGTAAAGTGGAAGGATAGATAGATTAAGGGAACATAGTAGACAGTCCAGAAATAAATCCATACTTGTATGGATTTATAATTGGCTTTTAAAGTAGGGATAAAAGATGGTCAATGGGGAAGAATGATCTTTTTATAAAGAGATATTGTTAGACCAAAATAATCCCTGATCAATATTTTACATATTAGATAAAACTAATTCAAAATGTATTATGAATTTAAATGTTAAATGTAAAACTATATGTGTTTCAGCAGTAGCCAGGATGAGGAATTGGAAAGATTGGAGGTATGACTGCAAAGTTGGAACACCAGGAATATCTTTGTGGTGTCCAAACAATTCTGTGTCTTGATTGTGTTAGTTGTTATATTGATTTACATATGATATGATTGCATAGACTCATATGAAAAACAAGTTTAAATCTGAATAAGTTCTGTGTATTGTACTAATCTCAATTTCCTGGTTGTGATATGGTTCTTTAATTCTGCAAATATTAGCATTGGGGGAAGTTGGGTGAAGGATACACAGTCACTCAGTCTATTTTTTTGTAAACTTCCTTTGACTCTACAATTATTCCAAAATAAAATGGCTTAAAAATTTGTTACTTTTACTAGGCACGGTGGCACACACCTGTAATCCCAGCAGCTTGGGAGGCTGAGGCAGGAGGATTGTGAATTCAAAGCTAGCCTCAGCAAAAGCAAGGCGCTAAGCAACTCAGTGAGACACTTTCTCTAAATAAAATATAGAATAGGGCTGGGGACTTGGCTTAGTGGTTGAGTGCCCCTGAGTTCAATCCCCGGTACCAGCCTCCCCTCCAAAAATTGTTACTTGGATGGTCATCACAACTGGTAATTTACTAAGGATTACCTCAGTAGGCTTGCTTTTTCTGTTCTGGACAGCAGAACTTCACAGGTAAGGATGGAGACTCATAACTCTTTGTAACTTTCCATTCTCTTGTTACAGACCAGTGTTCAGTGTGTTTCTAAAGGATATCCTTGATCTCCTTTGGTTCCTTCCTCTGATTGGAGTCTTGGCCCTTGTGTCTTTACCCAAAAGTCTAACATTTCTATCCATCAGGTTCTGCTGAGCCCCACTTGTTCCAGGTTCTTCAGAACTTGCAGACAATAGAGACCACACCAAAGAAACAGTTCATTCTGTACCTTCCAAAGGAGTATAAGATCTTCGAGAGGGTCTCCTGTCATGTGTACCACTCTCTCCCCATTCCCCAGAATAGTGCCCAACACATGGTAGGGACTCAGAAAACATTTGTTCACTGATTTGCTATAAGAGAGAGAGAGAGAGAGAGAGAGAGAGAGAAGAAGAAGAAGAAGAAGAAGAAGAAGAAGAAGAAGAAGAAGAAGAAGAAGAAGAAGAAGAAGAAGAAACAACAGTTATGCATGGAAATTAAATCACATGTCTGCAAGCCTCCCCAGGAAGAAAGAAGAAGCAGTCTTTATATGTGCATGTCTTTTATAAGACATGCTGTGTCCACCTTAAAAAGCCTTTCTGGGTCACCTTATATACAGTGCTTTCTCCTTCCTCAAAATTCCTACAAACTCAGAAGAATGGCCACTGTGCAGTGTACTTGGTTCAACTGTATTCAAAAGCATTTACTATATCCAGGCCCTGTGCCAGCCATGGGGAATTAGAGATGGGCAAAGTCTGCTTCCTGCCCAAAGGAAGCACAGTTGGAGTGGGGCCAGACCAGAAAACAAATCATTCCAATAGGTAAGCCCAGGCTGGGGATATTGGGGAGGTCTTCTGAGTCACAAGACAGGTGGGGAGGTGGACAGACAACAGGCAAACACACAGACAGCCACTGCTGAGCTCATGTTCTGTGCCAGACACCATGCTAAACACTATTGGCATCATCTCACTGAGACATCTGCATCTCTAAGGTCAGCCTTATTCTTTCCAACTCACTGGAACCTGGGAGAGTAAGTAAGTTTAGGCAGGTAAGAAGAAGGGAAAAGAATACACAGGCTGAAAGAACTTCATGAGCAGAGGCAGGGACGGGAGGTCTATGGGCCTGTGAGCACGGATTAAATGTATAATAAGGGCCAGAAACTTGACTAAGATTAAGATAGGAAAAGAACTAGACGTAATTGCTGAAGTCAGACCCTATAAGGGTTTGTTTGCTATGCACACAAATGATAATAGCCTTCAGTGGGCTCTATGGAAGCCTGACTCACAGGGCTGGATCATAGTTGTTGCAAATGTCTAGTTCAAATTTCATTCAAAATGTATTTAGAAGAATATTGCAACAAATGTTGGTGCCCTGCTCATTCCTCTTGCTCCTTAACATTGCAATGCGTATCCATTCACTTTAACTGCTGGTCCTTGCATTTCTTTGACAAGAGCTTCCTCTGACTGCCAGAGTCTACTGGGCCAGGCCATATGGCTGGCTGCCCATACCTCATAGCTCTTAAACAATGGAATTTGTTATAAAACTCCAACTTCATTTCCCCTTGGGAGAAATAACTCCAAGCTCCAGGTCCTGTGCTGGCTCTCAGGTTCCCCAGCAGGATCAGCTCTGGTTGCCCCAGTGGTAATTTACTTAAGCTTCTTTCCTTCCTTGGCTCTTATACCTGCCCAGTGTTTGTCCTCATCCCTTCCCAGGTGTTTCCTAGGAGCACCTCTGAGATGAAGTTGTGTCAATCTGTTTCTGGGGTAACCCAAACTAAGATACACACACACACACACACACACACACACACACACACACACACGGGTGGTTACCCCAAGGAGAATATCAGTCAGAGACAAAGTGGAGGGATTAGATTTATTAGTCACTAAATATTCTTTACATTTTGAATTTTGCACCATGTCATATTTTCTATTTAAAAAACAGAATGATTTATTCTTAAAGCTTTCCCAAATATGTACTTTAAATCACTTTGAAAAAAACCTATACTTTTACAAAATATTTACACGTGATTTGTATGAATTTTTTTGACATATTGAAGGCCAGGAAGGTATTCATTCATGCTGCCAGGCAAATGCTCTTTGATAATGGTGTGAATATTTGTATACAACCAGAGATATGAAAAATTGTGCTCTATATGTGTAATAAGAATTGTAATGCATTCCGTTGTCATATATAAAGAAAAAAATTATATTAAAAAATGCTCTTTTGCCGCAGTCCGGCTGCAGCAAAGTAACAGGGTGGGGGGGCGGTGACGAGCAACTTGTGTAGATTGATACAGCAGGAGTAGGAGCCGTTTATTGTAGGACCGGAGGGATATTTATACATTCCACACAGCTTATCTTAATTAGCATAAACTAGATACATCAGTCAACCAATAAGAAATCTCCACACTTAATCGCTCGCTGGCGTTACTTCACAAACCACTCCCTCTGGCATTTTGCCAGGCGCCATCCAGACTTGTTTACAGGCTCTAACACTCTTTGATAGACAAAAAATTTATCTTTTCAATTAGTTCAGGTCTAACTATGAGTATTTAATAAAATGGATAAAAAGAGTACAGCTCTGTATAGGTAATTTCTTAAAATCCAGTCCATGTAAATCATCCCAATTAATTTGGACTGGTGCACTATCGCAAACTAGGTCACACTGAAGCACTCTGATGCTGGTAAAACCCAGGCTTTCATTCCCTCCATGCTGTACAAAGATTAGCTGTGCAGTCAGGATAATATTACATGACTGCCTCTCCTGGTTTGGGCTACTTTTAATTTGACTTTTACATTTAATATAAGGCACAAAAGCACTTAGATGTGCTGTGTCCACATGTGTGCTACTGGTTCAATATTAGAATCAAAATTTCCTCCTACTCCACATTAAAATCTTGGATCTGTTTAATTTAGAGAATCCTGAAGTTTCAAGGCTACCTAAAAATAAAATGTAAAATGAAACTGTTGTTAATTCATAAATTTTTAATTGACACATAAAAACTATACATACTAATGGGGTACAGTGTGGTGTTTCAACACATGTATACAATGTGTAATAATCACATCAGAGTAATTAGCATATCTATCATCTCAAACATTTATCATTTCTATGTGCTGGGAATATTTAGAATCTTCTTTGTAGCTATTTTGAAATATACAGTTAGTTGTTATCTCCCATAGTTACCATCTATTCTTACGCCTTATCTCTGTGAATCAAAGTTTCTCAACATTGAGCAATAGAAACAAATGCAGAAATAAATCAGATACCAACGCTGAGATAAAATTGCAACTGCACCCATGACATGAATGTCGGATGTTTATGTCTTTCAAAATAGTTGCATTTTTCAGAGTTGACTTTCTAACAAGTAACTGTTAAAAATGTGTTTTTAAAAAATATATTTCTAGGGCTGGGGTTGTAGCTCAGTGGTAGAGCGCTTGCCTCCCACATGTGAGGCCTTAGGTTCAATCCTCAGTACCACATCAAAATAAATAAATAAAAAATAAAGATATTGTGTCCATCTACAATTTTAAAAATTTTTTAAAAAGTATATATCTACCGAGGCACAGTGTCACATGTCTGTAAAACCAGAGGCTCAAGAGGCTAAGGCAGGAGGATTGCAAGTTTGAGGCCAACCTCAGCAATCTAGCAACTTAGTGAGACACAGTCTCAAAAACATAAAAAGGACTAGGGATGTGGCACGGTGGCAAAATACCCCTTGGTTAACTGCCCAGTACCAAAAAAAATTAGAAATAAAAAAGTATATATCTACCAATAGATAACTTTTGTTTGTTTTATTGGTGTCATCTTTATTTGAAAAATAAGTTACATTTCCAAATATTTGGGACCCATGATGAGAATGACAGTGACCAGTGCAGGCCCCAGGTAGGGGACTTTTAAGGGAGGCAAGTGCTGTGTCCACATGTGTGCTACTGTGGAAGGAGACCCTGGCTGCTGGATGGTTGGGACTAGAGAAAGCAAGCCTGCAGTGAGGACACCAGCTGGGAGGTGGGTGGAAGTCAGGTTAGAGACAATTATTTCACATCCAAAGCTTAGTGAGAAGTGGTTGATCTCTTGGGTGTAGACTTGAGAGCCCAGGAAAAGAGAAGTAGATCAAGGTCAGAATCCAAGAAATACCTTGCCACTCCACCATCATCCACTCTCCCCAGCCACATTGTCTTCACACCTAGAGGTCACTTCTTCAGGAATGAGACTTTGGAGTCAAGGTTCTTGAATCTTCTCCAGAGATGGAAATAAAAACTTTTCGTACTGTTCTTTAAATGTTTCTGGATTGCCTCAGCTATTCCAGACAGCAAGGGATTTTGTAGAACAATGAGAATCCCATTGAAACAAATTTATCAGCCTCCCCACATTATACCCAACTAGGTTAAATGCCTCTAGCTGGACAGGATTAGCAGCTGACATTTCTTTTAATGATCGTGATTTTTTTTTTCTTTTCAGAAAGATACACACACACATACACACACACACACATACACACACACACACATACACACACACACACACACACACACACACTGGCTGCTTTTAAATGGCATCTTTTTTTTTCATAAAGGAAGGAAGGAAAGAAGAGAGGGAAGGAAGGAAGAGAGGGAAGAACAAATGCAGTTTGTGTGTAACACAAACTTGGTAGATACACATCTAGAAGAATAGTGGGTGCCACTCCAAAGGCCTTCATTTCTCTCCCCACTGTTCGTGGTTAACAATTGGTCACTGAGTAATTCCGTACTCCCCGCTCTCTCCTCCCAATCTCTTCCTGGTTTCTGAAGCATGGTCTTGGCATTCCTGAATAGAGGTCACCCAGACAGAGCCTGGGAGTCTGCGTGCCCTGGCCTGACCTGCTAGTTTCCCCAACTTTTCCCCTGACTCACTCGGTTCCAGTCTCCTTTGCTAGGGCTGCTCCCTTTGCCTAAAATTCTCTCTACCCCCTGGTACTTACTCCTCACTAGATTAGCCCTCCCTGCCCTCCCTGTGGGAAGGTGGAACCCAGTGTTCCTCTCACCCTCATACCTGCTCCCCACACCCTGCTGTTCCCCATGATCATCACCTGCTAACATGCTGCATAATCTAGTTATTTATTATTTTTGCTCCCCAACTAGAATATAAGTTCTAGCTAGGAAAGGAAATTCACAATCCATTCTCCTCCCTGATACATCCTGGTACCTAGTTGGTGCCATCACTTGGTTAATATTTATCTAATGCATGCCTGCAACTACAGAGCCAGAGGTGAGGATGCTGCCTGCTATAGTCCCAGGACAGCTCTGGCCAATGAGCACCCTACCAAGAGAAAAAAAAAATGCTTTTCAGAGGCAACCTGGTTTTGCAGCCTGAGCCAGGACCCTGGACTGGGGATGTGGCAGGGGGGCAAAATACCCAAGGTCACAGGTTCCAGTACATCCCGTCCCTGCCTGGCTGCCTCAGTCTGCATCATTGGACCACTGCACAGCACTCCATCTGAGTGGGCACTGACCAGAGGCTGGGACAGAAGAGGGCTGAATCCTGGATCACTGTCTCACTGGCACTGGGACTGTGGGACTTTTCATGTGTACTGTCCAGTCCTAGAAATTGTAGCCAATTACTAATACAGCAAAGTGCTGAGTTATGGACATGTAGAAGAGAGATGTTTACTCAGAGCTGTTGCTAATTTCCTGCCTTTGCAGTGGCTGCGGGCTGGGAAGTGAACATCTGGCAGACATCATTGGCCTGGATGTGGTGGCCGAGTTCTGGGGGTATGATCACTTTGTGCCATTTTAACCCCATAGAGACACAATAACTGAAAGGTATTTAACCCTGGCGCCAGGAAGAAGGCACATGTCTGTGAGGTGCTGGATGTGGGTGACATCAAGATGTCCACGAAGCTGTCGATCCCCAGTCAGCCAGAAAAGCCCCAACCCTACAGACAATGCTGATGGTATCAGGAGGATCCCGGGCTTTACACAGTGGTTTACAGATGCCAAAGCTCTGTGTCATGCCCTATATCATTTTATGGTCATTCAAACCTGTAAGAAGAACAGAGCAGGCGTTATCATCCTTTTTCCCACCAGAAGAATGTGAGGCTCAAAGAATGTTAGGAGATGCACAGGGACACAGAGCCAGCTACATCAAAGCCAGACTGGCTTCTGCATGAATAGTGTTGTATACTCAGTGGCAGGGACCCTACACACTCCTGGGCTTAACACTTGTAGCTTCAACTATTTCCTAGAAATCTTACAGGCCCCCAATTACAGTAAATTATTCTCATGCTGTTTCTGAATTTGGATCCTCTGGCAATGAGGCTGGCTTACAGAAGCAAGTCACCCAGCTGGCAGGAGAGCCTCACTGGCCTGCCCAGGCCTACCGTGCACTTGGCTTGCCAGTCTTAATCACTATCATGCCCCCTCCATTCTCTTGCCATGACTTAACATCTAAAACAATAACAACAAATGTGTTTTTCAAAAATGGCCACAATGGAGAGTCAGCAAAAATCAAAAAGGCAATCAAGGAATGCGAATTTCATGATCAGGGAGTGTAGCTGTCTATAGACATATTATTCACAGCTGAGCTCTGTTATGCACTTGCCAGGCATCGTTGTGTTAAGAACTTCACCCACAATCTTCCTTATTTATTTATTTATTTTTAAATAATTTTTTTAGTTGTTAATGTCCCTTTATTTTTTATTTATTTGTATGTGGTGCTGAGGATCGAACCCAGTGCCTCACACATGCCAGGCAAGTGC
The DNA here is from genome assembly GCF_964194105.1 of Spermophilus citellus. Lineage (NCBI taxonomy): Eukaryota > Metazoa > Chordata > Mammalia > Rodentia > Sciuridae > Spermophilus > Spermophilus citellus. Next base: position 56,624,208 of record NC_138191.1, on the reverse strand, counting down.
TCTACCACTGAGCCACAACCCTAGCCCACACAATCTTATTTACACTTAACAGGGAACCTTAGGGCTAGAGAGGCTAATTAATTACCTGTAGCCTGACAAGAAGTGAGAAGTAGATCTCAGACTCAAACCGCGAGCCAGGGGCCATGCTCTGAAACTCTACATTGTATTGACCTTGGTGGAAATGAGATCTAGCAGCCTGTGTGGACTCCCATGGAAATTCTGCATTTCAGAGATCTGCAGACCCAGAAAGGTCTCAGTCTATTTCCTGTCTCTTCATTCTGTCTCTCTGTCTCTATCTCTTCCTTTCCCCCCCTCACAACTCTTCCCCTAATACTTTTGAAGCTACTTTCTCCTACTGTTTCTTTCTTGAACTGACCCAGAAACTAAAATTCTCACTTGATTGTACAGAGCAAGCCATTCATTTGGCAAATCGTTTCCGGCCACTTTACGCCAGGCTCTATTAGGCACTGGGGAAATGGCCATGAACAAAACAGACATGAACCCCTGCCTTCCTGAACATCCAAGGTAAGGTTAGGCTGGGTAAGGCTCTAAGGAAAATAAGGCAAGAGGCAGGGGGAGAGGTAGAGCTGGGTTTGAGACATAGGATCAAGGAGGGTCTTCCTGCAGAAAGGCATTTGGGTAGAGCCCAGGGTTGAGTGAGGAGGGAGTAACTGTCCAAGGAAGAATACCCCAAGGAAAGGAATGAGCTTGGTATTGAGTTGCCAGATCTAGCAAAGAATCTCAGGGAGGTGGGGAGGGTTTGGGTGGGTAGAACAAGAAAAGAAAATTGAACACTCAGTTAAATCTGAATTTCAGATAAACAAATGCAATTTTAGTATATATCCCATGCAAAACTTGGAACCTACTTATCTTAGAATGTTGTGTTGCTAGAACAAAGTACCACAGACTTGGTGGTTAATAAGGAATAGAAATTTATTGCTTATGGTCCTGGAGACTGGGAAGTCCAAGGTCAAGGTGTCGGCAGGTTCAGTGTCTGGTGAGAGTCTGGTCTCTCTGCTTCCAAGATGGTGCCCTGTTGCTGCATTCTCCAGGGGGAATAAACTCTGTGTCCCCATGTGGAAGAAGAGACAGATAAGGGATGAAAGGGGACTAATGCTGCATCTTCACAAGGCAGAAGAGTCCTGCTTCCTGGATCCCTTTTATAGGGGTCCTAATCCCATCCATGAAGGCTTCCCCTTGTTATGTAATCACCTCAGAAAGGCTTCACCTCCTAATACTACTGCATTGGAGATGAGGTTTCAACATGAATTTTGGAGATGACACATATTCAAATCACTATGATATTCATATTAAAGAAACTATTCATTGTTTATCTGAAATTCAGATTCAACTTTGAATCTAGCATTTTAAGTGGCAGTCCTAGCTTGTGTGTATGAGGAGCAACAAGGGCTGCAATGGGGTCCAAGTAGAGAGAGCAAAGAGGAGGAAGACGAGGATGGGGAAACCTGGAGAGGGGAGCGTGGTTGATGTGTGAATCCTAGAGAAGTCATTTAGGTATGCTCCCCGTGCTTCCAGTAGAATGTTCACCTGATTGTCCTTGTCATGCTCAAGGCTGTGAAAATAGATAGGTGAGAATACATATAAGGATCACCCCTTCTCCAAAGGAAACCCAGGCATCAAATTGATCTTAAGCCCTTTACCCAGAAGAGCATCTGGGTCAGTGTGGGGTGCAACCTCCCCAGTGCTGGGGAGAAGAGTCTCTCCTGCCTCAATGAGGTTAGGGGTGGAGGTGCAGTCAGGAACGAGTGATGTCCTTGGGCTCCAGGAGTCCTGATGGTCAGCTGTGGGCAGTCTGGATGGGGGCAGATCAGTGCCAGGGAATCAGGCAGTTACCATTTATTCAGTTATCTTAATTGGAACCAAACTTTGGTGACTGATCAGAGATATAAGTATTAAAGTTAAAACAAAATATTCCTTGAGGGTAAGATGTAAATAATCTTAGGGGGTCTTCATTCTGCCTAACTTCGGGATCTGAAGTAAAGCAAGATAAACCAGGGCAGGCATTTCAGGGAATTTTCATGTTAACCCAGGACACTTACTTCACTGTAGACGTTTAGTCCCTGAGGCTTATGTGAGGTCATGTATGTAAATCACCGTGCTCCATCACTGATACATACGACATTAACTGTGAACTTTCCTTTTCCAATCTACTCTTCCTTCCCAAGACCTGGGACCCAAAGGGACTTTGAGACACCCCATCCACTCACCCCTCCACACACACACACACACACACACACACACACACACACAGAAAGAGAAACCTCTGTCATAACCAGGTACTACAACTCTGTCTCTTCCCTATCTTGTAAATAGTAGGGTACCAGGCACAGAGCAGCTGCCCAAGAAATGTTACTAAATGCATAACATGGAAAAAAGTAGCCCCATTCCTGAGGTTCTCCCAGAATTCTACTTTTCACTTTCGATCCAACAAAAAAGGAAGTAGGGCCGCCTGAGTGGAGCTACATAGCATTAAGAGCAAGCTGCTCCCCGCCCTTCCCATGCAGGGGACATTGCTTCATCGCCTAGTGAAATGCAGGCCAGGGAAGCCGGCGCCAGGCACAGAGGCTGCCTTATAAGGACATGGGTCAGTCATGCCAGGTGTGTCATCCTGGAACCCTGGAGGAGCCCAGTGATGGGCCCTGGTGAGTCAAGGCCTGGGTGGTCGAAGTGGCCTCAGAAAGCCACATGGGCAGCAAGTGACAGTTTTCTCACTTCCCTCCCCTTTCATGTTCAATATGTTTTTAATTACGAACCCATTTTACTTTTGCTATTAGGAAAACGGAAAATGAAGTTGGAATTAAAATAAAGAGGTACTCATGACTTTAGTAGTGAGGGAGACTCTGTGCTTTCTGGTGGGGAGAATACAGAAATGAAGAAGAAAATAAGGAGGTCTGTAGAGAGAGCCCCTCGAGAATTAACACAGTGTGCTGATCCTGCTAAGGCAAGGTGGTACTCAGCAGCAACAGAGAGCTGACCTTCCCCACCCCCCAGAACATCTGCGGGGAGATCCAGTTCCTCCTGTTGAGAGAATAGAATGCCGGCAAAGACAAGCTGGGGATGGGCCACGAGATTTGTGGGAAAATACAATTTGAAAGGTTTGAAGACAAAGGACGGGCGGTAAGCCTGACCCAGGTGGCATAGAATCGTAGTTAAGAGATTAGGCTTTGAACTCATACAGTTCTGGGTTTGAATTCTGACTTTGCCCACCTAAGCTGGGGGAACTTGAGAAGCTGATTAATCTTTGAAAGTCTGGGTTGACCTGTGTGAAGTATTCGTTCATTTAATATGTACCTGAGTAGCACTTCAATACTTGACTCATGCTGGCACATCAAATTTTCATAACCAACCTATGAAGTAGATTCTATTATTATAACCACTTTGAGGGTGAGAAGAGTAACTTGTCCAATTGAGAGAAATGAAATGTGGCTTCATGCTGTTGGGCTTCAGGGTCTGAGTTCTTAAGTCTAAGACATCCTACCAAGGGGCTGATTATACAAGTTCCACTTGACAGCCTTCTGGAAGACTAGGTGAAGCAGGGCATGTTAAAAGCAAACAGAAACGGGGCTGGGGATGTGGCTCAAGTGGTAGCACTCTTGCCTGGCATTCGTGAGGCATTGAGTTCAATCCTCAGCACCACATAAAAATAAAAAATAAAGGTACTGTGTCCACCTAAAACTAAAAAAATAAATATTAAAAAAAAGCAAACAGAAACAAACAAACAAAAAACCCAAGCTCTATAGCAGTGCCTGACACATGGTAAAAACTGTCCCAGTCAATGTTATCTACTATCCTATCATTTATGGGAGATTTCCCAGAAGGAGACCCTGAGAAGATTCTTGTGCAAGAGATTTGGCAAGGATGGACTCCAGGAAGACACTGGCCCCAGCCAGGGAGTGGGGGAAGGTGGCTGAGGAACAGAAAGAAGCCAGTCCAGGGTGTGACACCAGGTGAAGTCTCATAAGGCAGAGACTTGAGTGAGTTTGTCCTCATGGAGGCAGGGAGCAGGGCTTCATGCTGACAAACTGTCAGCCCCTGGCAATGGAGAGTCAGAGGAAATGGAAACCCTTAGGCACATCTGGGCTCTGCACTGTGGCTAAGCAGTCTAGTAACCAGTGGCGGAGGAGGGGCCATTAGAAGCAAAAGCTTTTGGGTGAAAGCACAATGGTGTTCACAGAAACAACAAAAGTAGATCCAAGGGCCTCTGGGCGAAACTGTGACCATGTTAGACCACCCCTTGCACCACTGAGACCGGTTCACATCTTCCATTAGGTTCACTTTATCTTGCCATTTGTGCTTTCAAGATGGCAGATGCTCATAGTTTCTGGGGGAAATCTAACGAGGAAAGTTAGTGAGATAAGACACCTATTTCCTTATAACCCCTCTGTTGCCTCTGGCCTTTAGGCTACTGATATTCATCATCTCCCTCCCCTACTACTCTTTCTAGATTTCATTCATTGTCAGCTAGTACGTGTGCTGGACTTGAAAGTTGTTTATTGAGGTGACATAGACTTTTTATCCCTGAAGGATTTATCTCCCAACCACTAAAAGTCATGCATCTTATCAGAGTGTACAAAGTTTTTGCTTTTCCAGCTTATCAGGTCCCACCAATATAAAATTCATCGATGTGATGGATTAAAAGGCAAAGAACTTATAGTTTGCTAAGAAGGGAAAAGGAGGAACTTCCAGAATCCACAGTCAAATGAACATACCATTAAACCCAAGAAAAATCGTGAGCTCATTTTAGTTTACTGATGTGATTAGAGAGAAAAGGAATCACTGATCAATAGGAACCAGCAAGCATTCTTTAAGAATGATTCAGGTGAAAGACACAGTGAATTTTACCTGCATGCATATTATAATGCACATTTTTTAAAAAAAAAAAACTATAAATATATAGAAGAAAGATCAGTACAGTAGAGGAGAGGGAGCAGGGGGAGGGAGGAGAAGAGGGAATGGGGAAGTAAGGGGGACAGAACTGGAGTAAATTATATCCCATGCTTGTATAATGATGTCAAAATGAACCCCAACGTTGTATATAGCTCTAATGAACTAATTTTTAAAAAGCATATTGTAGGGCTGGGGATGTGGCTCAAGCGGTAGCGCGCTCGCCTGACATGTGAACCGGGTTTGATCCTCAGCACCACATACAAAGATGTTGTGTCTGCCGAGAACTAAAAAATAAATATTAAAAAAATTCTCTCTCTCTCTCTCTCTCTCTCTCTCTCTCTCTCTCTCTCTCTCTCTCTCTCTCTCCCCCCCCACTCTCTCTTTAAAAAAAAAAAAAAGAAAAAAAGCATATTGTAAGAGCAAAAAGGAAATTAGAAATGAGTTCATTTTGTCTTGAGAACAAGTGCCAAAGGATGATTTGGGAGAGATAAAATGAATTAGCTATTATTTGTGTTATTTGTCTATTATTTTAGACTTCATTTACGATTTTTATCCATAGTTTAAAATTGAGTGTAACTTGTTCCTTTTTGATGGGGTAAAACTAGATGTGAAAATTTATCCTGTGGTTTCTTAGGAGTTAGTAGAAAAAAATGAAGTCAAAAAAGCAGCACAAATTCCTTGTGATACCAAGCCTGCCACCAGGAACTAAACCACCAAGCTGAGGGCCCTCAGAACAGGAAAGTTATTCCATGAGACATGTTCCCCACATGCCAGAAGAAATAAGTCTCTCAAATTACTCTTTAGTAAAGAAAACTTTTCCCCAAATTGGCAATACTTATTGTTTTTGCTGTTGTTACAGGTGTGATACCTGCTCATTGCAAAATATTCAAAATATGAAATAAAATGTGGAAGTCACTGATAAGTCAGCTTCATCCACTGATAATTTCTGTTCACGGTTTGAGACATTTTCTTTCACTTTTTTCTTGCATGGAAGAATGGAAAGGAAGGATGGATAGGTAGATGGATACAATGCTTTTTTACAATCTGCCTCATTCACTTGCTGTATCATGAACATTTTTCTTTGTAAACATGAAGATCTATAGGGATTTGCTTCTTTTAACAATTGCCTAATATTGTGTTGGCACCATGATTTGTTTAACACGGATGAAAGTTTGACTTCTTTACATTTTAACTCTTGTTAAAAATGTCACAATTAAATATTATCTCACATAAACTTGTGATTATTCCTGTAGAACAAATTCCTACAAATTCCTAGAAGTCCTGGGGCAAGATTATGCAGATTCTAAATTTTGAATGACTGTTGCTTAGTCTCCCAGTAAGGTTCTATATATTGGCATTCCCACCAATGTTATATCTGAATACCCATTCCTCACATCCTGAGATGTGAGGAATATTTTAAGTTTTTATATCTTACATGGAAGATTGAGCATCTGTCATGTTTAATGAGCATTTGTTTAGTTTCTTTTGGAAATTGTCTATGAATGGCCAATTTTTCCTCTTAAGTGTATTTCTTTTATTGGTTTGTAAGAGCAAGATGTTTAATAAAGACATCAGTTATTTCTAACATGAAGTTATCACTTTAAAACAAGCCATTTTGATGAAACAAATGTTCCTGGTTGATGCGGGGGAAAGCATAATGTTGTGATTCAGCAATTTTACATTCATATTACAGAGAATATTCTCATCCTTATGCTTAGAAGATTTTTGCTGCAGGAAAAAAAATGCAGGAAGACACATCTTTCCTGAATCCAAGTTGCTGACTGTACAAAGAAAATATCACAATGTGCAAAGTGTCCTGAGAGCTACCGGTAAGGTTTAGTGAGGCACCAACAAGGGAGTGGTCAGCTCTGGCCAGGTAGGACAGGAAAAGCTGTGTCCTGCTTCCCTGGCTATCTTCTGTGGTTATCTTAGATCATTTGTCTTTTCCTCATTGATTTTGATCAGGTTAGTCTGATACCTTAGCATTAAAAATAGAAGTTTTTGATTCTACTGACATGTTCTGAGTTCAGAACATGTGGGCTGGTAGGAGTATTTTTCATTTAACAGATTTATCTCTTCTGCCCTCTGATCTTGAACTCTAGAGAGAGGATCCCATGAGAGCTGAGCCAGGGGGCCACTGAAGTAAAAAGTCAGGACCAACCTAAGAATGAGGAGTTTGGGATAAATCCCCAACCCTTTGAGTTTTCAGAAAGGACTTCACACTTCCTATTTGTGCTATAGAAGTTCTCTAGCTGCTATGTGAAAAATAGGTTCAAAGACAGGAAGACAGGGACCCATGTAATGGTTGCTACAGGAAAAAGAGGCTGGGCCCCAAACCAAGGTGTGTATATGCAATGGAAAGACATTACAGAGGAGGGAACTGCTGGTGTTTGGATGTGGGGGGGTGGGGACCATGAGTGAGGGCCACTCAATAAGAAACATAGGAAGAAAAGCAGGTTTGGGGTGTTTAGTTGAGAAGTAGGTACCTGTGGCACTATGAACAAAGGTCTCCAGAAGATAGCAGCATATATGGGTCTGGAGCTTCTGAGCCACTTCTTAGCTGCACCTTTGGAGTTGAGAGTCATCAGCCAGTTGCTGAACAGTGAAACCCTGGAAATGGGTGCTGTTGCCCTTGCTTTGGAATGAAGAGCAGGACTGGCTTACACCCCCAGGGAAAACCAAGAGAAAGGTTAAGAAATAAGATCCTGTGGCAGATGCCACAGCGCTGAGACAAAACCAACCTGAGACTCACTCTTCAGCTCATTTAGTGAACCCAAGTTCAACACTTTAAAATACTCCCTAGTTTGCAAAGCTAGTTTACACTTACTGGAAGTGTAACACATCCAACGGTTCCGCTTGCTGGTGTCGTGGCTTCAAACCCAGGCAAACTGTTTCTGCTCACAACCAGTTCTTTATGGTTAAAGAAATTCAGCTTTAGCGTATGTGGCGTCTCTACCCGCTGCTCCCCTACATGACTTTTATGCAATTGTAAATTGACCTCTGTCTCCCTGAGCTCTGCTTCCTCAACACACATCTTCCCAAGCATGGGTCTGATGGAGAAAATGTTTCAACATTCGGAAGTATGTTCTGTGGAGGAAAAAAACAAACACACCCTCGAAGTGTTCATGCTTTCGTTGAAATGTGGCATATCCGACAGCTGCCCAGGGCTCCCTGTCTGAGGGTTGGGTGTATCAGGCTGGATTGGGAGTCAGATGGTGATGATGTGTCCACCAGACAAGCACGTCTGGCTCTTGCTTAAGAGAGAAGTAGTTTTTAGCAGATAGTAAGGAGGATTTGCTCTCCTTTTAAGATGATCCATTTTTCCACTAAGTGAGATTCATCTGCCTTCCCAGAATCTTTACACTCTGGTCTGAATCACACTGTGGGAAAATAATTAACTCTCTTATACTGCCAACCATGTCCCCAACAATACTATAAACTTTCCACAGAGCCAGAGGCCATGATATTACCTCCGGATCCTCCAAGTGCCAAGAAATCCAATAGAACCCTGGAAGCCCCGATGGAGAGTATTGGAACCCAGAGATCCTATCCTTGGGGAAGTATCTAGACCAGCCCCTTAAAATAGGAAAACTGAAGCCCACAGACATCTAGCAGTGTGTGCAGCATCGTGGCCCACTGATGACAAGAGCCAGCACTGTTGCACAAGAATAAGGAGCATGGTCAAGAGTATGGCCTCTGCCAGCCTCTTCCACTTACCAGCCGTATGAGCTGGAGCAAGTCAACATACATCCACTTCCTCTTCCACAAAACAGAGATGGCAAGTGAGCACAGCTTAGAACCCTATGAAGACCAAATGGGCAGCTCCTTGGAAAGTGCATACCACCAGGCTTAAAGTAGAATACACACTCTTGAAGAGCAGCAAAGGAAGATTTGTAACTTGAAAAGAAAAATATCTGATTTCATTGAAGTATTTATGACCTCCAAGTATTTAGTACAAAGTTGTTAAATAGCTTGACATTTTCAATTTAACTACGTGGATGTAATGAGTTGGGGGTTGTTGGCTCCTAAAGCATGGGACTGGTCCTTTCCAAGAGAAAGGCCCCCATGGCTTTAAACACTGTCTAGTCTGTGTTAAAATAAACATTGTCCTCAGTGCAGTAGTCTGGAATGGAAATATCCTGCTTGGGTGAAGTTATGCAATCAGAGGGCAGAACTGATAAGTGGTCCGCAGAGCACATGAGGAAGCAGAGAGAAGTGCACTGAGGGTCACAAAAGCTTTCTTTTTTTTTCCTAGTCATGAAGGGTAATTTCAGGTGAATTACAAAGTCACATCCCAACCTCCAAAACCCAGCAAAAGATCCGCGTTTGCTAAGGGATGTATACATACGTGCTTTAGTATAACAAGCAGCAATCATATCTACTGGGAACTGTTCTGAGCACTTCTTATATTCTCTATATTTAATCTTTTAAACAACCTTATTGATTTGAATTCTGCCATGAGCCTTATATTACAGATGAAGAAACCAAGCCCTGAGAAATGAAGTGGTTTGCCCGAGGATAAAAAGCTAGCAGGTAGAGGAGGCAATAGGTGAATCAAAAAGCTTTCTGGCTCTAGAACCCACTTCTTTCACCACTGTACTTCACAGAAAGGATGTGGGGGGTGGTTTCTGAGTGCAGGCACAGGCAGTGCCCCCCCCCCATCATGACCTCATAGGAGTTCTTACTATGATTATTCATGCACTGCATATATGCAACAGTCATTATTGACAGAGTGAGGAAATGAGCCCTCAGGGGTATGTGTTTGCAGGATGCATTTTACTTGAGTGTGTGGCTATACTACAGGATTTGACTTTTCAGGTCTACCTTGGCTGTTCTGTTCCATATAATGGCAGGGTCCCCAGCTTCATGGTGGGGACACTGTGACACCATCAGGGCTTCTGAGGGTAGTCAGCCAGCCCTGAAGTAGCCTGAGGAGTGCATGTCATGGAAACACCTCCTGTCTGGCTCTCCCTTATCCTGGGGCCTAGATACCAGGTGGGGGTGGGGACTTCTTTTACACTTTCATGCAGTTAAATGTCCTAGGGATGTTTGCTGAAAAAATCCACCAGAAAGACTAAAGCAAAGCTCAGCCCAGGGCAACAAGGCCAGGTCCAGAGACATCCAAGGCCAAAAGGAAGGGGCAGGGCTTCTCATCCTGTGCTCTTCTCTTGCCTGACCTGTGACATTCCGATGCTTGGCCTTCATATCATGCTACCTGGAGACCCGCTCAGACCACGGCGGCCTATGGACCTCTGCCTCCTGAGAGCCCTTATACACTCTTAGTTGCCTCTGTGCCCACAGGAGATGCTGCCCTTTCGTAAAGTATTCTCAAGTCATGACACCTAGGATGCCCAGTCCAGCCCTACTCCAGTCTGAAGTGGTGGGACCCTGTCACATTATGTTACCATGTTCTCCTTGTTTCCTGCAGTGCCCCCCCATCCCACCCTTGCCCCCACAGTGTTCTAGGAGCAATGACTCGTGGCTTTGGGGAGGTCCATGTCTGCTCTCCTTCAGGACTTGGGTCCTGGAGACTGATTAGTTGGCTGATACTGTCACTGGAATTCCCCTCCCATCCACTGAGCATCACCCCGTGAACTCAGCAAGGCCAGCCCAGTCCCCTCCCTCCCTCCCATTCTGCTCTTATCCCCTGGGATGGTTCATTTATTTCCAGCGTCTGCTCACTCCCTGGTCTGCAGCTCATACCAGCTCACTTTTTAAATGCCTGACCCTCCTCTTCCTGGTCCTCCTCCTGCTGCTAATGCTCAGTAAGTGTAAACATTTACAAGGTGCCAGACACAGTGTCATGGGATCTTAAAAACAATCTCTCACTTAATCCCCCTTAAGCACGCCTCCTAGAACAGGGTGGGGGCTCCACAACCATTGAATGGATGAATCTTTACAATCGTGGAAGGTGGTATTAATCTCTCCATCCCACAGATGATAAAATGAAGGCTCAGAGATGGTAAATGACCAGCCCAAGGTCACAATTACAAGCACCAGAGCTGGGCTCCCAAAGGCAGGACGGTTCTAGGATATAGGTATTTACTGGCTGATATACTAGAGTTTGTTTGTTCATTCAGCACACTCTAATCCAGTACCTACTACGAAACACAGGGGACACAACAGAATGAAACAAAATCTCTGCCTTACAGAGCTTCCATTCCCTTGAGGGACACGAACATTAAACATGCTAAGTAACATTCTCAATGTGATGAGCTAATGACAAGATACAGAAAAGGAAAGGAAAGAATGGGGTGTGATTTTAGATGGGGTGAAAAAGAGAAGGGAACTGAGAAGGTAACAGATGTATCAAGACCTGGAGGAGGTGAGGGAGAGAACTCCTCAGAGATCCAAGGGAAGAGCCTTTGAGGTAGAGTACCAGGCACAGAGGCCCCTGGGCAGGAGGGTTCTGGAGAGTTCTAGGAACAGCAAGGAGGCCAGTGTCACTGAGGGACAGAGTAGTGGAAACTCAGAGAGCAGCAGGGGCCAGGTCACACAGGGCTAGGGGTGATTGCACAGAATGGCATGAACTCTGAGTGCAATGGAATTCACTGGAAATTTGAGGGGAGAAAGGACTTATTCTAATGTGACTTTTAACAAGATTACTCCAGCTACTGCATTGAGACTTGAGAAAAGGAGGGCACGTGTGTTAGCAAGGAGTTCAGCTGGTAGGCAATGACAATAATCCAGATAAGAAACTAGAGTGGCTTGGATTAGGATGGAAGCAATAGAAGTGATAGGAAACAGTCCATTTGGGATTTGTTTTCAAGATGGAGCCAACAATATTTCAGCCACCTATGCACAATTGCCAGTTGGACTCTTGCAAGTTCTCTGCACCTCAAACTCAGCAAGTCTGAAACCAAACCTATTCCTCGCCTACAAGAAATCTCCTGTTAATTCCATTTCCAGCTAGACAGACACCTACCCATCACCCTTAATCCCTCTCTCTGACCATCTCCCACATTCAACTGGCCACACCATCCCACCCATTCTGTTTTCTCCTCCTTCATCTCACCCCCTCTGCCTAAATTCAGTCCCATGTCCCTCTGACTTGGACTCTCTCAATAATCTCTCTCCTCCCACCAGGACTCAGCAAACTCCAAATGGCACCAGATTGATCGTTATGGGAAGCAGGCCACATCTGTTTAGTACTCATCTAAAACTCTATAACCTTTATAAAGTCCAAGTTCTCTGGCCCAGAGCTGTTCAAAAGAAATGTAATACCAGCTACATATATAATTTTTAAAATTTTCTAACTGCTACATTTAAAAAGTAAAAATAAAGGGCTGGGGCTGTAGCTCAGTGGCACAGTGCTTGCCCAGCATGTGTGAGGCACTGGGTTTGATCCTCTGTACTACATTAAATAAATAAATAAAGGCATTCTGTCCAAACACAACTACCAAAAAAAAAAAAGTAAAAATAAATAGATGGAATTAATTGTAATAATATATATTACAAACATTACAATACTTGGATATTATGATATACAAAACATTGTCATTTTAATATGGAATCATTATTACATGTATATACATGTATATTACCTGTATAAAGTATTATAAAAGTAAGACATATTAAAAAGTATTAATGATACATTTGCATTCTTTTTTTTCATATTAGATTTTAAAAATCTGGTGTATATATTTCACTCAAAGCCACATTTGAAGCTCTTGGTAGCAGGGCATGGCCGCCAAATTAAAAAGCACAGCTCTAGCCCATCAGCCAAGGTCTTCTCCCTGGGCCTTTCTCCCTCCTTTTCAGTCCTATCCCTGTCCCCATTCCATTGTCCCTCACCATGTGTCCCTTGTACTCCAGTAGCTCTTTTCCACTTGTAGTACCCCAGACCACCAAGCTAGCTCGGGACTCCGGCCCTTCACGTAACCACAGTGGTGTACTGGAGCAGGCTTATACTGACTTTCAAGAGCCTATTGTGCCCATGTCTTCCCACCTCCCCATTTAGTAATGTCATATTGGGAGCTTGAAGTCAGTGCTGGGCAAGTATTTACACTACAACACTATGAATTAGGGCTTTCAGGGGGAAGAGGGGACCAGTTGTCAAGTGTTTACCAGCAGATCACTGCACATATTGTTCTCCCCCCAAATACTCCTCTCCAACTCTTAGTTGGCCAGATAAAATTAGTCATCCAGTTATCTGTGTATGTTTGCCCCTTGCTATGGTTTGAAACCGCCCCCAAATTCATCTGTTGGAAACTAAATCCCCAAGCAACCGTGTTGAGAACTGGGAATTTTTTTATTGGTTCTTTTTAATTATACATGACAGTAGAATTTATTTTGATATAATTGTACAAGCATAAAATATAGGTTAGTCTAGTTAGAACCCCATTCTTACGGATGTACACAATGGTAAGATTCACTATGGTGTATTCATATATGGACATGGAAAAATTATTTCAGATTCATTCTAGTGTTTTTTCCTTTTCCTATACCCCCTCCCTTCCTTTCATTCCCCTTTGTCTAATCTACTGAATATCTATTCTTTCCCTTTCCCCTTAATGTGGGTTAGCTTCCACATATCAGAGAAAACATTTGACTTTTAGTTTTTTGGGATTGGCTTATTTCACTTAGCATGATAGTCTCCAGTTCCATCCATAAATATTAAATATAATAAATTCAATCTTTTATGGCTGAGTAATACTTCATTGTGTATATATACCTTAGTTTCTTTATCCATTCATCTGTTGAAGGGCACCAAGGTTGGTTCCATAGCTTAGCTATTGTGAATTGAGCTGCTATAAACATTGATGTGTCTGCCTCACGGTAGTATGCTGATTTTAAATCCTTTGGATCTATACTGAGGAATGGGATATCTGGGTCAAATGGTGGTTCCATTTCTAGTTGTTTGAAAAATCTCCATACTGCTTTCCAAAGTGGTTATACCAATTTGTCAACCCACCAGAAATGTATGAGTGTACCCTTTTTCCCTTATGACCGCCAACATTTAGTGTTACTTGTATTCTTGATAATTGCCATTCTGACTGGACTGAGATGAAATCGCAGCGCAGTTTTATTTTGCATTTCTCTAATTGCTAAAAATGTTGAACATTTTTTAATAAATTTGTTGACTGGAGAGTTGGGACTTTTAAGAGGTGATTAGGTCCTGGTTTCTGCCCTCATGAGTGCACTAATACCATTAGATCAGGAGGAGGTTAGTTATTGTGAAGGTGAGTTCTTGATGAAAGATGAATTCAGACCTCTTCCCTCACGTGCTCAAGGGCTTTCTTGACCTTCCACCTTCTGCCACCATGGAATAATATAGCAAGGAAGTCCTCACTGAATGTGGGTTCCTTGACCTTCAAATTCCCAGACTCCCAAACTATAAGAAATAAATCTCTTTTCATTATAAAGCAACCAATGTGTGATATTCTGTCACAGCAGCACAAAACAGGTACACACACACTGCAACGTGGCAGAGTTCTTTTTCTTCCTCTGATTTTCCTTATTCTTCCAAATACTCTATCATAATTATATTTTATATAACAGGCCATAAAGAATAGAAGCTTAAAATATAAGTTTAAAACAGAAATGTATCTGGGCATGAAATCTCTCCCTGTAATTTCTTGTGTTACAGCCTTGGGCAAATGTGCTTATATGCAATGAACATTAGTTTTCATGCTTGAAGAGAAGTTTTAAAAAAAAAATTGACCACAAGGATGTTGTAATGATTAAATCATAGAAATCACTTAGTGTGGCACCTGGAACATACCAGGCACTCAAAAATGTTTAGGTATCGATTGTTTAAGCATTACGAAGTACTTGCTCAAAACATTTTTGTTAAAGTAAATGTTCCATGAAATTTCAGAAATTCCTCAAGTCCAATTCAGAGAGTACATGAGTCAGAATTCCAGCTAGAGACAGATGGCACTTACGCCCAGAGGGGTGACTAAGAAGTTTATCAAAGGACAATTTACAGCATCTGGGCAGGGGTAACGGAGCCCAAGGGTTGGCAACAGTGGGCCAGAAGGTGCATTTACCTGAGCCCAGGAGGAACTGTAGCCACAGAGAAGGGGAGCTGTCACCATCCATAAAGGAATCCAGCAGCTGTCAAGGCAGGGGCTGGATAGAGGCTCCACCCCGTTTTCCCCAAAGCCCTTAGAACATCTTTCACTGGTTCTTCTCATTGGCTCAACCCAGCCACAAGCCTGCAAGCTGGGGTCTTGTGGAGACCCCACAGATCAGCCCTTGGACAGTGAGCTGGATGGATGAGGTAAAGTACAGCCTTGAAACCAAATAGAGACCTCAAGCACATCCCCAATGAAACTAAGCTTCCCTCAGCCTAAGGTGTCCACGCTTGCTCACACACCATAGATGGAAACCATCAACACTGGGGAATGTTTCCTTGGTATTCACTTTAAAGGAAAGAATCAAATAATAAACACTCATATGGGCTATTTGGTCACTCTGTCTACAAGTGTGTTGGAGACAGAGCAGGAAGAAAGCTGCCACATATATAATTAAATTGCCTCTATGATATTTTTACCTTCACACTTGTGGTCACACTTCATTTTTCTACCTGGGTTGTCTTTCCGACTCTCTACTCAGTCCCTAGAAGTGGGCTGTCAACTATCCTACTGATGTCAGAAAAGTTACTAAAATTTATTTTTGCTTCTTGTGTAGACCGGGAAAAAGATTTATAGCTTTCTTGGAAAGGCCTGGAAAGAGGCTGTCATCATTTCCTGGCTTTGTTCTGGAACCTCCCAGCTTCTCCACAAATCCCTCATGCTGGAGATGATGATTGTGGCCAGGAGATCAGATTCATTTTCTGATCTGTCCTAAACTGTGGTGTTCTGAGCCTCCCCTTATCCCTGCTAACAATTTTTGAAAGTACTGGCCAAAGCCCTGTCCCACAGAAAGAGATGTGGCAGGAAGGCACTAGGCGGCAGGGATCCAGATCCAACCGACATTTTTTCCCCCTATGGGTTCTTTTAAGTTATACTTGAAAATAGAATTCATTTTGACATAATTATAAAAGCATGGAATATAATTTGTTCCTGTTCTGCTTCCCCTCCCCTCCCCTCTATCCATCTCTCTGTTCCCTTCCCTCTACTGATCTTTCTGCTATTTACTTAGTTTTTTTTTAATGTCTTGTGGATGTACATCACTGTGAAATATTCATATATGTACATAGGAAAATTAGGTCAGATTCATTCCACCATCTTTCTCTATCCCATCCCTCCTCCCTTCCCTTTGTTCCCCTTTGTCTGCTCCATTGATCTTTGTTTTATTCTTCTTTAATCCCTCCACCTAATTTTGGATGAGCTTTGCATATTAGAAAAAATATTCAAACTTTGACTGCTGGGGATGGGACTGTCTTATTTCATTTAGCATGATAGTTTCCAGTTCCATCCATTTACCAGAAAATGTCATAATTTCATTCTTATTTATGGCTGAATTATACTCCATTGTGTACATATACCAAATTTTATTTATCCGTTCATTTGTTGAAGGGCATCAAAGCTATTGTGAATTGTGCCACTACAATCATTGATGTGGCTGCATCACTATAGTAGACTGATTTTAAGTCCTCTGGATATATTCCAAGGAGTGGGATAGCTGAGTGGTATGATGGTTCCATTCCTAGTTTTTTTTTTTTTTTTTTTGAGACATCTCCAAACTGCTTTCCAGTGTGGATGCACCAGTTTGCAATCCCACTAAAAATATATGAGTGTACCCTTTTCCCTTTATGCTCACCAACATTTATTGTTACTTGTATTCTTGAAAATTGCCATTCTGACTGGAGTTGCCGGGTTTCTGTTCTCGTGACTAAAAGGCTCAGGGGTCACTCTAGTTAAACTGGGCTAACTGGGCTGCACGAAATAACCACACAAGAGATACAAATACCTTTTTCTTTGGGGTTGCTGTGACGGTTCCTCTGACCTTAAGGGTCTGCAGAAAGAGAGAGAGAGAGAGCATGTGCTGACCCCTTTTATTGAGGAGAAGCTATTCAAATGAGGCAAGGGGTCAGGTTTCAGGGGGCTGAGTCTATCTTCATGATGTCCACTGTCAGCAGGTTGACTGACACCTGGGTAGGCCACACCCAAGGGCACAGTAAGAGGAGGGGACACACACAAGGCACTTCCATGGAAGATTCTATCCTAAACAGGGCAAGGGGTTATATTACAAAGGAACAGGTGAACATAGCTTCACCCATGGGGCTGTAGGAAGACACACCCATTTCTGTGACTGAGGGCCTCAGCACCCAGCTGGGGAGTGTAACTCAGTCACCCGTAAGATTGGCCTCCCACATGGAGTGAGATAAAATATCAGTGTTGTTTTAATTTGCATTTCTCTAATTAATAGAGATGTTGAACATTTTACATGTATTTGTTGACTGTTGGCATTTCTTCTTCTGTGAAGTGTCCGTTCACTTCCTTTGCCCATTTATTAACTGAGTTATTTGTTTGGGGGTTTTGGTTTCTAGTGTTAAGTATTTTGAGTTCTTTATATATCCGGGATATTAATGCCCTATCTGAAGAGCATGTGGCAAAGATTTTCACCTATTGTGTAGGCTCTTTCTTCCTGCTTACAATTGTTTCCTTTGCTGTGAAACAGCTTTTTAATTTGATGCCATCACATTTATTGATTTTTTAATTTTACTTCTTGTACTTTAGGAGTCTTGGTTCCTGAGTCAACATGTTGGACCCCAACCAACATTTTGATTCCTCCTGTAGAATGTGAGCCCAAGAGGACAGGGACCACATCTATCTATTCACCCTGCATCCCCAGCACCTAGCCCAGTAGGTACCTGGTATACAGGAGTTCTCAATATTTTTGTAGAATGTATATTTTTGTAGAAGGTGCCCAATGCAACAAATACTTTAAGACACTGAAAGCCCAATGTTAAATAAAATGTCAGCAATGAGCAAGGCATCAAGCCCAGGTCTTCTGGCTTTTGAGGTCCAGTACACCTATCCAACCAGAATGGTATTTCTCTTCACCAAGCCACCTTGCTCTGCCTTTGCTCTTCCCTCAGGCAAGCACATCTTCCCAGCAATAAGTCTGGATCCACAGTGTCTGTGGTGGTCTAGAGTATCTCTTTCCACTTTCAATCAAATGTCTGTTTTGCTGTCTCTCTGTTGACCTTGCCTCAGGGACCTTCCCTTTCTAGTTTTACAATCTGCAGTCACAGTGGAGGATTCTCAGTATATCTCAGAGACTTTTCTTTGAGTGAACTATAATTGGGATATTAGAAACCATGACTTTCCCAGAGCCACTGCCTGTCAGTACTGATCTCCATGGCCCAGTGGTTTGTGGCTCCTAGGATGTCCATGGTCTGGGTGGATGCCTGTCCAGATGAGGCTGGCCCAACATACTAGCATTAAGCTGTAAACTGGTATCAAAATCAGTTTCCCCTTCTTCCCTCCAACCCACCCATATGAGCTCCTAGACACCCATGGCCTAAGAGTTCCAGAGAACGGTGAGGACACTGCCTTTTTGAGGGACCCTCCACCCTTACTTCCCCAAATCCAGTGCTTCACTGTTCAGGCTGTCTCCCCAGCACCCAGATCTGGTCATCTCTGGACTTCTGCTGTCTCTACTTGCCCCAGGTCCATTCTTTCTGGCAAAAGCAGCTGTAAAGATAGCAATGTCCTGAACAGAAGGCAAACTCATCTCTTCACAGACCCTTCTCACCCATTTGTAGATGTAACTTTTGCAAAGACTTGGATCTTATGTGTTGGCCTTGGGACAGTGTCATATTTAAGAAGCATAGGACAATAGCCAACATGTAATTTAAAAGGAATTTCATTCTTTATTCATCTGTCATGTAAATCATTACAGAGAATAAAATTAAATTGGAATGCTTAAATATTTACTACATACTAAACATTGAAAATTCCCATTCTCTTCCCTCTCTCCTTTACTCATATTTGCTCTGATGAGATTGTCCTTATCCTCTTGAAGAAAATTCCTACACCCCTTACCTCCATGACTTCCCTTTGTTTATCAGCCCTGTTATTTTATTTTACAGCCTGAATTAGCTTCTTTCCCAGCAATAAGGAAAGTTTCTTTTTTGGAGGGGGGCAAGAAGGATTCTGCCATGAAGATTTCTCTTTAAAGAGATGAGCGAAAGAAAGAAGCAAATACCCACACAGAAATAAATAACCCACCATCACTTAGACAATTTTCAGAATAGGCATAGACTCATTATTTTCTTGTTAGTCACTCCTAGAAACACATTTTCAACTGATCTTTGTGGTGTTTAAAGGCCCACATCAACAATTACCACTCAGCTTGGTGACAGCCAACAAGCTGGTGAAAAAAAGAAAAACAAAACAATGACTCCTTGCATGGGACCAGCTAGCTCAGAAACAGGACTGTGATTACTTGGAGCTGGTAGACTTTTTCTGGAAGCGCACAGAAGTTTTACCTCTTGGCTCTGTCTTGAGTGCAAGAGTCTGTTCATCGGTTCAACCAATGAAACCACCAAGAATCTCTGTGAATCCATTATTAGTCAGGCTCTTTGCTATATACAGAAGACCAAGATGAATAAACTTCAGCCCTCATCTCCAAGAGCTCACCTTCAGTTGGAAAAAGAATGGTCTGATCACATCAGCCACAGCAAAATTGAGTGGAATTGTAGTAGACCTAGTAGCTAGCGACTACGGGGCCACTGGGAGAGAGAAGTAGCCTTGACTTGCAGTAGGAATGGGTCACCTGAAGAAGACTTCCCAGAGGAGTTGTCACTGGATCTGAATCAAAAAAGGAAAAGTAGAAGTGTTCAGGCAAAAAATGGAGTACAGGCATTTCAGTAAGAAGCAAAGAATAGGCAATGCCATAGTTACTTGAAAGAGGGTGATCTGATGGGGGAAGAATGAAAGTTTAGAACAGCTAGAGGGTATGTGGCATGGAGAAGGGAGAGAGGACACTGGAGCAAGGAAACCTGAACTAATGGTTTGAAAGGTATTCTTTCTTTGTCCTAAATTTATGCATGAATTTTTTTATGTATGCATAATTAAATCACATTTTCAAAAGAAAAGCAAAATTATTATATGCCCATTGATCTTTATTTTTTTTAGTTAGTAACATATTTTTACATGCCAGTTTATCCAGAACTGTTTTGCTATTTTAACAGACAAGGAGGAACCAGTAAAGGACTCTTAATTTGGGGAATGATTGGATTGGATCTATGTCATGGGGAATCTAGATGGAGTGAAGGGGACCTGGGCAAAGTCCACTCATGGAGGGTGATAATGAGAACACCATTGAAAGCCTACAAGGATGAGTTTTGAGAAAGATTTCTGAGGCCAAATCAGCAGGATTGTGACAGGCGATGGACAGGCTGTGAGAATGGCTTGGTGAAGGTTCATTCTGTTAAATGTAATAGAAGCTACTCACAGTAACTTCAGAAGAAATGTTTTGAAGGAAGTTATTCAAGGGCAGGAACTACAACTGAGCCTGAGGATAGTCTGGAACTCCAAATTAGAAAGCTCTAAGAATCAAGTCACTGTCTACTCATTCAAGGACTGGGGTCTCTCAGCCCAACTTCTCACTGAAGGTCCACTTCACGGATCTCTGTGTGTTTGCTCCTCTGTGCATTTGTGCCTCTCCCAGCTACAACAGGAAGCTCTGCAGAACAAGCTAGAACTTAGTTCAGTCTAACCTAGAATAATTAAAGTCAGAATCTGGGGTGTAGGCGTGGCCATCCCATAAGTGTGTGTGTGTGTGTGGGGGTGTGTGTGTGGTGTGGAGCAGGGCCTGTTTTCAGAATTCCTTAGGCAGTTTCAACATAGAGTCAGGGTGAAAACCTCTGGTTTGGAACGTTCAATGTCTCTAAGGCACCAATTCCAAATTCCTGGAAGAGCGGATGTGCTGGGCGCAGCCTGGGTCAGGTGTTCACTCTGGTTCAGTCGACGGTGGCCCTGGAGGCAGGGGCTGGACAGAATAAATGTGGTGACAGTTAAGACAATTCAGCCTCCTCACCAGGAAGTGGAGGGGGGAAGGAGGGGCCCTGTGAGCATTATGGTTTTGTAGTTCCACTCTGCACAGGCAAATCAGGTTTCATGTTTACCCCCTGCTCCTGGCCCTGGGGACAAAGCTCAGGCCTGAATGGAAAACGAGGACTTTATGTCACTGGCATGGATCCCATTTACTCCCATCCTTGTCTGAAAGGACAAAGGGAGTGACTTAGTCCCTGAGCTTTAATCACCAGACTGGCTCTGGCTTGGCCTCCGCCCTCTACTGGGAGTGTACACTGCCCGAATATGCCCATCTCGGGCCATTTAAGCAAATCCAGATGGCAAAATCGTGTCTCCTGGATTGTGGAAGCAAACAGCTGTTAAATGATATTTCAAGGGACTGGCTTCTTATTTGTCATCAGAATGAGCAATTGCCAGTGGACTGTGGCTTCATATTTCCATCCAGATTTGGGGGAAGAAGGGGGGAGGGAAAGAGCTGACCAGAGGACACTAGAGAAGCTGGCTATTTGTTTCTGTCTTCCTCCCTATTTACCCCACCAGTTGTTAGGCAGCTCCTCCCACTCACTTAAGATTATCTCCCTAAATGGAGAATTCTTCACACCAGCTGCAAAGAGAGGAAAAGGAACCTTGGCTACATTTAGGGAACTTTGCCTAACCTCAAGAGATCTTTTTCCAGCTCCTCCAACTCAAAGTCAGGCTTCTCCGGGGGTGTGGGTCTTAACGGTCCAAACTCGAGGACAGCCTGGTGGGTGGGTTGAGAACTAGATGCCCTTTATTATTCTGCTCTGCCAAGTCTTATCTTCCCTGTCATCATCCCAGTCTGGACCACAGTTCCAAAAATGATTCTATATACTTTGCCCACTTGGTAATTTATGGACGAGTTTTTGAGTAAATATTTTTCAGTTTTGTTTTTATTTCACTAGAAAAGCTAAGGAGATTATATCTTTATGCCAAGACAGAGGATTTGAGACTCAAGACCTTAAATCAAGAACCAGCTCTGTCAATTACTAGTTTTGTAACCTTAGGCAAATGACTTTGGTTTCCTCCCCCAGTTTTCTTCCCATTCTCCCATGACTGTTTATACCTACTTCTATTAGTATATGTATCACATGTGGGTGTCCAACAGGAGATTTTGAACTTCTTAAGACCAAACTTCTGTCTGTCTGGAGACAAGTACAGTGCCTAGACATATAGCAGATGTCCAAAAAAATATTAAAGTTTATCATCTCACAATCTATGAAATTGGGACAATGATATCAAATTGTAAATACTGAATAAGACAATTCATGTGACTTATAAACTTATAAAGATAATAAATACCTATGTTTAAAAGCTGTAATAATGTCTTTGCAAAGTTTTGTATAATTTTTAGAATATTTGGTTCTATTAAATTATGCTCATTTCATACTTGAAAAGTTTGGGAGGGCTGGGGATGTAACTCAATGGTAGAGTGCTTGCCTAGCAAATGTGAGGCCCTGGGTTCAATCCCCAGCATCACCAAAAAAAAAAAAAAGGAAAGAAAGAAAAGTTAAGTTTAAGTTAAGGAGTTGTGGGGGATACTAAGACTTCTCATTTGCAAGATTTTTAAAAATCATATGACTTACACTTTTTAGCAAAAGACTCTGTTCTCACCTGGGTTGTTTTCTTCATTCAACAAGTCACATTGCTTAATGGTAGATATATTTGGTTAAAGGATGAAAGCTATAAACCAGAATTTCTCAACCTCCACACTACCAACATTTTGGGCCAGTGATTCCTTGTTTGGGGGTGGACAGCTGTCCTTTACATTGAAGGATGTTTAGCAGCGTCTCTTGCCTTCTGCCCACTAGATGCCAATAGCAAACTCCTCCCCGTTGTAACAGCCAAAAACGTCTCCAGACTTGGGCAGATATGGGGAGGGGGGCATATCAAGTCTCCCTTCCTTCCCTGTTGAGCACCTCTACTCTGAAGTCTTGACTTACACTTTTTCCTCTGTATCTTTATCATGAACATTCTCAATAGATATCTGTCTCCTCAAACATTTATAATTTCTTTATGATAAAAACATCCAAAATTCTTTCTTCTAGATTTTTGAAATGTACAGTGGTACATAATTATGACCTATAGTTATACTATTTTACACAATAACACTAGAATTTATTATTCTTATCTAACTGAAACTTAATATCCATTGACCAACCTTTCCATCCTCTCTCCCCCAGACTCTCTTCAATCTCTGGTAACCACTATTCTATTCTCAATTTCATTTTTTTCTTTATTTTTTTTTTATTTGTCAGCCTTTATTATCCAAAAGGAAAGTCAAGCCCTAGAGTTTGCTTTTTAAAAAACCCAACCTTGTTTATGAAAAACAATGTTTTAACTTTTTATGACTTTTAATTATCTATTCAATGCCATGGAGCAAGAATTGATTGCTTTTTAATCACTATTTTTCCAACCACTTTCAATTTCTGTGAGATCATTGTTTTTTAGATTCCACATATGAGTGAGATCATATGGTATTTGTCCTTCTGTGCCTGACTTATTTCACTTAACCATGACCTCCAGTTTCATCTATGTTGTTGAAAATGACATGATTTCATTCTTTTAATGACAAAACAGTGTTCAGTGGTATGTATTACCACATTTTCTTTATCCATTTATCAGTTGATGGGCACTTTGGCTGTTTCCCTTTCTTGGATATTGTGAACAGTGCTGTAAAGAACACAGGAGTGCATATGTCTCTGACATACTGGTTCCATTTTGTTTGGATATCTACCCAGGAATGGGATTGCTGGGTCAAATGGTAGTTCTATTTTCATTTTTTTAAGAACCCCCATACTATTTTCTATAATAGATATACTAATTTACATTCTTCCCATTAGTATTCAAGAGTTCTCTTTTCTCCACATCCTCACCAGCACTTGTTTTTAGTCTTTTTGATGATACCTGTTGTTACTAGTGTGAAGTGATATCTCTTGTGGCTTTGTTTTGCATTTACCCAATTAATGATGTTGAGCATTTTTTCATGTATCTATTGGCCATTAGTGTATCTTCTTTTGAGAAATATCCATTTAGATCTATTGCCCACTTTTAAGTTAAGTTATTTTTATATTAAGTTTTAGGGTTCTATGAAGATATAGACATTCTGGATACTGGACCTTGCCAGATATGTGGTTTGCAAATATTTTCCCTCATTCTATAAGCTGTCTCTTCACTTTGATGATTGTTTGCTTCGAAGAACCTTTTCAGTTTAATGTAATCCCATTTGTCTATTTTTGCTTCTGTTTTCTATGCTTTGGGATCTTATCCAAAAATTTTTTTGCCCATTCCAATGTCCTGAAGTGTTTCCCTGTTTCCTTTTAGTCGTTTCACATATTATAGTTAAGTATTTAATTCCCTTTAACCAGTTTTTATTTTTGAGGTGAAGGACTTGCTATATTTCCTAGACTGGCCTTGAACCTTCCACCTCTGTCCCCCAAGCTTGACCAGTTACTTATAAAGTTGGTATCCTGAAGGCAAATTGACATCTGAGAAGACAGGGGAGTAGTTAATTGGAACCCATCTGAAGAAGAAATTTGTATGGGTTGTGTAATGTGTCCACTGTGTTTCAAAACGATCTCTTCACACTTAAACCACCATCATCATGGCCACTTTGAGCTCCTACTTTCTGTAGGATCTTATTTAAACCTCAAAGCAATCCTGATGAGGTTTTATTGGAGATAAGTATTATTACCTCCAACCTACTCATGAGGACATTGAAACTCAGGGATGTGTGAACTTGATGAAGGGCATATAGTTGTTAAGTGTCAAACTTGGGATTCAGTCCAAAGCCCAACAAAGTGAGTTACTAGATTCCAGAAATTTCTGTGGAACTCTGAAACAGAGTAAAGAGCTTCTTGTCTAATTCCTATAACTATTGCACTGAGAAAAGAAGTCCTAAAAAAATCTCATATAGGAGACTAGGAATCCTATAATCAGGATGTTAATCCCTATATTACTACTTTGTAGCCAAGTGATCAGGGCGGCTGACTTGCCACACAGCTCAATTTTCTCATTTAAAATGGAGATCATAGGGCTATCATGGTGATGTGTAAACTATTACACTCTACAAAAATGTAGTTCTACCACAGACATTTCCCAGGAGTTTTGTCATAAAATCTCGAGAAGCACATGGCTACCCTACTCAAGTCAAGTTGGACTACCATCGCTGAGGCTGTCCAAGGTATTCTCTTTCCCATAACATCAGCAGTGATAGGGAGAATGAGCATGTCAGGCTGTGGGGGCCACTCCTCTAATATGTTGCTGCATTTGAAACACAAACAGGGCCTCTTCTGAGTAACCAGGAGGAGAGGACGAACAGACCCAAGGGCACATCTCCAAGTGGCTGGCGTGCACCCAGAGACTATGGAAAATTGTGGTTTGCCTCAAACTCTGGCAGAAGGGAAAAGTCCCAGCTCCCAATTTAGTGGCTTCCATAAAAGTAAACCAAAGTGAGTCATGTGAGGATGGAGAAACCACCAGATTCAGTCTTCCATGTGGGGATCATGATAAAGATGAAAACTGGAGATGGGAGAACTCTAAGAACCCGGGCAGCTGGTGCTGCTTAATAGTGAGTCAGCGTGTGAGACGTGCACAAGGAGAAGGCACGAGGACACACAGGTTCTTGCTCACATGGGACGTGGAAAAGCCCTGTGTGTCTTCTGCCTCCTCCTTGATTGGCTTGCCAGCCACAGTTGAACTTATATGGTGTTACTATAGGAGAGTGACCTGGTTCTTTTTAATACACAGAATTGCCTGTTAAAGTTCAATTTTCAGAGGGAAAAAGGAGAATCATAAACTGAAATCAATTTCCATGCATGTATGAGGTTGTCAGGATGAACCCAACTACTATGGTAAACCATAAAGCACTAATAAAAATAAATAAATAAATAAAATAAAGTTCCATTTTCATTTTTGCAGAGTAGAAGAGGACCTGTTTTCTTTGCCAATGCAAATATTTTGCAGTACTATTATTTCCATTTTTGAAAAAATTAATATCTACATGTGATGAAAATCCAATTCAAGTAGTAGAGAACATTAAGAAAACTCTCCTCCTTCCACTCCTCCTCTCTCCATCCACTCCCTATTACAACTAATTTTTGCCAGTTCTGGGTAATGTTCTTCTGGTGGTTGCCAGAAAATATTAATAACATCCTTATGTCTCTGATCTTTTATTTATGAACTTGCAACAGTATTTACTGCCTCCTGCTACATGAGGGTTTGTGCTCCCTCATCCTCTCACCCTCTGTCTCTTCTCACACTTTAGTCTGTAATCCCCTTGATTCCCTACTATAGAATGAGAAACTCCCCATCTACTCTTCCCTCCTTTCCTCCCATTTCCTTCACCTCCTGATTTCCATCATCACTACCATTCCCTTTTATATTTAATGGATTTTTAATACCTATATTCTGTTTGTAAACCAAAGTTGTCTTCTGTGCTTTTGTCCAAAGATTGATTATAAATGTTGATAACTCACAGGGAGTTTTATAACTCTGTAAACATTTAAATCAATTACTGGGGAATCTGGTAAGAAAGCAAAGAATCCTAGGCCACTCCAAAGAAAATGTTTAAAAGGAAAAATTAAATAAATTGTCTTTCCTTACTCTAATCAGTCCCTCAAAACTATGCCTTAATTTAGATTGCTTCTCATTTAGATTAGGATCTTATATGCTTCTTGATTTTTCTGAGTTTTCTACTTGCTTTTCATATTTTTTAGTTAGTTGACATTAGAAACATATATCCTCTTTCTCATATCATGAAGATCAACCAATTTCTGAAGCGTACAACTTTCTAAATTTTGCATTACTGTCTTCTGAGTATGTACCACAACTACCACAATGCCTTTTATTTTAATTACACCCTTAAGGGATTTCTAATGTTTCTTAGATCCTTTGACTTCTCTTTCTTGTATTTCTCTTTCATTTTAATGGAGTGTCAGGATGAATATGTTGAACTTTGTGGCAAAAAATATACATATACATACGTGTATATGTATGTATACACACATAGAGAATATATATTCTTTAAATTACCTTTCTATAATTTTTAGTGACCTCAGTATTTCACGTTTGTTTGGCCATCTATATTTCTTCTTCTGGGAACACTGCTTATACAATGAGTGGTTCTAAATGTCATTCAGTCCAGCAGATGTCTGACTTAAGCTCTTTGCACATATAATTTTAAGTTGCAAAGATGTAACATTTGTGAATCCTTACTAGTTGTTAGTAGTGTTTGTAATTCTTTAAGAATCATTAATAAAATTTGAACTGTCAGTTTAGAAAGCTTAGTGTTGTCCTTTCTCTAACTTTTCCTCCAGCACTTCCTTCCTTACTTTCTTAAGAAACTAAGGGAAGAGGAAAGAATGTACCACACCATGTGTATAGTCAGCTTTTTGCCACTGGGAACAAAATACTTGACAAGAACTTAGAAGAGGAAAAGTTTATTTTGGTTCACAGTCTTAGAGGTTTAGTCCATGGTTCGCCAATTCCATTGATCTGGGCCCTAGGGGAGGCAGAATATCATGGCAGAAAGAGGCAACAGAGGCAAAGCTGCTCAGCTCATGGCAGCCAGGAAGCAGAAAGAGAGAGGGGAGACAAGCCCCTAAAATATAAGTGTCAAGGTGGCCTATTTCCTCCAGCCACACCCTACTTCCCCATAGTTTTCACCCAGGACAGTAGTTCTTTCAAATTATTAATCCATCAGATGGATTAATCCCCTGATGTTACAGCTCTCATAATCTTAATTTCACCTCTGAACATTGCTACATTATCTATCACAGGAGCTTATTGGGGGGACACCTTATATCCAAACCATCACACTGTGGTATCCTTTCCTTCAGTCAAATTTCCATCTTGCCTCTTTCCTGAATTCTGACTCCCATTTCTACTTGCCAATAAAAGACTTCTAGTACCTGCCAAGATGGCACCCCTTCACAGGTTCCATTTCACAGCAGGACATAAATGTGAGATGGAGGGCACTGTAAGTGGCACAATTGTGTGCAGTTTTTGGTCATGGTGACAGGCCTTAATGCCCAGGATTAACAAACTAGCAGCCCCAATTTGGCTCATATGAACTGAACTCTCCCTACCCCTTGCAATGCAAATGCATGCTCAGAGTACCTTATTTTAATAATGTGAGCACTATTTGTGAGGAAAAAAACTATTCAATTGAAAAAGATTAATGGTCTAAATGGTTCAGCACTTAGGGAGTAAATTCAGATCCCAACATCAGAATGTATGAGGCACCAATGGGGTTTCGGAGAGGGTTGTTATCTGGTCAGGGAAAGACAGAATTTATGAGGTGCCACTAAGGTTTCAGAGAAGGTTGTTATCTGGTCAGAAAACCAGGCATGGGTGAGTTCAAGGCATGGGCAGGCATTCCAAGCAAGTTTAAAACATCAAAATACGGCCAGGCCAAATAGAAATCCTAATATTTTACAGAAAACAGAAATGAATCTTTTATAACTTTTGACAAGATGGCTCCTGATCTTAAGAGGGAATTAGGCTGGGTTTAGCAAAGCGAGAGTCTAGTATCCTCAGATGATCAAACCAGCAATCAAGAACCTGGTCAAGAAAAACTGAGCTTGCATCTGCTGCTGCTTTCTTGTTCTTCCAACTTTTATTTCATCCAAGCCATCATCCTATTGGATGGTTCTGCCCATAGGGAGGGTTCTCCATTTCAATTGGCTGTCCCACATGCCAATCATTCTTAGACACAGCTTCACTGACACACCCATAATCCTCTTAATCACTGACAGTCTCTTAATCCAATCAAGTTGACAATTCAAATTAACCATTACAGCCCCCATAAAATTCTCTCTCTTGCTTTCTCACTCTTCAGCAAGAATATGGACATTCCAGGGCTCTGGAAAAATGTTGTCAAAACTTATTCTATGTTTTTAATGAAGCCTGTGAGCTTATTATTCTAAAAGTCTGCATGTTCCATCTGGTGAAGTCAAATAAAAATAAGGAAGCTCTGACTTCAAGTTATACATGTGTTGCTCATGGCAGAAGTGGCTGATTGGATGATTGTGTCACATGAACAAACCAGAATTATATAGATGGTCCTTTTGGAGCACCTGGGGCCTGGAGTGACTTCTCAAGATGCTCATTTCCTTTCATGAGTAGTCTTAGGTCACATGTGTGGTCTTTAGAGCTGTCCCCATAATCTCTTGACTTCCTAGGACATCACAGCTCAACCCCTCTTTTGTTTTACTCTCCAGTGGTCCCAGCATGCTCATTTCCTCTCTAAGTCCATTGACTTTCCAAAATATCCCTAACACATTTATAGTTTGCAAAGTATATTCTCTTGTCATCCTTTAATTCTCACAAGTACTTTTTGCAGTGACAGGGACTCAGTCATCCACGTACTCGACATGAACCATTTGGGGACTAGGCAGCATGCCAAGTTCAGAGATGACTAGGGCATACTGCTCACCAACTCACACACCACTGGGGACCCAGAGTGGAGGCCATCATGAGGTAAGAGCACAACATGTTAGGTGCCATGGAAGCAGGGCATCATGGGGTGAGAGCACAGAAGAAGCTCATTCTAGCTCCAGAGGACCAGGGAGGTTTCCAGAGGAAAAGTATGGATCTTGGCCTTGATGGGAGAGTTGGAGCTGGGCAGGAAAAAAGGGGGCTGAGGGAGGTGGGCAGAAGAGGAATGAAGAGAACACCCATCTGGGGCCCAGATCACAGGTGAGTATGTTTTGGGACCTAGTAAGACTTTGGACTTTCACTCTAAGGCAAATAAGTCACTGAGGGTTATAAGAGAGGTGGATGGGTAAGACTTGGAGTTTAGAAAGTAATCAGGCCGTGTGGACACTGGGCTGAGGCAGTGGGGCTGGGAGACAAGAAGCTACTGACATGGTTCAGGAAAGAGAGGACAGGATTTCAATGTGGGGCAGAGACAATGGGAATGGGCAGCAGATATTTGGGAGATTATAAGAGATATTTGGGAGATTATAAAGGACTTGTGACTGAATGAATGTGGGAGGCACAGGAGAAGCTTGAGCAAAGGTCCACATTTTTGTTGGGCTCAGGCATGAATGACGAAGCCATTCACCTAAATGGGGCCAGGTGGGAAAAAGAGTGAATACTGCACATGCTGAGCTCTAAGGACCTGCAAATCCCAAAAAGATGTTCAGAGAAGTTTTGTCTCAGGGTCCAGGAGCTCAGAGAAGAGGTCTGGTTTGCAAGTATAGATTTGGAAGACACTGTGGTGTGGGTAGTAGTTGATGTCATAGAAGTATGTGAGGTCACATGCTTCCCAGGGAGAGGTTCAGAAACCTGATGTCATTTGACAGAAAAACTGAGGATCAGGATGGCCCAAGATCTCACAGCTGGTACATGGCAGAACTGGGCTGAAGCCAGGTCTTATGGCTCTTTATGTACAGGAAGCTGCTCTTGAGCAGCGGCCATTCATCATATTGCTCCTAGGAGGCTGAAGAGTACCTGCCCCGGGCTTTACAGGGAATAAAACAGAAGGTGCAACACTTGCAGCATGTTCACCTCTCACTTGATCCTTAACTGCTGCCCTTCCAGGGCCTCTCACTGTTCAGCCTCCTTCCCCGTCTCTGCTCCACGCCCCGGCCTTTGCTTACCTCCTCTGATCATCAAAATTTGCCTATCTTAGGCCCATTCTATCTCTACTCTTGAACTGAAGTTTCCTCCCAGGCCACATGATAAAGCAATTTCTGCTAAAATGGGTATCAAGAGCTTAATGAGAAATCCACCCCACTGTACTTCTGCCATTCAGCCAGTACTCCTGGAGAGGTGTAAGTACCATTGCTAAAAGCAAGAACTTCAAACAACTTGGAAGACTGCTGTTAAGGAACAGATAGAACATAAGCAGAAGAGACAGTGGGGGACCAAATCACCATGGGCACATTTCCTATCACAGTAAGGTGGCTGGATTTATGTCCATTCAACATGGTGAGGCAGGACACGTCTGGTTTCCAAGACCCTCCTTTGCATGACAGCTAATGTTCTATTTTACCATATGGCAGAAAGAACAGGTGTGTCCTTGATCCCAAGTGCATGAAGGGTGCACACACACACCCCACAAGTATGTTTCACCTACTGTTCTGCAATTTGACAGGAGCAGAGACAGGGTGGTTTTCAAATCAAGGCCCTAGGTCCCAAATCTTCCTTCTCAAGTATTACAAGTGACTTCGTTGGTAGAAACGGTGTTCAGCTAGGTTAGAACCCTGATCAGAAACACTAAGGGGTGAGTTGAAAAGGAGCACTTTGGGTAGGAGAAGATTATTTCTCCCTTGGCGAACAGTGATAGTCTCTTTTCAAGTTAATGAAAAGAGGGAACAAAAAAAATCTAAAAGGTCTTTTAAAGGAAGTACAAACTTGGAAAGATGAAGGAACACTTATAAAACAGCATGTCTTGCTGTCTGTTTCCTGTCTTGCCAGACATAAGCCACAGTGACCCCATGTCACTGAAAACAGCAGCTGCTGAGGATGGGTTTGGGAAGGAGTCAGGGTGTCCAGCAGGCACAGGGGTAGTTTATCTCATGGCTTAAGATATTAGAGGAGGCCCAGGGCATGCTCCTGCCTACTTGGGTGATAGTTAGGTGGTCCAGCTCTGTTGTGACTCTGGGGATGGCTGATGGTCCTCAGGTGGTGCAGGTGGTGGCCACTGAGACCAGTTCACCTCCCAGCTGCAGACCGGAAATGCCAGAGCACCGGGAATTGAGGTTAGTGGAGTTCATAAAAGCAATGTTCTCTGTCTGGAATGGAATTGTAGATCTGTCCAGTCTCGCTCCTTCTAGTCAGTGATGAATTCCTCAGCAACATTCTTGCCAAGTAGGCATTAAGCCAGAGCCTGACAGCCCTTGTGACAGGAAACTCACCCTGCAAGGAGGCCCATTTTGTCCTTGGATCATACTGACTGGAGGGAAGGTCTTATTGAATCCAAATGCCCCTGTTACTCCAACTACCTGGTGGGAGATGCTCCTCTACAGTCTCATGGGATGTTTCTGCCTGTTCCAAGTGGCAGATGTTTGTCTGAACTCCTAGGTCTTCCAGGATGCAGCAAGACCAGCTCCTTTGTACCTCCAAACACAGATGACAGGGGCATTTTGAACAGAATGACACAAAGCTAGGAAGAGCTGATTTTTTTTTCACCTCTGAAACCTCAGCATCTGCCTAGAAACTGGCACTAAAGGTACACAATTGATATCTCCTTTGGTAATGTCATTCTAACCATACCCTTAACTTGGTGCACTCAGACCAGCATAGGAACCAAATTTTGTGCTGAGCTTTTGCAAAGGGTCTCTACTCAAAGAAATATATTAACTCCTTTATCATATGGAAAATTCCTCCAAGAAGATCCCTAGAAAGTTGTTTTGGTTTATTGTATAACTTCCAAAGTGCCAGGAAAGTACTAAGATGATAAATACTAAAAGCATTCCACACCTAGTCCATATTGGTACCCCAAGTATTTGTTGAATGAATGAATGGCAGAGGGAAAGGCTCTATTTTATATATGCTATATAAATATATGCAAGTTTTTGTTATATAACGTTATATTTTAAATATATGTATGTATATTTAATATTTCTTGTTTTTAAAAGTACAGAAGTCAGATTACCCAAATTTCAGTTCTTACAAACATAAGCATTCATACATGTACACACATAGCTTTCTTAACATCAAATAGCTCTGGGGTGCTTTTACTTACCCAAGCTTATTTTTCAAAAATAAAATCTTCCATTATTTTATTTAAAATGTATCTACAATAAGTTTGACTCCCTTACCACAAACTCTAGCTCTTACCTGTAGATAATATAATAATAGTGGAGAATAATAATGTGTGTACTATAAACCCTAAAACAACACAATAAAGAATTATAGCTAATAAGCCAGATTTGGAGATAAAATATAAATTTTTTAAAATACTGAATTAATCCAAAAGAAGACAGAAAGAGTGGGAAAACAGAACAAAATACAGGTGAACATAGAAAACAAGTATCAATATGGTATCTTTAAATTCAATGATGTCAGTGTAATGCTCTAAACAGCTCAACTAAGTGCTAGATATTTCCAGATTTGATTTAAGAAAATAAAAAGTAAGACCAGCTAAACATTGCCTATAAGAAACTCACTTTAAGTTAAAAGATCAATGAAAAGCTTAAGGGTGTAAATGGTAATGTGAAGAAAGCTGAAGTGACTATATTAATATCAGAAAAGCAAAACCTTTTAAGAAAAGTACAGAACAATAACCCTCATAAATGTAAAACTTCTTAACAAAAGTATAACAAGTCTAAACCAACAATAGATAAAAATAACAATCTACTATGGACAAGTGGAGTTTATCCCAGAATGTGGGATGATTTCACATATAAGTATTAACCAATGTAATTTTCCATGCTAACAGACTCCAAAAGAAAAAAAAAAAATGAAGAATGGATTAGTGGTGACTTGGGGTCAGGGACAGGTTGTGAGGAGGTAAGTGGGCTAGCTATAAAAGGCAACAGGAGGGATCCCTGTGGTGACGGAACCATTCTACATCTTGACCACATTGATAGTAATATCCTGGTTTTGATTGGACTGTAATTTTGCAAAATATCACAACTGGGGAAATTAGATCTGTCTGTATTGTTTCTTTCAATTGTATGTGAAGCAATAATTATCTCAAAAGAAAAGGTTTAATTTTTTAAAAAAACCTATTGTATTTATGCATAAAAAGCAAACTAATATTAAAATTAAAAACAATACCATTTATGATAGCATCAAGAAATATAAAATATTCTGACATAGAAAATTAAAAAAAAGTTGAGCAAGACTTAGACACTGCTATAAAAGCTTGCTTGGAAAATTTTTAAAAAGACCTAAATAAAGGGGTAAATTATGTCCATAGTTTGAAAGGCTCCATATTTTTAAGAAATCAGTCATCCCCAAATTGATCCATAGATGCAATGTAATTCCATTTCAAATCACAGTGAGCTTTCTTTAGAAATGGACAGACTGATTATAAAATTCATATAGAAATGTGAAAGACTTATAAAAATGAAAGAAAAACTTATGTGAAAAAGAAAAACAAAGCTGGCAAACTTACATTATCTGATTTCTAGATTTATCACAAAGCTACAGTAATCAAGACAATGTGGTATTGGTGTAAAGTTCAACAAATAGCAAAATAGAGAGACCAAAAATAGACTTACATATATCTGGTCTAATGATTTTTCAACAAAGGTATTGGCAATCATGTGAAGAATTGGAACTCTCAAGCGTTGCTGGAAGAAATGGAAAATGGCAATCATGTTGGATAAACAGTTTGGAAGTTTCTTATACAGTCAAACACATTCCTACCACATTCTCCAGCTACTTTCTTCCTGGTGTTTACTCAAGACAAATGAAAACAAAGTCCACAAAAGACTTGTACACAACACAGAGCAGTTTTATTTATAATAGCCAAAACCCAGAAATAATCCAAATGTTCATCTGGAGATGAATGGATAAACATACTGTGGCATATCCATATAATGAAACACTTCTCAGAAAGAGAAAGGAATAAACTATTGATAAAAGCTTAACTTGGATGAATCTCCAAGTCATTATGCTAATGAAAGAAGCTAGTCGGAAAGAGCTAGAATTTACATAGGGGAGAAAGGGGATAGGAGGGGACATAGGGGCAGGAAAGATGGTGGAATGAGATAGACACTATTGCCCTAGGTACATGTATGACTGCACATATGGTACAACACTACATCATGTACAAACAGAGAAATGAAAAGTTGTGCTGCAATTGTGTTCAATGAATCAAAATGCATTCTGCTCTCATATATACATAATTAGAATGAATAATAAATAAAGAAAATGGTTGCGGATTTTTGTACTGCAATAAAATAGAAAATATCAAAGACATCAACAAATTTCTAGAATCATGTGATTTATCCAAACTGAATCAGGATGATATACGCAAGTTAAACAGATCAATTTCAAGCAATGAAATAGAAGACACCATCAGAAACCTACCAACCAAGAAAAGCCCAGTACCAGATGGATACACAGCCTAGTTCTTCAAGACCTTCAAAGAAGAAATAATATCGATACTCCTCAAATTATTCCATGAAATAGAAAAAGAGGGAGCACTTCCAAACTCATTCTGTTAAGCCAATATCACCCTGATTCCAAAACCAGACAAAGACACATCAAAGAAAGAAAACTTCGGATGAATATTTCTAATGAACATCGATGCAAAAATTCTCAATGAAATTCTGGCAAATTGAATACAAAAACATATTAAAAAGATAGTGCACCACAATCAACTGGGGTTTATCCCAGGGATGCAAGTTTGGTTCGACATTTGGAAATAAATAAATATAACTCATCACATCAATAGATTTAAAGATAATCACATGGTCATCTCAATAGATGCAGAAAAAACATTTGACAAAATATAGCACTCCTTCGTGTTCAAAACACTAGAAAAACTAGAGATAATAGCAACATATCTCAACATTGTAAAAGCTAACTATGCTAAGTCTCAGGCCAACATCATTATAGATGAAAAATTGGAAGCATTCCCTCTAAAAACTGGAACAAGACAGAGATACCCTCTTTCACCACTTCTATTTAATATAGTTCTTGAAACTCTAGCCAGAGCAATTAGACACATGAAAGCAATTAAAGGGATATGAATAGGAAAAAAAGAATTCAAACAATCACTATTTGCCAATGATATGATTCTATACCTAGAGGATCCAAAAGATTCCACCAGAAAATTTCTAGAACTAGTAAGTGAATTCAGCAAAGTAGCAGGATATAAAATCAATACCCATAAATCAAAAGCATTTTTGTATATTAGTAACAAATTCTCTGAAAGAGAAACTAGAAAAACTACCCCATTTACAATAACCTCAAAAAAATAAATAAATAAAATACTTGGAAATCAACTTAACAAAAGAGATGAAAGACCTCTATGATGAAAACTACAGAATACTAAAGAAAGAAATTAAAGAAAAACTTAGAAGATGGAATGATCTCCCTTGTTCTTGAATAGGCAGAAATAATATTATCAAAATGACCATAATATCAAAAACACTATACAGATGTAATGCAATTCCAATCAAAATCCCAGTGACATTCCTCATAGAAATAGAAAAAGCAATCATGAAATTCATCTGGAAATATAAGAGACCCAGAATAGCTAAAGCAATCCTTATCAGGAAAAATGAAGCAGGCAGCATCACTATACCAGACCTTAAATTATACTACAGAACAATAGTAACAAAAATGGCATGGTATGGGCACCAAAATAGACTTGTAAATTAATGGTACAGAATAGAGAACACAGAGACAAACCCACATAAATACAGTTACCTCATACTAGACAAAGGTGCTAAAAACAGATATTGGAAAAATGATAGCCTCTTCAACAAATGGTGCTGAGAAAACTGGAAAATTCATATGCAACAAAATGAATAAATTCCTATGTCTCACCATGCACAAAACTCAACTCAACATGGAACAAGGACCTAGGAATTAAACCAGAGACTCTGTGCCTACTGATAGAAAAAGTAGGCCCAAATCTCCATCATGTCTGATTAGGCCCCAACTTCCTAAACAAGACTCCTATAGCACAGGAAATAAAATAAAGAATAAATACATGGGATGGATTCAAACTGAAAAGCTTCTTCTCAGCAAAAAAAAGAATCAGTGAGGTGAAGAGACAGCCTACAGCTTGGGAACAAATCTTTACCACATGCACATCAGATATAGCACTAATCTCTAGGATATATAAAAGAACTCAAAAACCTTAACAGCAAAACAGACAAACAAATAACCCAATCAATAAATGGGTTAAGGAGCTGAACAGACACTTCTCAGAAGATGTTATATACTCAATCAACAAATATATGAAAAAAATGTTCAACATCTCTAACAATTAGAGAAATGCAAATCAAAACTATTCTAAGATGTCATCTCACTCCAGTCAGAATGGAAGCTATTAAGAGTACAAACAACAATGTTGGCAAGGATGTGGGGGAAAAGGCACACTCATATGTTGCTGGTGGGATTGAAAATTGGTGCAACCAATCTGGAAAACATTTTGGAGAGTCCTTGGAAAACTTGGAATGGAACCACCATTTGACCCAGCTATCTCACTCCCTGGTTTATACCCAAAGGACTTAAAAATAGCATACTACAGCAATGCAGCCACATCAGTGTTTATAGCAGCACAATTCACAATAGCTAAATTGTGGAACCAACCTAGATGCCCTTCAATAGATGAATGGATAAAGAAACTGTGGTATATATACACAATGGAATATTACTCAGCTTTAAAAAGGAATAAAATCATGGCATTTGCAGGTAAATGGATGAAGTTGGAGAATAATATCATGCTAAGTGAAATAAATCAGTCCCCAAAAACTAAAGGCCGAATGTTTTCTATGAAATGTGAATGCTGATCCGTAATGGCAGGGGGTGGGGAGGGAGCATGGGAGGAATGAAGAAATTTTAGATAGGGCAAAGGGGAGGAAGGTGAAGGGAGGGGGCATGGGAGTAGGAAAGATGGTGCAATGAGTTAGACATCATTACCCTAAGTGCATGTGTAAAGACACGAATGATGTGACTCTACTTTGTGTAAAACCAGAGACATGAAAAATTGTGCTCTATATGTGTACTATGAATTGACATGCATTCTTCTGTCAAGTATAACACATTATAATAAATATTTTTTTAGAAAAACTTTGAAAGTACAAGTATTTAAAACCAATCTACAGTAACTGAAAATGGATCAGTGTTTAAGTTTTACATCTGTTGAAGGAAAGTAACATAAACAAATGAAGCTGCCACAACTTGATGCCTGAGGAAGGTACAGACGTGGTCGTTCCATCATGTTCACAGAACTGTGAGGCTGGTGACTCTGAGTTTCAAGAATGCCACAGGCTGGCCAGTGTTCCCTTTGCTGGCCACCTTAGTAGATAATGGAATTGCATTGTATGACTTTTCTAAATGATTTTGTTCCAGAAGTTCTATATGTTTATTAATGTATTCCTGGTCTCTGGTCTCAGCATTTCTAATATCTGTCACATATTCCAAAAAGGTTAAAGTTTCTAACCTGTTGTTACTTTTTAAAATTTTTTTATGGCTCTAGGATGTGATTACCCATCCCTGACATCCCCAGTTGAGAACTGCCTTATTCTCGCCACCTGTGCTTGAGCCAGGCCAGAGTCACTTCCTCAGGAATTTAGAATTGGGAGAGCAAGACATGATTTGGCTCTCTGTGACCTGTGCATAGGCCATTAAAGCATTGTCAGGCAGCAAAGAGGTGATGTGACAGTCAGCCTCCTAGGAGAAAAGGCAGCCAATTCTAAGACAGGCAGAAGCCAGAAACAAATGCCTCTCTCAGGTCTCAGGTGAGACTCAGTCACTGTGTTTGATGACCTGAGATGTCTCTATAGCCTTCTACTACAGTCACGCTGCACAGAACATTATGATCAATGGCAGGCTGCCTATGTGACAGCAGTACCATAAAATCATATTGCCCACTGACATCACAGCCACCTTAGTTTGTGTTAAGTACACTTCATGATGAACGAACAATGATAAAATCCCCAACAATGCATTTCTCAGAATGTGCCCCCACCATCAAGTGACCAGTAACTATGCTTCTCTTTTTCCACCAAAGCTGTTTTGAAATGCATTCCGTTCCAAACCACCCCCAAGAAATTTGATTTTGATGGTTACACAGCCATGAGCCCACTCATTCCTGTTATTTTCAGTATTCTTACTTTGAATTCTCAAGGAAATTTAGTACAACCATTTCCAATGGCAGATACACAGCAACTGCCTTTGCTTTTCCTCAAAGTAACAATGAGTTGTCTTTTGTGATGAAAGAGGAAACCACTGACCAGTGACGGTTGGGCTGGGTTTCCAGCAAGGCAGAGGGGAGGAGTTCTTTTCCTATCTCCAGACAGGGATGCAGAGAGCGAAGCTGAGAAACAAAACTATCCTGAAATTGTCTTCAAGGAAATTGTCTTCACGTCTCCCATCTGGAAAATCTTTCATATATCTCATCTCAATTCTTCAGCCTTTTTCTCGGGCGATCAGAGAACGCTTATTACTGGTCTCTTTCTCGTACCTATCAGCAAGGTGCTCTTCAGCCTTCTGTTGTTCTAGGCTGGACGACCCATTTCCTCACTGTGGCATAGTTCCTGCTCTATCCAGAGTGGGATCCAGTTTGCTTTTCCATTCCTGGCTGCACATCTCCCCGGCCCCGCTCAATTGCTCAATTGCTACATTAAAGTGGATGTAAATCAATCTTCTCTTTCTACCTCCCAAATGTTCCCTTAGTCTCCTCTCCTGCTTCCCTCTCATTCCCTGCGCTCACCAGCTCTCACCTCCCCTCTCTCCTGTCTTCCTGCATCCCAGCCCCCTCCTTCACCATGGCCTTTTCCTGAGGTCCATACCACCCCCTGGTTGTAAAGCCTTCCTTCTTCCATATGAAATAAAGTCTCAACCTTAGTCTTGCATTCATTCACCTCCTCCATCATCTGGTCCAATCCATCTCCCACTACAACACTTTTGTGCTTCCTGTGATCCCATCAAGCTTGCTGATTACTAGACACCATGAACTTGCACATATCGTCTTGTTTCCACATGCCCTCTGCACAAACTTTCCTTCCCTTTTCTCAGCTTGCCAAAATCCTATCTATTCTCCTTTACTTCCAAAACTTAGCTTGATGGGCCTTCCTTTGTGATCCTCCTGGGTCAGGATATGTTACTCTGGGCTACCTGGTCACATGGTATACATTTCTTTTTATACTTTACAGAACTTCTTAAAGTTCCCAGTGGAATATTTCGATTTAGGTCTGTTCCCCTCACTAGAAAACAAGCTTTTGGGGAACAAAGCCAGGTCCTATACTTCCCACTAAGGCTTCAGGTCTCTAACTCAAGGCAGGGTGCCTGTGAACACATTAATTAACTTTTGAATTCTCTTGAAAGGACTTGGCAAAAAAAAAAAAAAAATATATATATATATATATATATATATATATATATATATATATATATATGTGTGACCTACAGCCAAGCTGTAGGCTCACAACAGCTTCCTCTGGTCATGTGATGCTGTTTCAGAAGATGCATGAGGTCAAATGACTCAGCAAGAATTTGCAGGCCAAAATGACAGGAAATAAGAGCTTCAAAAGCAGGCTCCGGTGACACTGATCAAAAACACATGTGCCTAGAGGAGGTTTTCTACAGCACACACCAAAGGTCTGCAGGCCCATTCCATGCCTGGAGGGGAGGGTGGCTGCTGAACCACAGGCTCCCTAGCATCCCTCTCCTGGTGCCCAGTGAGGGGACCAGAAAAGCCTGTGGAGCTTTGTTGCATGTATGCAGAGGCCTATCTGCCTTATCCAAGAATTCCACTCACCAGGCTTCTGCAGATTTGCCCCTCTAGGATTTTTAGAAGGAAAATCATTTTTTGATAAAACAGTTTCAAAGAGGAATAACATAATCGCACATTTCCCCACTTTCTTGAGATGTCAAAGATACTATCTGACCTCTTCTTAACAGCTCTGTGCTGATCTCAGGTACAGTGATTGCTGTTTTTCCTACAGGATTGCCCACCCCACTACTGAAGAGGCAAGAAGACATTATGTTTCGAATAATCATGATTACAACTCTAATAATAGCTAAGCTTGACCAGCACTTTCTATATGCCCAGCACATTCAGATGCCTTCTAGATACATTCTTTCATTTTTGCCTCACAATATCCCTCAGAGGTAGATGTTATCTTTTGCAGATTCTGGATGAGATAGTCAAAGAGCAGAGAGGTTAAGTAACTTGCCCAATGTTGTACTGCAAGTTGAATAGTAGAGATTAAGCTCTAACCTGAGTCCTTGAGCTCCAGATCCTACACTGCACATCCTGTACTATGCTTCTCCCTGGGTACAAGTTGGCTTGAGATACAGTGACCAATCGGTCCCAGGACTTTATTGCCCCTAGCACTGTGAAAGTGCTCAATACAGGAAAAACAGGAATGATTAGTCACCTACCTTGAAAACTAGAGAATGCTCTGCCAAAATGCTTGGCTTTGTAAGGCCTTGTTCCTCTCCAATGTCTATTCCTACCTCCTGAGGCTGGGGAAGTAATCCATTAGCCAAGAAAGTCAAACCAATAAGTATGGGCCTCTCTCTGCAGGAACAGGAGACACACTGGGGCTTTCTGATACAGTTAACCATTAAGCCTTCCTTCAAGCCATTTTGTTCAGTATTAGTGAGGAAGACATTTCCATTAATAAAAATTAAGTTCTTTATATTTAAAACAAGAAGATGGCAACATGGATTTATTGTGGGTAATTCCCTACGGTAGAGTTGTATTGTGGGGCATGTTGAAGAACTTATCATTTAGATCATTAGAAAACCTAAAAGAGATCTTTCTTTCCCATGCATTATTTGTTTCATATGTCACTTGGCTAAAATGTGACTCTGGTCTTGTGATGTAGGTGCATTCTCAGGGACGAAGCTTTGGCTGCAGTAGTACCCCAATACACACCCACAGGCATCACAGAAAAGGAAGGTTTCAATGAGAAGAAAAACAATGGTGAAGTTTGCAGCAAGAAACTGCTTACTTCCACAAGAACAGTTGTAAGCAGAAACCTGAGTTAATTGACATTGCAGTGCTAGTTAATTCCAGTGGGATTTTAGTGCTTCTTCAAAACTAGTATTGTAGGCAGTATCCATACACCACAGGACTCCTTCCTTAATTTGCCCGGTTTTCCAGCCTGAGAAAAGTGTGTGGGATTTGTGATTGCCTTTTTCCTCAAAGACCTTTTCTAAAAACGTTTGTGTCTGAGGAGGCTGAGGTTAATGGTAGTCTGGCCTCCAGAATATGAGGCTGTGTGTATTTGGAAGATGTTGCTTCCTCGTGACATTAAATGCTCCCTTGAGAGTTCAAGATGAATCTCCAGGCAAAATAAACTGAGGGACTTTCTGCCTGCTTCTTGTAACTGCACAAGCTGGGATGTTCTCTTAGCAGGAAGACTTAATATTTCAGGAAAAGAGAAGCATCAGAAGAAAGCTGATCAGCCTCATGGGCTAGACAGGAGGGAGCTGCTTCTCTCCTGGATGGCCTCAGTTTATCTTGGACTCCATATGCAGCAGCCAGCAGAACCTGGATGGACAGTCATTCTCTAGGGGATGTCCATAAGTCTGTACACCTCACCCTCCCCAGAGGGACTCCCCAGTTCCAAGCAGACAATGGGTATTTGATGGGACAGCCAGATGACTCTTCAGTGAGCTATATAACTCCTTTAGGAACTAGAAACTAAAGAGTTTAGGGCTGCCAGAAAACATGACTAATTTGCTTTTCCTAACTAAACAAAAAATATTCCATGGAAAATTATAAAGGCATTTACAAAGGATATTGAGGTTCGTGTTTCTGTTCAATTATTTTTCATTTTCTTCTTAAAAATTTAACTTATTTGGAAGGTTGCTTGTTAAAACAAAAAGGTCAAGAGATTTCCCTCCTGCAAAACCAAAAACAAAACCTAGTCTGTTTTCTTTCACAGGAAGTTCATGACATCTTCATGGAAGGAAGTGGTCTCCTTGCCTAGGTGTATCAGGGCTAAATTGGCTTTCTCTCTCAGGACGCTTGCCTTTGGAATTCAGCCACTATATTTGAGGAAGCCCAGGACCTAAGGAGAAGCTGACATGGTAAGAAGCCAAGGCTTCCCCCAAGAGGTAGCACCAACCAAGCCTTCAAATAGTGACAACTCTGGCAACATGTGGTTGCAATCTCAGAAGAAACCTTTAAACTAGAACTGCTTTCAAATTCCTGACTCATACAAACTAAGAGCAATAATAAATGATTATTATTTTTTAAGCCATTAAATTTTTCATGACTTGTTAGGGAGCACTGTTCTGCTGTCCTTGGGTTAGTCCCTTCAGAATTAAAACATGGCTGCTATAGATCTTGACCTCACACTATCATTTCAGGTAAATATAATAAATATTTTCAGGGTAGAATTCAATCACCTTATAATAGGCATCAGGCAGTTAGAATTTTCCAAATCCAAATCTGGACGTGGGGCTGCATTACTGAAAGCTTCAGGACTGGCTAGATTGTTATGATCTTTTCAAGCAAGAACAGTGAGCTACCCTAAAATACTTTAGACAATCCACATACCTTGACCACTACTAGCAAGCTCACTAAGGAAACCCCATTTGTAGCATCCATTGTATCATTTTAAAAGCCACTGATTTTGTCAACAGAAACCTATTCCTAACATTACCTATGCCAACTAGCAAACCTTCTACTGTTGATCATAGTGAGAGATCACGGAAGCTCTCATGAGAGCTGTCTCTGGAACACCTGCTTCCTAATTAGAGTGCTGGCTCTCTACCCTAGGGTATGTGTGAATTCCCACTCAGAACAAGTGGCTGTACCTAGGGGAATGCAGCCTGGAATACACTCAGGAGATCATACTGCCTGTGATGAAATTACGGACACTATAACACTCAACTGGCTTTCCAACCTCAAGTTCACTCCCAACTCCCCTAACAAGACCCCTATCAAGTCTCACAAATAATTTTCACTCACTTCTGAGGAACCCCATTCACTCAAACACAGGGGTGGGATTCCTTTCTGAGACCTCCCAGTATGAGCTGTAGAACCCTAAATTGGCTTGCAGGCAGCTATAAGATGTGCCTATTTCCCAAGGAAGGCAGCAATCTTTGTAGGCACTTTAGACCAAACCTATATTCAAGAAAAATATGCAGTATTTTTTTTATCTGCCTCATAACTTGCTATTAGAGTCAGTAATCCTCATTATGGCTGAGGCTAGGGTTTGATCTATGGAGCCTACAAGATTAACACCAGGATCATTCTATTCCTTAATGGCTGCCTCCTGGTTCTCACAAGAGAGGCAATGAAAAGATGCAAATATTAAATCCCCACAAAGTACCTATGTTCTCCTCAATTTCCAGCTGTGGGTGGATAGAAAATGCCCTATTTTCCCAGTGACAGACATCAGCCAAGGTTATCAAGGCACACGGGCATTTACTGAGGAAAATGGAGCAGCCAATAAAGTTGGCCCAGGT
The DNA here is from genome assembly GCF_964194105.1 of Spermophilus citellus. NCBI lineage: Eukaryota > Metazoa > Chordata > Mammalia > Rodentia > Sciuridae > Spermophilus > Spermophilus citellus. Next base: position 56,580,274 of record NC_138191.1, on the reverse strand, counting down.
GACAGCCAGGGCTGTGGGGAGTAACCCAGGAGAGGTCTGTTTTCCAGCCTCCCTAATGCCAATTGTGGACCTAGACAGGCTCCTTGACCTTTCCTGGCCCCTGCATTTCCTCATCTATACAACAGAAGGTGAAAATGATCCCTCCTGCTGCCAAGTTCTGCCCACTCAGAGCTGCCATTGCCAGAGAACCTGGTTTCACTACCTTCTTTGATGTTCCCATATTTCCCCCTCTCCTCCTGTCTTCCCTTATACTCTCCTCCTCTCTCTTCCACTCTATATAGAGTACTTGCTGTAACCTCAGGACAGTCCCTGACCTCAAGGACCTCACCATCTAGTAAAGAACATATGGATAATAATGCCCACACACCCATTATTTTAATAAGAATTAATACAAGAATGTCAACTACCAATGTCATATATAAATATTAAGTATCCTCTCCCCCCCCCAAAAAAAAACTCATGTGTGAAACAATATGCAAGAAAATTGAAATGATTGGGTTAGGAGAGGTTGATCCTAATAAATGCATCAATCCTCTCATAGAGATTAACTGGGTGGTAACGTTAGGTAGGCTGGGTGTGGCTGGAGGAGGTGGGTTTTATATTTTGTGAGCTGTTTAGTCTCTCTGCTTCCTGGTGACTATGTCCTGAGCCACATTCCTCCACCGCACTCTCCCATCTTGGTGTTCTGCCTCACCTTGAGCCCTGAAGAATGGAGCCCACTGTCAATGGACTGAGACCTCTGAGACCCTGAGACCCAAATAAACTCTTCCTTCACCAAAATTGGTCTGTTCAGGTCTTTTGGTCTCAGTAATGAAAAAGCTGACTAAAATAGCTCCATGCAGGCAACACGCTAAGCACTTTTCATGTGTCAGCTTGTTTCCCTGAGTTCCCACAACACCCCTTGTGGCAGGAACTGTTAGTACTCAGGATGAGCTTCCGGAAAGCCAAGGATGCTCCTGGAGCCCCACAGCTCTTGCCCAACAGAATATCTCGAGCTAACCAAAATCACAAGGCAACGTGACAAGTGCTGCCATAGTGTGGTCAGCACTGTAAGACAGTGACAGGAAGAAAAAAGAGCCTCTCCCTCCATGAATCTAGAAAGGTTCTTCAAAGAGGTACTTTTAAAGAATGGGAGGGGCCTTATCTGGTGGAAAAGAATTGATTGCATCATTAGATTAACTCAGGAAGTGATAAGGAAGCAATAAAAAAATGCCACTGACATCTAATAATATCATAATAAAGGAAATTACCTTTATAACGTTGATGATGCTTCACTTTTTACACACACTCACACACAATGCCCACTTCATGGGTTCTACTCTTGCTTCATTTCCTCCTTTATGCTAAGTGATGACATCTACATTCGCTGACGGGGTACAGGATTTCTGTCTTAGAACTTGCCTTCCCCAAGCTTCCGGTTTATGCATTTGGAAATCACGTGGTTATTTTCTAGGGCAAGCGCTTGAGTGTACTTTACTTAAAACGTGTTCTAGAGCAGATCTGGGGAAAACCCTTCACTTTCTAAGAACACTGACAGCTACATGGAGGCCTTAGATGATGGCTCCATCATTTAAGTTCTAGTTTTGACTTACACACAGGCACATATTTTGGAGTTGGCAAGTGTGGAAATGTGAAGTTTTACAGCTCAGCCAGCACTCATGTCTTTCTCTTTAGGTGACAGGAACTCAGTTTTTCTTGGGCAACCACGTCTCAGACAATCTCAGTCCAAGTCTTGAGAGTGCCCCTGGCCTGGCCAGTCAAAATCACAGTCATGATCCAAGTTGGGCTACTGAGTATTAGCCTTGGGACTTTCAAGAACAGTGAGCTATCCTAAAATAGGAAAGAGGCACATTTTTACTCTTTTTGTTAACCAAACTGGTAGGATAAGTTTGGTGCTAGAAGTGTCCATCTTTGCCATCTCTTGAGGAGAGTCAACTTGCCCATCACTGAAACTGAAGCTAACACAGTGTCAGTGTTTCTGCTCAGGGTGGTTAATTCCTTTCATGGCTTTCTCCCAGCCCCACATGAGGTTACTCGTGTGATTGCAACTAGGACTGTCAGAGGAGCCCTTGATAGGACACACAGTGACTACTGGTATCACCTTTATTCAAGAGGCCAGTGCTGTCCCTGATCCCTTCCTTGATCCCCACATCCTAGCGAGAATTCATAACCCCTCCAACTACTTAAAAAGTGCTCTTTTGTCTTAGTGTTAGATTTTTGCTTCCAACTCTTCCCTTGTTCCCTGCTAAGACCTGTCAGCCTCATGGCACAGACACCTCTTCACAGCCTAGAAGTACAACTGTGTGGTCAGTCTGCAACCCTCTCTGTCAAGAGCAGCCCTTCCATCACCAGGTGACACTATCGTATGGCCAGAGAGCTTTCAACTTTCTGCTGAGGCTTCAGGTTCCTTGTGCACAACAATGAAGTGCCAGGCTTCTTAACATCTGTGACCTTGACATCAGTGTGTCTGAGACTACTTGCTGCTCATGCCATCCCCCATCAGGAGAGCAGATTGGGTTGCCTGAATGAGTACATCAGCACATGACCATGCTGCCTATTATGTGTGATGGCATAGCCGTTTCTCAGAGCTTATTAGATAGCATTGTGCCCGGCATTATGATCATCCAGGTTGATACTCTGATTTGCTCTGGTTGGTGACCCACTGTGATGTTTCTGGGTCAGAGACCACTGGCAATATTAACATAACTGAAAGGAACTCCTCCCCAATTTTGAAATAGAATATCTTCCTAGGCCACTTTAGAAAGTATATCATAGGAACATTCCTGATACTATACCACCTTTCCTCTTGGGAGTCAGCCAGAGAAGAAAGGCCATTCAAGTTTCCTCCCAATGCTTTATTTGTGGATAAATTGCAAAATAAGCAGAGTCGAACCAAAATTTCAAGCAGGTATTAACTAAGATTGGTTTATATTTCACAAGATTGCTCATATACCAATTCTTAAGACCAAGAATGCATTTTCCCACAGAAACAGTGTCATGAACTATAATAAGAGCCTCTCATCTCCATCCACAAGTGCCAAAAGTAATTATAATACCAAGAACCCTCTTCCAACAATTATATTTCAATTCCTATATATAATGCCACCTCTATAAGAAAACTCCAATTGCATTTTCAGGTCCAACTCAGGGTTCAAACTCCCGCATTTTTCTTGGTAGCATGAAGGAGAATTGCTTGTTTTAATCAAGCATTCGTTCACTCTCACAAGTATTTATTATCCATTTTGCACCAATCACATGATCTAGATGATGCTGAAGAAATAGCAATAGACAAAAGTCGCCCCCAGGTCTTTTGAAATGGGGACACAAAGTAAATTGCTGCCATATTTATCCAGAACAATGGAGGAAGGGCCATTCCACTGCTTCTCCCAAAATGGCTAGAGTGTCTCAAGGGAAATTTCCATTTTTACCCTAAAATGCAGTCTCTCAAAATGTCTGTTTTCTATCTTAACAATGTTTAGATCTGATCTTCACTTTGATTTCCATTTTCACATTTAACCATTGACTCAAATGAACTAGAAGAAAATCATCAGGATAAGACATATTCTCCCTTCTTTCATGTGGGGAAAATAAGACCCTGGGAGGCAAGCTGACCAACTTAGGGCTTCAGATTCCTTGAGACTTTTGAAAGGGCTGGGGTTAGGGGATGGAGGTGATGCTCTACACACAAATGGCTCATCCAGAACTGCAGATTTGCAGTCAATTCAGATGGCAAGAAAGATATGACATGGTTCTGCCTCCCACCTGAGAGAAACTTCTGGGGAAATTCACCTGGACTCTGCTTACCTGTCTAATGCTTGCTTACCTCCTTAAGTAACTGAGCACCTTTCGGCAAGACTAACTGCACAATGGAGTTTGCATATTTACTTTGCTCTTTACTACTTCTCATTTATTGACCCAGAACACCCAAAATCTTCCAGATTTTGAAGGTAAACATGCCAATTTTCGAGTGCTCATTGCTTCTTATAGAGTGAACTCATCATCGTTTCCCATGTTTAGTGGCGTTTGTGACGAGGGATGGGGAAACAACTTTCCCTTTCAGAAAGAAAACATTAAACTCCAAGAGTAGAAACCTCATGACGCTTTCTATCTTCTCCTTTTCCCTCTTGATAGCTTGATTTCTCTGGATTAATTTACATTAAACTTTTTTATTTATTTTGCAAAAGGTTCACAGTTAAAAGCAATGACTTCTCTATGTCATCTTTAGATTATGAGCTTTCCTTACTTCTGTTGAAGAGGACAAGGTGAAAGTTTAAAAATAATAATATTTTTTAAAACTGGCTTTCACTACTGGGGTGGCACATTTTTTTTAATTGAGCTGATACCAAAAAAGTGAAGCAACCTTCTAAAGACGCAGACAAATGTTTTTGGGAATACAATTTTTTAAGATATTGGGAGGAGACAATTATGTTTGTTGTAATTGGCAATAATAAATTATACATAACAGACATGTGTGAAAGATAAGGAAATTCCTTCTCCATCACTTCTATTCCCATGAAGAATGACTTTCCAAAGGCCACTGAAATTAGTTTGGATACTTGTTGTTGTAATCAGCATCCCTCTGTCTTGAGACCCATGGTACCCAAGTCCAGTCACTCCTCTGGTGCCAAACATCTAGAGGAGAGTGGAGGTGGCTGGGCCTTCTTTGCTTCTCCTCCCTCCCATGGGGAAAGGATATGGAAGTGGGCTCAGGGAGGGTAGAGATAAATGAGCGTTCCCCCATCCCAGTTTAGAATCTCATTTGGAGAAAAGAAGTCCAGCATCTTCCAGGAGACAGCAGTTCAACTGCAAATGGCATTCATCCTGGGCCACTCTCATGTCATATGTTCAAAGGCAAAGTGTCACCTTTCCTGAACTAAAGGGCTTGCAATGAGCAGACCCCAGTCTCCTCCACTTTTTACCTGTGTGACTTTGAACAAGTTACCTATCTCTAATAAAATTCAGAATAAAACAAATTCTACCACTTGGGGCTGAGGATTAAGTGAGTTAACATGGTAGAGCATACCAGAGGCATTGCATGTTGCCATGGTAGCTGGTATTCAGAAGGACATTACTTGGGTTTTACTTATATAAATTACAAAGCCTATACTTTCTTTCCCAAGTTGGAGAAGATGCTTTTCCTTTTAAGCCCAAGAGATTCAGGGATTTGATAGTTTACTGGCAATGTTCTATAACCAATGTGAAGGGGGGCCGAGGGGTGGTGGGGGTAGTTCCAGCCTCTTGGTGAAGTGATGAAAAACAACTCTGGCTTGTTCTTTCTGTTAAAAAATGAATAAGAGCACTTCCCCAGTCTTTAAAATCATGAGAGCGATGCCTTGCAGAGGCACTCTACGGGGGGCAGTCTTGCAGATTTTCTCCACACATTTCTAGACCATTTCCTGCAAGTTGACATCACAACTCCAAGCAAATAAAAAGTTGGGTAATACTTTTCTTAAGTCCCATCTACGTAAAGAACACTGTGCTCTGGTTACAAAGTCATGAAGGGTTGGGGAAAAGAATGCAATAAAATACTCATGGCTAGATGTGAAGGAGGATGGCATGTGACAGACTGTGGGCTCAGGTGGACACAGAAGAGCCTGGGTCCTGGGTGCAGCCCCTCCCTTTAAGAGCTGTGTGATCTCAGGCATGACAGTCAGCATCTCTGTCCTTATGTGCTCAGATGTACAATGCAGGAAGTAGACCAAATCAATCCAAATGTCTCCTCCAGTCTGTGCTTCCAGTTAAGGAGGTGAAAAGATGTGAGATAAATAATAAAGCAATTCTCACGGCATCCTAAGTGCTGAGGCAGGTACATTAGGTAGGAGGTTTAAGTGTCTACTTTTCCCCATTAGGTTTGTTTAAACATTTTAAATCCTTGAACTGTTCACTTTCCTCAGCTAATAAAAAGGAACTAGTAATGAGAACGTTCATTGTTTTTCACCTATAAATGAAACTCTGCAGTGTCAACATCAGCAGAACAGCCTTGGGGGAGAACAAGGCCATCTGCTGTGTTATAGAACAGCCTGGATGGACAGGTGTGCCTCTCCCAGGCCTGCTGTCCAAGGGTCCACCCTAAAGATAAACCAGTCCAACTGGGGAAGTCTTCCCTCTACCACAGGCAGCTGGGGGACAAGCGTACTGCCCACCCAGCTTTCCTATAGGGGTTTCAGACACCCCCACCTGTGGGAAGCGGGCCGAGCTGCCCATTTCAGCCCCTTTCATTTTTGAGATTCTGGGAGCCCCCATAGTTCAGCTCACTACTCAGCCCTTTCAGGCATGGGCACTGCACTCCTGCTCCCAGCTCTCTTGGCAGGGACCTGGCAAGAGGTCTCTTCTCCTGAATCATTAATCATAAGTCACAGGTCTCTCTGGGGATCCCTGTTGCAGGAAGTACCGTCTCATCCCCTCCACTGGCGTTAGCCGGCCTGGAGCATGGCTTCTCAGAAACATCCAGGGTGACCACTCTTGCAGATGCTTCTAGGTGAGTTAGCTCACAGCAGGGCAAAGAAAACCTATTTTCACTTGGAACAAATGTCATCACACACTGATGCTATGATTAGGAATAAAGAATAACCATTAAACCATGCACACACCCTAAGAAAACATGCAGGCATCCATTCTAGACTTGCCGGGAGTTCTCAGGCTTCCGTGGCATTCAGCATCCTATCCCCTCCACCTAGAACAACTATTTTTGCTGGCTACTGGTCATTTGTGTTTGTCCTTGGAGATTTGCTGGAGGTCAGAAAGTCTCTCTGGGCACATGGCCTGCACACCCACACGTCCACACTACCTGAGCATGCCGGTATGTGCATCCAGAGCAGCTTCTGAATGTACCTAAGCACCTGACTCAGGGTGTGGCAAAGAAAGAGCTCAACAAAAGATTCTAAACCAATGATCAGTGGCCAAATCAATAATTTTATAAAGGTAACATCACTTTCCCATTAATTCAGGGTGGGGAAAAAGTATGGACTGGCCAGGGCATGAGGCAGAATCCTGAAGAATGTTCCCAAGTCCACAGCAGCTTCAAACCTCAGCGAAGATCAACATTTCCCAAGCAATGACATTTCCCGATTTAGAAGCCACCAATCCTTGAGAAAGAATATGCCATCAGAGGCAGAAAAGTTTCATGACCAAGTGTCATGAATGTGCAGAACTGGGGTAATGAGGTCAGCTAGTCATCCACTAACTTTGCATATATTTGGTAAGAGCCTCCAGAGTGCCAGGCACTTTGCAAGACCCACAAGGTGGTGAATAAGACAGATTTAATCCCTGGGGTCATGAAGCATGTGGCAGGAACTGACATGTAACAAGTAAGTACACAATGAGAGGCTGTAATTAAGCCTCTGAAGGAAAAGAGCACAACCTAAGAGCTTATCTAACAGGCAAGAGGCCTGATTGGCTGCAGGGAATGCACATGCTCGAATCTGGATCCTTGGATCATGACCATCTGCATCCAGAGCAGATTGTGATTCTCACACAGGAGGACCTAGGGCTTTCCAGTAGCACTGTTTCCTTCCTCTATTGTAAGTGGAGGAAATGGGGCTGGGGTTGTGGCTTAGTGGTAGAGCGCTTGCCTAGTACATGTGAGGCTCTGGATTCAATCCTCAGCACCACATAAAAATAAATAAATAAAGGTGTTGTGTCCACCTACAACATATATATATATATATATATATATATATATATATATGGTCATTTCATTCACTTAATATATATATACATATATATACACGTATATGTGGTGTGTGTATGTGTGTGTGTGTGTGTGTGTGTGTGTGTATTAAGTGACTGAAATGACACCTTGCCTACTTACCTGAAGATCAGCATTCAAGTACTTTCTCTTTTCAAACTACTGGGTGAAATTAGCATTGAATAATGGCTTTTACATAAGTGAGCAGTGATTTCCTGGAGTTCAGATTCATATTCAACAAACAGAATTCATTTCCACAACCATCCCAACTCTCATTTTTTGTATTATGATTTGTTTGGCCATTCTTTAAAAGATGCTGTATAGCACTGCTAAAAGGTAAAACCATGTGGACTAAGAAGCTTGCCTCCCTCAGGAACAGGTAGGAAAGTCTCCTTGCCTCCTTCCCCACATCCTCCTTGAGGCCAGAGGCAGAGCTTCCGTCGTCCCAGAGGCCAGCAGAGAGACATTTTGCTTCATGTTTATTTGTGCATTTATCTTCCACCCCAGCCCACCTGGGGCAGTGTGAGCATTACCAAGACAATGGGATGGGCACATAGGATCCCCCAAATGTAGCCCTACTTTGGCTCCCTCTGATCCTGGTGAGTCAAGGAAGGACAGCAGAATTTCCTTATCCTCAGAACTGTGTGACAATTTGTGGCCAAAATGAGGCTTGCTGGACAGGCCTGTGGCTGTGGACATCTAGGGGTCCCACACAGGAGGCTTAGTGACCAGCAGCTCCATTGGACACCAAAGGAGAGTTTGGTTCATGTCCTCTCTCACTACCCAGGCTGACTTTTCTCCATCATAGCCTTCTTCCTGCCTGGGACTGCTGGGGACTCAGTAGCAGCCTCTGTCCCAAAAGGGGATGAAAAAGAAAGCATAGTTAATGTCTTTGTGGCATTAGGTGCATGCAAGAATCTGGAAGGGCTTCCTCTAGATACCAATCTGCACAGGAGAGGCCACCTGCAGAGCAGTGGTGTGTGCACAGCTGCGGGGAGAGGGCAGGTGGCCATGTGATTCACAGACCCCTTCATAAGATAGCTACATTCCGTCTGACAGCTCAGCAGGTAAGGAGCCTGAGGCTCAGAGGGTTGGCTGTCACACTGCCCTGCTGTGTTTTTGTTACACTTCCGCCTCCCTGTGACCTAGGGCTTCTACCATAGAGTTGGGAAAAAATGGTGACCTGGGAGCAACCCTTCTGTGGTCCTATGATCTGCTTCCTCTGCCTCCAACCCAAACCCTAAGAAGCTAGTTCACCCTGTTATTATGTTATTCACCACTCACAAGCCCACCCTCCAGCATATTTGTTGTAGAGGAGCAATGCCTTAATATAACGGAATGGTTTTTACAGTGGGCTATGGAGGCAACAAATCTACAGAGAGGAATTGGGGGACTTTTGCATGATGGTCCTTAGTCTTTTCCCACCAGAAGACAAGCTCTTCTATCCAGGGCCATATCTGCTTCATTCTGTATCTCTGGTTCAAGACAGTGCCTAGCACACGGCAGGTGTTCAGAATGAAGTGGCACCCCCTTTCTCCACAGAAAAGTCTTAACTAGGCTTCTCCAGAAATCTTCACCATGGCTGATTTTAGGACTGTCAGCAAAAGAGTCTATGCAAAAGAGTTCAATATAGATAAACTTCCTATTTTCATGTTGCCCTATCTTACTTGGCCACTGGCCAGGAAGATACAAGCACTCCAGGTGCTGGACTCCCCCTTACTAGTTTTTCATAAATGTATCCAGTATAGTAGTTTATAGAAATGTACAATCAAGGCCTCTGGCTTTGAGCTGGGCTTTACAGAGATGTCTACATTTTTAAGATAAGTTACCAATTGGGCTCCATGGTAACAGCTGGCAGGGGGAGGAAAGAAAGGGGAGAAGAAGCTCTCCCCTTCTCAGGTGTTGTCCTTGAAGGGTTAACTTGCCCAAAACAGTGAAAGAAAAATCTGATTTTATGTGAACTTCTGCAGACTGTGAACTTCTGAGCCCCTCTCCTTACATGCTGGGTATAAAACTCTAAAACTACCTGAACTCGGGGTTCAGGGGATTGATTGATAACAGCAAAAGCTGTGCCCTCTGAACCTGGCTGTAGCCAAATAAAATTGTTTCCTACAATCTTCGGTGCCTTGCCTCATCTGTACCTACAACAAGAAGAGATTTGATAATGGATGAATAGGTGGATGGATACATGGGCTACCCCAAATCTTCCAGTAGGTAAATCATCCACTCTCTCTTTCAAATCATACGCACCAAGAACAATGCCTACACCAAGGAATAAGCTAGGCACTAGAGAGTACTGTGAACAGGTAGAACTGAGTCTATCACTAAACAGTGGCCAGAGGATGAGTTAAGGTAGGTATGCTATTAAGACTAATAACTAGGATCATAGGTTCTGACATTTGGGTATCCAGATGCTAATCTATAATCTAATTTTGTAATCTAGCCATTATACTGACCAAATTCTAATTTTTAAATTCACTTTAGTGCTGTTTAAACATATCCTATGTGTTGCAATTTTTTTTTCAGTTCAAGAATTATACTTAACATGCACAATGGAAAGCCAAGGTGCACACACATCAAAGGTCCAGAGAATGAGGTTTCAGATCAATCCAATGACTAAAGCTCTAAAATCCAAAAAAAAAAAAAAAAAAAAAAAAAAAAAAAAAAAAACAAACTTCTATAGTAAAATGACAATTATGTAAAAATTATGTTCATAGAAACACTAATAGGAAATCTTAAGGCTGTAAACAGTAATTATCTATCTAGTGAGATGATTATGGGTGATATTTTTACCATTCCCATTTAAAACATTTTATTTAATGAATAATATATCTTTGTAATAAGATGAGATTTTTTAAAAGTGTGTTCAATTTGTGATATATTGTCTCATTTTCCCTTTGGAACTAATGCAAAATTTACACTATTTTACACTTAGTGGGTGTTCACTATGGTTTTCTTTTCCCTCCTACCATCTATCTTTTGAATGAAGAAGTAGATGAATGAATTTTTTTTTATTGTTGGTCGTTCAAAACATTACATAGTTCTTAATATATCATATTTCACAGTTTGATTCAAGTGGGTTATGAACTCCCATTTTTACCCCGTATACAGATTGCTGTATCACATCAGTTACACTTCCATTGATTTACATATTGCCATTCTAGTGTCTGATGTATTCTGCTGTCTATCCTATTCTCTACTATCCCCCCTCCCCTCCCCTCCCCTCCCCATTTCTCTCTCTACCCCCTCTACTGTAAATCATTTCTTCCACTTGTATTATTTTTCCCTTTCCCCTCACTTCCTCTTGTATGTAATTTTGTAAAACCCTGAGGATCACCTTCCATTTCCATGCGATTTCCCTTCTCACTCCCTTTCCCTCCCACCTCTCATCCCTGTTTAATGTTAATCTTCTTCTCAAGCTCTTCATCCCTACCCTGTCCTTGGTTACTCCCCTTATATCAAAGCAGTCATTTGGCATTTGTTTTTTAAGGATTGGCTAGCTTCACTTAGCATAATCTGCTCTAATGCCATCCATTTCCCTCCAAATTCTATGATTTTGTCATTTTTTAATGCAGAGTAATACTCCATTGTGTATAAATGCCACATTTTTTTATCCATTCATCTATTGAAGGGCATCTAGGTTGGTTCCACAATCTTGCTATCGTGAATTGTGCTGCTATGAACATTGATGTAGCAGTGTCCCTGTAGCATGCTCTTATTAGGTCTTTAGGGAATAGACCGAGAAGGGGAATAGCTGGGTCAAACGGTGGTTCCATTCCCAGCTTTCCAAGAAATCTCCATACTGCTTTCCAAATTGGCTGCACCAATTTGCAGTCCCACCAACAATGAACAAGTGTGCCCTTTTCCCGCATCCTCTCCAGCACTTGTTGTTGTTAGACTTCATAATGGCTGCCAATCTTACTGGAGTGAGATGGTATCTTAGGGTGGTTTTGATTTGCATTTCTCTGACTGCTAGTGATGGTGAGCATTTTTTCATGTACTTATTAATTGATTGTATGTCCTCCTCTGAGAAGTGTCTGTTCAGGTCCTTGGCCCATTTGTTGATTGGGTTATTTGTTATCTTATTGTCTAATTTTTTGAGTTCTTTGTATATTCTGGATATTAGGGCTCTATCTGAAGTGTGAGGAGTAAAGATTTGTTCCCAGGATGTAGGCTCCCTGTTTACCTCTCTTAATTGTTTCTTTTGCTGAGAAAAAACTTTTTAGTTTGAGTAAGTCCCATTTGTTGATTCTAGTTGTTAACTCTTGTGCTATGGGTGTCTTACTGAGGAATTTGGAGCCCGACCCCACAGTATGTAGATCATAGCCAACTTTTTCTTCTATCAGACACCGTGTCTCTGATTTAATATCAAGCTCTTTGATCCATTTTGAGTTAACTTTTGTGCATGGCAAGAGAAAGGGATTCAGTTTCATTTTGATGCAAATGGATTTCCAGTTTTCCCAGCACCATTTGTTGAAGATGCTATCCTTCCTCCATTGCATGCTTTTAGCCCCTTTATCAAATATAAGATAGTTGTAGTTTTGTGGATTGGTTACTGTGTCCTCTATTCTGTACCATTGGTCCACCCGCCTGTTTTGGTACCAGTACCATGCTGTTTTTGTTACTATTGCTCTGTAGTATAGTTTGAAGTCTGATATCGCTATACCGCCTGATTCACACTTCCTGCTTAGCATTGTTTTTGCTATTCTGGGTCTTTTATTATTCCATATGAATTTCATGATTGTTTTATCTATTTCTACAAGAAATGCTGTTGGGATTTTGATTGGCATTGCATTGAACTTATAGAGAACTTTTGGTAATATCGCCATTTTGATGATGTTAGTTCTGCCTATCCATGAACAGGGTATATTTTTCCATCTTCTGAGGTCTTCTTCTATATCTCTCTTTAGGGTTCTGTAGTTTTCATTGTATAAGTCTTTCACCTCTTTTGTTAGGTTGATTCCCAAGTATTTTATTTTTTGGGGGGATATTGTGAATGGAGTAGTTGTCCTCATTGATGAATGAATTTTGAATCTCATCAGTAAGACTAACATATCAGTAAGACTAACATAGAAATTTTTGTCTTAAAGTATTGAATCCAGATGACCCAAACAATGACCAAAATCAAGATCTTTGGCTTTCTTTAAAAAGATAGATCGAAATTTTGTTTTAATTGTACTTATTTTGTTTGTTATGGATTTTGAATATAGTAGGTGGATCAAATTAAAGAACAAATATTTAAACACATTCTTTCATGATAAGCATAACATTCTACAGGATTCTCAAGAAATACTGTTTATCATCAACACATATTTTGGATCCCATTAGAATATTTGTTTTTCATCTATAACTGTATCTCATTTGCAGTCCTGGATATGTTCAGTTATGACTAATAGGTTAGAAAAGATAAGCTAAAATTTATTCAGTTATGAATTCTAATTCTACTTGAACAGTCATTAATGGTCATTTAGTCCAACATCCCTCCCAAAGCAAAAATCCCTTCCAAGGTCTAGGTCAATGGTGTTCTGCTGTCTGCTTAAATACCTCATATGCTGGGAAGCTTGGTGCTTCCCATGGGAGCCTAGTTTATTTTTAAAAGATGTTTATCTTTAAATTACATCCAGATAGATGAAAGTTTCATTTTGTTTCTATGTGCATTTCTAATCCCCAACACATAAAAAATATTCAATAAATTGTTTGTTGCCTATTCGTGTGGAAGTTTGAGTTCACTTAGCATATTTGTTGAACATCTACTATATGGTGAGTATTATTTGTAGCACTGGGGGCACAGCAGCAAACAAGAAGCTCATGGTTCCTAGCCCAGGAGTTGTTTACATTCTAGTTGGAATGAATCATCTACCATATTTCCCTTCCTTACTTAAATCTTAGACACACCATCGGCTGGCAGATGGGGAGCGGTCAACATGAGGTCAGGTTGAGGAATGTCTAAGTTTCTTGTATATTCCTAGAAATTACTCAGGAACCCCCAGAAGACTGGATTTCCTGTCAGGCTGGACTGGTGTGTGTTCTTGGTCAATGTTGTTTGAACATTAAACTCACAACCTCCTTTTGTTCCCAAAGATGGTGAGGCAGTATATCCAATAAAGATAAAGGAAAAATGGGTTGGGGCTGTAACTCAGTGGTAGAGCTCCTTCCTCTCACATGTGAGCATTGGGTTCAATCCTCAGCACCACATAAAAATAAAAAAGATATTGTGTCCATCTACAACTTAAAAAAAAGAGGAAAAAATGGAGAAATATCAGCATACATACTTATATTTTTTACGTTTCGATATATTATATGTGTGTGTAAATATGTGCATGTATACACACATACACATACTCACATATATTCTTATTTATACTCACATAAAAATGGAGTCACCTAATTTTTTAACTGATTATCCTTAAATAGTGGGATTATAGATTTATTCTTTTTATTTTTCTATATTTGGCCATTTTATAAAATAAAGTGTTGCTTAAATAAACAAAATAATTTTATAAAAACAAAACAAGCAAAATGAACACAGCAGGTCCTGCTACTGGCTCAGCTGTCCAAGCCCCGTTGCTGTGTTCTTGATGATGTCTCCCTCTCCCTCCCTATTCCCTCCTTACCTTCCTGGCTTACTAAATAAAAAGCCTCAGCTCAAGCACCGTCTCCAGTAGGAAGTTTTCTTGATGCTCCTGCCCCAGGAGCCCTACAACCCCCTTTCTTTGTGCACCTACTGAACTTGGTACAGACATTTATCGCGACACCTCCACTTTTGCATTTCCTGTGCCACTTGGCTCTGGACTCCAGGCCCCAGTATGGTGCCTCACCCTCAGTAGGGAGTAAGGAGGTAGGTGACAAATCTGTGGGCTACATTTTGGTCAGTGCCACAGCTGCCCACTAGTATCTTCTCTCCAGCTCAGATAATACTGACCCTCCTTACACACCTCTGCAGGGCTCAGCCTAATGAAGAAAATGCAGGGGCTGGGGATATAGCTCAGTGATAAGGGCACCTTCCTGACATGCACTAGGCTCTGTATTTATTCCCCAGCACTATAGGAAAAAAATAAAAATAAAAAAACAATACCTTAGGACACTAAAGAGCTTCTGTGATGTACCATCAGCTCACCATTCCACCTCATTTCTCTCCTTTGCATCCCCTCCCAGGACCACTCATCCAACTCTAAATTAGCCATGTTTTCCACCTTTGTCTCCACTGGTCTTTTAAAGTGGAATTCTGTTCCCCATCCCCATCTGAGGAATTTCAAAAATTAATTTGTACTCAACCTTATCCTAGTCTAAAGCCACCAGTGCTGTGATGTGCTCATCAAAGTCTCTAGTCAGAAGTCACTACAATCTTCTCTTATTTCTAGGCCCTTTTTAGAATTTTTATAAGTCCTTATCCTACAAGGGCCTTGGGATGCATGCAGGTCCACAAAGTCATGAAAAGATAAACTCCCTCAAGACATGAGTCATGCCTTGCCCACATTCATATTCAACCTAGTGGGCCCTCAGCGAGGGTCTGTTGATTTAAAATAATTTGGAAAAGAAAATCCTACTTCTCTTGCACTTGAAGGTCATTGAAAAGGACCATATAAAATTCTATGGAAGGCATTAGCAAAGAAAATGAGAGAAGAGAAATCCAGAAAGTACAGTGAAATAAGATAGGTTACCAATCAAAGAACAAAACTGTAAAAATAGAATGTGCTTCAAAGTAAAAGTTTAGCCAGGTGCAATGGCGCATGCCCACGATCCCAGCAACTCAGGAGGGTGAGGCAGGAGGATCTCAAGTATAAAGCCAGCTTCAGCAAATTAGTGATGCTCTCAACAACTTTACAAGATTCTACCAATCTCAAAAGATTTTTTTCAAAAGTCTGGGGATGTAACTTAGTGATAGAATACCCCAGGTTCAATCCCCAGTACCAAAAAAGAAAGTGAGAAAGAGAGAAAAGATAAAATTTTAGGTATTAAATATCTGAAACTTTTCTTGTTTCTTAAGCACTGGATTCAAAGTCACAAGGCCTTGTTTCTACCTTTAATGTTGCCTCTGATAAGCTCTGTGACTTTCAGTTAAGTCATTTAACACTTCTGATATTTACTATCTTCTTCCTTTAAATGAATATAGGATAAATAGAAACAATAGCTGTGAAAGAGCTTTGAGGAATCCATAAGGCACCACAGAGATGAAAGGCATTTGAAAATGTAATGTGATTTATTTGAATAGTAAATACTAATTGGGCATCAGCTCTGTCAGATACTGTCAGGTGCTAGAGTCAGTGACCGGGAAAAAACATTCAAGTGTCATTACAGGTATCATCTTGCTTCCTTCCTTTCAGGTGTGCCCATTGGTGATTTGTCTCTGTCCTTCAGTGGTTTCAGTGCATAAGACCAGGAGCCCGCTCTTGTCTGTGGTGAAGGAAAAGAGAAGGAGCGCCCATAGATCACCATACATCCCCTGTCCCCAACTCTTCCAGGCCCTACACCATGAGGATACACGGAGAAGTCAGGAGGAAAGATCACTTTTGGCTATTAGTGCTCCAGTGCTTTAGTGCTTTTAGTGCAAAGGAGTCTGAACTGTTCAACTACCCGCCATGGGGGTTAGTGGTGAACCATGAACAGGATGCTGACTTGGCATTAGGATCAGTGTATTTCCAAACAATACAGAAGCCTCTCTCTATCATTAGGGACTTTTGATTTCCCTTGCCTCCCAAAAGGAAAGACAAGACACCATGTGTAAGTGAGGAAGGTGGGCCAGGGTTACCATCAACTGGTTCTAATGCCTAAGGGATGCAACAACCCCACCCCAGATGCTGCATCCGAGTGGAAGGGAGGCAGTACTTGGACATCTATTGAGAACAACTCATTCAGACATTCATTTAATAAATCCATAAGGCAATACAAATAGTTAAAACACTGGCTTTTTAAATGCTGCAGAAATTTGGGTTCAACTCTTAGCTCCATCCTTTCCTAGCTGTGGGAGCTTAGCAAGTTATAAAAGCTCCCTAAACCTGCCACCCCATCAAAAGACTAGAGTAATGTCAATAGCGACCCTTCAAATTGTGGTGGGGATTGAATGACATCATGTATGGGGCGCTCTGAGTATTGTGCCTTGTACCTACTGAACACATAGTATTACCATAATCATCATTGTCATTGATACCTGCCAAGTGTCAGCCTGGATCCTACGATTAAAGAATTTTTTAAAAAAGTTCTTAGGCAGGTAAACAACTCACTATAAGGCACTATGGTAAGTATTATAAGAGAGCTAGGAATAAAAAGCTATGGGAACGAGGACTGGGAGAGACAGGTGGTGTTTCCTCGGAGTTTTAGAGAATAAGTAGGGATCTCACTAGGATATCAAAAGAGAATAAGCTAAAACATCCTGAGCAGAGGAAATGTCAAAAACAGAAAAATGGAGGAAGAAATGAGTAGGGCAAGTTTAGACAGCTGCATGAAGGATAGTCTTTCCTTTGAATTGCAGATGATGGCCTTCTTGTGCCTCCCACAGCTCAGAAAACACAATCTGGGGTGCTGGGCCGACAGGGAGATTCCTTAGGAGGGCGTGCACAGGGTCGTGGTGTCCTGACTGCTGTCACCCTAGAGCAGGGAGAGGAGGCTGGAGCACATGCCCTTGGCCACTAACATGCCTGATCCCAGCGGGAAGGGCAGGGTTGCTAAGGTCCCAGCTCAGGGAGATAAGAGGGAAAAGCACTTCTCAGAAACTTGGCCCAGCCTTCCAAAGAAGATCCATAGTCTGCCCGCAGCTCCCAGCTCGGCTGGGGGAGGCTGCCAAGCAGCTGAAGAGCAGCCATCAGGGCGGCCCATGCAGCCTTTACCACAACAGTTGGTATTTTCTTTGGATGCTGGCCGTCCCCACAATTCACAAGATTTATCACCAGAAGCAAAGTCAGTCAGACAGTTACACTAACAAACTTTGCAAACACAAGCCTTCCCCTCCGTGGCCAGTGGGGAGGATGTGAAGGAGGAATATTGTCCCATTCTGGGGAAATTCTGTATGACTTAAATATTTAGATCAAATAAGTTCTTCAGAAAAGTTAGGGAGTCTTCCCCCCTATCTTGAGCAACTTTATATCTCATCTCTAGATCAGGGTGATTTGCTGAAATCTAAACTGGGCTAAGGCTCCCTGCATTTTCCCTGACTCCTTATTTCCATCAAGAAAACAAGCTTTGTAATTTTGGGTAAGGGAGTTTTTGACAATGTGGAGAGCAGGCGGCAATCTAGAGCAATAGAAGGCAGAGGCCAAGGCAGGAAGAGTGTCTTTCAGAGAAGGTAGGAAATGCGTTCTGAAACCTGGAAAGGAAGTGGCAAGGCTTCAGAAAGAACAGGTAAGTGGCAACAGACTCACCACAGATCCTGGGCACCAGAGCTTGCTGCTGAGGGGAATACGGAGAATTACCTCCCAGCCACCGGGGCCCACAGGTAGCCAGGTGGCAATTAGAAACAAGCCAGGACTGGAGGGGCCTCCCTAATGTCTTACTACATAAAGCCCTGGGATGAGGCCAGTCCTCAAAATGAAATTTACTGGAATTTCCTACTAGTCAAATGAAATGGGGACTCAAATGAATGTTCTTTGCCATTAGAAACAGTCCTTCCACCTCTCCTTGAGGTGCCTGAGGAAACTGTACTGGCATCCTCTGAGGTAGGTGCCTAGCCAGGCAATTATGATTCTCCTCAGGACCCAATCCCTCCATTCTGCTTTGCTTCTAAACCTATGAGACTCAGGTCACAGCAGGACTTGAGAGATGAAGACCAAAGAGACCCAGATGGAGGTATGCTACACTCCAAAAGAAGTACATGATTTTTCCAACTTCTACAGACAGAGATCTGGAGAATACATTTGGGAATGAATATGAAGGGTATGGGATATTGGTAGAAGGAACATAAAGTTGGATCGGGTCTACGTTGTTGATCTGGCTCACTAGGCAGAGAGTCTGGATTTAATGTTGTAGCAGTGGGTGAGGAAGGGCTCTGACAGTGTGCTTGGTTGGTGGGTTGAAACATGGGCCAAAAAATGGTCCACACCACATGAAGTCAAAACATCACAACTGTCTTTGTGTTTCAGAGAAAGGTATGCAGAGGCTTAGGGAGACTGAACTATTACCATGGATTTATCATGTAAGACCTGCTCACCCATCCCAGGAGAGTCAGAGCACATGTCTTTCACCAGGAAGAATAAATTTGATGAGCTCTTCTTTGGGGGTCAGGAATTATTATGGTTAACTGCTGCCACTAAACTGAAATCCAGGGTGGCAGGAACCAAGCAGTAGCACTTTATCTCCAAATCAATGTAAGCTTGCTTACCATAATGGACATCAGAGTAAAGCCATGTTCAGAATCACATGACTCAAAGAGACCTATGGCACTGGCTAATTGAGCACAGTATCCCTAAAAGTGAAAGAGATGGTCAGTCTATGAAATTCTTTTTTTTTTTTTTGGGGAGTTTACCATTTTTAATATTTGGTTAAACAAAATACATCTTTTGTAAACAAACCCAGCACAAGGCCAACAGAAAAAAAAGGGGGGGTGGGAATAAAAGCAAGAAAAAGCCTAAGGTTGCCCCTTGTGGGGCATCAGGGTCAGGCCTGCTCCCTTCTTTAAAAGAAGTGGGGCTTTTTGCCCTTGGGCATCAGCATGGGTCCCTGTTCCTAAGCACCAGAATTGGATATGAACAGAGAAACCAGCCCTGAAATGTTGAAGCCTCTTTGCATATCCCATTGGCTCATGGACTCCGTGTGCATGGGACTCCTTTGAAGTGCCATTTGCACAGGCCCAAGCAGATTTGTGGGAAGTTTTTTCCTCTTCCCAGGAAATGGCTTACAATCACCAACAGTGCCAATGGACCCATGGTCCTGCTTGTGACGATTAATCAGCAAGATTGGCTGTAACTTCTGGCTGGTGTTAGCTGGAATGTCATTGTGCAGGGTAGAGAGCTCCCTGTGGTGCCAAGCAGGTCTGGTGTAGAAAATGGTGCAGAAGAGACCATGGCCAGTTGCTGAGGGCATAATGTGCAGTAGCCGCTTGGGGCTTCTTACTTGGCTTAAAAAACGGCCTTATTGGATTGAAGATACATGTGCAGAAAAAGTGCTGGTGTAAACATGCACTCCAGTCACAGTGGGGAGAGCGCCTCAGCCTCCCCATTACACTTGCTTAGGATCCACATGCAAGCCCCAGGCTGGCTCTCCTGGTGGAGAGAAGTCTGCTCAATGGGGCAGCTCTCAGACCTGCTATGACCAGTGATCAAGTAAGAACTGGCCAGGTTACCCCTGCCTGCCCTCCTGTCTTGAGGCAACCACAGCCACTTTGGTGACACGTGTGGTATTATTTATTTCCCCTCTTGTTTTCCAAAGTTACAAGAGAAAAGTAGCCTACAACTATTTCAAGAGGTAGGAGGCAGGTCAATCCTCTGATTTTTAAAGGAAACTACAAGAAGATGACAAACCTAGGTCCTAAAAAAAAAATGCACATGACCACCTAATTTGAGGGCTGTTGC
Source organism: Spermophilus citellus (assembly GCF_964194105.1). Taxonomy (NCBI): domain Eukaryota; kingdom Metazoa; phylum Chordata; class Mammalia; order Rodentia; family Sciuridae; genus Spermophilus; species Spermophilus citellus. The sequence continues at coordinate 56,560,087 of NC_138191.1, read as the reverse complement.
TTGTCACTACAGTGACAGGCTTCAAGCCCAGGCCAGCTACCAATTCCAGCTACTCTTAAACTCTTCACGTGATTTTGGCTGACCCAACCTGTCAAGGGTAGATGTTTCTTCTGATTTTGCCAGAAACTGGGGAAATTGCCTCTTTTCCTTATGTTTTGCCCCAGAGCTTCCTAAATCAATGTAGTGAAATGGTGGGGACAAAACTGGAGTGAAGAAAGCCACCCCATGCTTTTCCCAGTTTGGCTTAGCCACATCCTCTTAGATGTCTATCTTACCACTGTCTTGCTAGACTTGGAGGACTCAACCACCTGGCTTGGGATATTCAAGAAGTTTTCATTATAAAACTCCAAGGCTGTCCATAAACCACCCTCAAAAGTGGGGGAAGGGGTGGCATTAGGACTGCAGACAGCACGCAGCACTGCTGCTGGGGTTCTGGAGATGGTTTCCTGAGAGACGCTTATGCTCTGGGTTCTTCAGTCAGTCACTGGGCTTTGCGTGTACTACTATGTCTTCAGACACGGGCGCCACAGGAGACGAAAAGTGGAGGCAGCATCTTTGGTGAGCCTGGAGCAGCAGTGAGGACTCCAAGAAAACCTGTGTCAGGTCCTCATAGAAAGGGAAAATAAGCTTGGACCCTCCTTTCCTTCTCTTCTCTAAAATAAAACAAAGGCCTTCAGTGGCTTGCCCTAAGCCCTCAGAGCTCCCGCCTGCCTTCCCCAGGCACAGACAATGCCGGGGGTTCTTGTAACAGTCCACATATCCGTCCTATTGCACTGGCAAGTCTGAAGGGGAAACCCGATGAGATGTTTGGGGAGGTGGCCAGGCGGACCCACTGCAGAGGCCACAGCGCATCACAAGGGCTCCAGGACCGAGGCAGGGGCGGGTTGGACCTAGCGGCGCTACTCGTCAGCTCTCCAACTCTGATGGGCCTCCACCTCCTCTGCTACCACCAGCAGGAGTTCACAGTTGTTTCCTCGCAAATGATGTTTTAGAAATTTCCTGAGCTCGCTCTCGCCTCCCATCCACTCGGGCATCTTGAGCTTGGAGTCCAGGTTGTAGTAGGCCCCGCCCACCTCTCGAACCCAGATCCAGTGCTGCCTTTTGAGAGGCAACTTGAGTGGACCCCACAGCACAGGCTGGAGGGCAGATTCATGATGAACCCCATGACATTCGTGAGAGCAATAACACCAACATCCCCGCGCTGGTCCCACCAAACAGCCTTTGGTCTGAAGAGCCGCCATAATGACGTTCGCATCATGATTCCCATTTCCCAGCATGCTCTTCTTGTGGGGCGTCACCAGGGTGTTTGGAGACAACCTCTGGAAAATCTCTTGCAGCGTTTCCCGCGTGAAGGCGTTGCTGTCCTGGAAGACATTATTGAGGGCATGGAGGGCGCAAAGCTCCCTGCGTTGTTTCTCATGGTAGATTTGTGGGGGTGCTGCCTGGGGCAGCTCCAAGGATTCAGATTTGGCCTTGTCTCCTTTCCATGGCCTGCAACTCGTGTTTTTCGTTTGAGGTTCCAAAGAGGGTTGAAACCCCCCCCCCCTTCCCTCCTGAGGAAGATGTAGACTTCTCAGTCTTTTCAGGATTCCTGAGGTCCACTTTATTCTCTAGTGTCCATGATTTATGCTTTGACACTGGAAGAAAAGGTTGAAATCAAAAGTGGGGAAAAGCCACCTCTTCTCTCTTCTCAATAGAAAAATAGCTTTTGGATTAGTTTATTTCACCATCACTGTCAAAGTGCAGAATTTTTAAAAACTCATATAAAATGTAAGATCCTGTTGCCCTTTTCCCACCCTCCCCTCCCTCCCTGCTCCTAAAAGACACTATTTCCTTGCAGTATTTTCTTTCCTCCCTGAAAATGCCACCAGGCCTCAAAGCAGGGAGACCAAAAACAATCGGTCACATCGTGACTTTTCTTCCATTTCTTTTTTTTTAATATTTATTTTTTAGTTATCGGCGGACACAACATCTTTGTTGGTATGTGGTGCTGAGGATCGAACCTGGGCCACACGCATGCCAGGCGAGCGCGCTACCGCTTGAGCCACATCCCCAGCACCCTCTTCCATTTCTTTAGAATCCCGACGCCACAGATTCAGGAGACAAGGCCTGGGTGGTGGATAAAACGCACAACCGGAGCAGCTAGCAAGGGCCGGTCAGCGTGGGATCGCGGGTCGCGCTGGGGCCTCGGGGACAGCCCTCCATCCTCCCCGGCGCGGTGGCGAGGCGGGCACAGTTCCTCAGGAAGCGCGGGCTCTCGTCCTCCCGCCGTGGCCCCGGGGCAGCGCCCCCTCTCCGCCGCGGGTCGCCACCTAGAGCTGCTAGCTGCCACCTGGGCCGCGCGCGGACGGGCGCGCACACCTGAGCCCCTGAAATTCTTACTTGAGCTACATGAGCAGAAGAGTTCTGGCCAGGTGAACAGAGTATAACTTGAATCATAAAAATGTGAGTTCATGGGCTAGGGTTATGGCTCAGTGATGGAGCGCTTGCCTCACACGTGTGAGGCACTGGGTTTGATCCACAGCACCACATAAATGCAAAGGTATTGCATTTATTTACAACTAATATATATATATATATATATATATATATATATATATATATATATATATATATATATATAAAGCAAGATCATAATCCTTTAATTAATTCCTAGATTTAAGTTAGTTTATAGACACAAAACCCCTTGAATGAAGGGAAGGGTTGATCACCTTAAAGAAATGCCCCATTGCACTGCCCAAAATTCATACCATTATTCTGACAGATGCTTGCTCAATCCAAGGTCACAAAGATTCTTTGGTTTTTTTCCCTGCACATTTTATAGGTTCTGGATTTACATTCTGGTCTTTGATCCATTTTGAGTTGTGAATGGTGTGAGGCAAAGGTCTACTTTTTTGCATATGGATATATAATATTTTCCATTTGTTGAAAGATTTTCCTATGATTATCCTCTCATTCTTTGAACTGCTTTGTCACTTTAGTCAAAAGCTATTGACCATAGGGTAGGATTTACTTCTGGAGTCTGTTCTGTTTTTTTTTTTTTTTTTTTTTTTTTTGACCTATACATTAGTCCTTATACCAACAACACACTGTCTTGATTACTGTAGCTTTATAGTGAGCTTAGAATAAGTCCTTCAATTTTATTCTGCTTGTTCATCTTTTTTTTTTCCTTTTCCTTGAATTATTTTCAGTTCTTAGAATTCTCGTGTAAATTTTAGAATCAGTTGGTAAATTCCTACAAAATTAGGATTTTATTTCTTTGAACTTGTCAAAGAAAATATGTAGATCAAGTAAGAATTTCCTAGATCTAATAATAAGTTGTCTTATTATATCTAATATATCTTCTGCAGATTTTGTATATTTTTATCTACAAAATTATTTAAAGACAGTTTTACTTCTCCCTTTATAATCCGCATGCCTTTAATTTCTTGAAATTGTCTTATTGCCCTGCGTGGAATTTCGAGAGTGGACATTCTTGCCTTGTTTCCAAATTTAGGAGGAAAGTATTCAGTCTTTCACCATTAAATATGATGTTGGCTGTAGGTGGTTCATAGATGTCTTTTATCAGGTGGTGAATTTATTTCTATTCCTAGTTTGTTGACTTTTTAAAAAAATCATTGCAGGGGTTGGAGATGTAGCTCAGTGGTAGAGCACTCACCTAGCATGTATGAGGCCCTGACTTCAAATCCGCAGCACACAGGGGAAAAAATTAAAGAATATTAGACTTTGTCAAATGTTTTTCTGCATACATCTATTGGAATGACCATTTAGGCCTGCCCTTTATTCTTTTGATAAAGCCTCTTATATATTAATTTGTTAGATAGGACACCCAAAGCATGAGCCATAAAAGAAGAAAATGTTCAATAGGGCTTTTATCAAAATTAAACTTTCACTCTTCAAAAAACACTCATAAGAAAATTAAAAGGTGTCCTGTACATTTCGAAAAGCTAAAAGAAAGTATTTTCAATACTTTAAACAGTACGGAATCAATTCCAGCTGTATTTAAGCGAGGCATCTAAACTTCTGAATCTGGGCGAAATTATACCACAATTGAAAAGCAACTATTGTGAAGTTAAGAATCAGAAGGAAAATGGTCTCTTCCCAGGACCATCTCATTCCGTATTCACCAGTCATCCTGCTTCATAGACGTCAAACACAATCCACCGCCTCCTGCCTCAGGGAGGACAGAGAGTTTGCAGAGGTCTGTAGTTTCTATTTCTGATTTAGGTTTAGTTTAATGGGTTTTTGTTGTTGTTGTTGTTGTTGTTTTGCTGTTTGTATTTTTTGTTTGTTTGTTTTTGGTAAGACAAGGATACATGCTCTCTCTGCACAACTGGGTACATTTAAATTGTGAGTCACTACACAGGAAACAAAAGGAATTCCCAAAACCCTGTACATATATCCTTTAAGGGTTTTTTTTTAAAGGTTCCATGTATCATAAAATAACACGTAGAAATTGCGTAAAAAAACAATTCATAAGCTCTCCAAAGAAGGGCTCAGAATGATTATCTGTTGTGGGCATCATCTTGCCAAATAGTTATTACTCATGGAGTTGAGGGTGCTTGCATTCCTTCTAAAAATATATCTTTCCATGAAAAAGCACAATATGTTATTGCTGCATGAGGTAAAACTACAAAAGAAGTTATTTTTATCTGCCAGGCAGTTAACTTTTGATTCCAAATGGAACCAAACAAATCGTTTACGAAGTTTTGTTTTTTTTGTTTTTTTGTTTTTTTTTTAAAAAGGAACCCAGACATCCGGAAATTTGCTGTCTTTCTCTTCCTTCAGTTTACATTTCTGAAATACCTTTTCCTATTACATAAAACCATATTTTCTAGCCAATGATGTATAATAATAAGTGTCTCCAGCATGTAGAATTATAGAAGCCAGTGACTGTGAATTCAACCTTCCAAACAGAAATAGAAATAGCATACCATTCAAAGAATAAAGAGTTCACCCTAAAACAGATTGTCTTTTTCTTTTATTTCTGTCCCAGAATCTGCATTGAAAGGCAATACAGTATCACGAAGAGCCTCATCTGTAATTAGAAAGATCTAGTTGTAAAGATCTGTGTGGAGACACCAGCTCCATAGCTTCCTAGTCTTAGAACCTGGAGTGAACTTCACCATCAGCAGATCAGGGTCCCCCTCCGCAAGGTGGAGCAATGGTACCTCCCTCAGAGGCAGGGTAAATGAGACTTGGTGGGAGCCAAGTGCTGAGCACAGTGCCTAACACAGGGCACGCACCGCTAAGGTTGGTAAGGAGGATCTCCACTGGTAGACTCACCCAGGATTTTGAAGAGGAATGCTTGGAAATGTCAAGAAGAAAAAGAAAAAGAGTGAAAGGACATAAATAACAGAAGGACACAGCTTGACCTGGTGGTCTGCCCAGACATCAGATACTTTACAAGTATACTATCATGTCAAAACACATCTTTCTATCTTGATGCTTCAGGAATCACAACATCAATTAATTTTCCACCCAGTATATGTGTAAAGTAGCTATTCATAAGCTCCTATGTTTTTATGATACAAGCCGAAATATCAAAAAGTTAAAGCAAAGGCAAAGCCAGAAAGGAAAGTCACACCTGGTGTCATCATATATCTGCCCAGTGGTCAGCATCAAAACTTGATCTAATTGTCTTTTTTCTTAAAAAAAAAATTATACATGAATTTGGGTAAAAATGCAAAATATTTATGGTAACATTATAACTAGGTAAAAAATTCACATATCATGAGAACTAAGAGATAATTCAGACAAATGAGGACACCATCTTATTTAGGAAAAAACTATAACATTTGTGTTGGATTTTAATGATTTAAAAATTTTAGAATAAAAACCCCACCCCTCACACATGCATCTTAAATATTTTCTATCTCTTTTTCTAAATATTAAAGTCTGAAATCACTGGCTGATAGGTGACACCCTTACCGAGCCTAACCACCTGCAAGCTTCCCTTCTATCTAGTCACGTGATGTATGAATGATCCTAAGAGATAATTTCCTAGTACATGTGCCCTGTTCCCTGCATAATTAGTAACCATAGACTAAAAGAAACGGAAGTCAAGAAACCATTGAGTACAAATTGCAAAGCACGTGGTTTTCAGAACTTAAAGGCTGATTCTTGGAACCAGCCATCTAAAAACTTGAGGAGTGCTTGACTTTAACCCTAGAAGCACCACAGTCCTGAATTACCAGACAGCCCAGAAGTAAAAGAGGGCCCTTAGGGAGTTTCTTGCAGGATGCTAATTATCAGCCTAAAACTCAGAGAAGACCATCACTTTTCTTCTTCCACCCACTCCCATGGAAGGCTGCAGGTGAGCCACTGGGCAACCTTCCTTGTGCCTGAGACACAGGACAGAGAGGGGGAGAGGAGAAGGAAAGAGAAATAAGTTACAACAAAGGAGTAAGGACAGGACCAGAAGGAACCCTTGCCATTCCTGAGTCCAAGAAGCTCCTCTGTCAGATGAGGCAACTAAAGGAAGGAAAGACAAATGGTACCATAAGCAGGAGGTGTTGGTGCTCCAGTCCAGAAAAGCCCAATGCCTCCTGGGCTTCAGGGCTGCCCACGGCTGCCACAACCCATCCTTCCCTTGCAGGGAAGCACCAGAATCTATTTCTGGACAAGATCCACAATCTCATGCTCCTAGGACTTCCACGGAGAAATTCCCAACATTGCGTACCTCTTCCTGGAGGCAATGACCAGAAGGACATATTTCTATTTCTTAGATTGGCATGATTTGGGTCCAAAACAGTCAGGTAGATAAGATTTGGCTTTTAGCCAGGCTTTTTTTTTTTTTTTTTTTTTTTTTTTTGACAAGAAGCTGGAGGACTTTCAGAAGCATGATTTGTGGGCTTTGGTTCATGATGTCTTTAGGAATTGTATACCAAAACACATACGTGTGTAGCGTGCAAACGCCTCCTAATGTCATGTTTTCCCAACTGTCTTGGGCTGCTGCCCCACTTCCTGACATCATGAACAGGATGTGACCCAACAGGATGTAGCGGTCCCCTTGTTTTCCACTTTCCAGCTCTAAAAAACTGATGTCTGGGTTTAATGACTTGATTACTGACCTCTGGTGACTATGGACAACAAGAGGAAAATCCACCCTCCAGTAACCTGAGCCTCACAGCCTCATGGAAGTCTGGACTTTCTGCAGGTTTCCTCTCCCTCGGCAGGTGACATTAGCTCTTAGGATCATTCATAAGAACTGAACAGCTGATCCATCACCCTTCTCCTGTGTCTCTGCCTGGGCTTGCCGTTGCAGTGGGTGCACACTCCACACTGCAGAAGACCACAGGGACCACGGGCTCACCACAGCCCAGCCTCCACACCCCAGCCCCCTACTGCACACTCCACTGGATCCTCTGAGATCCTGGGCACTTGCCCTGCTGGATATATGAGGGTGTCTGATCCTGGCTCCTTCTAAAGAGCTGTCATTTATCAAGTGCCTGCTCAGGATCTGCCCTGTGCCAACACTTCACTGACAGTTATGTAGGTATTATTACTCCATTTTATAGATGGGTTGACTGAGGCATGAAAGGTTAGGTTACAGGCTCGAGGTCAATGTTTTTACTAATCCAGCACACTACTAAGGAAACGGCAGCAGAGGAACCTAGAGACCTGGGAATTGTCAGGTATAGGCAATAGCAGACTAAAGATGCCCTGGGAAGGAAAGCACACCTCCTTCCACTCAGCACCAGCTCTTCTTAGTCATGTGACATGCACCAGATTGTCAGACCTTTCTGGGTCTCACATCTGTCATTTCCACTGGTCCTTGAGATAATGCCTGCTGCAGACTGGCTCTTCTACTGTCTTTGCTTTTCTTCCTGTGACAGAGGAACACTTGTGTGACTGCCCCTCCCGTCCATGTCCAACAGAGAAGTGACAGTGTAAAAAAGGAGGAAGGGAACAGGCTGTCCCAGAATGGCCTGAGCTTTCAGAGCTGGAATCTCAGTGGTCAGTGGTCAGTGCTCAGACCATCAGACCACTGCCATACCCCCATCAACATTCCCCCAGGCTCTCCCAGACCAGTTTGAGAGAGCAAGGAAATAGCATCAGTAATGTAAAGGTACCTCTGTCTTATTGCAAAGCCATTGCCCACTGTATCACAGATGGAGGAAAGGTGGGTTTTGGAAGATTCAGAAGGGAACTGAGAACCCTATTAGTCAGATGGGTTAAACCTCGGCTTCCCAAGGACCATCTAGTGGGATGTCCAGTGAGCAAATAGAACTCTCTCGTCTGATGAAAACCTAAAAGTCTAAACAGCACCTTGATTCTCCCACAATGGAATTTTATTAATGAGACTCTAAACCAGCTCCCATCAAATGAATCTCCTTGTCTTAATTTACCACTAAATAAGATTCAATAAACATTGCATTTTAGGAACTATGGCTTGTGGTTGCTAATAATTTATAAGCCAGAATCAGAACCCTTCTCTAACTCTATACTGGATTCTGAATTAACCTTCAGATGATTATGATATTTCAAAACTATGTGGTGTTTAAAGGACAAATACAGTCTTTTTGAACTCATATGAAAGAGTTTCTAATATTTCTTGTTGCTTTTTGGTATAAATAATAAAAATGATCATAAATGAACCACACTGAGGACATCAGAGACATAGGTTTCAAGTGGTCTTATTTCTAAATCATATCATTTTGAATTGACCACTTTTTTCCTAGTGTTAGTTATTTACATACATAAATTTGGGTGCCTATTACATGGTGAGCTGCTAGCTCCTCTTCTAAACCCATAGGTCAGGCATTGCGCTTTGCATGTAGTAGGCTTCCAAAAAATGTTACAGAAGCTGGGCACAGTGACCCACGGCTATAAGTAATACCAGCAACTTTGAAGGCTCAGGCAAGAGGATTGTGAGTTCAAAGCCAGCCTCAGAAACTTAGTAAGGCCCTAAGCAAGACCCTGTCCCTAAATAAAACACAAAAAGGACTGGGAATGTTGCTCAGTGGTTAAGCGCACCCAGTACCCCCCCCCAAAAAAAAAAGTTAGAGGACTTAAATTTAAACAAAAAGTAACTCTTAGAAGTGACATGTGCTAATAAAAAATTTCTTAAAAATTGACATATGCTTGATAACTAGAATTCTTACTATTGAGCAAAATATTCTAGAAGGTTCAACGTATTTATTTATTTAAATGTTTTTCAAGTGAATTTTGAAATAAATATCATATCCAAAGGAACATCAAACCAATTTTTTTTTGTACCAGGGATTGGACACAGGGCCACTTAACTGCCGATCCACATCCCCAGCCCCTTTTGTATTTTATTAGAGACAGGGTCTTGCTAAATTGCTGAGGCTGGGTTTAAATTTGCAATCTTGCTGCCTCAGCTTCCCGAGTCATTGGGATTACAGGCATGTGCCACCTACTGGCTCCAAATGTTTTCTTTTTAAGTAAAATTCTAGATATGTTCCAAACAACACCATCACACAAAATCCCTCTTTTATTATAACCATCTATAGTGGGTTGTTCTCAGTTGTGGCCACAAATCCTGATACCTGGGCCTAATCTTCACAGATTATTTGATCCAGCAATTGATTTAATGATTCTTTAAAAAAAAAATTTAATGTGTACTGAAGGTTGAGAAACTTCAGTGTGTTCTTTAAAAATATATAATTTTCCAAAATATTCAGCCTCTCTAGTAATTAAAGAAGAACAAAGAAATAACTTATCATTGTCTCTGATTATTATATAGGTAAATATTTAGAAGAATGCTGATTTTCAAGCATTAGCCTAGTATTCTTTCAAACAGTGAGTTACTACCCATTCATGAATTATGAAATTAATTTAGTGGACCATATGTGGTATTTTAAATTTTTTTAAAGAAAGGAAAGGAAGAAGAGAGTTCATTACATCTGGTCAGAAAAATACTAAACTATCTTTCAACTCTATGTGTGTGTATGTGTGTGTGTGTGTGTGTGTGTGTGTGTGTGTGTGTACATGCAGAGGATCACTACATAAAATGTATTTCTTAGAGGGATTAAGGGGCATAAGGCACAAAGAATACTCAAATATAGAGAAAAGCACTCAGTCTGGTTGCTGGTGGGGTATATAATTAGACATGATTTTTTATTGAGGGCCTGTTGGCAACAACCCTGAAAATCTTCACTTTGACCTGGGAATTTATCCTAATGATGTAATCTCTCAAATGTACCTTAGCATGTAAGGATATGCATTTTCTTTCTGTTCACAATAGTGAAAATTTTAAGACATCTAACCATATAGATTAAATGCATCATCCATGGAACAAAATGCAATGCAATCATTAAAAATAATGAAATAAATTTATGTTCATTGACTTGGAATACTGTTCAGATATGTTGAAAAGAAAAAAGCAGATTATAAAATATTAGGGGCCACATACATTCACTTTGGTAAGTAAATATTTGTAAGAATATTGATGTTGTTGAGAAGAGAGGTTAAGCCCTCCCCCTGGACTGCTGTGTCCTGGCTCTGTCTCTTTGCAGCTGCGTGGTCTTGCTCAAGGGATTTAGCTTCACTGGAAAATTACTGTTTCTGCCTCAGAAGACTCTCCTGAGAATGGCCTGTGTTAATACATGTAAAATCTTCCAAGCAGTTCCCAGTACCGATGAACCACCCAAGAGATAGTGGCTCTGTGTTTTCCAGAAAGAGAACGAGAGATTTCACATCATAAACCAACAGTGACCACTCTGCATGCTATGATTACTAGTAAATTTCACTTTCTTCTTTATACATTGTAATCAGGAGAAAATATAAAACAGCATAAAAATTAAAAAGTATGTTATTCTATCTTCAGGTCCTAAAATGTCTTATTTGACAACGTGAGGTTAAAAAATAGATAATAGTAAAATAAGAATAACAGGAGCAACATATTCTTATTGGATTTTGCTTACATCTTTAAGAAGATAAGGCGTGTGGGATTTTTGCCCAATCAAGCAATAAACTCCTCTTTGGAATTACATTTTACTAATTTTGGAGTGTCTGTAACTTCAGTGGCTGCTACAAAGATTCTGTTTTCTCATCTCCTTTTCTAAAAGGTGGTCTGCTTTCTCTCACTTTATCAATTCAAGCCAGTCCACTGTCAAAAATCTGTATTAAAGTTGCATGCACTACTATGCAAAGCTACTCCTGTCCAATATTGTACCTTAGGTGGCTGCATTTCTCATGGAATGATGATGACTTTACAAAGAAAACAGTTGGAACTGAGCTGTCCCTTGTGTTTATTCCTGAGTTACCAATATGGACCTTAAATGGCAATTGTGTGTGGGTGGGGAGATTCATTATTAAAGAAAACGGGGAATTACAGAAATGCTTGGGGAAAGAAAAGGATTTAAAAATCATCCATTGTTTCTCCACTCATACTCCATTATTAGGACACTAGTAATTTTCCTCCCAGTCTTTTTCTTTGTTATCTTAGGCAGCTATGGTCATGTTATTGGCACAATTAAGCAAATTGCTTTTTCACTTGGTATCAGATCAAATGTAGACATCATGTAATCATTTCCACAAGTATAATTTTCACAAAAACATTTTAACAACTGCATAAAGTTTTCTTGAGTGATTTAATCATTTCTCTTTAAGAGCACATTCAGATTGTTTTCAAGTTTTCTACTATTAATAGAACTACAAAAACTGTTATGCATAAGCTTTTTATGTATGCAAAATTATTTTACCTTTTTCATGTGTTGAATCCAAAAATAGAATCATTGTGTGGGAGGTCATGAGCATTTTAACTCTTAGAATAGTTGTTGACATATACAACTTGTTACTGAGGAAAATCCTAAAAACAAAAACAAAAACAAAAAAATTCTTCTAAGCCAGGAGTGGTGGTGCATGCCTGCCTGTAATCCCAGTAACTCAGGAGGCTGACATGGGGGGAATCTCAAATTCAAAGCCAGCCTCAGCATTTTAGCAAGAACCTGTCTCAAAATAAAAAATAAGAAGGGGTAGGGATGTGGCTCAGTGGTTAAGGGACTCGAGGTTCAATTCTTAGTACCAAACAATTTTTTTAAATATTTATTTATTTATTTTAGTTCTCAGCGGGCAAACACAACATCTTTGTTTGTATGTGGTGCTGAGGTTCGAACCCGGGCCACACGCATGCCAGGCGAGCGCGCTACCACTTGAGCCACATCCCCAGCCCAGTACCAAACAATTTTTAAAAACTTTTTGCTTCACTTGCTTTTTGACATAAAAATGACTAAATGCGGAGGTCACAGAGCTGGGCAATGTAATATTAGTCTCCCACAAGCTTTGCTGTAGATCACACCTCCGATGTGTGAGCTATGATGATAATGGTTGTCTAGGTTACTCTTCCGGGACCTAAAAGCAGCTTTTGCAAAAAGCACTGACTCTTCACTTTGACCTGTAGATGTCCCAGAAAGAAATGGCTCTGCACCTCTGCCTTCAAATAGTGTCTGTCTCCTTTGTTGCTTTAATCTTTGAGTTAGAATCTACCCAGTTTTGCATGTAGACCTGTTAATCAGTTCAGAAATGTTCTCTTCCAAATTTAATAGAGAGTAAACTTGACCTAAACTCACCTAGTTTCCCCATTTTCAAGGCTTTTAAAGACGACTGTCAGCCACCTTGACCAGAAACACCAAACCATGAAATCAGTGAGAAGAGGTGGCTCCCGGGTTCTGGAAGGTCTCCACCTAGTCCCAGAAAAGACACGAATATTGCTTCCCTTTATAATTAGCCTGTTCTACATCTGCAGCACCTCAACCCCCTGGAGTTGAAGATATGATTTGTGAGCAAACCTCCCTCTTCTTTCTTTGGCCACTGAATAAAGTATTTCTTTCTCCCCAACCCCCATCTCTCAGACATTAGTGTATCCATGGGATGAACTTCTGAACCAGGGTTTGGTGTCAGACTGACTCCACTATCCAATTACTCTTCTCCCTTGGAATTGGCATCATAAATTTGTTTAACTCTTGAAGAAAGCACTGGCAGTATGTATTAATTTATCTGCAGCTTTGTTTCAAAACAGGATTTAAAGTAATTTGTAAAACCAAACAGTTAAACATTTTTTAAGCGGGAAAATTAGGGTAAAAGGGAAAAATAAGAAAAGTAACAACTAGCATTTTATTGAATAATTATTTACTGATTATAAATATTCACTAATTATTATCAGCTCTAAGCCCATCATGTATAATCTCATTTAATTCCTGCAGCAAAATCATTTCTAGACAAGAAAACTGAGGCTTGGAAAGTTAGTAACTTGCCAAATTTCGCAAAACAAGTAAAGGGCAGAACAGATGCTCAAACTCTATAATTTAAGCTCTCAAGCATTATGCTGTACTTCATTTGGGGGTGCAGTGAGGTACATTTTTCTAAGGCTGTTGTTTCCCATTGATCCATGCAGAGAGAGATAGGAAAGCTTGAAGATCCCATGCTGTTCACAGATAAACCGATTTCTTCTAACTGTGAGCATAACTATTTCAACAGTCTTTCTCCAACATTTAGATCATTTAATTTTAAATGTGTATCTTTAAGATGTTCATGTCACTGAATGCTATATACATGTAATTTTCATGTTAAAATCTGGAGATGGGTATTTTTCCATAGGCTTAGGGTTTTTTTCTCTAAATTTGTATGTCTTCCTTGATGAATTGGCCAGTTCTTTCCTTTACCCAATTTTTTATTATTTTTCCCTTCAATTTTTATGATCATACCTGACACTAAAGATACAAAGTTTTCAGAAACAATTTGAAACAAATAGGATAACCTCTAACTTTGAAATCAGATAAATTTATATGAATTTTATGCTATCAATTTCCAATATGATTCTTTCTGTCATTCGAAAAATCAGTCCACCTTCTAGAACCTTGATAAATATTAAAACTTATATCTGTGAAGTGTTTCAATGACATAGTGTCCCCTTAACCCTAATTCATCAGGAATGTATTTGGGAGCATGACTTTGATCTGAGAACACACAGCGATTCTTTCTCTATATATAATTACTGTCATGATTTTCTTAATTTATGGTTTGTCTTTTATTTGATTTATGTATTTGTTGATGTGTAGACTTGTTCTTGCAGGGACTAATTTTATTTATTATTTATACATTCTATCTCTTTATAATATATATTGAGCTCTTATATATGTAATGTGGAATATCTTGAAGCCATTGAATCTTCTGCACGGAACACTGTTTCGTTATTGTAGCTCTATCATGTGTCCTGACCCCCGTACTCCCTGACCGGCATAGTCTCCTTTCAGATTGGATGACTTCTGCCAGGGTTGGAGCTCAATGGAAGAGTCTGTGCTTCGTATGTGTGAGGCCCTCGTTCAATCCCCTGAACAACAATAACAACAATTTGGTTTTTGGTGAATCCTTGCCTAAATACACAAGTAGATAAAGGCTATTTTGCCAAGACTTCTCCCCCACAAAATAATCCCATTAGGTCCTGTTGGAAATAGAATTACACCTATGAAGTATTTATTTTGAAAGAAGTCACATCTTCACAAGGTTTGCCTTTCTAGGTGTGGGCCTTCTGTTTAGTCAGAGCCTTCTTTTGCGTTTTTCACTATGATTTGTGCTTTCGTTTCTGTCGTATCAATGCCAAGTCCCCCTTCTCCTGCCTCCACTTCAGTTTTACTTTGGCTCCTCAGAATGAACATCCAAATGTAACACAATAGGACTTTTGTTTAGGGAACAGGAGATCTCCTCCTCGCTTCTCATTTCATGAAACAATTAGCAAAACTGCTGCCTGAGAGGCCCTGGCCATATCTAGAAGGATAGAATTCTCTAAGTCATTTGTTGTATCTGGTTCGTAACCACTTAGTCATGTGGTCTGTTGAAGGTTATTTGGCTCCATCTTCTGGGTTGAATTGCTAGTATTTGGAGGAAGGACAGAGCCTTGGGTAGTTAGGGAGGTGCCTAGGGTCAAGATTGCAGAAGAAACCTGCCCTTGGGCCCTGGGTGCCTCTTCCTCTAACCTGGCCCAGCAGCCCCAGGGAACTGGCTGCTGTGAGGCAAGACAGTGAGTGGGGGAGGGAGTCACCTCTTTCTCCTCTAGCCTGGGGGGTGGGAGTTTGCTGGTCACCACTGAAGAGCACTTGGTCCTGCCTAAAAGCACAGCAGCATTCTTGCTTATCCAGGTTTCTACTGCCTTTAGGTAGCAAAAGATATCTGAAAGCTAGGCATCCAGACTCCACCGCCCTGTCTGAATGCTCTTACAGATTCCCCAAAGCCAGTCCAATTCCACTGGAGGAACACTTTGTCTGTTTTTTGGTCAATGGGGTCATGACCTGCCCTCCAGCCTCTGCTGCCCTCTCTGCCTGGAACAAACACCAACCCAAAAGTAACCCCAAAAATCCCAGAGTAGAAAATTCAAGAACTCAAAATAAGCAGCTATAACAAAATACATGTCAAAACCTACATAGAGGGGTGTTGCTAGGTAAATGTGAGGATGAATCTGATCGTCTTTGTATACAAGTCAAACAGAACAAAATGTTTCTGGTTTGGGGCTGTGGTAAAATCGGCAGATGTTTCAATATCTTTATGTGTGTACTTTAAATCTTGAGTGGTGTTCTTGTTGAAATAAACAGTTCAAAAGATAAGGGAGTTGAGTTGGGGACACATGAATTTTACACATTCTCATTGGTTAAGAATTGTTCTAAAAATGAAGAATTTAAGAGGATGAAACACAGAATGAGAGATTAAAAGAAAGTAGAAAAGAAAGGTGGTGGAGCAAATAAGAAGGAAAAGAATATTAGAGAACAGAAATGTGACATTTATGGAGGTCGGAAAGATGGTGGAATGAGATGGATATCATGACCCTCGGTACATGTATGATTCCACGAAAGGTGTGACTCTACATAGTGACCAACCAGAGAATTGAAATGTTGCACACCATTTGTGTACGATGAATTGAAATGCATTCTGCTGTCATGTACAACTAAGAAGAACAAATAAAAATAAAAATAATTTAAAAAGAAATGTGACAGGGGTCGCAAGAGGCACACACAGAATAACAAGAAGACCCTGGAATGGTCTCATGAAGCAGGCCAGGTAGTTAGCCTGGGGCGGGTGTACCTGTCTACCATCATCCCACACAATCTGCTCAGAACAATCCTCAAAATTATCACTCAGTACAACAATTTATGCTCTTACTAATGACCCTATGTCATTAAAAAAATTGAGGCTTAAATTTCCCCTATTTGAAACAGCCATGCTGCTCTGTTTCAGTATAGTGTTAAATATTTGTCCCTGAAATATCATACTATAGATATGTCAACCCTTAAAGGAGACCACCACTGGAGCCTTGAAAGTCTGACCGGAACTTGCACAAGCAGCAGCTGGAAGGAAGTGTGCCCAGGCACAAGTCATGACTGAGGGCACTGGACCCCCTGGGAACTGCTCTTCATAGAAAATTTCCAGCTGCATAAGTGTGTGTCACAGCTCTGAACATCACATGTTCTATTGTGTTCTGTGTGCTAAGAAAGACCTGAGCCTGGGACATAGGAAGCCATCAACACGTATTTGTTGAATAATTTTCATTGGAAATGTTGAAATAGTGTTGGATTTCTTTGCTAATAATGCCATAACAAGATACCACAGAGTAGGTGGCTTAAAAAGCAGAAAATACATTTCTTCATAGCTTTGAAGGCTGGAAGTCCAAGATCAAGGTGTTGGCAGGTTTGCTTTCTCATCTATCCGTCCCTGCACCAGGGGTTGAGCCCAGGGGCACTCTGCCACTGAGCTACAGTCCCCCACCTTTTTTATTTTAAGACAGGGTCTCTCTAAGTTGCCCAAGCTGGTCTTAAATTTGCAATCCTCCTGCCTCAGCCTCCCTCAGTAGCTAGGACTACAAGAATGCACCACCCCACCTAGCTAGGTTTGCTTTCTTCTTTCTAGGTTTGCACTCTCCCATTTGGTATAACTTAAAGGAAACTATTATTTCATAACCTCTCTCCTGGTTTGTAGGTGGCCTCTCCCTGTGTCTTCACATGGCCTTTTCTCCGTGTGTGTCTGTGTCCTAATGTTCTCTTCTTATAAGGACACCAGTCAGGTTAGATTAGGACCCAGCCTAACAACCTCATTTTAACCCTTTAATGGCGCCATCTCCTAATACAACCACATTCTGAGGTATTAGGAGTTAGAGCTTCAACATATGAATTTTGAGGGGACACAATCCAGCCCCAAGCAAGTGTAAACATTTAAATAGTTAAACTTCAATTATCTAGAACTCTCAGTCACCCATTTAGAATTCTTCAAGACTTCTGACCATCCCACACAATAAAGATGGAGCTTCTTCACTGGCATCCTTAAATCAAAGGGGGACAGGAAAATACCATATCCCTGAATGACCCCTCTTCGCTCTTAAAAAACCTAGCCAAGTTATAAGGTAACAATAAGAGCAAGCCTGGGTCCGAAAGTCAAGATGTGTATTATCTTGGAGGACAGTGGCTTTATCTTATGCACATTGGGGAAATAGGGCAGCTTAGTGTCATCTGTAGAAAGCTGCTTGATTGCATGGACACCAGGAAAGTTGCTCCTTGGGATGCTGGTCAGACAGACAAGCTAATGCTGAGAAGATCCCTGCTTCTGTAACCTGGGTATAGCAAATCACAGTGAGGGAGAGAGATGCTATCTGTTTGGTCTCTCACCACTGAACTCTTCTTGGCTGATCTCATGTAAATTTTCCCCCAATAAAATCCTATGTCTCACGCACTGTTTCCAGGCACTTTCATTGGCCTTTCCACATCTTACCCCACAGCCCTGGAACAACTGGGCTGTGGACATGACAGTTGTCATGCAAGACCCACTGCAGAAATCACTGCAAATGGAAAATGAGCAACACACGGGGAAGCAAAAAGAAAGAACCACATGGTCCTATAGTTTTATTTTCCACTATCCAAAAAGCAAGGTGAAATTTAGTTAGAAGACAGATTCTGAGCCCCACCTCTCAATTTTAATCTGGTGGGTCTGAGGGGCCTAAGAATCACCCTTTTTAACAGGCACCCTGGGATGTTCTGTTGGGAGCCACATTGTGAGAGATGGTAAGCAGTGGCACTGAGACATGTAGCCAGTTAAAGGCCCCAAGCCCTCAACTCCTGGCCATTTAGCTCATTCATGGAGTAGCACAGATGCAGTCTCCCATTTGGTGTCAATTAAAGGAAACTATTATTTCATTATTAACAAAATCGTTTTAAAATTATTTAATACTAGCTAGATGTTTTTGTATCAATTGGGGCCAAATTATGTGGCCGGTATATAATAGCAGACTTCTGAATTAGCCATTTTAAAGACATGGGAACTGAGATTTATAAAAGGTAAGTTAATGTGCCCAAGATCACACAGCTGGCAAGTATTCAAGCTTCTGCAAACCTTCAGTGATTCCCAGACAACAAAATCATGAATGCGTCATTTAAAACTGTTCAGTAAGAACTTTTACCTAGTTCTTTAAAATACTCTACATAGGAAACAAATTCATTCCAGATTGTTCTCTGGTTTGTAGCATAGTGAATATCCTCCATTCTGAGATAATTTTAAGATTTAAGTAAGAAGCAACATTAATAGCGTTTGGAGATCATTAAACACTAAAATAAACTAATGTAGCATACAAGATGCCTCTCAATTTTGGAAATGTTAAAATGCAATAAATAAATTAATAATAAAGATGAGGGGAAATGTCTTAGAATCAGTGTGGGGGGAAGCATTCCTGGTTTGACAACACAGCCACAGGCTTACATCGCCATCTGCTGTCAAGAAGTGGTAACTACATCAGTCCTCAAAGCTAGGGTTTTACCTTAACATGGAAAGGAGGCTGGTACCTCTCTATTGCCCAAACCTCTAACAGAGGGGACCCAACGTTCCGTGGAAAACATGGATATGGAATAAAGGGGAAAATAAGAATGAGAGTTAAAAATAAGGAGAGAAAAATAAATAAGATGGGAGAGAAAAACGAAAACAAATTGGGGAAGGGGTGTCGTCTCTGTATTAGTACCTATCTCTTATTAAAACCTGCCAGCTACTTTGCATATTTTATCTCCAACTTATTTGTATTAATCTGTCTTACCAGACGTTTGCCTTTTTCATTTTTCCAGTTTTTTTCAAAGAACAAGCTTTTGTTTGTATTGATCATCTCTCTTGTATTTTTATTTCTTTTTCATTTTTTTCCTGACTGCATCATTTGCTTTTTTCTACTTGTTTTGGCTTTTAGTTTTCATACATATGCCATGTGGTTGTAAATCACAGAATTTCAGAGCTGGAAGGAAACTTCGAATAATCTGACTCTCCTTTCTCTTTTCACAAAGAGGCTCAGAAAGAAAGATAATATGCCTTGTGTCCTACAGCTGGTACCTAGGTTTCCACATTCATGATTAATTGCTCTTTCTCCATGCAGACCATCCCTTCCCCCTCCTCCCTTCTGTCCTCTTTCTTCCCTTTCCATTTCTGCCTCCCCTCACTCAGAGCAGAAAAAAAGATAAATCATCAGATTGACAGAATTCCAGATTTATAGGCAAGGCTTCCTCTTCAAAAGATCCACATGTAAGAATTTTAAAATCAGAGCACACTTGACTTGGTGGTTAGCAGATTCCCTGTCTTTATAAAACTGCACATTTATTCCAGATGGACAGGTTGCCCATTGATTAAGGGAGAAAAAAAAAAATCACGGGTAACCAAATACAACAAAATTTTAGAAAATAAAATTCAATCTGCCTCTTAGAATCTTATGCTCATACCCATTAAAAATTGAGATTTATTATTATATATAAGAAAGAAAATATGTATTTTTTTAGTAATCAGTGTCAAATGCAAAGGTAGTCTTACATTTCAGACTAAACAAATGAGCCAGTTACAAGGTTTATTAAATTGTGCAGTAAAAGAACTGGCCTGAGAAGGTTAAAAAGACGCTGAAGCTTGACTTGTGGGCCCCAGCTTGCCTTTCATGTCCCTGCTTGGTCTTCAGAAGTGCTTGTGGCCTTGAGGTCTAGGTCTCTTCCTCTCTATCAAGGCCTGTGATAAGAAAAAAATCTGGTATTAGTCATTCCTACCTCGTCACAAGTTTATTACTCAAGTGCCTCTCTCAGGGTGATTTATATTTTAAGTTTTCCTCCAACATGGGTTAAAATGTTTCCTTGTGAATTTAAAAAAATTTAGGTATCATTGACAGGCAGGGCGGGCATGAAGGAGTGAATGGTCCTCTTTGCCTGGGGTTGAAGATTAAACACAGGAGAAACAACTAGGCTAGCATAGAAACCAAGTTTTATTTAAGAAAGGGAGACAGACTTCTCAGGAGAGAAGGGACCCAGAGCTGGGTATCCACAGGACTGGGTGTGTCTTGCCTTGTTATAGATCACCACCTGCCTACTGCCTAAGGGCGGGAAAAGAGCAGCCCAGTGAGTCATCATTGGAAACTCCTTGTGTTGGGAGGAGCGATTCCCTGGAGGTGTTAGCAACCCATTTCCTTTTCTTTGATAATTAGCCAATTAGCCCCCATCTCTCCCATTTACTACCTATCTCATTTATCAACTATGCTGACCACCTGTCCTTTGCCATGTCTCAGAAGGAACATTTTCAAGTGCCTTGGAAATCATTCCACTCACTCTAAGACCCTGCATATTTCATGACAACAGCACTTTCCAAAGGAAAAAAAAATTTACCAGTGTTAATAGTTGTTACACACACACACACACACACAGACACACACACACACACACACACACACAGAGGTATACTGTGGTCAGGTCTCTAATGTATTAATGAATACCTCAAGACTAAGAGAGGGAAATAGAGAACAATATTTCCAAAACATATTAAGTGCAGGACATTTCTTTAAGGAGCACTTACAGCTCGGATGTTTCTCATGCATGACACACAAGAAGGATCAGGTCTCCAGAACCATCAAGAATCATTCTAAAGGTATTCAAAAACTAGACCTCTAGCTATTCACTTAAAGGCATAGAAAGAAGAAAATGGTTTCTCAAGAGTGCTACGGACTCTGAAGAACTTCAGCAAGAGGTGTCTGAGAGATGGGTACAAATACTTGGTGCTGGAAAGTAAAACATTTCTTGATGTCATTCATGGGCCTCTGCCCTCCACAAATGTAGGAGACGAGAGAAATGATTATGGTACAAAGGCTGCCCCCACTAATATGGAGCTAACTGTAAATGGTGGGACCAAAGAACCACAGCGAAGTAGACTGACCATTCTGCCCTAGCAGCTCCCGCATCTGATCTTCCACAAAATTTGAGAACTGTGCAATCAGACTGCTCCAAGCTTCTCCATTACATCCAGAAGTCAGCATTATCTTGTTTGATTCAGTTGATGAAGGACCAACCTCGGTTTTGAAACCACACATGAAAAAACAACGTTGAGTGGAAAAAATGTGAGCTGACTCTGCAAATACACCACTGTTGTTTTTTTTTTTTTGTTTTTTTTTGTAACATGCTCTAAAAAGCAAACTAGATTATGTTACTTAAGGAGTAAAATGACAGGAGATTCATATATTTAAGTGAGGGGATGGTGACTAATTTAGAACAGTGGTTAGGTGGAAGGTGTGGCAGAGGTTGTATCTGAGAAACAACATTATGGTCTCATTCTAGCTCTTATATTAGTTGGGGGTTCAGGGTGTTCCCATCACCAGGACTTTTAAACGTCATATATTACGCACAGAACATGCATGCATTACATACCACTTTTATTAAAATATTTCATATACACAAAAGAAATATTAACATAAATAATATAATTCGGTATATATAATCTCTTTAATTAAAAAAAAAAAAAGTAAAGCAAACCAAAGGTCCCTTAGGGCTAGATGAGAACTGTGTTCCAAGGAGCGCATTCAGGAAGGGTACCTGGTGGCTGTATGTCCCCAGTGCCTCACTTCCCCTGAGAGTTTTCTTCACTTGAATCTTGCTGCCCCACCCCAACTCAGCCCCCAAAGTCTCACTCCTGATTTGAGTTCTCTTGGGGCCCAAGGGGAACACAAACCCCTCTCCTGCCCTCTGAGCACAACCAGGGAATACACTTTCCAAATGCCATTCTCCAAAGAAAGGGAGGGTAATTGGGAAAGATGGAGTCACAGGCAAGCACTCCATGTGTGGCAGGCCAGGCCCTCCTCACCTTCCCACCGTCTTCCCTGGGGTTCATCTGCAGCGACACTATGTCACTTGGGGCTCTCCATGCAGCTCCAAGCATCTAGGCCTTTGTCTGTGCTGTTTCTCAGTCTCCTACTCATTCCCCACCACTCAGCTCAGGTGTCCTCTCTCAGGAAGGTTTCCAGAAGCCACGGTGCTGGGCAAAGAACCCTCATCAGTGCATCTTAAAATCAACCACTGAGCATGTCCTCCCTGAAGGGGACAGATGTTCCTTTTTGTTTGAGCCCTCAAGTTGATCCAAGCTCTAACACAAAGTAAGTGCTCAGTTAATCCTTTTTAAATGAAGATAAGCAAAAAAATAACCAAGGTTCCAGAGACCAGATTTCTAATCCAAACATATCAAGAAGAAAAGAAGGATTTTATGAAACTCCAGCTTCTTCATCCTGAAATGACCACAGTCTAGCTCCAGACAGCTGGGACCTGTCTGCACACAGACCCTGCTTGGATTCCTTCCCCCACCTCCTGCTCATCTCTGAGCCAAACAGCTCTTGATGCCACTGGATCTGCCTTATACACCTTGAAGTACTCCTGGACCAACCACAAAGGCCCAAGTTGCATCCTTCATCTCCCTTCTCACTTCTGGTCTGGTGGGTGGGTGGTGGTGGGGGGATGAGTCTTTTTGGCTGACAGGAAAAGCAAGTTGATGAAGAACAGAACCATCAAGCCAGAGTCAATGACCCTGCCCTCCTAGAACCTCTAATAATTGGCTCTTTGAGGCGAGCCTTTTCTTATTCCTGGAAGATAAACTGCTTTATCAGATTAGGGTATCACGGGATTTTAACCAGGAGCAAAGCATGCTGGGAACTCAGCCACAGGAGCTGGTGTGGAGAGGAAGGAAGCTTGAGGAAAGAGGGATGACAGGTGGGGGTCATACAAATATGCTCATAGCCACGTATTTCAAGGATGGGCTATTTCTAAGGTTTTTAGGGTCTGGTATGTGAGGGGCAGCTGATTGTTCTCTGGTTGGCTGGAGCTTTAGTCTGCACCTGAGAGACCTGCCTGAGCCAAAGGAGTAATGGTCAGACACTGGAAAGCAAGATCAGCAACCTGAGTGGTGCTAATTCCATCCTTGTGTGGAGAGATCGGGAGAGGAGTGAGATTCCAGCATCTGTGAAGAGCAGCTGGAAGTAAAAGAAGGTGCCCAAGGCCTTTGGAAGAAGTGAGAATCAGAATGTTAGTAAAGATGAACGGAATCATGAGAAGCTTAGGGGTAGATAGAAAGGACCCTGAGGGAGATGGCGAAGGGACACTGGGAGAGAGGAGAAAATGTCATGGTCCAAGTGCTCCCAAAGCACCAGGTCCTGGATGGGGGTTGTAGTGGGGAAACGGGGGTAGGGAGAGGTTGGCGCCTTGTCTGGAGACACAGGAAGCTAATACCTAGCCAGAGTGCCCTCTCAGTGAGGAATGCATGAAATCAGGCCCCAGTGGCGGATGGAATAAAAAAGGAAAGCAGGTTTGTTCAAGATGTCTGCAGACAGGAGCCTTATAGCATGTCCCTACCTCCTAAGAAGAGGCTGGGGAGGTGGTATGCCTTGCATTTTCTCTGTGTATCCATATACACAGAGAAAATACACATGCACACACACAAGCATGCATGCATACATAAACACGAGTCCACATACATGTGTGCATAAAGTTTTGAACATGCAAAAGTACAGAAAACAGCTTAATGAATCCTCTTGTATATTCCCTCAGCTTCAGCAATTATCCATGAGGGTGAATCTTGCCTGGATTTTTTTCTTTTTCTTTTTAAAGTAAATTCCAGGCCACATATCATTTTATAAGTTTTAGGTCTGAAAATCTTAAAGAGTCCCCCTCCTTTTTTTTTTCTTCCTTTTTGTCATGCTGGGGATCAAACCCAGGGCCTCAGTTTACAAGCAAGTGATCTACTACTGAGCTATACCCCCAGCCAGGACCTTCCCTTTTAAAACTTAACCTTGATGTCATTACCAGACCCTCAGATTCCTTCACAGGAGTTAGTTAACATCATCAAACATACAGTCCGAGCTCACATTTCCCAGAGTGGCCTCTAAAAGTTATTTCTTCCTCCAGTTCATTTAGTCTGGATCTAAACAGTATGCCTATATCATAATGAGTTAAAATCCCTTTCCTTTTTTCTTTTAATCCCTACCGCCACTACCCATTTTTTTCCGGTAATCTTACCACTATTTTGTTTATTGAAACATGGGTCAAGATAAAGACTTTCCCATTCTAGATTTTGCTGGTAGTGTCTCTGTGGGGTGAGTTGGCTTGTTCCTCATTCTCTACATTTCTTGTAAGCTCATAGTCAGATTCAGTTGGACTCTCCCTGCAGGCCAACTTCACAAGTATGGGTGTGCTCTTCACTGGGAGGAGGCTGATATCTGGTTGTCCTGCTTGGAAAACTATGATATCCTGCTTCTATCATTCCTTCTGCACCTATAGGCTGGAATGTGTTTATAAGGAGAAACCTCCCTCATTAAGTATTTGATTATCTCAAAGTATTATTCATGTAGGAGGCAGGAAATGTGTTTGTTTCTTTCCCTTTACTTTGAAATGATGAATTGGCCTCTAGAACTTTCTAGAGGTAGTCAATAAGAATTTATTTTCATTTAGGATTGTGAATTTATGAATATAAATATATTCAATGTATTTCAAGGATGGGCTATTTTTACAAGGTTTTTAGGGTCTGATGTAAGAACGGTTTCTCAATGCAGGGAAGCTGATTCGATTGGGCAGGTTTGTCATCTAGCAGTTGAGGATTGGTGGCCACATCAAGGAGTGGGTTTAGTGAGCCTGGAGGAGCAGAGTGGTGTGGTAACCCAGCCTAGAGAATTATGATTCTGAGGAGGAGTCATCGTCCTGATAAGAGCCATCTGAGTGGTCAATCTATTGCTCCAACAAATAGGTTTTTAGGAAATTCCTAAAACAATAAAAGTACTTGAAATGTCTTCCCAATTCACAAGTGAAATAGTGTGCTGGCTCTCCCTCCTTCCACCTACCTACCTACTTACCTCTCCCACCCCCTTCTTTCTTTCTCTAAGTTTTGAAATGGATTTTTTTTCTTTTTTTATTGTTGGTTGTTCAAAACATTACATAGTTCTTGATATATCATATTTCACAATTTGATTCAAGTGGGTTATGAACTCCCATTTTTACCCCGTATACAGATTGCTGAACCACATTATTTACACTTCCATTTTGATTTACATATTGCCATTCTAGTGTCTGTTGTATTCTGCTGCCTTTCTTATCCTGTACTATCCCCCCTCCCCTCCCCTCCCCTTCCCTCTACTCTCTCTACCCCCTATACTGTAAATCTTTTCTTCCACTTGTATTATTCTTCCCTTACCCCTCACTTCCTCTTGTATGTAATTTTGTATAACCCTGAGGATCACCTTTCATTTCCATGCAATTTCCCTTCTCTCTCCCTTTCCCTCGCACCTCTCATCCCTGTTTAATGTTAATCTTCTTCTCATGCTCTTCGTCCCTACTCTGTCCTTAGTTACTCCCCTTATATCAAAGAAGACATTTGGCATTTGTGTTTTAGGGATTGGCTAGCTTCACTTAGCATAATCTGCTCTAATGCCATCCATTTCCCTCCAAATTCTATGATTTTGTCATTTTTTTCATGCAGAGTAAATACTCCATTGTGTATAAATGCCACATTTTTTTTATCCATTCATCTATTGAAGGGCATCTAGGTTGGTTCCACAATCTTGCTATTGTGAATTGTGCTGCTATTAAACCAGTGACTCTTCATCTAACAGAAGAAAAAGTAGGCCCTAATCTTCATCATGGGGAATTAGGCCCCAACTTCCTTAATAAGACCCCTATAGCACAAAAGTTAAAACCAAGAACCAATAAATGGGATGGAATCAGACTAAAAAGTTTATTTTCAGCAAAACAAATAATCCATAGGGTTAATATGAGGCTGAAATAAGAAGCACTCAGAAAAGCATCTGAAACATAAGGCTCTGAGAATGTAAACTATTATTAGTATTTTTATTTCTGCTATATGTTTCACGTATTTCAACTATTATACTTTCTTTTAATTTCTTCCCTCACAGTCTTTTCTTGCCTTTATTGGATAGATTTTTCTTCTGCTGCTTTAAAAGTTAAGTGTTCTGCCAGACACGGTGGTGCATGCCTATAATCCCTGTTACTCAGGAGGCTGAGGCAGGAAGATCACAATTTCAAGGTCAGCCTCAACATTTCAAGGATGTCCTAAGCAACTTAACAAGACCCTGGCAAAAAAAAAAAGAAGAAGAAGAAGAAGAAGAAGAAGAAGAAGAAGAAGAAGAAGAAGAAGAAGAAGAAGAAGAGGGGAGGCTAAGAATCTGATTCAGTGGTTAAGTGTACCTGGGTTCAATCTCCAATACCAAAAATAAAACAAATAAACCTTAAAAAAAAAAGTTAAATATTCAAAAGTGGGCACAGTGGCACACACCTGTAATCCCAGCTACTTGGGAGACTGAGGCAGGAGAATTGCAAGTTCTAGGCCAGCCTGGTAAACTTAGTAGGTCTCTATCTCAAAACAAAATTTTCAAAAAGAGTTGGGGATATAGCTCAGAGGTAGTATACTCCTAGGTCCAATCCCCAGATTTCTCCCACAAGAAAACACACACACACACACATACACACTCTCACATTCTCCATATATAGATTATATATGTATATAGATTATATACATGTATACCCATATAGATTATATATAATCTATTTTTTCTTTTTATGGAGTTACCCTTAAAATCTAAATTTATAAATATTAAATATTCATTTCTATCAATGTTTTAAAATGATCTATAGTCTCATCTTCCTCCTAAATAAGATAGTAGTCTAACCTAGTACTAGTCAAAGAAAGTACCTTTCTAGGATGAAACAAGGGTTTGAGTGTGAATACAAATCAACACACCCTTTCTTCATAGCAAGAATGTATTGCTATAAAAATAACGTCCAGTGAACCGGAGTTTGCTATGACATAGCCGATTTGTGTCTGGTACCAGCTCCTTATCTCATGGAGAACCATTAACACATACCTGGTGAACCACCCTGTAAGTAGCACTTCTTTAAACCACTGAGGTGTTGCTGTGGCCTTCACTTCTCTCTGAATCCCATACCCTGCACAATATTAGTGCTGCCTAGGATTTTAGTTCTGGGTTGTTATGGATATACTCTTCTTTGTTTCTAAACAATTTTTTTTTTAGTTTAGAAAAGCCCATTCTAATAAAAACAGTGTACCTACAATAAAATGCACCCCTTATGGTGTCTAATTCTGTAAATTTTGACAGATACCACTGGGTAATCACTACATGATAGATTATTTCCATCACTTCAGAAAGTTCCCTCAGGCTCCTCACCCCAGCATCTGACAAGCACTGATCTATTTTCTATCCCTGTACTTTTGCCTTTTTCAGAATGTCACAAAAGTGGGAATCATAGAATTGTTTACTACACCTGGCTTCTTTCATTTGACATGCTTTTGAGACCTACCCGTTTCGCTGCCTATATGTTTGTTCCTTTCTTATGCTGAAAGGCATTCCATCCTACAGAGGTCTCACAGTCTGTGCCATTCACCAATTCCTGCATATTTGTGTTGTTCCTAGTTTTTTATATATATAACTATGAATAAAGCTCCTAGCCTTTCTTCTAAGACAACAGTAAATTTATCCTGAATATTGTGTCGCTCTCTTGCTATATCTATAGTTTCATCCCAAGTTTGTTTTTTCTTCTTGTCTGATTACTTCCTCCAAGAATATCCTCCAACTGGGTCTTCATATGAATATTTTTATTATGTCCTTACATTTCATAGTAGAAGATTATATGTATAATAGAAAATAATGCATTCAAAATTATCATTATTATGCATAAATATTTTTATATGTAAAATATATATGGGGGCTGGGGATGTGGCTCAAGGGTAGCGCCATGCGACGGGCGCTGGGTTCGATCCTCAGCACTACATAAAAATAAAATAAAGATGTTGTGTCCACAGAATATTAAAAAATAAGTATTAAAAAATTCTCTCTCTCTCTTAAAAAAAGATATGTGTGTGTGTGTGTGTGTAGATAGATAGATAGATAGAGTGTGCCCTTTCCATATGATACTGATTTCTTTCTTTCAACTTCAGAATTTATCTCCAGTATATATTCAAGTATTTTCTCCTCTTCACTTTCTTATCACTCCTTTTCTGTTCTACATCTATCCTGGATACATTGGAAAATTTTCAAATGAGCTACCTTATTCAAACTCTGAAGAGTTGTTGAAACTGTTCTTCCAATTACTAATTCATCTTCAGTTGCATCTATTCTACTATTTGTTCCACATTATTAATAAATCAAAGTAATAAACAGTCATTCTAATCATTATATTCTTCATGCCTAATATCTGTTTGGTTTAGTTTCCTGGTATTTTTTCCTGCCTCATATTGCTATTATCGTATGTCATCTCCTTAAAGATATTTATTGTGTATTTACAACTCTGGGTCCATTTGTTCAGTTTCTGGTAGATTAATGTTATTCAGCTGTGACATTTTAATAGTGGTGATCCTTGTCTACTTGTTTGTCCTGTGAATTTGTGTCCCCCTGGATGTTCAGCTACCTCTGTCTGATAAAATGCATCCAGGGACACCCATTGAGTTTGGAGGTGGAAGTGGCAATGAGCACAGAAAAAAGTTTCTGGATCTGCAGTTGGATTTCTTTTCTTTTCTTTTTTAACTTAGGTTTATTTATCTATTTTAACTCTGCTCCTTAATTTAAAAAAAAAAAGCTTGTACTAGAATATTCTAAACAACTGAGGGTGTGCTAAATTTTGTAAATTCAGTCTCATACCTAGTGATCCTCAGCTTGTATTAATTAGGAAAGTAAAACACAAATGAAATCATTGTCCTTGTATTATGCAAAAATATATACATTTTTCTTCACCTTCCCATGCAAATAACTTGTATAAACATTATGATAGATATACAGACAAGGAATCATACATTTCACCAAATCATTTTTGCATTTATTACTATAATCACTGACAATTTAGGGAATATCAGTTTAAATATTTGTAAATACTCAGGAATTTAGTATCTCTATGCTTTTTATTTTTTTCCATTCAGTTTGGCATTGTATAGATATTGTACAAGTCACATTTATATATTAATATTAATCAATATAACCCTTTTTTCCATACCATAGCAATACTGAGTACATTTTCAGTTTATAATGTTTAATTAAATAAGCACACTAACTCTTTAACAGTTAAATTTATACTTTATAGAAGACATGAATGGTGTACATATACTTTGTACACAACCAGAAATATGAAAAAATGTGCTCTCTATGTGTAATATGAATTGTAATGCATTGTGCTGTCATATATAACAAATTAGAATAAAAAATGAAATTAAAAAATAATAATACAAATAGCCAAAGAAAGCAAAATGACCTGAGGCCAGCAGTCAGTACCTTTATATGCAAAGTAATTAGTTAGCTTAGGAATGGGAAGAAAGAACTCAAGGCTCAATGAGTTTTTAATTATGAGAAAAACAAGGGTCATATTGGTAAAAAGACCTGGCCTTGGAGAGCTACTGAAACTGCCTTCCAGAGACTCGTCCACCATTTTTCTAAATTATAACTTTATTCAGCATTTTATATGTCTCATGTCTGTTCCATTTCTGGCTGAATACCAGAGCTATAGACAAATGAGCAAACTAAGTTTGAATGATCTACTAAGAAACTTTTGGTTTCTATAGATTTGACATTGGTTGTACCTGTTAGGTCGGTGGTGGCGACTTAATGGCGACTTAGTGGCAACTTAGAACAAAGCAGCCTGCACAGGAAAAGAACATCAATCAGATGCCAGCGGAAACACCTGTCAATCAGCCAGATCTCCTGACTAATGCCTGTCAATCAGCAGGACCCCCTGGCCAATCCTGGAGTTCAGCCAACTCCCCTGACCAACTCCAAGGGGGCAAGAGACCCTAGAAACACCTTTTCCTGTCCCAAGCCCTTCCCTTCCTGCTGTAAGCCCCATAAAAGTCCAGTCCCCTGGAGCTTCCATGTGGTTTCTCCTCACACCCTTCTCCTGTTCTCTCTGTGGGTCTGATCCAATTCCGCCTGGGAGTGATATCTCAATAAAGCCTCCCCCGCCTGATCTGACAGTAACCATTTATGACAAACCAAGACAAATATCTCTGATACAAATATATGTCAATGTGAAAAGCATACATCTTAAGAACTACAATTTACCTTTCAAGAATATATATTTACAACCCAGTAAAAATGGACACAAATTAAGTAAATATATTACTACAAGAATGTTTTAATAATAGCTGTCTTTAAATCTAATCTAGCTCAACTGGCAAGTTTTGAAAGAAGCACAATATAATAAGTCTCATATAATAAAAATAAAATTTGGACTGTAAGTTTATTTGAAGGAAAAAACTTCATTTCCAAGAAATGCAGTTAGATTTCTGATGCAGCTTAGTGGCAGGCCGCATGCTTAAAGTGTGTCAGGCCCTAGGTTCAATCCCCAGTGCTCGCTTGCTAGCATTCATTCTCTCTCTCTCTCTCTCTCTCTCTCACACACACACACACACACACACACACACTCGAAGAAGCCACACTGAAAGTAAACAATAATCTAGCAGCCCTGAGGGCTTGGAGGAAGGACACAAGTGTTGAGTGGAGAAAGGGGGACAGGGAGAGGCGATCATCTACAGTTGTTTTTATTAATCCTCACCCCAGCAGCACTTCTCTGCTGATCTGGATGTGACCCGGAAAACTGCCCTGCCCTCCCTTGCTTCAGGGGTTGCTGATATTTCAACTGTAAAGTCAGGCAAAGATCAACCCGATGCAATGCAGGGAGAGGTGAGGCCGGAATCTAAAATACTTGGTCCCAGCCGCCTCCCACACACTCAAGAATTAAGGCAGTCTCCAGGCTCTGCAGGTTCGGTTCTCACTGTAGTACTCGGAACCGGCGAATCTCTAGGGTGGACAGTGGGGAGACAGCCTGGCAGCCTCGGGATACACCGTCCTATAGAAACAGAAGCTGCAGGGGAGACACCGAAGTGTTGCTGGAGGAGCCACCTGGAGAGCCTGCCTCTTGGAGTGCTGAGTTCAGTTCTTGCCTCTCTACAACTTCCTAGCTGCATCTCCTCAAATTACAACACCGCTCTTCTGTGCCTCCGTTTTCCTCACCTGTAGATTGGGGGTAACAATAGCTTCCGCCTGGTGGTTATTGAAGAATGCCTGTAAAGCGGGCACAGCAGAATATGGCACACAGTAATTGCTGCTCACCTGTCACACACCGCTCTAACTTCCCCACCCCGCAGGACAATGAGGTGAGACTTCACTTCCTGCTCACTGCCGTGGCAGAGCACCTACATCAGGCCGCAGGAGGGCCCGCCCTGGGTCGTGGCGCGGCAGGCTCTGCCCCAGCCGTGGCGCTTGCAGAGGTTAGGCGACATCCTGGGCGCCGCTGCCGCGCAGGTGGTTGATCTGGCCGGCACGAGGTGTCCTGGACCTCTTCTCCAAACAGGGCAGGACGCCGGCCAACAGCGGAAAGAGCTAAGCAGGAAATCAAGGCAGAGAAAGGGCGGATCTCAACCCAGGGCCGCGGGGGAAGGCGCCCAGGGCCCAGCGCAGGGCGCGCGGAGGCGGCCGCTGTGCAGCACTGCGCCCTCCGCCCCTCCTCGGCGGACCGGCCGGGGCGTCGGGGCTCTGCGCGCACTGCGGCCGCGGCCGCTCGGAGTCCCCAACCCAGCCGCCGAAGACACGATGCAGTGCCTGGGTGCCGAGTACCTGGTGAGTGCCTGCAACTTTGGCTCTCGGCTTAGAACCCGGAGGGAGGAGTTGAGGCTGATTCCTGCAGGCACCTGCCACCTGCCCTGCCGGGACACTGCTGCCCCCAACCCTCGGGGATAAGCCTCTGGTCAGGCACCTCCAAACCCCGAGGGCCCCTGGCCAGGAGGACTCTGGGTCCCCACGCAGGTGCTGGGGCAGAGATGAAGGAGACTCTGGCCGCGGGGTGGGACAGGGGGACTGTGGTCAGGTGCACCTCCAGGTAAGAACTTGGCTGCTGGGGATTTAACATCCGCTCTGGGACGTTGGGTGTCTACCTGGTTGTTTATTCTTTTTCTCACCTCTCCTTTTTTTTTTTTTTTTTTTTTTTTTTTCTGGAAGGTTTCTGAAGAAAGAGCTCCCAGGCCAAGAGAGTGGCGACCCCAGATTTATAGGAAATGCACAGATACAGCATGGCTATTCCTGTTCTTTTTCTTCTGGACCGGTTTGGTAAGCGTAGCTGCTTGGCAGGGAAGAGGCCAATGTGTGTGTTCCGAAATAAAAGTGCCTCAAACGTTAATTGCTTAAAGTTTATGCTTCAATGAAAAACTTATGTCATTAGCCCAGAATGAACCTTAGTTCTGGGGAATTCTTGTCTGGCACTTGCTGTGAAATCTGTCTTGCTGCAGGCTCCACTGGTTAACTCCATTAGGAAACTGAGAATCAGAGTTTGCTCTGGGATCATTGTGTAGTAAGGCCAGTGAGAATTATCTGAGCTCTCTGGAAGTTCTCTTAGTGTCTGTCAAACCCCTAAATCAAATATTCCTCAAGCTTTTGCTAGCCTCTAACAAAGGCAAATCCAGAGAGAGCCTAGAAACTCTGAAATGCATACACACTCTTGGTATATTGTGTTTAGTATCTCAGAATGGGCCCTTTAGGTAAGTAGGTAATAACTGTTCCCACTCTAGTTTCCAGGTAGTTGCTGGTAGACCTTATCTGGCTGTGCCATGTTAGTCCTAAGAGAGTCTCTTGGAAGCTGAACCTTGACACATTTATACTTATTTTAGAGTTGTAAATGCAGCAGAAAAAGTCTCACTCAACTTTTTTTCAAAGGCCATGTTCTTGAAATTTTCCATGCCAGGTTGAGGCAGGCTATTTGCTGCATGGTAAATGATTAATTTATAAAACCTGATAATAACTACCAGTTAGTAACTATCTTTGTTGAAAGAGTTCAATTAGAATAGACCCTAAAATATCATGTTCATTGTTCTAAGTAAGTAAAGCGTTCATGTGTTCACTTGTTGACTTTGCAGACTGGTTTCACAGAGCCAGACTGGATTACAGGTACAGTGGCAGGTTGGCCTGAAAGGCATACCACTTTTATGTTGCTGCTGATGCTGTTTATACCATGGCCTTGAGGAGCTGAGAGAGGCAGTGCACCTACAACACATTCTGCCTCCCTTCCCCACAGATGGCAGGTGCTTTTATCTGGATCTGCTATTGTATCCGTGCAGGGAGCAGCTGCCCTGCCTTGTCCCTGGCAGCTTTGACCTTGGACTGCTATTGTCATTTAGCGATCTTCCCTAACCCCTCTATGGTTCAAAGCTAATACATCCCTTCCAAATCTCAGCCCAACAACTGTCTGTGGGAAGGATTTATAGATGGTCCACTACAGCCTGAAGAATTATGAACCAGCTGAAACATGACATGAAGCTGGAAAGTGCTTTAAAATTACACTGTATTTGCAGAATAAATCTGAAGGTTTCCATATATCCAAGTTCTCTTCACTGAGTTCAGATTTAATAGGGAGAGTCCTTTCTTAGTTGACTTTTTGTAGCTTCTGCAACATTTTTAGCCACAGAACATATTTAAAATACAGAAAAAGGGTCCCCCCCCCCCCGTCTTTGCGGATCTGCTTCTTGTCTTGTGACAGATGTTCTAACGGGTGATATACTGGACAGGATTATTATTGATAGTGCTGCCTTGAGTTTGGGCTAGACAATGAAGGCTTGGGGGAAGATGTCTGCATTACAACTATAGTCTCTTGCAGATAGGAAAAGCACCAGCTAGTGCTTATGTTTGCATAAAATACACAGAACAGAACATCTCAAACTCTGGGTCAACTCTGCTTCTACTTGCCTCCCCATGATACCCTCCAACCTTGTCCTTTTCTATTCATATTTCAAGTTTCCATTTCTCTAATATCCCCATCCACATTGACAGTAACCTCCTTGGTGGTCACAACCTCCTGTATCACCTCTCAAGTGCAATTGCACATGTATGTTTGCAATTAGAACAATGATGGTTTAGGGTACGAGTTGTGTTATGGCAGGGACTCAGGAAAACTCAAATCCTATTCCTACTTCCTCCTAAAAACTTTCCATTCCTCCCCACAAGCTTTCCAATGGAGAGATCACATACACCTTCATGGCAAATGAAAAATGTCACTTCGTAATTAGGTCTCTAGTGAGCTGTGTAGAAGTATAAAACCCTTCTCTTCCCCCTGAGCCCAAATGCAATCAGGACCTTATTTGCTGTGCTGCAAGTCAGAAGGACAGGAGGTGGGCATGTCATTGCTGGGTAAGCTTACCATGCCAGCTTTGTGGGCACAGAGTCATCTCTATATCCACAGCCTTTAAATGAGTGAGACCCTGTCTACTAGTAAGGGGACCTACTCATTCTCAATGAATGACCTATTCATTCTCAAATGTGGTCTCATAGATCATGGAGGACCCTGGAAAGTGGGGAGCAGGAAGCTCAAGGTTTGTAGTTGAAAAGTCCTACTCTTTTCTAGGCTGAGTTTCTTTTTACTTTATTTTTTATTACTTCTAATTCGTTTTACATGGCATAGAATGCATTTTGACCATCATACATAAATGGAGTATAACTTCTCATTCTTCTGGTTGTACATGATGTAGAGTTACACCTTTTCTGTGTAATCATATATGCACATAGGGTAATTATGTCCAGTTCATTCTACTGTCATTCCTACTCCCACACACCTCCCTCTTTTTACTCCCCTCTGTCTAATCCAAAGTATCTCTATTCTTCCCTAGCCGCCCCACTTTATTATGAATTAGCATCCACATATTAGAGAAAACATCTGACTTTTGGTTCTTTGGGATTGGCTTATTTTGCTTAGCATGATATTCTCCAGTCCCATCCATTTACTGGCGAGTGCCATAATTTCATTCTTCTTTAAGGCTGAGTAATATTCTATTGTGTATATGTACCACATTTTCTTTATCCATTCAAATATCTGTTGAAGGGCTCCTAGGCTAGTTCCATAGCTTAGCTATAGTGAATTGAGCTGCTATAAACATTGATATACTATAAATTGTATTACTGATGTTAAGTCCTTTGGGTATAAACCAAGGAGTGGGATAGTTGGGTCAAATGGTGGTTCCATTCCAAGTTTTCTGTAGAATCTTCATACTGCTTTCCAGAGTGGTTGCACCAATTTTCAGTCCCACTGGCAATGTAAGAGTGTACCTTTTCCCCCATATCCTCTAAGCTGAGTTTCTTGAGGACAGGGACTATGTTTTATTCATCCTTAGATACTCCAACAGAGTCTCTGGCACACACTTGACACTTAAAGAATGTTTGGTACTTTTACTTCCAAATTAGTATTGAAAGCAGAATATCTGAAATGTATTTGACTTTGGATGCCCCTTTGGAACATATCTCCATATGGTATGTTACTGAGTGGTATACTCTATACTCGGTCCCGCAATGAGCTTGTTTGCATCAAATACTAAACAGTATTCTAAATAGGTGTTGTATTTTGGGAAACTAGCAACACTAAATTTGTGTTCCAGGAAGAAACATATTCAATATTGGCAGAAGGCCTGGTAATGCATATCAATGAATAGTTTGAACTGAAATTTCAAATATTCCACATTCACTATAAAATTAGATAAAAATGAACATCAAGCCTGGCATGAAGGCCTCAAGCCTATAGTCCCAGCTATGGTAGGAGAACTTCAAGTTGGAAGTCACCCTTAGCAACTTAGTGAAACTCTCAGCAACTTTGCAAGACTCTGTCTTAAAATAAAATTTAAAAATTAAAGGACTGTGCATGTAGCTCAGTGGTCAAGTTCCCCTGGTTTCAATCCCCAGTACAAAAAAAAAAAAAAAAGACTATTGATTGCAAGATGTTGTGTCCAACAGAATTCCTGAAATTCTTTTTTTCTTAAGTTCTCTATTTTGTGAATTTAAGCAGTTACTCCAAAACACTTTTTTTAAGGCAGAGTCTTCTTGTAAATAATATTTTAATCTACTTCAACTGTAACCTTTACAGAGATCACTAAAAGACCCCCCACCACCACCAATTTGTTTTTAAGAAGAAAGGAAGAAAACTTGGGGGAAATAATGAGCCTGGCCTTGATGCACTTAGATAAACCAAAAATCTCGAGGAAAAAAAAAAATTTTTTTTTTTGTCCCAATGAAATGTGTCAGAAACCAAAAATTGACAGATTCCTGAAGAAAGTCAGAAGGTGAAGAGGTAAGAAAATGGAGAGGAATCCACATGTTTCAGGTTGCTACCCCCCCACACACACCTAACCTGCTAAAACCCAGATTCAAATGGCAGGATACTAAGCAGATTCAGTTGTTGCTTCTCAAAGAGGGAATTTCTGGGGAGCTGGAGAGATTTGTGTTTTACCTGGTTCCATCTTCAGGGACACAGGGACAGTGTCTTGCATCCTGTGGGCAGGCCCTCACGTACCCCTGGGCTTTTCTAGATGTTCATCATGGGCTACTCGGCAGTGGCTGGAGCCACAGCAAGACTCCTGTTCGGCTATGACAGCTTTGGCAACGTGTGCGGCAAGAGGAACTCCCCAGTGGAAGGGGCCCCTCTTTCAGGGCAAGACATGACCCTAAAAAAGTAAGTGTCGGAGTTAAGTCCCCAACCAGTAGAGGGACTGTGTTTCAAAGCTGTACACATTTGTCTGGGAAATTAGAGTTTGGAAACTGGTTTTCTGGTCAAAACTGTCAGCCCCTCTCATTAGCAGGAGGGTCGTGTGTGTGTGTGTGTGTGTGTGTGTGTGTGTGTGTGTGTGTGCAGCTGTGCCGTCCCAGGTGCAGCTTCAACCTCTGCTGCTTTTCAGCTCTGTGGCCTTGGGCAGAATCCTTAGCCTCTCTGAGCCCAGTTTGTAATTATTATACCCACCTCACAGCTTGTCTAAGGATAACTGCAATAGCTAGGGAACAATAAAGGTTGTTGCCGTTATTATCCATAATGTAATAGAATCACTAAAAGGAAGGGGATTCCACTTAAGAGGTAGCTAAAGTAGTCATTCTCAGAAACAGGAAAAGCATGGTTTCCAGGGGAGGAGAAGGGAGAATGGGGAGTTACTGTCTATTGGGAACAGAGTTTCCATTTTGCCAGAAGGAAAGAGGTCTGTGATGGACGGTGGGGATGGCAACACGTGGTGGCCACACAGTGAATGTACTTAATGCCACCCACCTGACTTAAAATGACCAAGATGGTAAATTCTATGTCTATTTTAACACAATTTAAAAATTTTTAAAAACAAAATATCTATTTTCCAAACACCCAGGAGATGGGTCCCCCTTCTCTTTGTGCACCACCTCCCTTCCTGCCATCCTTAGCTGGAGGGAAAGTGGCTTCTGAGACCCTTTCTCAAGGCCTCTCCCATAGCAGACAGACTACAGGGCTCTTCCTTTGACATTCCTGATTTCAGCAGCCTGGATATGTGTTAGACAGTGGCCCAAGAGCTGCCACTGCCTGCAAATGAACCATGAATGGTAATACCAGTTTTTTGTTGTTGTTTTGTTTTGTTTGGGGCTGGGGATTGAACCCAGGGGCACTTGACCAGTGAGCCACACCCCAGCTTTTTTTTTTCCTTAGTTTAGAGACAGGGTCTTTCTAAGTTGCTTAGAGCCCCCCTAAATTACTGAGGCTGACTTTGAACTTGTGATCTTCCTGCCTCAGCCTCTTGAGCCACTGAGATTACAGGTATGCACCAGATTGCTGGGCCTAATTTTGTTCTTTGCCCTATCTTACCCAGCCGCTGGGTAGCTGTAGGCAGGGTCTTCTAAATGTCCTGGCTCTTAAAATGCGCTTAGTTCCCAACATTGGCCACTTTCTCCTTTCCATTTGTCACTTCCCTGTATTCTGTGTTCAGCTGTTCTCTGGGGTTTATTTGAACACTCTTGGGCGGGATATAGTTGACAGGGATGCCAGTGAGTAATTTATGCATCCATATCTGGCAATCTATGGGCAGTTTAACTAATGCCTTCTCTCCCTCAGGTACCTCCCAGAATTATGCCATGAAAATGCTAAATCTGGAGAAGGAAAGTTTTGTTAACATTTGAGTATGGTTCACAAGCTGTGCTACTATGTAGATGACCCCTGATTGGCATAATATACATTCAGTGATGCTGAAGCATTTGATTAAAAGTTTGCCTTATTAATTCTCATAGTTGGCAGTATGTAGATACTTTTTAAAGTCTATAGTTAGATCCAATGAGAGGCCATGCTCTAAGACATGCTTCTGCTTCATTTGTCTCCTTAGACATGTGTTCTTTATGAATTCCTGCAAACCGGATATCAAAGATAGGAAGCTTGGTTCCACTGCCCTCTGCGTGTCCAGCTGTCCTGAAGAGCAGCTCAACACCTTGGAAGAGGTTCAGCTCTTTGCAAACACCAGTGGTAGGCACCAAGGGGCAAGTTTGCTCTCCCTGCCACACCTTCCCACAGTGGAGTAAACTGTGAGGACCTAGATGGGGTAATTTAGCCTGACCCTGCTTTCTCTGGAAAGCTACTTCTTTGGAGGTGCCTCATCTTGTGTGGAAAAGGACTTAAACATTTTCTCATGAGCTTATTCAATTTCATTCCAGCCTCTCTGGATTTATGAAACCTAGGCTGTTTGGCGCCTGCTCCCTGCTCCCTGCAGCAAAGTGGTCTTCCACAGAGAGCACAAAAGAGACAGCAGACTCTTTTTTTAAATTATATCTTTTATTAAAAGTTTTATTTTTCGTGGTACTGAGGATTGAACCCATAAGCACTCTCCCACAAAACTACATCCCCAGACTTTTTATTATGAGATGCAGTCTAAGTTGTTGAGGCTGACCTTGAGCTTGCAATCCTCCTGATGAACATCTAGAAACTTGCAAGCCTCTGGAGTTGCTGGGAGTATAAGCATGTACCACTACCACCTGAGAGACAGCAGATTCTTAAGGCCTGAGGCTTCAGGTCGAATTGACTACAAGTTGGTTCTTTGATGAAATTGTTAGGGCCGGTAGATACTTTTGTTGACTCGTTGAATAATCATAAACTGTACCAAAAGCATTCATGTAGCTGAAATACTTGCTCTGGACTCACTGGTTCAGATTTTTGTTTTAAGAATTAAACAAAGGAAGGAAAAGGAATGTGAGGCAGCCCACTGCAAATTTTATCTGCCTAAGAAATACAATGCCAGATTTTAAAAAAATTATTTGCAAAGCCAAATTAAAAATATCAAGCTCCTGCAATAAATTATCTTCAAATATCCTTCAAATCATTTTAGTACCAATCATTTAATGTTTAGTTTTAAATTTGTGGTTTTGAAGAGAGAGAGAAAAGAGGCCCTAACTCAATCTAAAATTGTGTTTATTCATTTTGTTTTTAAGTCACCTGGTTCCTAAATCCAGGTAATGTATTCCATCTCCTTCTGGCTTGGCAAAATGCTGTGATTTCTTTAGTGGTTTCAACCAGGAAAATGGGTCTAATATAGGAAAATAGTACTGTCTGTGTCTTCTGCTTTCAGGGTCTTTCCTGTGCATCTATAACTTGAATTCCTTCAACTACACCCGGAATCCAAATGCAAACTCACTATGCCCCAGGCTACCAGTTCCTCCAAGGTAAAATCTTCTGTACTTCTTTATGTATCAACAATAGCTATCAGGTACTTGTCTTCTACTCTTCTAGGCATGTTTTGTAGAAAACATGAAGGACATATTGAGTAAGCTCTTGCAGGGAGCTTAAGGTCCACAGAAGGCCAGGGACAAACAAGGAGGGATCATTTGCAACACACACAATGGACAATGTACTAGTAACCAGGATAAATAAGGAGAAAATTTAGCAAACAATAAAGATATATGTATATATAGTCTTCCAACAACACCCTACAGCTAGCCATATATATAATATAAATAATACGTAATTTATTACCAAATGAGTGATTTTTATGAAGTAGTTGGTATGTGTTGTTTCTTTTATTGCAAAGTAAAAACATGAACTTGTGCTTTTTCATGCAGCTACACATTGTTCATTTTGTTTTTTGTTTTGTTTTTTGGGGGGTGGTTTTTGGTAGTGGGGATTGAACCCAGAGGTGCTTAACCACTGAGCCCTTTTTATATTTAATTTTGAGACAGGGTCTTGCTAAGTTGCTTAGGGCCTCGCTAAATTGCTGAGGCTGGCTTTGAACTCACAATCCTGCCTCAGTCTCCCGAGCCTGTGCCACCACACCCAACTATTGTCGGTTTTTATAACTAGATTCCTCCACAAGAAACAGCCTGGGAGAGCAAGGCAGAGTGGGTTCCATATATTTCTTCTCAAGGATCTACTGGGTGAACTCCTTGCAGGTTTTATTCCTCCCTATCAACTGTGGCACATCGTAGGCAATTTACAAATATTTGTATAATCAAGTTGGTTGTAATGATGAAGTAGTGATTGCCAGGGCAAACCGGTTCACATTGACACCTTCACAAAGTCTAAAGGGGGAAATACAATTCATTATCACAGTTGGGCTACTGAGATTTGTTAATGGAGAACTTGGATTGGGTGTTGCTATCCTTTTGAAAAACATAAGTATATTTACAATGAGTAAGAACTGAGAAAAAATCCCTGAGAAATAATAATAATTTAAGTGAAGGACTTGTGCCAACTTTCCAGTAGTACAGTCTTTGTTAAACTCTTGGTTGGGACCCACATAAGTAAAATAATATATCACAACCCCAGTGTACCCATACCATCAAATTTACTTAGGTATAGAAAACAGAAATAGAGATCTTGCAGAATAAGACTTCCCCTGCATAGAATTCATAATAATAGTTTCTATTCTGCTGCACTTTAAAAAATAATTTATTGCATGATCTTATAAGTGTAAGTGAAGCTTGAAAAATGCTAATCTTGCAGGCATTCAAAAAATACTCAAATAGGTTTTAATTACATATGAGGCAGAATATAGTTAGCCATTTTGGTGACATTCTTTTCTTTTTATTTGTTCTTTTCAGGTATGCATGACAGTAGAGCGTATTTTGACATATTATACATACATGAAGTATAATTTCCCATTTCTATGGTTGTACTTGATCTGGAGTTACACTGGTTGTGTACTCATATATTATCATAGGAAAGTTATATCTGATTCATTCTACTCTCTTTCCTATTCTCATCCCCCATCCCTGCCCTTCATTCTCCTTTGTCTAATCCAATGAACTTCTATTCTTCTCCCCACCCCCTTATTTTGTATTAACATCCACATATCATAGAGAATATTCAGCCTTTGGTTTGTTGGGAATGGCTTATTTCACTTACCATGATATTCTCCAGTTCCATCCATCTACCATAATTTCATACCAAATGCCATAATTTCATTCTTATTTATGGCTGAGTAATATTCCATTGTGTAAATGTACCACGTTTTCCTTATCCATTCATCTGTTGAAGGGCACCTAGGTTGGTTCCATAGCTTAGCCATTGTGAGTTGTGCTGCTATAAACATTGATGTGGCTGTGTCACTGTAGTATGCTTATTGAAAGTCCTTTGGGTATAAACCAAGATGTAGGGTAACTGGGTTGAATGGTGGTTCCATTCTAAGTTTTCTAGGCAATCTCCATATTGCTTTCCATAGTGGTTGCACCAGTTTGCAGTCCCACCAGCAGTGTATGAGTGAACCTTTTTTCCTACATTCTTGCCAACATTTATTGTTACTTTTATTCTTGATAATTGCCATTCTGACTGGAGTGAGATGGGATCTCATCATTCTAAATGGAGAAAAATTAAAAGCATTTCCTCTAAAAACCAGAACTAGACCAGGATGCCCTCTTTCACCACTGCTGTTCAACATAGTCCTTGAAACCCTAGCCAGAGCAATTAGACAAAAGAAAGAAATTAAAGAGATACGAATAGGAAAAGAAGAGCCCAAATTATCCCTATTTGCCAATGACATAATTCTATATTTAGAAGACCCCCAAAAACTCCATCAGAAAGCTTCTAGAACTCATAAACAAATTCAGCAAAGTAGCAGGATATAAAATTAACACCTGTAAATCAATGATATTCACACACCAATGATGGATCAGCTGAAAGAGAAATCAGGAAAGCTATTGCATTCACAATAGCCTCAAAAAAAAAAAAAAGAAAAGAAAAGAAAAAAGAAAGAAAGAAAGAAGATACTTGGGAATCAACATCACAAAAGAGGTGAAAGACCTCTACAATGAAAACTACAGAACACTAAAGAAAGAAATTGAAGAAGACCTTAGACGATAGAAAGCTCTCCCATGTTCTTGGATAGGCAGAATTAATATTGTCAAAATGACCATACTAACAAAACATAATACAGATCAAATACAATTTCTCTTAAAATTCCAATGACATTCTTTAGAAAAAGTAGTCATGAAGTTCATTTGGAAAAATAAGAGGCACAGAATAACCAAAGCAAACCTTAGCAAGAAAAGTGGTGCAGGAGGCATCACAATACCAGACCTTAAATTATACTATAGAGCTATAGTAATAAAAAAGGCATGATATTGGCACCAAAACAGACATGAAGAAGACACAGAGACAAACCCACATAAATATGGTCATCTCATACTAGACAAAGGCACCATAAGTATACATTTGTGAAAAGATAGCCTCTTCAACAAATGGTGCTGGGAAAACTGGAAAGCTATATGTAATAGAATGGAATTGGTGGCATTCTTTTCTAAAATGAGTACTTGTGTTGTAGGTAACTGAAGGAAGCCATAATTATTTGCAGAAGAGAGTACTCCATCCATGTTTCAATGTTATCTTATTTTTAAAATTCTGGTTGTTGTCAGATATCATAAACACGTCTCAGTGAGACCTAACCCAGGAAAAAAAACTCAGTATATTTAAGTGGGTTGAAGAAAAATTATTTAGTACTTAAAGAGAGAGATTTTTTAGGAATCCCATTTGTACCTGGGCCTGCAGATGGAATCGAAGAGAATGAAATTGTTAAGGTTGCCACTTAAGCAGAGTTGGGTGAAGTCTCCTCCTACAGTAAATGGGATGACAACCCAAATTCCACAGCAAGCCTCTATCTTGATAGTGATGACAATCACAGAGAACATGTACTGAACTTTTGATACTTACCAGGTACTGAGTTCGTGATGTGTGTTAATTCTTTGGGCCTCACAAAGCTTGTGTGCCACGGGTATTTTTTTCATCCCTGTCCTAAAGCTGAGAAGACTGATCAGAGAGAGGGGAAGTCACCCATCCAGCCAGTGGGATGACTGGCATTCACACCCCAGCAGTTTCTGTGTTTGTTTCT
The DNA here is from genome assembly GCF_964194105.1 of Spermophilus citellus. NCBI lineage: Eukaryota > Metazoa > Chordata > Mammalia > Rodentia > Sciuridae > Spermophilus > Spermophilus citellus. The sequence continues at coordinate 56,516,701 of NC_138191.1, read as the reverse complement.
AATCCAATCTAAATGTTCAAGGCCAGACTGAACCACCTGGCCAGCGGCCTCCTTAGGCTCCCACCAAGCTAGGAGGGAAACCATCCCTACCTTGTGTCCTTGGGTCACCATCTTTCTGCCTCTCCCGCCAGTCCTAGCCCTTTCCACTCTCAGATTCAGACCTTTCCAATACTAACTTTTCAAGTGAAGACAAAACTGTTGATTGACTGGCCTTTTCTTGGACAGAGTGAGGAAAACAGAAATAGGCTCCAGGGCTCCATTTCCTTCTCCTACACAAGTACGTGTTTGTTTAGGATGGAAATTATCATATTGATCATGGAAGAATGGTGCCAAGATTCAAAAGCTAGAAAACCTGAGAAGTGTGGCTATAGGGCCAAAGAACATTTTCCAAATACCTCTTTTTGACTACACCAATTGTTTCTTCTTCCTCTGTTGATCCTGTGAGGTATTAGCATCCCCTTTTTATGCAAAAGCTGAATATCAAGAAGGTTTGTGTACCTAGGTATGAGCTTTCAAGAGCAGCAAAAAAGTACTGCAGAAGATAACAAGCAGGCATATCTTTTTCCTTTTGGTGTTCAATATAACACTGTATTTTGAGTCTCCTGTGTATTTAAAAATCTAAAAGGTTTGAGACTCCCCCTCCAGCCCCAGTAAATTCTAGTTCTAGCCTCTCACATAGAGGTTCCAGCTGGGCGCTGCTATGTTTGCTCTGAGAATTCCACAGACAGGGTCACCTAAATATGCAGGCAGCTCTCCAGAGAACTTCCTGAAAGTCTGAGTGGCTTTGCTAGTGGTAGGAAGAAAAGGAGACATGGAGAAGAAACCTCAGGCTGTGTCCTAAAGACACTCCCCCGACCACCTCAGTTAATGATATACTCCAGGGGCAACTAGTCAACCACCCAACATGGGTGGCCCATACATCACATGCTTCTCTGTGTTGCCCTCAGGGTAGAGATGGGTCATTCTTTCCCAGTATATGGTCATTAAGTGCCTAAAATCACTATAGTGGACAAAATGAAGGTCTTATGAAGAATTGTGTTTGAGGAAAAAAAAAGTAGCATTAAAGCTGTATCTGAACTTAATGTTCACAAACACTGAATGAAAGCTCAGAAAACATTTGCTTTCATAACATTTCCGGGAGAGTGGGGCTCAGAAGTGTAGCTCAGCAGTAAGATGCTTGCCTAGTATGCATGAGGCCCTGGGTTCCATCCCAGCACCACCACCACCACCAAAACAAAAAAGAAAAGAAAAAGAAAAAAATGAGATTTATTGGTGTTAAGAATCTGTTTAGTGGTAGAAAAAGAAATCAGAGGTTTAAAAATTGAAAAGCAGAATGTAAAATTACTACTCTGCAAATGGTATGATTATAGACCTGGAAACCTAAGAGAATAACTGAAAAGCTCCTATGAACAATAAGAGAACTCATGTAGGTGGCATGCAACACGATTAACACACTGAAACCTGAACATTTGCGCTTTTACCAGAGCAAGAAAAAACACACAGAAAAACACAAAAGTGCCTCGAAGCCCATTTAACAAGGAATCTGCTAGATTCATAGGAAGAAAACCTGTACATGTTCTTCAGATACAAAGAAAACTTGAACAAATGGAAAGGCATACTGTGTTCTTAATAATACAGTTTGCTAATATAAAGAAAAAATGTCAGTTCTCCCTAAGTTGATCTATAAATTTATCATAATTAGAATAATAGAATTAGACCCAAATGCTTACAAAAATTTACTACATGATAAGATTATCTTCCTAAATAAAGAACTATTCAACAAATAGTATTCCACAACCAGTTAACATCCAGGAGGAAAGTACTGGAAGAAGTCAAGGGAAAATTCTTTTATAACCTAAGAGTAGGAAAGCTTCTATCTATGGCTTAAAACTCATAAGACATAAAAAATTCATTAATTTGACTATATAAAAAAGGAATCATTTCTGTCATGCAGAAACACTGGAAGCAAAGTTAATAGGAAAAATACTCATAATTCATATAAGAAAAGAAATTGATTTCTCTAATTTGTGAAAGATCTTGCAAATCGACTTTGAAAAGAACAAAATCTCAGTGTAAAAATGAGGTAGGGCCAGGCATGGTAGTGCATGCCTGTAATCCCAACAGCTCCAGAGGCTAAAGCAGGAGGGTTGCAAATTCAAAGCCAGCCTCAGAAAAAGTGAGGCATTAAGCAACTCAGTGAGACCTTGTCTCTAAATAAGATATGAAATAGGGCTGGGAATGTGGCCCAGTGCTCTAGAGGCCCTGAGTTCAATCCCTAGTAGTCCCTGCCAAAAAATGGGGTAGGAATCTGAATAAATGCTTCACAGAAAAAAATAAAATGTTTCTTAAAGATAAAAGAGGCTGGATCTCCTTGTGATAGAGGACATAGCATCTAAGTCTCCACTGTCTTCACCCAGCAGATGGTCAGCCTCTAAGGGTTTGATAATGCTGTTTTGGGCCAGGGTCTGGGGAGATGAGCAATTTCATAGATTGTTGAGGCAATGCCCCAGGGAGGGCATCCTTGGCCCTAACAAATGTCATGGCCCTTCACTCTGTTGCTAAAGCCACTCTCCCTCCACATTTCCCAGGGTGGTTCAGATCTTAATCTTTGGGCTTCCCTAAGCTCAGTGAGTTTCCCATGAAGCCCTTGTCTTCTGACTTAAGAGAGGTGCCCATGAGTCTCTTCCCCTTGGGGACAGGGATGGGGACACATGACAATTCTCCAGAAAAGAAAAACCTTCAGAATTGCTGTTCTAATGATATTCTGCACTTGTCAGCACCTGAACAGTAGTGAATTTCACTGTATACCAATAAAAAATAAAATCAGCCAAGGTGTTAGGAGCTCTCAGGATAGAACATAGACAATTAAGAATTTAACTCTATTACAAATATTTCACAGCCTCACTGAAGGAGGTGGAGAAGTTGTCCTAAGTGACTTTGGAAAACAGCTTTGTGACTGTATGCTATAAGCTAGAGACAAAAAGAGCCATACATAAACACTGCTTGAGTGAGTGAATTTATCACAGCAGTACCAACTAGCAATCCTTTTTTAAAAAAACTTTTAAAAATGATTTATTTATGGACTTATTTATTTGTTAGTGGGGATTGAACCCAGGTGTGGTCTACTTCAGAGTTAATCACCAATTCTCTTTTAACTTTTTATTTTGCTGGGCTCAGTAGCCCACACCTGTAATCCCAGTGACTCGGGAGGCTGAGGCAGGAGGATTGAAAGTTTGAGAGAAGCTTAGCAAGGTTCTCAGCAACTTAGAACCTGTGTCAAAAAAAAAAAAATAGCCATGGGGTGGGGGACTGGGAATGTAACTAAATGGTAAAGCATCCCTGGGTACAATACCCACTAACAAAAAGTAAAATACAATAAAATTTTGTTTTGAGATAGTTTCTAAAGCTGGTCTTGAACTTGCGATACTCCTGCTTTAGTCTCCCAAGTAGCAGGGATTAGAGGCATGGGCCAACATGCCTAACCTGTCTAGCAATTCTGAATGTGCCATATGGGGGTTGATTATAAGGGGACTTAGAATAGAGATACCTGAGTAACAATGAGCAGGTCCAATACTCATATTTTTGTTTCTAATTGCTATTCTCTAAAGGATCTGTGGAGAAATGAAGGATTCTACAGCTTGGATGAGGAAAATACCAGCTAAACCTGGGTCATTTTGTAGAGCCAGAAAGTAAAGAAGTACTCAAGGAAAAAAATATAAAAAGGACCAGGCATATCAGAAGGACACAGGGGACAACCTTAAATACCTGCTAGTGACTAATTAATGATCATATTATATTTTAACAAAAACAATAGAATAAATACCCATGAGCCTACACTGATGAAAATGAATAATTAAATAAGTAAATAAATGGAGAAAAGAGGCTAAATCTTTACAGAAGAATCCCCGTAAGATAAATACTTCTCCCTTTAGAAGATGGAGCTTAATTTCCCTCCTCTTAAGAGTGGGCAAGTCTTAGCAACTTACTTCCAAAGAATAGAGTATGGAAAGAGAAAAATGTCAACTCCACAGTGGAGAGACATGGCCATCCCACCTTAACCAAGCCACCAAGTTCAATAGTGATGGTAATCATGTTCCCTAACCATGCTTTTCTCTGATCTTTTCCAAAAACGCATAACTGTGGTCTAATTGCATGAGAATACATGACAGAATTCCTACAAATGGAAGGACATCTTACAAAATACCTGACCATAAATCTTCAGAAATGTCAAGGTCATGAGAAACAAGGACAGACCAAGAGATTATCACAGACCAAAGAAGAGATATAACAATTAAATGCACTGTGGGATCCTGTTTGGACCCCAGAACAGAAAAAAAGACATTAGTAGAACGTGATGAAGTCCAAATAAAGGTTGTGGTTTAGTTAATAGCATAGTGTCAATGTTAAGTCTTCATCCTCTCAAAAGCACTGTTTTGTGTAAGATGCTAACATTAGGGAGAAGCCCGTGAGGAGCACACAGGGACTCTCTTTCCATCTTTATACTTTTTCTGTAACTCTAAAATTATTTCAGTATTAAAAGTTTATTTTTTCAAAATGCTCTTCTAACCAACTCCCAGCCCTTTTTCTGTTGTTGGTGTGGGTGTGGGAGTTAAGAAAAATCTAACCCATTACCCCTTCCCCACCCACGCCCTCTTTTGGCAAGCTCAGCATGGCGGCATCTCACATTTTGTTTTTCGAGTATAATTTTTGTTATTTTTGAGCTCAGCTACAAAACTTCTATTTAAATTTCCTGTTACATTTGCATATGCTAAAAAGAATGTCTTTAGACTGATAGGCGAGAAACCAAAACCAAGGGTTCCTGTGAGGAAACAGACTCAATGACTCAGGAATGAGGATGGGTGATTTCTAAAGCTTCAGTCTAGTGTATTTTTTGGAATTTGAGCCAGGTGGCTGTTTTACCCCTTTCAAGACTTAAATTAAATTTTTCTACAGTGTTGCTTCTCTCTTAAATCACTATTTGGTGACTCAGGGACTATTGCTATAATATCGTCACCTCCTAAAGAAGCTCCTTCCACGTTGTGTTCATTGAAATTCCAGAAGCCTTTGCCTTCTTCATTGCATGGAGATGCTTGCATTTGGGTCCTCCTTTGTTTCATCTTCATACATTTCACAAAACAATTAGTGACTCCTTAGTTTTTTAGCAACTTGTTAGATAATTTGGCATTTCTTGGGTTGGTATTATTTCCTTTGTTTGGGAACCATGGAAAGAGAGCAAGCCAGGAGCCTATGAAGGTATTCATGGCCTCATTAAGATTCTTTAGAATTCTTTAAAATCTTCAGAATATATGTTCCCAGGCTATTTTCACATCTCAAGAAAGGATTCTAAAAGATTAGCTTTCTTGGGCTGGGGATATAGCTTGGTTGGTAGAGTACTTGCCTTGTATGGACAAGGCCCTGGGTTCAATCCCCAGCACCACCAAAAAAAAAAAAAAAAAAAGTTGCTTTCTCATTTACCCAAGGTGTCACTCATATGTTATTCTTCATTTTTTAAGCACTCACTCTGAGAGTGCTTCCTGGGAGGATATAATGAAGCTGGTACTGTCACTAACACAGCTTCAGGTTGGTCCAATGCATATCCCTACCAGGGCCTTAAAGAAATCTGATTCTCATGTTAGAGTTGGTATTAGTCCAGGAAGGACTGAGACATATCAGAGTCAAAAATATTGTTCCCCCAAAATAAAATGTGGTGTATATATATATATATATATATATATATATATATATAGAACAGGATTTATTCAATCTTTAAAAAAAAAAGAAGTATAAGGAGGAGGAGGAGAAAATCCTGCTATTTTCAGTATAGATAAACCTGGAGGACATTATATTAAGTAAAATAAGCCAGAAACAGGACAAATACTACATGATCTCACTTATAAAGAAAGTCTAAAAAAAATCAAGTTTATGGCAACAAAGAGTAGAATGGCAAAGAGTAGAATGGTGATTACCAGGACAGAGGAAGGGAAGATGTTGGTCTGGGGTATGTTTCACTTATTAGGAGGAGTACCTTCTAGAGATATAATGTGTAGCATGGAAACTATAGTTAATAATACTGTATTGTAAACTAGAGTTAAGAATAGATCTTACATGTTTCATCATAAAAAAAGAAACTGTAACTATGAGTTGATGGATATGTCAATTAGTTTGTGGTAATAATTTCACAATGTATATATCAAATCATCACATTATACACCTTAAATAATATATACTGTTTTCATTTTTAAAGTATTGTTCTGGCTGGGAGTGTTGCTCAGCAGGAGCACCTGCTTTGTATGCACAAGGCCCTGGGTTTGATGTCCAGCACCAGAAACAAAACAAAAATGTTGTTCCCCAAGTTCAGGTTTCAGGCTTCTGTGGGTCCCCATCACCTGCCTCCTGGCTTCCTAAGGTGTACAGATATCTAAACACCCTTTTAATACGACAGAGCTTAGCCTTTCTTGATTGTGCAGAATTTTAAATGAACATCTTTTTAAAAATGAATGATGAAATAAACATTTTTGCTATCACTTCTTTTACTTTTAGCAAGTCTTTCCCGTTGTTTAACCGGTGTGTGCCTCAAACACCTGAGTGCTATTCCCTGTTTGCATCTGTTTTGGTAAATGATGTTGACACCCTCCATCGAATTCTAAGTGGAATAATGTCAGCAAGAGATACAATCCTTGGCCTGTGTATCTTCGCATTAGGTAATTTTAATTTTATTTTAGCAACTATTTGTGGGATGCCAAAATTTCTACAGCTTAAATATGTAGTGTCTTGAAATTAACTTCTTAACTTAAATAAAAAACTTTATGTTTATTTTCTTTGAAGATATTTTCAACATTTCAGGTTAAATTTGGGAAAGGGACAGTGGGAATGGAAGAAGTCAGCTGGCTATCTGCCAGGAAGCCTCACTGGATTGTATTCACCAGTTTCTGGGAGTTTTTTGTTCTCAGCTCTGCATGAGGGATGGATGCATAAAGCAGAGAGTAAGTTTGTTCTTTGGCTCTGAAAAGTACAACCATCAGGGGATAAGAAAACACATCTTCTGGCCTACGTGCCTTCTACCTGTAGGTGAGCCAGATCAGAGGGCTGTCTGGTGAGCCCGGGAGGAGTGTGCATCCACATTAAGAGGGTCAGACTGCAGTGCCCGTGAATCCAGCTCTTCAAAGGAACATACCTGCTTTGGGTTGTAGGCAGAAGAAGTCCTTGGGCCAAGACATGCCTCTCTTGGGCATTTCTGGAGGCAGTGACCCACTCTTGATCCTTGACTTCCCACTCTCTCTCTTTCCACTTGCTGAGCCCCTGGAGCCAACTGTCTCTTTGAACAGGTTAACACCCTCTGCAACTTTAGACCATAGCAATAACCTATTATCTAGTCCCTTCCCAGTTGGTCATCCATTAACATATTTTGGCCAGTTCCACAAATTGAGTTTTCCTTAATTTCATTACCAAAAGGTTACTAATTCCCCAGGGCTTGGGGAAACTTAAGTAATCACCATATATAGGGTCCAAACATTTTACTTAGACTGAGAATAACTTCAAATGACCCAAATAGTATTTTCTGACTCTAAGACACTGACGTGGTAACCACAAATACCAAAAAAAAAAAAAAAAAAAAAAAAATCCAGGCTAGTCCTGATATCATATACCTCAACCTAATGTCCCCACAAGGGCTGTACTTGTTAGATTCATAATGGCATTAACAGCTGTTATTTCCCAAGCAATTCTCAGGTACCAGGCACTGTGCTTATTATCACATTAAGGCTTTAATGTGATAAACCCCATTCCGCTCAGAGTAGAGGAACCTGAGGCTTAGAGAGTTTAAGTGCCTTGGCCAGTAGTAGAATGGGTGGCAGCTAGTAGAATGGGTGACAGAGCTGAGACTCAAACCCAGGTCTGTCTAATTCCAAACTCCATGTTCTCAGCCACCACACTGAAATATCTTTATGTAATCCTGATTTTCTGTTTAGTAAAAAAAAATAAAATAGCATTTATAGATTCACTGAAATATTTAGAAAAATTCATAAGCATACAAGCTCAAATATTGGAAAGTGAAATGCAATGCTTTTTATACAGCTTACTTTATATACTTAGACTCAAAATTTTCATCTTAAAGGCATGATTCTTTTAGATTTAATAAAAGTACCTAAGGACATTTAAAGTCAGAACTTTACACACGCTCAGTATGAAACTTAGTATAGTAAAATTTTTAAACAGTTCAGTTAGACTTGTAAGGAAAAAAAATAACTTGAGCTTTTGGGAATAAAATACCTTCTTTTTAATTTTAACTCAGGAAGACTGGCTTTGTTACAGCCTACTAAACCCCACATGCTTCAGAGGGTGCCCTGATTATATCCTGTATTTTCCTTTAGCATTTAGCAGGTGTCCCAAGACATTTGGAGATGGAGTAAAACCCTGGGCCCTCACTTTTCCTGCTTCTGCTACCATCACTCTCACCCTTTGCTGCTGTTTGGGTTTATGTGTTTTTCTTGATTTTTCAGCCTTGTCCTTGACCATGATGTTCACCTTCCGATTCATCACCACTCTTCTGGTTCACATTTTCATTTCATTGGTTATTCTTGGATTGCTGTGTAAGTATGTCTTCTTGATGGATTTCTTTTTGATTAAATGAAAAGCCTTTCCATTAAGTACAGAACTTAAAAGTTGGTATTTGTGAGATGAATGGAGTCTCAGAGAGTGTCTCATCCAGCCCCATCATTTTGCACGTAAGAAAAGCCAAACCCAGGGAGATTGACAGGAGTTGCTCATGTCTCACAGATCATGGCAAAGTTAACGCCAAGTCTGTTGTCGCTTCTAGTATTTTTTGCGGGCCTGAGATGAGCCTGGTACCCATAATACTAAGAGAGAGTTCCAGTGTCATCACAAGCATTTTGGAGGATCTTTTCTGAACCTGCACCTCACTCATTGGCATGTTGGTGACCACAGTTGTCAGGCAAAGGCTCTGCAACCTGAAGAGCAGGCCTGAGTAGGCATAGGGTTCTGAAGGCCCCTGTGGGCCCATCATCAGTTGCTGGATTGTGGATCTTCCTAGGATCATTGGGAAAAGGGTATCAGTGTTTTTTAGTTTTAATGAGAGACAGTAGTGTTTCATTCCTCTGAACTATCAGCTCTGCCCTCAGCATCGGAGCACCCCAGAGCCCTGTGCTGGATGGCAGCACTGACTTGTGAGGGGTACTTTCCTCACCTACACTTAGTGGATGGCTGTGACCTCTATAGAGTTCCTGTGGAAGTGGCTTATTGTAGTGTTTTATAGCTAAATGCAAAGTATTTGCAATGTCAAGGTATCCTCAGAGTAGGCCTCTGATATACGTGAGTCCCACAGCCTGTGTAAATTGCCTGGCTTTGGTGGGTCAGAAGCCAGTGTCCAGGCTCCTGCAGCAGAGATCTCCAGCAGAGTTTGCCTGAACATTTTAGTCTTTGGACACTAACAGAGTTCCCCTCACTATCCTGTTGATGTAGCTACTTTCCTGTTCACACTAGACCAACCTGTGGGCTAGGCATCTGTATTCTGGGGCCACCTCCTGGGTCTCCCAAAACCAAAGGCTCTTATGGGTTGGGGGTACTCTGTGGGCTACCCTGGCTCTGCCCAGCTCCGCCAGAGGGCAGCTGCTGGCTATAAATGCCCCAGGAACTTGGGACCCACCTCCTAAGCAGGGCCACCCAGGGGGCTTACAGTGGGAGGACGTTACCCCAGGGCGTGTGTGCTGAGCCCTGCTGGTGTTGTTTTCTAGTTGTCTGCGGTATCTTATGGTGGCTGTATTATGACTATACCAACGACCTCAGCATAGAATTGGACACAGAAAGGGAAAATATGAAGTGTGTGCTGGGGTTTGCTATTGTGTCTACAGTCATCACGGTAAGAAACCCCCTTCTACTGGGTGTGGTGGTGCACACCTGTCATCCCAGTGATTTGTGAGGCAGGAGGATCACAAATTCAAAGCCAGACTCAGCAATTTATCGAGGCCTAAGCAACTCAGTGAGACCCTGTCTCAAACATAGAAAGGGCTGGGATAGGGCTCAGTGGTTAAGCACCATTGTGTAGAATCCCGATACTCACCCCTCACCCTTCCCCCCACAAAAAAAAAAGAAAAGAAAAAGAAAACCCTTTCAGCAGTGGGTTGAGTCACCAGTCAGAGCTCTGAAACCCAGATCATTGAATTTTAGTCAAAAACAACTAGCGTTTGTTTTTCTTTTACCTCAGAATGTGCCTACATGATGGGGTACCTTCTTTGGATTTGAGATACCTATGTAGGAATAAATCAAAATCTTCAAAAAAATAAATTCTTTCCAAGTCATTTCTGTTGTCCTCCAGAGGCTGATTCTATATCCTTGCTGTTAGACCATTCCTACCCAAGGGGCTCCAACAGTGGACCTTTGGGGAGGAGGAAGCAGTTTATGACAGCTCTCATTTCCTGTTTGTGAGCCAGTGGGTACTGAGCTCTCCCCGGGTGTGCCAGCTCTGCTGCCCTGAGCACACAGGGCCCTTTGTCTCCACACCTGCCAGCCACTGAGTTATTTTGGTTTGCAGACAACCTGCTGCCTCCTCAGTGAACTCCCTAGTTAAAAACAGGAGAACTGGGAATATTGAGGCAGGGGATAGTGGTTGTTGGAGGAGGGTGACTGGCAACCAAAAATCATTTCAGTCACTCCTCAGGTGGCATAGAGGTGCTAGAATCACCAGGCTCTGGGGTTGGGGGGTGTTGAACCTCTGGTAACCCCAGGTCAAGTGCTAGCTGTTGCTCACTCATCATTGAGCAGAAGAGAGGCAGCCAGGGCCTTCCACAGCCCATTAAACCTTTCTGCAAATGCAGATTCTCTCACCAGCTCCATTCTCTCTTCTGAGGAAATCCTTCAGGTCTCATATTGGTTATAGGCTTCACATTTTCTCCTTTTCACAGTGAGTTTTCAGGTTTATGTTCTTTACATAAGATGTGTCAGGGAGCAAGTGGCATCCAATAAAGCAGCTGACTCCTTCCTCAGTCAAGGTCCAGGCTCACTGCTAAGCAGGACTGTGAAGGAGGCTGTAGAGGAAAAGGCTCCCCAGCAGCCAGGCCTGGGCTTTGGGGCTCAGGGGAGGAGGAGCAGGGCCCAGAGCTGGAGAGAGAGCCAGTCCTCCCCAGCCCTCCACAGGGCCCCCTTTGTCCTCACACACTGCACTACTCATGGCCACCATATCTCAGGGTCAGGGTTGACTTCTTCTCTTCACCTAGTATGAGGTGAGGGAAAGGTGAGTCTGTATCACCTGTCCCTGAGTGTCACAGGTGGCTGTACAGAGGGCAGAATCCAGCCTTGGCTCATGTGCCCTCATTTGGCCTGGGTTTCTCTCCTGTGCTGGCCCGGCTGGGTCTACTCTTACCCTCACAGGAGCCCAGATCCTTTGTCTCCGTCATCAGTTACACGCAGCTTCTAACATACACAGGACTCAGCAGCAAACAGTGGAGCTAGAGAGGCACTGACACAAGCCAGCACAGCCTGTGACCAGGTGAAGTGCACAGCAGGCAGTGCCCTGGCACAGTGCACAGGAAAAGAGCCCAGTCTTGGTGGTCCCAGGCCTGTGCCCAAATCCAGGGCCCACCACTGAGACATGGGAAAAATGACTTGGCCTCTGAGGCCCTGGTCTCCTCATGCATCACATGGGAATGCTGTTGCAGAGGTGTGGACCCCACTCCTTGCTGAGAGGCAGATCTGCCATGGAGGCTCCGCATTCACCAGAGAGCCACCCCCATTACTGCCTGGCAGGTGACCTGCTCACATGCTCAGCTGAGAACTGTCTGGGTAAGCCACTGCCTGCCCTGCTTGGTCCCTACACTAACCAGCTCCCACAGACACCTGCAGACACCTCCCACAGATACCCTGGAGCTGATCTCCAGGGGTGGGGGGAGAAGTAATTAGAAGCCCCTCTTCCCTTCTCTGACTCTTCTTATCTCAGCTCTTCTCATTAAAGGAGAGAAAGGAGTAAACTGACATTATCAGGAAAGGAATAGATGGAGAAGGGGGGTCACTTCCCTCAAACCTTATCCCTTGTTGCTTACTTCAGAGCTCCTCCCCCTTTTGTGGTGGCCTTCGTTCCAGAAAAAAAGAGCCCAGCCTCTGTAGTCCCAGGCCTGTGCCCAAATCCAGGGCCCACTGCTGAGACCTGGGAGAGATGACTTGGCCTCTTAGGCCCTGGTCTCCTCATGCATCAAATGGGAATGCTGTTGAGAGGTATGGTCCCCGGGGACCACCGAGGACCTCCTAGGCAAGGATGTGTTCCTGTCTCCTGGAGTTCTTAGCAGGAGGCTTACAAATAAACTTGAGCACATGTTCTGGGAAGATAGGGGCCAACTGTGAATATCACTTAAGGAGTTTCAATATAATCATTTGCAACAATGAGGAAAATGGGGTGAGTGGCATTATATGTTCACTTCAGACAATACTCTAGGATGATTAGCAGAATGCAGCTCCCTGCCACTTAGGAGTGAAGCCTGTGTGGTGAGCTCTGCCCACCCACTCAGTCCATACCCGCAGCACTGGGTGGTGACACTGATCTCCATCCAGATTGGGGAAAGGAACAAATTAGAGTCAATCCTTTCCTTGTGATGGACATGCTCACAGTGTACTCTAAGTGTGAGCAGGGCATCACCTGGATATTTCTAATATAAGTTGTAACACACACACACACACACACACACACACACACATTTAAATACTTACCTATATTAAGGTTCCTCTTAGGAGCCAGAGCCAAATTTATTTGCCTAAAGATTATATCGCTTTGCTTCCTGAACAGTGAAACAGTCCCTTCCTTGTTGATTGTGTTAGGCATTGATAGCCCTTTGCAGTTTAAAGGTCTCTTCTGGGCTTGGCTTCTCAAGAACCCCCCACAGTAGGGGTGTGCTCGCAGATCCTGGAGTAGCTTCTGCACAATTTATCCTACTTTCCTCTGACGTCTTTCCTCCACTGTGTGTGAGATCTTTGAGGGCAGAAATACTCCAGTCCAGTTGGAAGAGAAAGGGCAGCTCAGGCAAGGAAACAGAGTACACAGGGTCACATGGAGAGGTGCCCTCCATGAAAGTCTGATGCAGGTACAGGGAGGGCTCATTTCTGGAAGGTCCGGATCTGTGATAATAATGAGTCTGATCTTTATCCAGATGTTCTGAAGAACCATTGATGGATTTTTAGCAAGGAGATGACACCCTAGACTTCACCCTTTAGAAAGGTCCCTTAGCTGTGAGCTAAGAGGAGAAGGGATTGAGGTGGGGGCATATCAGGAAAATTAAATGCAGACAACTAATGAGGAGACCATTGGGGGCCAGATAAGAGATGATGAGACTTGACCTGGGACATCATCCATGGTTTTAGAGAGGAGAGGATGACTTAAGGGATATTTAAGAAATTGAATCAGAGGTGACAGGGATTATGCTGTGTGCTAGCCTCAAGGAAATCAATCTAAGGGGAGATTCAGATATAAACATGTGCAGTGGAAAATGCCAAATACTGTGGTTAGGTAACCATAGGATAGAATGGGAACATACAAGAAAGGAATCTTGGAGTCCAGAAAAATTAGGACCACTAGAGGTAGGGAATACAGGGAAGAAGAGATTTTGGAATAAAGATAATGAATTTGGTTCAGGACAGGGTGAATTTGAGACATTTAAGATGTGTATGGCCTTTTTAATATCTAATATGCTTCGTCATCCATTGCTTAGAGAAAGGTGAGGCTGGGGTTTTTATTTGAAGGTCATCAGCATCTGGGAAGGATGCTAAAACCACAAAGGAGCAGAAGATTCCTTCCCCCCAAAGATCCTAAGAAGCAATAACTGAAATAGTAGAAGAGCCAGAGAGATTGTGGAAGGGACCAGAAAAGGGAGTGAACAGTAGATTCAAATGCTATGCTGTGGCCAAGCAAGACTTGGAGGGACTGGGGATGTGGCTCAGTGGTAGCGCAGTTGCCTGGGTCCTGGGTTCATTCCCAAACACAGCAAGGCAAAAAAATTAAAAAAAAAAAAAAGACTTGGAATGTAGAATATTTTATGGGATCTAGCAGACTTCACATGAAGTGACCTTAGGGGGAGAAGTTTCAGGAGAGTGGGGGGGGGGTCTAGGGGTTTGCAGGTGGTTGGAGATGAGTGTAGATGCCAGTGTAGACAAGCTAAGAAACTCAGCTATAGGGAAATGGCTGGACCAATGTGGGGTGAACGAGGATTATATCTTTACATGAAAGACTCAGAGGTACTTATATACAGGGCAGAAAAAAAGCAATAGAGGAGAAGGCACAGAGGCTGCCTTGGCACATACTCACTGTCCTTTTCCTTCACACTCAAGTTCCCTTGTCCTTTGCTGTCCTTCTTTGAGCACCTTGGGTTCTGGGTGGAGGGAGAGAAGATGGTTCCTGACTCTAGAGGACTTAATTCTCATTTGCCTTTGCTTTATGACCATACTGAAAGCTCCTTTGGGAAGGGACTAAGCAGTGTTCACTGTTCTAGCTACAGGATCTAGAAAAGGGACCAGTACATAGTAGGTGTTCAATTCATGCCTGGGAATTGACCTGTTCAGTTATAACAAAAGTCATGTATGACTATCTTAAAAGAGCTATTTGCTGAAATGTCAGTAAAATAATAGGGCTTGCTTTAAGCTGTACCCAGTTCCCCCATTATTTTGAAATAATTTACTCTGAACCCTTTCTCACCAGGCAATTCTGCTCGTCTTGATTTTTGTCCTCAGAAAGAGAATAAAATTGACAGTGGAGCTTTTCCAAGTCACAAATAAAGTCATCAGAAGCTCTCCTTTCCTGCTGTTCCAGCCACTATGGACATTTGCCATCCTCATTTTCTTCTGGATCCTTTGGGTGGCTGTGCTGCTGAGCCTGGGAACTGCCGGTAAGGGACAGTGGGTGCAGGTTCCTTCCCTAGGAGTCACACGCAGGAGACCTCACCATTGTGAGAACTCTGGCCTGCTTCTGTGGGCACCAAGCCTCTCATGCAACCAGCGGCATCTGATGACAGCAGTAATGGTGCCAGGGCTCTGTTATGGGAGTGGGGGACACGGAAGTTCCCTTCCCTCTTTTGTATTGACTTTGAAGAAGCTGGGCTTGTGTTTCATGAGAGAATAAATTCAGTCAGGACTGAAAGCGTTAGGAAAAATTACAATCTGAACGAAGGCTTGTAGAAAGAATATTATCAAATGTCTCCAAGTTTAAATTTTATCCAAGATAATTTGTCAACCCCTATCCAATCAGTAGGTGATAAAGAACCCAGGAAGACTGTCAAAAGTTTGTTGTGCCCAGCAGGGCCAGCTGAAGTTTAATATGGGTGCATGCAGAGGTTCACCCTTTGTGAGTTCTGAAAGATAATTCTGCATCCTCCCGTGGTACCCAAACACTGGTCTCCTCCAGGAGCACTCCTCAGAGTGGACTGTGGTGCTTTTTTATAATACGAATACATGAACCCCATTCTCAGAGATTCTAATTTTATTGCACTTGGGGTAAGATTGTATGTGTGTGTGTGTGTGTGTGTGTTTGTGTGTGTTTTAAATGTTCCATAACAGGGCCACCATATTCTAGAGCAGTGGTAGTCAAAGTGCTCTGAAACCAGACACAGAGCTTGTGCCTGGAATGTGTACCATTCCATTGCTATGAAAGAAAACAAGACTTGCTATGAAAGAAAAAAAAAAATCAGCTGAAGGAATCATTGTGCTCTTGATGCCATTGATCTTCATTCTGGCACAAGCCCGTCATCTCATTGCAGACTCATGACAAACAGTGTGAGGGCAGGCAGCTAATCTATGAGCCTCACTTTGAATGATCCTACTCTAACTCCTCTACTTGATTTGGTGACAGTCCAGAATCATGCCCTGATGTGAATACAAAATAGAAAGTTGTTTTCTAAGACTATCACCAGGCAGATAAGAACCACAGCACATGTCAAGTTAACAAGACTGATGCAATTCCTTAATGTTTTAGCAAACTTATTCTGCTCTTCATTCACTCCAGTGAAAGGAGCCAATATGTGTGATCTTGCATGTCAGAGCAACTGCTGTGGTTGTTTCTTAGTGAACCTGGTACCCTTCCCTCTCCTCTGGAGTGAACTGACCCTCAGAATCAAGGTGGTCAGCAGACCTGGGAAGCCCCTATTTCTGGCTTTAGAGATGCTGTAGGGATGGTGTCTTCTGCTGCAGGTCTCTGGAAGCTTCCTGAAGGCCTGCAGTGAACTTCTGATATCCAGGGAGGAACCTTGGTCAAACAGACTGACTAATCAGGATTAGGATTATCTGGAAGGTATAGAAAAACTCAAAGCAAACATTGGTTCAAACAAAGTGTCAAGTAATTTCCCTCCCACATAGATGATGTCCACAAGGAGGATTCCTTGCAAGCATAGTCTTCCAGATTTCAAGGACTCAGGTGCCTTCTTGTTCTGTACCTCTACTACTTGCTTCTACTTCATAGTTGAAGTGGCCACTTGGGCTCCAGCCACCATGTCTTATTCCGGCCTGTAGGAAGGTGGCAGGAAGGAGGATGAGCATGCACCCTCCTGGAAGTCATAGGCTGCATTTCTCCCTCCACCCCACTGGCCAAATCCTAGGTCGATGATAACTCATCTATCTGGAAAGGAGACCAGGAAATGTAGTTTCATTTTGGTCAGTCTTGCACAGTTTAAAACTTAGAGGTTCTATTTCCAAGAAAATGTGAATCAGTGCTAGGGATATAGCTCAGTGGTAGAGTGCTTGCCTAGTATGCGTGAAGTCCTGGGTTCAATCCTCAGTACCACCAAAAAAAAAAAAAAAAATAGGGAAGCAGTTATTATGGGACAGTTGGAAGTCTCCCCTAGCACAGAACTGAACAGCCTTTCTCTAGCTCACTGGCTTGAAGTGCTCTCAGTCCTGGTCAGAAGGGAGCATAGGGGTCTTGGTACATGCTGTTGAAAATGTTCTGGATTCTAAGCTCTGTACTAGGTTCTTCTTTGTGTGCTCCCCTTTGAGCATCTTAATTCTCTTGCAACTTAATGTGCTATTCTTAAATTATAGGCAAGAAAACTGAGTTCTGAGCTAGTCATTTGCTGAAGGCCACACAGCTAGGAGCCCAGTCTGAGACTTAGGGGACTGAAGTCAGAGGGGAACAGCCCCAAGGCTTGACTTGGGGTGAGCTACCAGCACTGTGCCTCTTAACTTCCTCCTGTTTGGACCCTAGTTGGGCCCAGGGCCTACAAGGCATCAGACAGCCTCAATCTCAGGATTGAAAGCAGGAGGGCCAGGAAACAGGAGGTTATTCCTCAGGGCCGAAGGTAGCAGGCATCTCAGAGGGTCATGTATTGAAGCGTGGCAGTTCCCTATCAGTGGGAGAAGCAAAAGGAGCAAGAATGAGAGGAGTAGAAGGCAGGAAAGAAAACAGGTGCCCAGGACCTACTGTAGAAGTCTACAAGCAAGACTATCTTAGGCTTTACAGGAGAGAAATTTCCTCACAGGACACGCCCAGCTCTCTCTGGAAACTTGTTATGGTTTGGATGTGAGGTGCCCACAAAAGCTCATGTGTGAGACAATGTGAGAGGGTTCGGAGGGAAAATGTTTGGGTTGGAAGAGGCTTAAGCCTATCAATGAATATATCACCTGATGGGATTAATTGGGTGGGCATTGAAAGCAGGTATGGTGTGACTAGAGGAGGTGGGGCATCGGGGGTGTGGCTTTGGGGTATGTATTTGTATCTAGCAAGTGGAGACTTTTGCTTCCTGATAATCACGTGAGCTGTTTCCCTCTGCCACATTCTCCCGCCATGTTGTTCAGCCTTACTGGAGACCTGAGGAATGGAGCCAGCTGTCAATGGCTTTGTACCTCTGAAACTGTAAGCCCTCAAATAAACTTCTCCTCCTCTAAAGTTGTTCCATTTGGGTCTTTTAGTCACAGCAGCAAAAAAAAAAAAAAAGCTGACTAAAACAGACCTGCATCATGGAAACCAGATTTTTAGCCCACTCCCTCACGACACCTGACTGCCCTTTCCACACACCTGTGGACTGGCCAAGTGCACAGAATCCCCTTTGTTCTCAAATGCCTTTTCAGTGCCAGAGTGACCCTGCTCTGGGCTGGGCAGGTCAGCAGCTGCATCACTTTTTGATCTTCAGAAGATGCCCCAGCTGTACTTGGGGGAGGCTGTGAGCAGCTTTCACTTCTTATGAAACCATACCCACCAGGTGATGAGAGCTGAGTGCCCTTTTCACAGAGCCGGAGGGTCTCACCTCTTGGGCAGCTACAATGAGGACAGGCTCACTCTTCAGTCTAGGGTCTAGTTGTGTATGTGGGGCTCCTCACTAGGTAAATAGTTGTGTTTTTTTTATGGGGGGGGAATAGGAGTGAAGTTAGGTGACATTTGTTAGGTCACATTTGTCCAGATGAGCTATTTCTCTAGTGACTGTTTATCAGTCTATTAAGAAGTTGACAAATTGTGGATTGGGTGCAGGTTATTTCAGCAGAGCATGTCAATCTCAGCCCCCACCCTATCCAGAAATGACATTTATTAGTCCACTGGGATTTGTCTATGACAAGCAATGTGACAGATATTTTTTAAAATTCAGTGGGGGTGCGGGGGGGGGGGGGACAAAAGCTATAGGAACCATTGGGAATCCAGCAGGTGCTATTGGTGAGTGGGAAAGAACCCAGATATTCTGAGCACCCCCTATGGTCACTAAAGTGGTCTGGAAGCCTCAGTCTATAAAATGGAGAAGTCCTGTGGGTGGAGGTGCCTCCCTCCAGGTCCTTGCTGCAGTTAGAAGAAGTAGCTGCAGGATGTACACAGCAGGCTTGGAACAGGCAACGGGCTGGAATCTGCTCCCCACTTTTACCCCAGCTTCCCACCCTGGCTGCTTCAGAAATCAGCCATTCTTCAAGATTCATTTTCATTATTAGATTTCTTAGAAAAGCTACAAATTTCTCAGGTGTACCTAGATATTTTTTCTTCATTTCTTAAATATTCTTCATTCACTCAACAAATATTCATTGCATGCCTATTATGTGCTCAGCACCAGAGTTGTATTGTGTGCCACCTACTGTGCGCTCTAGGTACTCAAAATACAACACGGAGCAAAAAAACAAAGGCCCTGTTTTCCAGGCACTTAGTTTCTGGTGGGTGGTGACAGTGGCATAAATAAGTTGGCTTCCCATGGTGATAAAGTGCCCTGAAGAACAATAAAGCAAGATGTGCTGTTACCCACAAGAGCAAGCAGGCCCAAGGGTAGAGACCATATCTTTCTCTTGTTCTCCCTGTTAGAGATGCTGGAGATATGGCTTTCCTTCTAGTTTGAGGGAGATAGGTATAAATAAAATAATTGAGTGAACTGTATAGAACTTTAAAAATCTACAAAAGTCTATAAAGTCTCTTGGCTTAGTGTGTCATGCTGGTGTGGGTCAACTGACTTGGAATTCAATTCACCTGTCATTGAGTATTGATTAGGTGTACAGGGAAGAACTTGATATTTTGTAGACTCTGTCAATGAGATACTTCTCTCTCTCTCTCTCTCTCTCTCTCTCTCTCTCTCTCTCTCTCTCTCTCTCTCTCTCATCCTCAAGCTGCCAGAGCAGAGGCAGAAGCCAGTGGAGACATAGACAGGGGGGAGGTTAGCAAGATGGAGGGTCAGTAGCATCCTTGGAAGGGGTCCAGGGAAGTACACACAATGTGCTAAAAAATAGAGTCCTTTCAAGTTGGGCCTGCTCTTTTTGGATATTATGCCAGCTGGACTGCTTTCCTTAAGAATCTGCTATTTGCAATGATCACTAAATCACCTTAGTCTCTTAAAATGCTAAAGACTGCCAGTAATGTCCAGATTTACAGCCAGGTGCATGGTGACTATCCTCCAGATTATTCTGATGCACTTATAGGGAGATCTCTAGAAAGCTGTCTCATGCCTCTTTGATAAAATGTATGATTTGTGATTAATTCATTTATTCATTCAACAAGTATTCCCTGAGCATTTACTGTACATTAGACCCTGTTAGATATGCTGGAGATATAGCTTTTTTTTTTCTAGTTTGAGGAGGGTAGACTTAAATAAAATAATTAAATGAATTCTATAGAACCTTGAAAGCTTATTAGTGATATGAAGGAAAATACAGCAAAGAGGAATAGGAAATGCATAAAAGGGCAGGAGTACAATTGGAAATTTGGTGATAGGGTGAGACTTGAAGGAAAGAGCCACAAAGTATCTAACCAAATGGGACAATGTCCTAGCTAGAGGACATTAAGAAACCAGGGTTCTAGGACACAACAAGGAAGCCCAATCAACCAGAATAGAGTGGTTGAGGGAGAATGTGGTTCAGAAGGGAGGTCAGAAAGGGCATAGGTTCAGAATCTGTGGATTTAGTAGCCTTTGTAAGAATTTTGGCTCCTGGTCTGAGATGGGAAGTCCTGGTGGGGTTTTAAGAGAATAGAAACATGACCTGATATGCATCTTAATAACAGTGGCCCAAGGTGGATGTGATGGTGGTACAGGGGAGGGTAGTGTGACATGTTGGATTCTACCTCTACTTTGGAGGTGGAGCCAACAGAATTTCCTGACAAGGGGTATGAAAGAAAGAAGAGCTAGCAATGACTCTGGGCTTTTTTTTTTTTTTTTTTTTTTGGTCTAAGCTACTGGAAGATAGGATGGTCATAAACAAAGATGGAGCAATAAATTGAGTGGAACTTTTTAGGAATAGATAAAAAGTTAATTGTGGTTGTATTGAAATATCTTTTAGACTAACAAATGGAAATATCCAACAGGCAGTTAGTTATCTGTATATGTCTGAGGTTCAGAGGGAGGTCCCCAATAAATTTTTATTTGGGAACAGATAAGTAGTATTTAAAACCATGAGATTAAGATGAGTATAGATAGACAGGGAAGAAATCCAAGGACTGCTTTGAAACACTTCAATGTTAAGATGCCCTGGAGGGCTAGGGGTGTGTTCAATGGTAGAGTTCTTGCCTAGCCTGTGCAAAACCCTGATCCCCAGCACTGAAGAGTAAAAATGAAGAAAAAAAGAATGTTGTGTCCTTGAATTCAGATGAAGGGTTTCAAGAGGATTCGAATGGTCCAGTGTCTCAAGGACTGCTGATAAGTAAGGTGAGAACTAAGGATTCACTATGGAATTTAGCAACCTGGAGGTGAGACAAAATAATTTCAGAGATGAGGGGAAGGAGTCATGATTAAAGTAGGTTAAGAGAAGGTGGAAGGAAAGGAATTGGAAAGAGTAAATATGGCTAATCTTGAGAAATTTGGCTATAAAGAAGAAAGAGAAATGGGGAGGAAACCAGAGGAAAAAAGACTTCAGAATAGGTTTTCTGAAAGATGGGACTCCAAACAATTCAAGGGAGAGGAAGAATTGCTGAAGAAATATCTTCAAGTAGGTAAGAAAGGTGGCATTTAGTGGAGAGGTTGGCCTCAGGATCATGGACAACTTATCATATTAAGGGAAGGGGTCAGATTGTGGAGATGTGTTGATAGCAGGTAGATGTGGGGTGGGCATTAGCAGAGGTCTGTTTTGTTGGTACCAGGGATTGACCCCAGGGGCACTTAACCACTGAGCCACAACTCCAGCCCTCTTTTACATATTTAGAGACAGGGTCTTGCTGAGTTGTTTCAGGCCTTGCTAATTTGCTGAGGCTGGATTTGAACTTTTGATCCTTCTGCCTTGGCCTCCAAAGCTGCTGGGATTACAGGCATGTACCACTGAGCCCAGTTTAGCAAAGGTTTTCTGGTTGCTTCATTCTTCTCAGAGCAGCATCAAGTGAGGTCATTGGCTGAGAGTAAGGGTGGGAAAGAAACTCATAGGTTGGAGAAGTTATAAAACAAGTTATTCAGAAGAAGATTAGAAGATGAATAGACCAACATGGTAATATGTGAATTCTTGTCTCACTCAGACAGTATCTTCTTTCTGATTTTTTTATCTCTTTTATTTTTCTAATATCCAACATAGTGCTAGCATGCAGATGCTCAATAAGTGTGCAAATTAATTTCACAAATGGAATCATTTATAACTAATCGTGCATTGCACTTAGTATTCTAAACACCACACCCATTTATTATACTCATTCTTAGTGGCTACCTGATTGGCATTTGGAACCACACTGAGATGAGATCCTCAAGAGAGTGAAAAGTAGGTATTGCTATCCTCAGGTGACAGGTGAAGAAACAGATTTTGTATTTGGTTTCACAACTTGCCCAAGGTTGGCCAGCCATCACAGGATAGTGCAGAGATGTGAATCTCAGCCTGTGTGACCCTCAAGCCCAAGCTGTAACCATGGCCCTGGCACTCATCTTGCCTACCTACTTTACCTTTACCATGGGAACTGTGGCCCAGATTGCTTTGCACATGTGTCAAAGCTGAGCCTAAAACCAAGACTTATCCAAGTATGGGGCCTTTTCCACTACCATCTTCCAATGTCCATCATATCTTGGGATCTGTCCATAGTTCAGTTCCCACTATCACTTGCTGGCTACCCTTAACAGTAGTTGTAGTGTACAGTCCATAGCCATGAAGCACCTGGTCCTTTGGAGAAAGGATCTTGCCTGCACTGACACAGTCATCCAGAAGGGGGCGGTCATATGCACAGAAATGCTCCTGCCCCACCCACGGGCTCTGTAACCCACAGGCTCTGCTCCTGTTTTCAGCCTTTCCCTGAAGCCAGCCTTTTCCTTTCAGCTTTTCCCTGCAGCACCTGATTGCTCAATCGAGCAGTATTTCTCCAAGAGTGATTTCCCCCAGGTGGCATTTGGCAATATCTGGAGATGTTTTGGGTTGTCATAAGTGGTGCTTAGAAACAAAGCATGCCCCTAAACATTCTATAATGCATAGGACAGCCACCCTCCCCCAACAAAAAAGTATTTGGTCCAAAATGTCAGTTGGTGCATTGAGAGGTTGAAAAATCCAGCCCTAAACGAAAACTTGTAAACAGTCTGTAAACTGACCCAGAGGAACAAATGGAAAATGACTTCAATATCAAACAAAGCAAGTGATAAAAAAAAATAATTTGTGGGAGTTGTCCTTCTTTGGGGAATGTCAAAGATTTTGAGGGCTAAGTGGATCTTGACCTATCACTGACTGTTGCCAGCAGTGCACTGAACCAGAATGTGTGTGAAGATGTGCTGTTGACCACCTGGGGCAGCTGAGAGAAGAGATGGTGCCCCTTACCATCCAAGAACTACATACTGTCCTGTGTCTCTCTGAGGAAATGATCCTTCCTGTTTTGTGGAAACATTCTCTGCCTCCAAACCTTCTGTGATGTTGAAAACCTGTTCTTGCAAAACCATAAGCTATGCTTGGAACTCAGCAGTGTGCTGGTCCCTGGCCCGAAGCACTTCAGAGAGTCCTGAGAGTGGTTGTCAAGGTCCGCCAGCCTGATCAGCATAAACTTGCATTCCAGTTGTGACATGCTACCTACCTCTCTGGAACTGGGAATGCTCTTCTGAAACATGCCCATTTTGGAAAGCCCAGGCATTTACCCAGGCCTTACCTGAAACAGATTGTCTCCAAGTCAAGAACCCAGTGTCCGATAAAATATTCTCTGTGAATCAAGCCACTCCACTATTTCTCACTATGTAACTCTTGTTCAGCAGAACACAGAGCAGAAGCAATGAAGACCAGTCCTAGGCCTTGGTCTCAGTTTTGTTCTACAGTACAACTATCTTCCTCTCTTTCCTTCATGCCTAGAACCTATTATGAGTGTCTAAAAACACATGAACTATAAACCTAAAGGCAGTTTATGACAGAAAATATGAAACCATCTTTAAATGATATCCAACCTACAGGTTTCATTGGAAACCAAAATAGTCACCCTCTTCCTTATAGTAGTTTATCTGACATGCAAAACGGGAGGACATCTAGGAATCAAATACAGCCACAAAACTGGGATTTGGATACCAATATCTACACAGCTAATTCAAGGGCTTTTTTTTTTTTTCTCCCAGTACTCGGGATTGAATCCAGTGGCACTTTGCCACTGAGCTATATCCAGAGCCCCTTTTTTATTATTATTTTGAAACCAGGTCTCACAAAGTTGCCCAGGCTGGCCTTTAACTTGCAATCCTCCCACCTTAGCCTCCTGTGTAGCTGAGGTTACAGGTATATGCCACAGTTCCTGGCTCAGGATCTGCTTCAGATAAGGGGAAAGAAAGCCAGGTATAGACATCTGAAAGGCAGAGCATTATTAGTGCTTTCTTGCTGACTTCAGTTTAATAGACTACTGTGCTCCTGAAATTTAATAATAATTATTATTATCATCATTATTATTATCACTTATGGAGTGATAGTTCTGTGGACCAGACCCTACACCCAGCACTACCCAGGTAATCTATCTCCATACCTAAAGTACTACCAGGAAATGGGTTCTCTAGCCAAGGATACTAAAACTTTAAGAAGTCAAAAAATGTGTCCCAGACTACCAGGAAAGGATAAAGCTGAGATCTGAACCATGGAAGGCAGATATTTTAAATGTGCTAAATGAGTTTGCTCTTGATGAAATCTGAACTGAATCTCTGACCAAAAAAAAAAAAAAAAAAAAAAAAAAAAGCTCCTTGTCTCTCTTATAAAGTCTTAATTTGAGTGAAGTTAGGACCCATAACATGGTCCTATGGCTTTGTGTGCTTTCATGTGCATAACACACTTGGTTTGCATCGCAAAGTGAATGGTATGAAAACCATGGGATTTGAAGTCCAAGATGCCCTTCCACTGATCATAAGCAGTGAGACCACAGACATCACTTGACTCTCTCAAATCTTAGTTTTCATACCCTCAAAGTGCAGTGAGTTTTAAAGTATATGTCAAGTGTCTTGCAGATTGCCTACTGGTCAGTCACTGAAATTATTGTTGTTGATATTATTTAGATATGTTCTTTTTGGTTTTTGCTATGGAGATTTCAAATTACACTGGGTGTTTCAAACTTTTCTCTGGCATCTGTGTTTCACGGATTGCCAAAGACCAAGAATGAAGAATCATCTTTACACTTAGGAAAACACTGGTGTAAAATATGTTTGTGTTTAAAACTTTAGGAACTGCCCAGGTCATCGCAGATGGCCAAGTGGAATATCAGCCTCTTTCAGGCATTCGATATACGTGGTGGTACCATTTAATCGGCCTCATCTGGACTAGCGAATTCATCCTTGCATGCCAGCAAATGACGATAGCAGGGGCAGTGGTTACGTGCTATTTCAACAGGTAGGTCCAGCCTTGTCTCTTACTGGAATGTCTTTGTGCTCCACGTTGTGTGTCTCAAAGATGTTTGGGAGTTTTGACCTGACTCTCTAAAAGGGGTTGACAAGAGTAAATGGCTAAGCTAAACACTTCGGACTTAAAAAAGCTACTAGGGGCTGGGGCTATAGCTCAGTTGGTAGGGTGCTTGCTTTGTATGCCAAGGCCCTGGGTTCAATCCCCAGCACCAAAAAAAAAAAAAAAAAAAAAAGCTACTAGTCTCACCAGGTGTGGTGGTACACACCTGTAATTCCAACCACTCAAAAGGCTGAGGTGAGAAGATTTCAAGTTGAAAGCCAGTCTGGACAACTTAGTGAGACCTTGTCTCAAAATAAAAATTGTAAAAGAGCTGGGTTTAATCCCAAGCATTGCCAAAAAAAAGAAAAAAAAAAGTTGCTAGTCTACTTTGCATATACTTCAATAATTCTGGGTTTTTTGTTTGTTTTGGGTTTGTTGTTATTGTTGTTGTTTTAGTGTAAAATTGGCAGAATATTTACCCGGAAAATAATTTTAAATCCTAAAGGAATCAAGTGTAACTATAAGCTATACTCATGTCCATGTAGTTAAGTACTAGTGAATGAATTAGTTGCTTCTATGTTAAAATTATAGACATTACCTCACGAAAATAATGGAAGACACACACACACACACCCTACACACACCTGAACCCTTTGCCTCTCTTGTGTGTGACTTTACCAGCAATGAGACTGCAGCCGGAAGAGCAGGCCTGGGACAATAACAGGGTTGGACTCCCAACAGGAAGTTTACTCCCGATAGGGCTGATCCTCCTCTAATCTCTCAGACCAAATGAGTAGATAAACATGACTTTTTCCTGAGGTAAGAAAGTCAACCAGGGGTGATTCATGCCATTGACAGTTACCTCCTGACAATAAAGAGCACTGTGGGTTTTTAATATAATGGTGCTGTTTGGGAGCCCCATCATTAGGGACTTTGGAGGACCCACTAAGGGGCTGTTGCTCTTGGCATTAAGACTCCCCCCAGCAGCTGGGGGTGGAGGAGCTGCTTGCTCCTGAGTAGGAGAGCAAAACTCATCCTAGCCAAACTGGCCAGTGGTAACAGTTGTCAGGCAGAGAGATCCTGTGTTATCTTAGAATAACAAAACCAAAGCATTCTCCACAGGGGCTTTGATGTGGAGCTCAGTGAGGCAGACACATTCTCGGAGTCATCCCCCCCTCGCCAACCCTCCCCCCAAAAAATAAAATCATGAAAGAATGAAAAAGGAGTAAACACACAACCACAGTGAGAAACAGAGACGCAAGGAAAGTGGATAAGAAACATGACATTAACAGAATGGCCAGGGCAGCAAGGGGTGACTGGCCATGTTGGGCAAAGCTGAAAAGGCCTCCGGCATGTGTTGGCTTTTGAGAAGGTGCAAATAAGATACAGGCTGAAGTGAGTCACAAAAAAATCCAGAGAGGCTCAGGAATTTAAGTGCAAAATGTAACCCTGGAGATTAGTTGTAAGTTCTCCTGAGGAGCAGTTAGAACCCAAAGTCCCTCCTCCAGATGCGCAGAAGAGACCTTTGCTTTCTGGACAGATCAACTAGAGAGGGTCTGGACTTGGGGTGTCTGGCACAGCCGAGGCTGGGGGCAAACTCAGTAAGGAAGCGGGGCGGGGGGGTAAGTGAGAGTCTAAATGCTGAAGAGGGATAATTCCCCCACCACCAACACCCCACATTCCATAGCTCAGTTCCCTGTGTGTTGGCAGCGAGGCTGATCCCCTAAGGGGAGGCTAGGGGAGTCTTCTGGGAGAAACTTTCAAGCCCAAGGCACAGGCCCAAGATAGTACCACATGGGGGCCCCCGGGTAAGATGGATTTCCTGACTCCTAACCACTGACCCTTGCCAGGCACCAGGCTGCACTCCTCACACGGTATCCAAGCCATTCTGAAACTGGAATTGTTAACCAGTGACTATTACACATTGGATGAAAACCACTAAAATAAGAAAGAAAGAAAAATTAACAAAACAAACAAAAGGGATTTAGAGAATTTAGCCTATACAGTGTCGGCTGCAAAGTAAAACAAACAACAAGAAAGCCCTGTAATATTATCAGAAAGAACAGATATATTGCAACCATAAACAAAGCCCCTTCCCCACATCCCCCACCAAAAAGGAACATTGAAATATCAAGGAGGACCCTTTAATAATTAAAAATTGCAAAAGTGAAATTTTTCCATTGAATGATCAGAATATAATGTTGAAAAATTCTTTTAGAGGGCAGAATAAGACACAATTAGAAAATGGCAGAAAGGGGGAAAAAAGTTGGAGTTATTTAGGAGAGTCACCATCTGACTAATAGGAGTTCTAGAAACAGAGAACAACAACAAATAGAGAAGTAAATAAAAAATCAAAGAAAATCTCCCAGAACTGGGCTGGGGCAGTAGCTCAGTGGTAGAGAGCCTGCCTCACACATGTGAGGTACTGGGTTTGATCCTCAGCACCACATAAAAATAAATAAATAAAGATGTTGGGTCCATCTACAACTTAAAAAAAAAATTCCTAGGACTAAAAACATAAGAAAATATCCCAGAATTTTCTCTCGGGGGGAAAAATAAATAAAACATGACAAAAGATCAAGAACTAAAATGGGATCTGACCTTCAGTAGCAACTTTGAACCAGAAAATCAAAAGAGCAAAGAAAAGACTATTTCCAAGTTTTATTTTATTTATTTCCTAGTTTTATTTATTTATTTCCAAGACTATTTCAGAGTTTTATACCTATTCCCACCATCAATTCAGAGTAAAGGAGAATAAAGTCAGGTTCATGAACACAAAATCCCCAAAGGTCTCCTCCCCCCACCCTTTCTAGGAAGACAGTTCCCAACCGAAACTCATGAGTAAGCAAAGGAAGAAAACATGAGTTTCAGAAAAGAAGGGAAGGGAATTCCCTAGAAGGTAGTCATGTAGCCATTGTTGAAGAAGAAGAAGGAGGAGGAGGAGGAAGGAGAGGAGGAGGAGGAGGGGGAGGAGGAGGAGGAAGGGGGAGGAGGGGGAAGGGGGAAGAGGAGGAGGGGGAAGGGGGAAGAGGAGGAGGAGGAAGGGGGAAGAGGAGGAGGGGGAAGAGGAGGAGGGGAGGAGAAAGAAGAGGAGGGGGAGGAGGGGGAGGGAGAAGAGGAGGAGGAAGAATGAGAGGAAGGAAAAGGAAAAGAAGAGAGGAAGAGAAAGAGGAAGAGGAGGAAGAAGAAGAGGAGGAGAAGGAAGAGGAGGAGGAGCCAGTTCAAGATGGAACTGGAAGACAATGGGAGCAGTGGTTCCAGGAGAACTCTCCAAAAAGACAATGTCTTTAAAAACACAGTGACACTTAGAGGAGACTAAATGTGCTTGGATATTTTGATGAAGCATTCAGTGAAATCCATGGAAAACAAAGGGAATAAAAAATGTGATGCCATTATTAACTCCAGGAAAAACTGAAAGTTATTCAGGGAACAAAATAGAATTGGAATATGCTTCTTGGGTAAGTTGTGAATATTATTCACCATACATTTTACTTTTGTACTAATAGTGTGAACATGAAGCATTAACTAAAAATTTCAACATAACTCTATTAGGAAGAAGTTCAGGGTGAAACATGAGTGTGTTGGGTGTGGGCACCAAAAAGAGAAAAAGAAAAATGAAGAAATAGCGGTAAGAACACAGGATTTTAAAGTGTGGAGTTGTATTATGGTAGAAATAGCTAGATTATTATCTTTAGGGAAAGATTTAAGGATGGGTAAAGAAAACTACTCTTTTTCCCATTAAGCCCACCAGTATTATTTGGCTTTTTAAGATGCTTTGCCTATTATTTTCATAAAAATAAATTAATTTAAAATAAAATGTGGGATAATTTCTTTGTAACATTACTATTTCATTTATTAAGAACTTCTGCTTTCTTTTGGGCTGTCTGCCTAATTTTGAGATCTCAAGCTTTTTGCTTATCTCAAAGTTCACAATTCCGTGTCTGCCCTGCACAGTGAGGATAAATACCACAAGAGCACATTCACCTTTGTTACTCTTTTAAGCCCTAAAAGGTCTGAAGAGTTCATACAAAGACCACCAAGTACCAGGACATGGGAAAGCCCTAAAATTTACCTTGTACAATCATTTGCTTGAAAAGGGGTCAATAGAGACCCATAAAGATGCTACTTAAAGCCAGCACAGTGGTGCACACCTGTAATCTGTGCTACTGGAACAGTGAGACAAGAAGATGGCAAGTTCGAGGCCAGCGTTGGCAACTTAGAGAGACCCTGTCTCAAAATAAAAATGTCTGGGGATGTAACTCAGCAGCATAACAATTGCTTAGTATATGCCAGTCCCTGGATTCAACCCCCAATACTGAAAGAAAAAAAAAGAAAAAGAAGGAGAAGTACTGCTTAGAGATGTAGTTGGAAGAAGCTAGAATTGTTCAACTTGGAAAAGGGACATTGGAGGCATGACTTCATCATTATTTTCAAATACACAAGAGATGGTTTCCAGCTGCTCTGGATCTGCTGGTGAAAAGGTGAGGAAATGCATTCACAGCAGAGCATAAAGAATTGAGGTAGAGATGGGTGAATTTCTAACCCTAACAAGAATTGCCCAGCAGAGCTAGGGGAAAAAAAATCTGTTCTTCATAATAAAGCCAGTTTCTATTTTTCGTAGGACTGGAAAGATTAACTCTATAGCCTCCCAGTCCCATCTTGCAGTGATTTTGCTGAAAGAGACATCAGGAAGGGACAGGGTCTTTGTGAAAGTCACACTGTTCAGCTTCACTCAGAAGCTGAGTGGGAGAGGCCAGTCATCTCTTGCAGCCCGGACTTTGTCCAGGAGACTTAGACAAACTTAATTTTCCATTACATTTAAAGAGTGTTTAGTGCACTGGGCTGGATCTAACTAGAACTAAAACTTGTTTCTAGGACCCTGAAGTTGCTTGATTGGTTTTAGGCTCTGTGTTGTCTGATTCGACTCCAAGTTGAAAAATGGTACTTATATATCATGACCTGAAGGTGCTATAGGACTTGTGTGGGTGGGACCATTAAACCCTTTGCCCAGCAACGTGGACTGGTGTAGTGTTCTGAGGACCTGGCTCTGCTGTATGGGGCAGGAGACCTTCAGCATTCAGGCAGACATGGCTTTAAAAGGAGAAGGAAGCTGGACTTCATGGGAAACATCCTGGAGTCCCCTTACCCTCTAACACTGCCTGAGTCTTCCTTACTGCCCTCTCTCATAAACTTGGGGGGATGAAGCCCAGTCAGAAGGTTCCCAGCACATGCCACCTATACCCCCAACCCCTAGAGACAGCTGAGTGAGCCTGATGGGAGCCCTGGTCCAGCCTCCCCAGCCTCCTAAGGAACTCATCACTGAGTTACTAGTGTGCTCAACACTGCAATGTCAATCCTTGAAATACAGTGAAGTCCAGAGCTAAACATTATTTTAAGCTTAATTCAATTCAATTAAATCAGGTTTTGCTGGTTGAAAGGGAGCTGACATACACCAGGAGAGGGATGACAGGATGCTGTAACTTGTTAATATAGAATAGAGTCTAAGGAGAGAAGGTGGTGGCCTCAAAGACACTCCTCTTAGGCTTTTTTTTTTTTTTTTTGGTAGTGCTGATTCTAGTTTAGAGGGAAGGTATTGAATGACTCCTGGCACAGTGAGTTGGCTTGGGTTAAAAGGACCTTCTTTTTAAGTTCCCTCTCTCATCATGTGATAACCCAGCTGCTGGAACCTCTGTATCTTCTTCCAGCCAAGCTCTGCAGAGCCTAGAGTCATAACCAGGGTATGTTATGGAGTAGGGAAATAGAGGCAGTGCAGGCTCCCCTCTATTTGAAATGGCTCATATCACCACAGTGACATATTCTCAAAAAGCTCACATCCAATCCCACACTTCAATACCTTGAGGAGCAGACCCTAAGGGCCCCATTCACAGAGGCCTGTGAACCATTGGGTTCCCTCCCAGATGGAAAGTAGGTGTCCTTCTCTTCTCCCCAACCCCATCCTAATCTCTTCAGCACCATAATAAGTTCTAAGGCGCATAAATCTCAATAGAAAAGTAAACATTCTTCCTTTAAAAAAAATGAGGAAAGGGGAAAAAATGTGTCAGATTTTCCTGGCCTGTGCTACTCTGGTAGTTTATCAGATCAGAATGAATTCCTCTCTGTGACAGCTTCCCTGGTCTTTCCATCTCCAACAAGGCTGGGTTGAAACACGGCACCCCTTTGTGGACAACTGGGTTACAGTTCTTCTGCGCCCAGTATTACTGTCATGTTCTCTTTTTCTTCCTGGATGATTTAAGTAACAGAGAAATGCAATGGTTGCCAACTCTTGAAACATTTCTGGCTGCAGTTCTTTCCTCTCTCAAAACCCAGGCTGTTGTCAAAACCTTGATTCATAGTGACTTATTAGCAACCCGGGCAAGTTGTAGAATGATCTATTCTGAAGAAAGCCAGCTTCACTTGCAATCCATGGCGTTGCTTCTCAGAAAGGGCCTCATTTTCTAGAGCTGGTGTCCATGGGAATTCAAAAGGTCTCCCCCAAGGTCTCCTCAGCCCTCCTTTGTTTTATCCCGTCAGGTTCAGGGCAGAGGAAAAACTGTGCCCATTCTGTTCTTTTTTACTCTTTTTCTCTGCCCACGAAACTGACTTGGACACATTCTTGGGAGCTGTGTCAGGACAAGTCCTGTCAATGATTCACACTAAAGTGACCTTTAGAAAGTAGGGAGGAAATCAGCTGGATTTCAGGAGCCCAGAGCTGTGCAGAAGCCAAGCACCCGGGAGCTCTGTGTCCCTTCCCTTTAAACTTGAACTCACCGTTAACCTCACTGGCCCTGGTCCTGGTCATGTGATTTGGCCATGATTTTAATCATCAATCTGATGCTGGCCAAATTTACATATGCGCCTGTGTAATTGAAACCTTGGAGATTGTGATAGAATCAAACTTCCGAAAATGAGATGAACGGGCTACTTGAAGGGTTGGTGGAAAGAGTAGGAGCTGTAAAGAGGGAAAGTAGTTCATTTTAACTCATCACCATTTTCAAAATAGTTTTTTTTTTTCTGTTCTGTATTTGTTTGTTACATTGAATGCCACTGAAAGGAATCACATTAGTCCAGAATATAATGAATGCCACCTTAGCAACCAAGGAGTATAAAAATTTTGCTGAATGCTTATTGCATCATTGCTTTGAAAGTTGTTAGTGCCATTGATAATTTGAACAGAGAAGGGTTTTTTGGGTTCCTTTTTAACAATGGTTTTAAAAATACTCTTTTTTTCTTTTTTTCTATTCCCAGAAATAAAAATGACCCTCCTGACCATCCAATCCTTTCATCTCTCTCCATTCTTTTCTGGTACCATCAGGGAACAGTGGTGAAAGGGTCTTTTTTAATCACTGTGATGAGGATTCCAAGAATCATTCTCATGTGCATTTATGACACCCTGAAAACGAAGGTAAGGCTGCACCTAATAGAGAAGAGCTGAGGACTGGGCGGCTGCAGAGGGTCCCAGGACAGGACCCCTGACAGTGGCCTTTCAGACTCCCCCTCACCCCCACCCAGATCTTGTTCCCAGCCTCTGCTGTGCCGTGTGGTCTTGTGTGTTGGGTGGAGAGGGTGGGCAGGGAGAAGTTCTGGTTAGCTGGCTTTCCTTCTTATTTAAATGCTGAAATAAAAGGACTGAATTCTGAAGGCGAAATTTAAGCAAGGTTTTGTGGCTATTTATCATGCTTTTTTTTTTTTTAAGTAAGAGAATACTTTATAAGATAGGAATAACATTTCTTTCAGTTTTATTTGTTTGCACCAGGGATTGAACCCAGGGGCACTTAACCACTGAGTCACATCCCCAGCCTTTATTTATATTTTGTTTAGAGACAGGATCTTGCTGAGCTGCTTAGGGCTTCCTAAATGGCTGAGGCTGGGTTTGAACTCTCCATCCTTCTGCCTCAGCCCCCTGATCTTTCAGTTTTAATGCTCAAATATTCCTCGCCTGTTTTGTTTCCAAGAGGGTGTCCTAGGAACTTCCTGGTATGCATGAGGAAGAAATGAGGGGGGACAAGGGAGTTAGAATAGTGTGTGAGAGACAAAGTATGTGTATGCAACTGTGTGCAAGGGTATGTGAGTGTGTTGGTATGTGTGTGAGAGTATATGTATGAACACACACACACCACACACACACACACACACACACACACACACACACACTTGAAAGTGAGAAATGGGCAAGCTGACCTACATCTCAGCTCAAAGGACAGAAAACTGTAGGGCTTTTGTGCTGGGGTCTCCTCCCTGGTTTTTATTTCCATGCACATTTGGGTATGAATGCCAGTGGAAACCAGAACACCAGGAAAACAGCTGTTCTCATGGTATTTCTGTCCTGCCAAACAAGGGAAGATTGGACTTCCCCCAACTTTTTGGTTCTCACACAATGCTAATCTCTCCCCACCCCCACCTCAGGGTTCCTGATTTGGCCAGAGTTTCACAAACCTGCCTGATCCCAACCCTTTGTGCATAGTTATGTGCCCTTAGTATATTGGGGGTAGTTTTACACATGGGGTCATATGATACTTTAGAATTATTTTTGTTTGGGTCTTTTAAACAGAAATCTGAGTTGTTGATACTTTTCAATCCATAATCAAGATTTAAGGTTAGTCTATCACTTAGGAGCAATGGATTCAATTTCACATAAAATTGTCTGGCTTCCTTAATCTTGAGATGGATGCTAAGCAGCTGCCCACTGATTATATTTTCTTCTATTTCCATGAAAATCTTGCCTGGTGACTTAAAGAGCCATTTCCTTATCCAGGACAAATCTATCCTGGCTCCTGAATTTTGAAATTGTTCCTTCAATCTTAGGAAACTTGGAAAAGGATTTCTTGAGGGACAGAACAGCTTTTTATTTTAACTATATTGTATTTCTATGTATATTTACATAGAAATATGTATTTATATCTTTTGTGAATACACATATTTACTTATATATACATTAATAGAAAATCAAACAAGACATCCTAAACTCTCTGGGGAAGCCACTTTCTATAAATCTAAAAGAGACGTCAGTAGAAGACCCATGGTCTGTCTCACAAGGTCTGAAAGTTTTTATCACTCCTCAGATCCCATAAGGATCAAGGATCAAACTCCCTTTTAATGAAGTCGCTGTTGGGGAAAGATGTCCTTTCTTGGGTTAAAAAAAGAAGAAAAGTGAAAAAGCAGTCGTCTTACAGCCCAGTACAGTCTGCAGTTCAAACATTTCACACAGCTACCGGTGATCTTTTTTACTTAAAGAGCCTCATTCACAACCGCTGCCAGGCCCAAAAGTATCCAGATCAAGTTTCATCCAATTGAATTAACACTGGGACAAGAAAATGTCCATATAAGGCTGAGTTATTCCTGGGGTCTTCATAGTAGGCTATTTCAGGATTGTGAGCAGGGATTGTTTTACTCTGGGCCGTGGGTTGGTCACCCCTCCCCCAGGCAGCTCATTCAATTATTCACTCTTGAGTTATGCACAAATTCAAGTTGTAGTTCGAAAGACTGATTTATACATTGAAATTTAGTCCCCAAAGTCTCAGGATAGGATTCATTTTCCCTAAGGTTAAGCTTGATTCTTTCTTTATGTGGGCCCACTACTAGTATCTGCAAATGTGCTGTTTGCTTGCTTGCTTGCATTTCTTTTCTTTTTATTTATCTATTTATTTCTTTTTCTGTCTCTGGGATGTGAAATTTTCAAGAACATAAACTTTGGGTTCAAAAGGCAAAGTGCACCATTTGAGACACTTAGGGGCAGATGGAGAGGGAGAAGAGAATTTTTTTTACTAGAACCAAAAGGCTCCCTTTTCCCTTGCTATTGGATATGGACTAACCATTTCCCTTTCTGTTGAGGTTGATAAGCCCAGGAGAGAATCTGAGTTCTTCCCATTAATAGTAATCAGAAGTATGCACAAAACAGAACTTCTCCCATCTTCAGTGAGGACTGCTCTGGCTTTTCCCTGGGTACAGAAGTCCATGGGGGAAGCAAGCATACCTCTCCAAAGCTGCCTGCTTACCTTCTATCTTTTGTTTTCCATTTCTCCTGTGGTCTGGACTGATCCCAGCAGCACGGCAAATGGTCAAGGGGCACATTCAGATGCTGCTACTGCTGTTTCTTGTGTCTTGACAGATACCTGCGCCATGTCAACCAGGTATGTGCCCTAACCTGTACCCCAGGAAAACACGGAGGGCTTGGAAGTTAGTCTCCATCATTTAGGTCAGGGATTGGCAAATTGTTCCATAAAAGACCAGATTGTGGGCCGAGTGTGGTGGCGCACGCCTGTAATCCCAATGGCTTCAGTGGCTGAGACAGGAGAATTGTAAGTTCAAAGCCAGCCTCAGCAACAGTGAGGCGCTAAGCAACTCAGTGAGACCCTGTCTCTAATAAAAATACAAAATTTTGCTGGGGATGTGGCTCAGTGGTTGAGTGCCCCTGAGTTCAATCCCCAGGTAACAAAAAGAAAAAGACCAGATTGTGTAAATATTGTAGACTTTGGGGCCATATAGCCTCTGTGGAAACCACTTAACTCTGCCAGTACAGCGGGAGAAGCCATTAACAAAGGTTGAATGAACGAGTATGGCTGTGTTCCAAAGAAACTTTTTTGGTGGATGCTGAAATTTGAATTTCATGTGACTTTCACATGTCAAGAGAGCTTCTATTTTTCCATCTATTTTTTTCCAACCATTTTAAAATTGTAAGAATCTTTGTTAGTTCCAGCCAGAGGAAAGCAGGTAGTATGATAGACTGGCCACCGAGTTGTAGTTTGCAAACCCCTGCCATGGAACTTTAGGCATAAAAGGCATTCTTCAAATTCTAAAAGAAATGTGTTTCTGTTTTCCAAAATAAAAAGGAAAAGGAAGTCTTTAGAACCCCAGCCTAGTGAATACATATCAACTAAGAGCTAATGTGCAGGGTCTTCTTTAAGAACTATAATTTTCCTGAGCTAGGAAAAGAATTGCCTCCCTAATTTTTATATATTTTGCCAGGCTTTCCCTTTCAAGCTATAAATATTCCTTTAAAATCATAAAAATGATATCCTGCAATTGTTTGAACTTTAAATTATTTTCTCTCCTGAATCTTCCAAATTGGTGGAAATTTAAATATATGTTTTGTTTTCCTGTAGATCATTTAGGAAAGTTTAATGGCCCTTGTCAAATTTACACAAAGCGGTATTTTTGTAAGAGAGCAGGCTGCTTTAAAATTTAAATGTTCATGCAAATCTCACTTCGAAATTATAATAATAGTACTTCTTATTATTACCCATCTTTTTAATAAGTGTACCCTTAGAAGTAAAGGGGCTAATTAGACCATCCATGTTTATGTCTTAAGTAGTGTTTAAAATATCTTTCATTATTCAGGGAAAGTGTAGACTTCAGTACTATAATAGAACTTACGAGGAAGCTCTATTTTTAAGGCTTTTCTTAAGAATCTTGGAGTACCCTTTAGAGTGTGTTTAGTTTTCATTTGCATTGCCACAAGCCAGCACACATAAAGCACAATAAAATCCCATATCACCTTTGAAAATAGTGGATCCAGAAGCAAGTCACGCCAAACCTCAGGAATACATTTGTCATGGGGTAAGATGCCACACCTCTCTTCCCAGAGCTGTGTGTAGGGCACATCTGGGCACCAACTTACTCCATGAAGATTTTTGAGACGCATTTCAAAAATATATTAACAATGGCATGATTTTTTTTTTTTTTTTTTGCACAAAAAGTCAAGACTAAGAAACATATAGGGAGACTAGAAAGACAAAAACTATGACTATAAACACAAATACGTTGGCCATAGGGTCCTCCTGGGCTCCAAGCTAGAGTTGCCATCCCTTTTTACCGCTTTATGAAATTCAGGTTCTTTCTGCCTCCCTCATTCAATCCTGGTTTCCAGCCTGCTCCAGGAAAGCCTAAAGGTAGATGTTGCTGACATTGAGAGGTCAAGAGGGCAGAGAAGCAGGTGAGGAGGAGGAAAGGTGGCCTAGTTCCATGCCACCCACCATGCCTGGCCTTTCAGCCAGAGAGTTCCTCTCATGTGGGTGAGGTGGGGCGTCTCCTGAAGCTTTCCTTTGAAGATAGGATTCTGCCACTAAATATATTTGAAAACCACTATCTCATACCAGCATTACATTTGTTCCCTCTTCCCTGTTATCCTGAGGGACATGTTTTCTGCTTTCTGAAATTTCACCTCTTTATATGAACTCAGGACCTTTTCCCTTGGGGGTTCAGGGTGTTTATATTAAATCGTGTTGATATTAACCCCACTCTAATTACCATAGTAGAGGGGGTAAAACCTTGTAACAGGCATAGGGTGAGAGTGATCTCGAATCACAGAAAGGCTAAGCTGGTCTTGACCCGGCTCCTGTAGTGATTCAGTGGTGCAAGCAGGGTAGGTCTTTGGGATTCCAATCACGGTGGCTGAGCACCAGGCTGTGACCTACACCAGCTGTCGCCGTATCCTTACATGGGGGTGACATGGTACAACTGACATGAACACTTCAAGGACTCCCGAGGTTTAGGAGATTGAGGAAGAAGAAGAGGAATAATGAAAAAGACAAAAGAACTGATGAGAATGTTGGCAGGGGTGGGGGTGGGGGTCACCTCTGATCTAAAACAACCACCAGAAAGCAGAATGAAGTAAACATGTTTAAGGAGAAATATGGCAATAGTGAAATGGTGACCAGAGCTATTGTAGGTCTCATCTGGAAACAGACAAAGCAAAGTGAGCTGAGAGAGAAAAAAGGAATTCAGATTAGGCTTTTAAGAAATGTCCCGGTGTTGGAATGAGTGGCTAGGGGAGGCTTTGGCATCTGTGTCTGAAAGTCAGATTTTGAAGGGCCGAGGGCCTACTTTATTTTCTTTGTTTTATGGAAGGGAAGCTGGGAAAAGAAAGCTACAAAGGGTGAGATGCATTTGTCACCCTTGGCACACAGATGTTCTTCTCTCTTTAACATCAAGGAGCTGGCTGTGACTCACCAATGCTTTTGAAAAGCCTCATCCATCTTCACTGTGCCCTGTGAGGGGAACAGGTGACAGTTGTCACATTTTGTAGACACCCAGCCTAAGATGGCACAGTAATTCACTTGCAGAGTGCGGAATAAAACCTCAAACTTCATCATTTCTAATCTACTTCTCTCTGCATCATAAATACTAAACATGTATAAATTTTTTAAATTGTGTCGCCTCATGTGTTCATTTCTGTAACAACCATTTGCTTATTTACACTGGATGTGACCAGCTGAACCTGGCATTGTAAGTGGGGGTGACGAGGATTCAGAGTCAGTATCAAGCATAAGCTTGGCCTTCATGTAGTTGATAGGCTATTTGGCGGAGAGAGG
This sequence comes from Spermophilus citellus, assembly GCF_964194105.1. Lineage (NCBI taxonomy): Eukaryota > Metazoa > Chordata > Mammalia > Rodentia > Sciuridae > Spermophilus > Spermophilus citellus. The sequence continues at coordinate 56,478,176 of NC_138191.1, read as the reverse complement.
GGTGCAGTAGGGGGTATATGCATGAGACACTTATGTAAGTGGTACAAAAAAGTGCAGGTTTAGTGCTGGAATGAGGGCTGCAGAAGTTTAGAAAAGGAGAATCTTGGTAGTTAAAGGTCTTTTAATGCAATAATTAGGGTAATTCATAGAAGAGATTGGACCTCAGTGGAGCACTCAACAGAGAACAGCAGCTCATAAATCCCAATGATAGCTGTGGGAAGTTGGTGCTTGCTATACTGCCAGTTGTAGCCTAAGCCCTTTTCCTACATTATATGGATAGCATCTCCGGTTCACAGATAAGGAAACTGAGGCTTAGAGAAAGCACACGGTGACAGAACTAGAAGTTGAATCCAAGCCTGTTTTGCATCCGGGACCAAACTCTTAACCCTAAAGTGTTTTTTCACCAGCCAGAGGATCCTGGACCACCATCCAGGGCTGTTCTCTGCAGCCAGCACCTTTCCAAGCTAGGACCAGACAAGCTAGTTTGCTGACAGACAAGTCTTGTTAGTGGCTGACTGAGGGAGGACCGGAAAGGCATAGGGCTGTCAAGGGCAGTGAACTCTGAATCATGCAATTGTAGAGGAGGAAAGCCATGTCAGGTGGGGCGACCCCACCTCCACTCCTCAGGAAAGCCAGTGGTCCAAGCCTCTAGCAGTGTGGGCTAACTCATTTCAGAGACTTACAGGCAAGGAGCCCCTGTGTAGCCTCTCTGCTCCCTCCCAGCACTTTGGTGGGTCCTGTCTGAGAAGTCCCCTGTGGGACTGTGCAGACTAACCACTCAGCAAGAAGGACATGCCTCTTAGTGTTTCATAAAGTGCCCACCTGCAGTTCCTTGTGGCAGTTCCTCCCCAAGTACACACAGGCATCTGTGCATCAGTATTCTTCCAAGTGTGAAACCTGCTGCTGGGCACAGCACTCTTCCCAATGGTTCCAAATTGATCTGAGCACTTCAAGAAAGCTCTTTCTCAATTTTTATAGGCAAATAGCAGAATTCTGTAGATTTTCATGTTTTTCTATTTACCAATAAGTAAACTAAAGAGTGTGTTTTTTTAAAAAAACTTATTGAAATAAGTTTGATAAACCCAAATGGGTGTTTCATGAGAACTCATATTCATTATTCTGTTAAGATATAACACTGCTGCCGAGGTGAGGCCTCCCTGCGAAGTTTGTGAATGTGCATGGGCAGAGAATTGGGATTTTGCAAATTGGGGGTAGAACACCTTGCTACAACCAGTGTTGCCTTGAGTTGGCTGTGTTGTTTGATCGCAGTCATTCCTGGCATAATGAACATTACACTTCCATTGATTACTTGGTTCTTATTTATTCATTGTATTTTTGTCACCTTAAGCTTTGCCTTCCTTTTTGATCCTTTTTCCTTCTTCCAGAAGAAGTGGGAATAGGTAGGAAGTGAGCTGTGGGTTGATGTCAAAAATATTTGAGATATCTAGGTGTAGTGGCACATGCCTATAATCCCACCCCCTCAGGAGATTGAGGCAGGAGGATCCCAAGTTCTAGGCCAGCCTCAGCAATTAGAGAGGTCTATAGCAAGTTAGTAAGACCCTTTCTGAAAGTAAAAAATAAAAAGGACTGGAGATGGATGTGAAACCCTGGGTTCAATCCCCAGTTAAAAAAAAAAAAGTTTAAGAATCACCATTTCTATCCAGTCTCCTGGGGGATGCTCCCAGAGGAAGATGACCCATTAGTCAAGTGTAGCAGCAGTTTGCCTCTCTGCCTCTTCCTTTGTGTAACTTAGGTGAGTCACTCAACTTTACTGAGCTCCTGCAAATTGATAGGGTAGAATCAAATAATTCCTAATGCCTTTTTGCAGCTTTCTGCCCTGTGTTGGGGTGCCTAACCCAGGGCTGGGGCATGTGGGTACCACCTGCTCCCCTGTGTGGGATCAAGAAGAGGGGAAGACGGAAGAGACATTTCTTTTCCTGTTGTGTTCCAAAATGACAAGGTCCCTTTTTCATGTTGTGCTTCTTATCCATGGCAAGGCCTTACCCTAGAATCACAGAGATCATTGATGCTTTATCATGTCCTGATATCAGAGCCTGGGAATGTGAAAGGATGAAGGGAAGCCATCTATCTGTACCCACTTAGGAGATTCTGCCGGTAGTACAGCTCGGTGGTGATAAATAAATGGTAGTAAGATTCAGGTAAAATGATCACCTTAGTATTCTCAACAGAGGAAGAGTACCATAATGGCCAGCACCTTTTACATCTATTTCTCTGTGGGCCTGATAAACTAGTGCTACATCTCCTTGAGGAGGGAAGAGGGTGAATCAGATGTACCTTGGTGCAGGCTGTGAAGCATGTGGCCTACTTTCCTTTGGCCCCCATTACATACAAGCTACTGAGCCAGTGCCCTGATTGTTGCCTCTTGGTGTTTGCTCAGAATTGCTGGTGGCTTCCTGTCTTCCTGATGAACAAATATACTGGCAAAAAAGTCCCAGAAAGTCTCATGGAGTGGAGCGCAGAGAAAAACTTGCTGCTTCTGGGGAAATACACGCAACTCTCCCTCCCTGCCTCACAGTCCCCCTCCACCTGCCCCCTCCACCAGTACTTTTTCCAGTGGACATAATGTCAGTCTGTCTTCTAAGCCTTTGTGGTAGACTTGACCTTGTACAATCTCAGAGCCTTCTCTTCCCCTCATCCCTACTGTTAGCTCTATTTCAATGACTCCCTTTCTCTCGGTCCATCAATAGCAGCAGCACCCAGTGACTTTTCCATGTCAGGTTTTGCTTCATCCCCAGCCAGTGGGCACATCTCCAGTTTCTCTTCTCTCCCTGCCCTCAGAGTAGCATGTGCATCTCAGGGGAAAAAATAAAAAGTGAATAGTGTGAACTTTCTCTAACTAGATTATAAAAAATAATGTGAAAGTTCTTAAGAGGAGAGTTCTTCCAGAATTGGCAGTGCCATAATAGGTGATCTTGTTGTACAGTATGCTATCAGTCATTTTTTTTTCCTATGACAGAGTTGGTCCTGAACCCTGCCTCTCCCACCAGCTGGTTTAGAGCTAATCTGGGGCAGCCAGCTGATGGTGAGAGCCCTAAAGAGATGCATCATGTGTGCGTGTTTTAGAAAGAAGCTCACATTTGTGTCAATATGATAGTTTGCATTAAGGCTCATTTATAGACGAAGGTAATCCCCTTACCCAGCTGTTTCATGGCAAATGCTCCTACTATCCTGGCTTTAAATAGAAAGGAATTAAGGTACCTCTTTGTCAGAGGCCCCAGACTGTCTGAGAGAAAACAAACTGAGTCCTCATGTTTCCTGGTGCATGGCTGCAAAGCTGGGGGCATATGACCAGGTCTTTGTGTGGCTTTCTTGGGAGCAGAGTCTTGAGAGCCTAGCTCCCACCTGCTGTGGGCATGTTGCAAGGGCCATGGCTCAGGAGGGGGAGGCCCTAAAGCCTTCTTCCCAAAGTGAGCCTCAGCCCCCTCTTCCCTTTAGGGTAGGACCCAGTGAGCAGCTGCCATCTTAGACTAGACTCTGAAGCGTTTCCTGACTTGAAATTCTTCTACCTTCTGGGAAAAGCAATTAATGATGTTCAATGAATGATTGCATCACTATAAGCAAGAGAGGGAAAGTTATAAAAAGCACTGGGACCATTAGGTCACTCTCTAGGGAGGCAACTGAGTGTTCACCATGAATTGCTTTGACTTCGCCAAAGTGTGTGGCTCCCCAAGACAGGCGTACCTGCCATTTATCACGCACTTTCTATATGCCAGGTGCTGTTCTACTTTATATGTATTAACTACTCATATACTCACAAGTCACCCTGGGAGGGATGTACTATTATTATGTTTTTTTTTTTAAAAATAGATGATAACACTAAGGTTCTGAAAGGTGAAGTAGTAATCTACTCAAAGTGAGAGGGAAGAAGAGCAGCAGGGCTGACTACTGAGGTTTTTGAGGAGCCTGTAAGGCCTCCCTCTTCCTTCTCCAAGTTTGGAACAACCGAGAGGCAAAGTGTCAAGCAGATGAAGATTTAAAATATCAGCTTGAATACCAAATTGGCTGGTTGTACAGTGCACCACAGGATCAGCTGTAGGCGAGTAGCTTGTCAATGTTTCAGCCTTAAGTTAGAAGGACTGAGTCCTTCTCTCCCAGGCCTGACCAACAAGGCAGAAGCTGGGTCTGAGAAGGTACAGTCTTCATGACAGGTGGATCCCTAAAGAGTGAGGAAGGGACGAGCTGTCTTGGTCACCTAAAAGCCCACATCCCCGGAACTCTTTCACTCCTGGGCAAACCAGGACCAGAGGAATGGCCTTGGAAGAGTCGTGCCACTTATCCATATTCTGCAAATACCAAACAGCCCTGGAGCCATGGTTGGAACACGGACCTCTGTTCTTAGATCTCCTAAACCCAGGAAAGTCTCATTTTCTATTCTGCAGGTAGAGGAAGACCTGCATTCTTACCCCTTATTCCCAAACATTCTGCTCATACTGGGAATCCCTTACCTTCACCTTTCTATCTCTGCTCCTCCCTCCAAACTCACCCAGTCCCTTAAGTCTGCCTCTTCCCCTGGGACCAAACAAGGGAGGTATTACCACAGAAGGTCTCTTGCCTTGGAAATACAAAGTCAGGGAGATCGAGGTTACTCTCACACCACTATTCAAGCCTAGGTTTCTCACCCATCCACCGGGATCCTCCTTCCACAGACTTGGAACTCAGAACCCCAAAACTCTGTAGAGGTCAGGGACGCCCTTCCCTCCTTGTAGCAGAGTCTGTGGTGTGGAGAGCCCCACCGGGCTGCATGGTGGGCAGTGCTCTTTCTGATTCACCTCTTCTTTATCCAGTGTCTTCTCTTCCCCTGCCTTCCCCACTTCACTGAGAAGCCTTTGCTGACCAGTCGGCCACATTACACAGTGTCTTCTGCAGAACTAAATAGATGTCCCCCATCCCTTGAGCAACATGGAGGACAGGCACTTGAGGGACAGAAGGGTGAGGGGCTTTGGGTCCTGGGAAGGTCAGGATCTTACCTTTTATTAATGGTACCAAACTCCCAGCTTCCTGTGCCTTGCCTGCCCTATTCTCCTGACATTCAGCCCTTCCTTTCTTTCAGGAGACAGTTACCCCCATCTGTGAGAGTTCCCTCTCCTTCATTCCTTCCCCCTCTTTGAATCAAGATTCATATGCCCTTTTCCCAGCAGTGGGATACAGGGGGAGGGATGCAGACTTTGAGGCAGACAGGTCCAGGTCTGAATCATACTCCTTTATTCAGGGACCTGGGATAGGATTCTTCACCTGTCTCACCTCTATTTCCCCACTTACAAAGCAAAATTCTTAACACCTACCTACAGGCAGTTGAGAGGGTTAAATAAGCTAGTACATGTAACTATTAAGGCTTGGTGTCTGACTCTTAGTACATACTCCAAAAATAGTTTCTTGGAGTGGGGGAGGTTTTAGCCATCCTTACTTTTTGATTCATCAAATACTGGAAGTCTCTGTGCCAGACGCCTTTGTTATAAAAGCATCTGTTTCCCAGGATTACGATAAATAAATAGAGAAATTCTGGAAAGCTCTTAGTTTTGTGCTTGGCATGTAGAAGTACTAGCTGAGTAAATGAAAGTTATTCTTATCAACCCACCACCCAGTGTGTGAACTCCTGGTGAGATGCTGTGGCGCTTGGAATCACACTTGTTGGCAAGGCTGTGCATCAAAACTGCTCAGTCAGGGCTTCGTCACATCCACCAGGAACTCTTCCAGATATGCCCTTCTCTTCTCCACCCTACCCCCAGTCAGAGCCACTACGCTCGTCACTTGTTGGGTAGAGCTGAACTGCTGAGAGCACCACTTCTGCCCCTGCAGTCAAGTAAAATGCCCAAGTTTCCCCCAACGTGAAGGGCAACGAGGGAAGGGCCGGCCCTCAAGTGCAAACCTGTGAGCAGGAGACAGAAAATTACTGAAGACTGGAAAAAACAAAGATTATAGATTGGTTTCCCCCACAGCCCTCAGTCCTCAGGTGGTGACCTCTGACCCCCCTCTCTTTTGCATCTGGCCCTCATTTTCTTTTCTTTCCTCCCATCTTCAGCCGTCAAAAGTAGTTATGTCACTGCTCAGCAAAGGCAAATGGGACACTTTCCAACAACACTGATTGATCCAAGGAACTGCCATTTTTTTTTTTAAATCATGAGATCCCCTTCACACACCTGAGCTTCACATAGCAGGCACGATGCAACACCTTTATGTTCTTTGTAGCTTCCCGTGGTGACCTGTTCTAGGTATGCTGATAATAGCTGAGGGAGACTGCGCATGTTTTTAACTTTGATTCCACTTTTGGAACCAGCAAAACCCAGTTTCCTCATAAATAAGGAAGGAGGTGACACATGTAAACACCTGCTGTGACAGTGTTTGGGTGTGAGGACCTGGCAGCCACAGACTGGACTCCTCCACAGTTCTTCCTTTCTGAAGGTCTGCGTCTGCAGTGGGTGCAGGGTGTACCTGGAAGCCCAGGCTCTGCTGGGCTGTCATCGGTGACCACAGCCAAGGTGAGGGATATACGAGGAAACGTTCACAATCTAACTTATCAACATTACCTCATATGCTTGGGAGAGGCAAAGATTATAGATTGGTTTCAACATTTCCCAAATTCATTTAGTGTGGGAAATGAAATTAAATCACCAAGTAGCTCTGACTCCAAATCTAATTTTCGTCAGGAGGGACAGCAGCTTCCTCCAAGGCATTTCTCTGTGTCTCTTCTTTTCGTCTTCCGGAGCTAGGTTGTTGTCACAGGACTCCCACTCCCCACCTCTGAAGCCCACAACCCCCACTCCCTTCCATGCCTTTTCTAAGCAAGGCACTGGCCGTGGGTACATTCCTCAACTGTCATTCTCCAGGTGTCTTTGTCTTAGATATTGAGACTTGTTGAGAGAAGGAAGTGACTGTTGGCTAGAAACTAAAGAATTCATTCCTAAAAAGAAACAGCTAAGAGAGAAAGGAGATGTGTCATTGTGGTTAGGGAATAAAAGCCAGTTCAATGTAGCAGTCACTAATTCCTGTTCTGTTGTGAACTGGAATGTAATGATGCTCCCGGCTGCCACCAACTAAGTCCCATCTTGGAATGGCTTCCACATGGATGTGAATCTCAGCCACCGATGCAGATGTGCAAGAAACATTGTATCACGTCTCTCCACTGGATTTCTGACTTCAAGCTCCATTCCACTGGACTGGCAAGAAATTTAATCTGTTATTTTTGGACTATTCCCCCATAGAGTTACACAAGATTTCAGGTATCCCCAGACATTAATCAACACAGATTGTCGAGTCTACCCGCCGGCAGGAAAGACGACAACAGCAGGATTCTTCTTTAACACACTTTATTGGAAGCTTCCATGAGGTATAGATGAGAGAAAAAGGCCCCGGGCCCGAAAAAACCACCCCTTATATACTTCAACTGCAGCCCTGCTCGTACACCATTGGACAAAGAGTGCATAGCAACACAGCAGCAGCCAATAGAATGATAGACCCAGCACTTGCACATAATGCAAGAGACACCCAGCTCCAGCTTGTGCAAAGCAACAAGCACTTCTTGAAAACAGTTTGTTCCAGGAGCTGGACAATTGATACATTGTATTCTAGGGAGTGGCTGAAAACAAAGAACTGGGTCTCAGCCCAAGAATTAGGCTCACGCCCACACAAGGCAGCACAGCAAAATGGCTCTCTACAACAGATCACTCTTGAGACATCCATCTTCCCATCTTCATGGCTCTTCAAACCCTGATTGGCAAAATGGAAATCTTTTACCAGGCCACCTACAGTCCTATCTGCCTGGATGTGGTAGTAGTAGGTGACCAACTGTCTTGGTCACCTAAAAGCCCACATCCCTGGAACCCTTTCACCCCTGGGCAAACCGGGACCATAGGAATGGCCATGGAAGAGTCGTGCCACTTATCCATACTCTGCAAATACCAAACAGCCCTGGAGCCATGACTGGGACAACAACCTCTGTTCTTAGTTCTCCCAAGCCCAGGAAAGTCTCATTTTCTCTTCTAGGGGTAGAGGAAGACCTGCATTTCTTACCCCTTGTTCCAAAAACATTCTGCTCATACTGGGAATCTCTTTCCTTCACCTTTTCCACTGTGGCTAATGGCTCAAAGAGCTTAAAAGTTTGGATAACAAAAGCCAGTAGGAGTTGTAGACTGGGTATCTTCTTTCCCTGTAACCTCACACCTGGGAATGAGCACAGAGCCTGAGTTCTGCTTGAATGGGGAGTGGAAAGAGGAGAAAAAGAAGAAAATACATGAGGCTGGAGAAGCAGAAGTCAAGAGAACATCACACAGGTATCAGGGACAGCTGGACAGCCTTCCATTTGGAGTCTCATCTCTACAGACTTTGAGAACAAGTGATCTAAAAAGTCAGAGAGGAAGTGATGTTGATAAATTTGGTTTAATTAGCTTTTGTAGGTGGGGCTAGAAAGTTCCTAAAATTTTGTCAGTTGGCAGCAGGCTTTGGCAATTCTTCAAGTGGTTTCTTCTCCTCCTGTCGCCTTTTATGGAATGCCTCAGTTGGTACTGGGTGGGGTAAAGAGGGCAGGTGCTAGCCTGCATTCCTCCAGCAGCTGAGACTCCGTGACTTCATCAGGACGCACTCCATGTGGGTGGAGAGGGCTCTCTGGGCTTATTTGCCTTGTCCATATCTCGCCTCCATCAAGGCAACAAAGAAACTTGGAGAGGTCCAAAGGAAGGAGAGGCTGCTGATCTCACCTAGTGCCCTGTCCCCACCGTTCAGCCTGAAACTTTACTAAGGGAGCCCTTCCCTGCATGTCTGGGGATTGAAGGATGAATATGAGCTGCCTACATGGCTCTTGGCGTCTGCCAAGAGTAGCAGGGAGGTCATAAAGAAAAAGGAAACACTAGTAAAAACGGTTGCCCTACTAGGTGCATTGACATACGCCTGGAATCCCAGAGACTTGGGAGGCTAGGACAGGAGGAGGATGCAAGTTCAAGGTTAGACTCAGCAACTTAGAGAGACCTATCTCAAAATAAAAAAGGGCTGGGGATGTATCAAGTGGTAGAGCACTTGCCTAGCATGTGCGAGGTCCCCGGTTCAATCCCTGGTACTGCAAAAGTTAAAAAAAAAAAAAAAAAAAAAAAGCTGAGCTTTCTTATTCAAGCTGCTCTAACCACACTTAAAACTACAAGAAAAATTGATTTCTAAGCAGAAATGCCAGTGGAGAGAGGAGGCTAAAATGAAAAGGCCAGTTGTCAGTCTTCTAAGCTTCAAAAAGAGAACTATCACACCACAAAGTTATAGTAAATAATATGTATGGTTCTGGCATAAACATAGATATAGCCATGTCACATCTATGTATATAGATCTTATGGATATATAGAGCCCAGAAATAAACCCCTGCTATATATAGCCAAAGAGAACAAGACCACAGTGAGGAAACGACAATCTCTTCAATAAATAACCTTTGGAAAACCAGATATTCACATGCAAAAAAATTGAGGTGGACCCTTACCTTACACCAGATGGAAAAATTAACTCACAATGGATTTAAGACCTGAAAGTAAGACGTAAAACTATAAAACTCCTTTTTTAAAAAAATAAGGAAAAGTATCCTAACATTGGACTTGGCAGTGATTTCTTGGATATAACACCAAAAGCCTAGGCAACAAGATAAAATATAGAAAAATGTAACAAAAGTTACATCAAAATTAAAAACTTCGACAAACCCAAAGGAATCATTCACAGAGAGATCCACAGAGTGAAAAGTCTGCCTATGGTTTGGGAGAAAATAATCATAAATCAAAGATGATAAATGGTTAATGTCAGAAACAACAAAAAGAAGACCCAATTTTTAAAATGGGCAAAGGACTTGAAGAGACTTTTGTCCAGAGAACTTACACAGATGGCCTATGAGCACATAAATGATATTCAATGTCGCTAATCATTAGTGACATAAATCAAAACTACAAGATATCACCTCATACCCATCAAGATGGCCACCATCTAAAGATCAGGAAATGGCAAGTGTTGGTAAGGATGTGAAGTTGGAGCCCTCATGCACTGTTGGTGGGAGTGTAAATGGTGTAGTCATTCTAGAACACAGTTCAGAGTTTCCTCAAAAAATTAAAAATAGAAGCAGGAAGGGAGGGGAGATGGAAATAGGAAAGACAGTAGAATGAATCGGACATAACTTTCCTGTGCTTTTATATGAATACATGACCAGTGAAACTCCACATCGTGCATAACCACAAGAATGGGAAGATACTATACTCCGTGTATGTATGATATGTCAAAATACATTCAAACTGTCATGTATATCTAGAAAGAACCAATAAAAAATGAAAAAAATAGAACTACCATACAATCTGATCTAGCAATTCTGCCTCTGGGTATAGGTCCACAAGAACTCAGAGCAGGTCTCAAAGAGATATTCGCGCAGCCATGCTCATCATGGCATTATCCACAATAACCAAGAAGTGGAAGCAACTCCCATCAACAGATGAATGGACAAAGAAAGTGTGGTGTATACATATGGTGGAATATTATGCAACTTTTAAAAATAAGTAAATCTTATATACTAGGGCATGGATGAACCTTGATGATATTATGCTAAATTAATAAGCCAGTTGCCAAAGAACAAATACTGTATGATTCCTCTCTTACAAAGTGTCTAAAGTGGTCAAAAATACAGAAACAGAACATAGAAAAACAGTTGCCCAGGGCTGGGGCAATTAGTGTTTCATGGGTATAGACTCTCAGGGTTGCAAAATGAAAAGTTTCTAGAGATCTGTTACACAATGCGAATATCCAACTGAGCCTCTATACTTAAAAATGGTTAAGACAATGAATTTAATATTATATTTTTACCACAATAAAAAGAAAAAAAGATGTGTTATTATGGGAAATATCTTTTAAGCAAATCCATTTTTCTAATGAGAGACTTTCACTATAAGATAGACTAAGCTGTGGTTCAGAGCAGTAGGTATTCCCAGCAACTAGTGTAACCTTTTGATTTCATGATGCTTTGGATCTGGAATGTCCCACAAAGGTTTGTTTCAGAGCGTTGCTGTCTTGGTCCCCAATGCAGCAGTGTTCAGAAGTGGAGCTTTAGGGAAGTGACTGGATCGTGAGAGCTATAACTTCATCAGTGAATTAATTCATTGATCAATTCATAGCTGAATGGACTACTGGGGAAACTGTGGGAGGCAGGACCTGGTTGATGAGAGTGGCCCTTGATGGTGTGCCCTTGGGGCCTATATCTTGCCCCCACCCCTTCCTCTTTCTCTCTCTCTCTTTCTCTCTCTCTCTCTCTCTCTGCTCCCTGGCCTCCATGAGGGGAGCAGTTTTGCTCCCCAGTGATCTCTCTGCCATAAAGTTCTTCTCATGCCAAAGTAATAAAACCAGCCAACCAGAGACTGAAACCTCTGAAACCATGAGCCAAAATAAATCTTTCCTTCCTTAAGTTGATTTTCTCGGGTATTTTGTCACAGCAATGCAGAGCTAACAGATTTATTGCCAGATTCTCTTAGGCCCTTCTCATGTGACCTAAGAGGTCAGCTTTCGTTTTGCCAACCCCAGGCTCACCAACAGTGTGACAGACACCTGACTTAAAATTATTTTCCAAGATCATGAAATCCATGAAAAATGTGAATATTCCCATTCATGCTCTTCATCTTCCTCTTATCTATTCCACAGTTCTGAGCTTCCAACCATAGATGTTTGACATTCTCTTAACCAAAGAACCAATCTTCTAAAGTCTTAAATACCGTGGCCATGTGTAGAGGTTTTACAATATGATACATGGTACATATTTTGCACATGCTGTCTGAGGTTATCCTCTCAAGGAGTCTGTATTAGGTAGATGTTACCCCTTGGTACAAATGAGGAAATAGACCCAGAGGCTGAAGAGCTTATCTAAGATGATAGCATTACTATGTGGTAATCTATGTGACCCCAAAAGCCATGGCCTTATGGCTTCATTGTGCTGCCTGGAATTCCTTGTCAAGAATAAGGGTCAGGAGGAGGAGACCAGTGGTCTTCGATCTACGAGTCTTCCTAATAAAGCCTGAAGTCAGTAACTGTATAAGCACTCCTCAGGCCCTGCATCTCCCATTTCACGGGTCCACAGTTTACTTTTGCCTTACAACAGACCAGGCCTCCCTTTTGGCTTGCTCATTTCCTCTACTGATTATGCACAGGTCAAACGAGATTAGTGGGTGTGAGAGTACTCTGTAACTGGGAGAGAGCTTATTGGACAGAGTCAGCACTTCTATGTGGTCCTGTATCCTGGGCCTGCAGGGCATTTGGAATTGTTTTGTTCTGCTGGTCTGCCATTCCTTCTCCTTTCTGCCTGTGTATATTTACAGAGGAATGTTGGGATGAGGTCCAGGTTGATGTTAGCAATGGTTATTTCCTGGTGGTGGTAGTGGGGTATCGAAGTGATTTTCTTACTTTCTTCTTTTTCTCTATCTGGGTTCCTCGATTTTTGATGATGAGCATGGAAATAATAGAGCCATTCTTAAAATTAAGCAAAACACACACACACACACACACACATACCAGGGCTTGAACCCAGGGGCACTTAAACACTGAGCCACATCCTTCGCCCTTTTTATTTTTTGAGACAGGATCTCACCAAGTTGCTTAGGGCCTCACTAAGTTGCTGAGGCTGGCTTGCAATCCTCCCAAGTCACTGGGATTACAGGCCTGAGCCACTGCACCTGGCTAAAATACAAATGAAATTTAAAAAGAGCAAACTAGACAGCACCGCCTTACCTCTGGCTTTGCAAGCAGCAGTGGCTCTCAGTTCAGGCGAGAGAGTTCCTCCTTCCACCCACCTCTACCCTGGCCCAACCTTTGAGGGGACTGGCAGGTTTCCCAATCACAGTCTTGTTGGACATTGGTTTGCAACCTTGGGTCCAGTGAATTCCTGAAGGGATATGAAGGGTGGATGCCAGGCCCTGGAAGGCCCAGAAGCTTTTGTGCTCTGCCCGCCCCTCTGCATGTGTTTGTGATAAAAACAGCTCAGGATGAAACTACTTTGGGGTGGTTCCTGCAAGTTTTACTGTAGGGCCACAGAGGACCCTGGATGTACAGGGATGTAGCCGGACTCAGATTTCACTGTATTTCTTTCATTTCTGAGGAAAGTATGAATATCACCAGTGTGTAGTTTGTTCATCATCCTGTTTGTCAGTTGGTTTTAATAGATCTTGTTTTATTTTGAGTTAATAAATATTAGAACTCTGTTGGGAAGCCATCCGAGAAATAAAGCTGAGTATTCACGGCACATGGTTTTGGCAAATACTTTCTCTCTTTGGAGGAAGGGAACTCTGTTTAACTTTTCAAAGTCAACAGAAACTCAGGTTCACAGTTCTGCCACCAAAAGAAGAAACCACTTCAGCTCAGGGGGAGGACTGCGGCTGCGCTCAGCTGACGCGGGACAGAGGGCTGAACTGTGTGGGCTTCGGTTTTGACTTAGGGAGCAAAAAAATGTTCTTTCTATCTAAAAGCTGTGATTAACATTCTTGGAAACTCTCAATGTAAATTAAAGAGCTAATCTAGCTTTTTCTGGTACCTAAAAGAACACTTAACTCTTTCATTTTTCTTCGATATTTAGAATTTTCTGTAAAATGAGAATTGTAGGACTTATGGTGATCATTTCACTGAGCTGTGGTGAGAGGTAGAGAAAATCAAATAGGAAAGTGCCTGGTCCACTATAAAGCACTGCACAAACATGAAGCATCTTTAACATAGGACTCTGGAGCTGGCAGGCACCTTAGACAAGCTGTGAGACAGGGTGCCCGAGAAGCAATAGACTTACTGGAAGCCACTCAGCAAGTCTTTGAAGGCAACAGGATTGGAGCCCAGTCTCTTTCCACCAAACCATCTTGCCATGTTCTTGGCTCTTTGTAATGGTACATCTTATGAGAGCATCACTTTATTATTTTGAACCTTTTGGAAGGAGAAGCACAAAGTGAACATTTTTCTGGGATGGGCCCGGATGAATCAGGCCTACTTGGTATAATAAGGGTACCACACCAGTTGTGTGCTTGTGTCCAGGGACATGATGCTTAGCCTCTCTATGCTTTGATTTCCTCAGTTACCTATTGGGCTGGGTTGTTAGGAGGATTAGATGAGTTAATGCATTCAGGCAGACACAGCCTAGAAGTTGGCACAAGGTATATACACTCACACAGTGACCATGCAGTTACATATAGAAGTTGTGTACCTGCCTAGTGACCGAGAAAAATTTAAAAGGACATAGATACAAAATCAGGAGGCTTTTGTCAGGTCTGTGCCAAGCTATTTAGAACATGTGACACAGCATCTCCTGAGGTGAGGATCTTGGGGAGATAGACTACCTAGGAAGACTTACAGTTCCTTCTATTTTCTCCCAAAGTAAGAGTCTGGCCCTTCACTAGAGCAGATTATGCTAAGTGAAGCTAGACAATCCATAAAAAACAAATGCCAAATGTCATCTTTAATATAAGGAGAGCAACTAAGAACAGAATAGGGAGGAAGAGCATGAGAAGAAGATCACCATTAAACAGGGTCGAGAGGGGGGAGGGAAAGAGAGAGAATGGAAATTGCATGGAAATGGAAGGAGACCCTCATTGTTATACAAAATTACATATAAGAGGAAGTGAGGGGAAAGGGGAAAAAAACAAGAGAGAGAAATTAAATACGGTAAATGGGGTAGGGAGAGAAGAGGGGAGTGGAGGGAAGGGAGGGGAGGGGGGATAGTAGAAATAGGAAAGGCAGCAGAATACCACATACACTAGTAAGGCAGTATGTAAAAAAGTGGATGTGGAACCGATGTGAATCTGCAATATGTATACGGGGTAAAAATGGGAGTTCATAATCTGCTTGAATCAAATGTATGAAATATGATATGTCAAGAGCTTTGTAATGTTTTGAACAACTAATAATAAAAAAAAAACTGACAAAAAAAAAAAAAAAAAAGAGTCTGGCCCTTGGCTCATGGCTGCTAATGGGGCCAGTGTGCTCCATGGATGTATGGTCACAAATTGATCTTACCTCTGCAGAGCCCAGTGGGTATTATGGAGGTACTTAGGGGCTCCCAAGGTTTGAGTGGGAATCAGTCTGGGGAAGTGTTGATATCATGTCATCTGTATATTTTTCTTTGATTTCCGTCCACAGTCCCTGGATCACTACTACCATAGCCCTTGTTATTTCCGAAGTGACTAGATCGATGTCAGGGCATTTAGGCCTCAGAGGCAGGCCTCACAAAGCAAAGTCTCTCTAACCATCTCCTGCCCTCCTTTCACCTACTCCTTTTTCTTCCCAAGGCAAGCCATTGAAACTCTAACCTTCAATTTTCTGATGTATTTTGCTTGATAGTAGATGATAAGCCCCCTCTGTTATGGTTCAGATTTGAAGTGTTGCCCAAAAGCTCATGGGTGAAAAAAATGCAAGAATGTTCAGAGACGAAATGATCAGATTAGGAGAGCTGTAAGCTAATCAACCGATCCACTGATTAGATTGGTAACTGTAGGCAGGTGGCGTGTGGCTGAAGGAAGTAGGTGACTGGGGACATGCCTGTGCAGCTTTCTTCTACTGGGCCCTTCCCCCATGATATCTGCTTCACCTTGAGCCCAGGGGAATGGAGCCTGCCATCTACGGACTGAAACCTCTGAAACTGTGAGCCCCCAATAAACTCTTCCTCCTCTAAGTTGCTCTTGTTGGGTATTTTGGTCACAGCAATGCAAAATCCAACTAAAACACTCCCATTTCAGAAAAGGGTCCTGTCCCATACCTCTTAGGAAGAAATGCTGAAGATCTGAACAGACAGGTCATATCCTTTATGTTCATGTTTCAGTCATGGCTTTGCAATGAAGTCCCCATAAAAACACAAAAGGACAGAGTTTGAAAAACTTCCAGATGGTTCCTAGAGGATGGGTATGCCCAGAGAGGGTATGGAAACTCCATACCCCCTCTCCCATACCTTGCCTATGCATCTCTTTGTATCCTTTGTAATACCCTGTATAATAAATAGTCAAGGTAGTGTTTCCCTGAGTTCTGTGAGCCACTTGAGCAAATTAACTGAATCCAAAGAGGTGGTTATCAAGAATCCCAACTCATAGCTAGTTCATCAGAAACAGGTAAAATGACCTGGGGGACTGGTGAATGGTATCTGAAGTCTGGTAGGGAGCAGGTTTGTGGGACTGAGTCCTCAACCCGTGGCATCTGATGATACCTCCAGGTAGACAGGGTCAGAACTGAATTGAAGGCCATTGAGCTGGAGCCTGCAGTTGCACCATGGCTTGCTTGATGTCAGAAGTATGTTGTCAGAGTTTAGTAGAAGAAACTGATTCTGAGTTTGAGTTCATTTTTGCTTCTCAGAGGTGCATGCTTTTGTGGCTCACAGAAGATGGTGATAAGGAACATCTGCCCTGAATGTTCCCAGGGCAGCCTGGGAGAGCCTCCTGAAGCACGGGGTAAAAATCATGAGTCCCCAAACTTCTTGTTGATCCCTGAATGCATAACAAGGCCTTTCAGCTCCCCCGAGTGTGGTTTGTGACTCTTCCAGATCCATTCCCCGTTGCCCTCGTCTGCTGTCCTCGCAGTGCCTGACAGGTGTGTTCGTGTTCACACGCACACCTGTCTCACTTGCTGGCTCCCAGCGCTGCCTCACTCCCCACCAGAGACAGCCAACACCAGGACCAGCTCCAATGCCCCATCCATGAAATATCCCCTAATCCCCCCCAAGCCCCACTTCCCTCACCCGCAGTTTGTTGTGCTACTTCTTGCTGCTCTCACTTTTGTGCTTTCCAGCAGCTTAGGACAGTCCCAAGTGGGCGGTCCAAGAAAGTCTGAGATCTGTTGGCCTGGAACTGAGAGTCATCTTAATCCCAGGCAAGGGAATGAGAACAGGGACCTCGATACTGTTCAGGTGTGACCATTGTCAAGCTTTAATAGCTTTCAATATCAAGGCACAGAAATATCCATGTTTTGTTGTTTGGTTTCTTGGGTAATAGGGATTAAAACCCTGGGGTGTTCTACCACTGAGCTACATCCCCAGCCCTTTTTATCCTTTTATTTTGACACAATATCTCACTGAGTTGTCCAGGCTGGACTCAAATTTCTGATCCTCCTGCCTCAGCCTCCCCAGCAGCTGGGATCACAGATGTGTGCCACCATGCCAGGCTATCCACCTGTTCTGAGATGCTAAAGAAGCATACCCACCGAATTGTGCGTGGTAATACATTGGAAGCCAGAGATCACCACTCTTCTTGCCTCCTTGCTTGAAGATGAGCCTTGGGGTCTCCCGATTAACTTTCATCACAACACCGTGTGCTTCCTAATCCTCACCACGGCCAGTTCCTTCCAGGCACTGTCAGGCTCTGCGGATGACTCACACATACCCGTCCCCCCGCCCCAGGGTCTACAGCCCAGGCACATACACACTCTCAGAACAGATCGACAAGATGGAAACTTCAGCACAATTCATCTTCCAGCTGTCTGATAAGGAAGCAGCTTCTCCTCCGAATAAGTATGAATTAGCTAATGCTGAGCTGGCGGAAACATTCAGGCCATCTCCTGCCTTGAGTGAGCCTTCCCTCCTCCACCTATTCATGCAGACATTAATTCTAGGTCTCTCTGTGGCACTCAGGGTTGAATCCTGTGTTAAAATGCCGGTGGTGTAACAACTGCAGGAAGGCACATATAATTTCCCTGTCAGAGTGGTTTTAATGTCCTCTTTCAGTGGCACATGAGACATTAAAGGAAAGATAAATGGTTATGGGTCCCCAAAAATCTGTGGAGTCAACACATGCATGAGAAACTACCACTTTAACCTTTAATCCTGTTAGCCAAGGAGCAAAATCTATTTTTATTGCTCATGAGCAATGGTCCTAAATTGATTATAAGGCAGTGGGCTTCAGGAAAAAGAAGCTCCCCCACAAACTGCAGTCCCCACAGGGCTCAGGAAGTACACTGAGGACTTCAGTGTAGAGGGGGAATGTGAGGGGGTTGAGGGGCTGGGGACAGAGCTTGAGTGAAAAGACAGGAGGCAAGAGGCTTGTGGCGTGGTGACCACACTGGCACTACCGTCCTGGATCTGGGAGTGTGAGGGACTCAAGGCTGAGGATAGAGGAAACCCGGGTCCTTCCCACACCTCCCCAGGGGTGCAGGGAGTTGCTCTGTGTCGCTGTTGTAGGTGAGGTCATCTCTGGTGAGATGGCGAGCTAATTACAGCCTTTATTGCTTGCTTTCCATTGCCGGGTGCTTTGCTGAACACTTTATAGGGAGCAAATATGTCCTTTAATCCTCCTGGCGTCTCTGTGCAGTAGGTGCTCTCCCTCCCTTTATAGACCAGGAAAAGGAGATCTCAGAGAGGTTGAATCACTGGCCCAAGACCAGCAACTCCTCACTGGGCTTGAAACCCAGAGACAGTCTGGTTCCAGAGCCTGCGCTCACCTCAGCCACCACACTTTTAATAGCATTTTGGCCTAATGAAAACTGCCAGTGTAATATCCAAAAGGTTAGAATAATAACAACAATAATAAAAGTTCTCTGTCTCACTGATTCACTAGGGATCTGAGGAAAATGCCCTTGATCTTGGTTTCTAGTCTATAAAAGAATAAATATGCCACTCTTCACCCACCCACCCCTCGCGTGTGTACGCACACATGTGTGTGTTGTTATTGTGTTGTTGTCTGTTTTGCAGTACTGGGGATTGAACCCAGGGCTTCACACATGCTAGGCAAGCTCCCCACATGAACTATGTCCCCAGCCTTTTTTATTTGATTTTGAGACTCACTAAGTTGCCCAGGCTGTCCTGGAACTTGGGATTCTCCTGCCTCAGCCTCCAGAGTAGCTGGGATTCCAGGCATGTACCACCACTCCTGGTGTTTTGAGGACTCAAAGAATCTTAGATGGTTGAAGATGTTTAGTTAAATTATGTGTTCAGTCAGACATGGTGCTGCACACCTGAAATTCCAGCAACTCAAGAGGCTGAGGCAGGAGGATTCTCAAGTTCCAGGATAGCCTAGGCAGCTTGTGGGGGAAACTGGTCACCAGCCTTTTGCCTTTGAGAACCAAACATTCTTCTCCAGTTGCTGTGGTGAAGAGAGAATTTGGTAAATTGGGGCAATTAGTTCTATTTCCTTCATCCCTACTAGTTACACCTCTCCCATTTCCTCTTCTGCTTTTTTTTTTTTTTTTCCTGGATCTTTTCCACTAGAAGCTGGAAAACAGCAGTGGACTCCAAAATGGTTTCCTTATGAGGTTCTGGAAGGGTGTTCCAAAGTGTCGATTTGTAGACCATGGGCTAAAAAAACCTTTATTCTTTAAAGAAATGTCAACCACCGAGGCATGTGTAGTAACCTTGTGTGTTTTCCCAGGAAAGTGATAATTCTTACTGTGAACTGCAGTACCAGGTAGCATTTTGAAAGATTAAAGAGAAAATGGTCTTGAAATTACATAGAGCCATAAGGAAAAGGTATTGTGAAAAATGGTCCCGGAAGTCTTTCTGGAACCTCCACTTCCTTTCCTGTCCTCATACTGTGCTGTGCCCTGAAGAGTAATTTATGCTTTATCCATCATTTCTACGTTTGTCATGGGATGTTCAACCCACCGTATGGACCATATTTTACCTTTTCCATTTATTGCAACTATATGAAAATATTTTTCGAACACCATCAGAAACTGAAAGTGACTTTGAAAATGAACGGATTTGTTATGGGTAAAGATAATGGCTTCATAGTCACCATCTTTCTGTACTTCACCCATATTCTGTGTTATCACTCTACTGTCTTTACAACAATATTTTAATGAATCATTATATTTTTTACTGTTGTCTTCTGTTTCAGAATGCTTATACTACCACTGCCATTAACGGGACAGATTTTTGTACATCAGCAAAAGATGCGCTCAAAATTGCATCCAAGAATTCAAGTCATTTTACACCCATTAACTGCTTTGGAGACTTCATGATTTTTCTAGGAAAGGTGAGATGTCTTGACTAAATAAAGAAACGTGGGATTCCAAAAATTAAGTCACACAGCAATCTGAAAGGAATGAATGTTTCTTGTATACTTGCTTTATAATAAATGCTGTGCTTCATTGTCTCATTTATTCCTCAATCCTGCAAGGTAGTCCTGTTTTACAGATGATGAAACTAAGGATCCCATATTGGTATGGTCAGGATTTAATTCTGTTCTTGCTACTTTTTTTTTTTTTAACTGTGACCCATTGTCTCTATCATTCTGATTCTCACTTTTTCAAGTCTAAAATGAAAATGCTGCTAACTTCAGCAAATAAGTATGTTTTTGTGGTTTATAAAAACACAGAAATAAGGGAGCTGGCAATATAGCTCAATTGGTAGAATGCTTGCCTAGCATGCACAAGGCCCTGAGTTCAATCCCCAGTGCCACAAAAAACAAACTAACAAAAACAACAACAAAAACTAATATTGATTTGATGAAACTTGTACGTCATTTAACAGCAATAATTCTATAAATAAGGTAGATTATTAATATCACAATTGGAGCCAAAATTACATGTCTATTGTCATCTGAATAATTTTTTAAAAAGGAATTTATCATAGTCTGTGGAGTAAAGGAACATCTTAGAGCTCCAAAATTTTATGGTGCAAAGGACAGAGCCCTGAGCTTGGAAGCTTTCACAACTCAGAAGTTCAGTTTTCAGATGTATCACATAATGATAACCCATGTTCTGGGCTATAGGGAAGAGTCACAGAAATGATTATGAAAATGGCACAAGCCTGCCCCCATGGCCTGACCACAATGTTTCGTTAGGTTTTTCTGGCTGTGCAACACAGTATGTCTCTTTCCATGTAATTTTCACTCAGTGGGTCTGCACAATCTCAGGTTGCCTGATTCCACTTCCTCTTGACTACAGTTCAGATCCTTAACTACAGACACTCACCCAGTCCTCTCTAGCCCAAGCTAAGCTCTCTAGTCTGCGCATTTTCCAACCATTCCCTCCACATGTGACATGAATACGTTGGTTTTCAGCAGTGCCCACAAGTTAACAAGGTCTTGGTCACCAGTTGTAATCTGGCCAGTGTCAAATATGGGGACTGTGTTCCTCATTTAAGATTTTGTGCTTCTGTGGTATTTGGTTATGTCTCTGTTACCATCATAGTTACCTATCAGTAACCAGTTGTAACTTGCTTGGCTTTCACAGGGGTGTTAATTGCATTTATATTTAAAGCTCAGCAAGGCCTCAGAGACCTTTCATGACAGTAGCAATAGAAGCACAAAATAATTATGCCTTTCAAATCAGCCTACGTACAATGAACTCTACAGTTGTATGTGTGCTTGTTTTTTTAGCACTGGGGATAGCCCTTTTTGAGATAGGTCCTCATTAAGTTTCCAAGGCTGGCCTCAAACTTGAGATCCACCTGCCTCAGCCTCCCAAGTAGCTGGGATTACAGTCATGTGCCACCCTACTCAACCTTATAGTATTTAAGTGGATAATACTGTTTATATTATGCTGACTTGGTAGGATTGTGGGTTATATAGTTTCTATAACTACTTCCGAAAACTTTAGGAATGAGGTCTCATCTTTTTTAATAGACTCGTTCTATTTTACATTAGAATTTATCTTCTTATATTTTCCATAAGAAATATACAATGACCCATGAGTTTTTAATAAACATGTGATATCTGGTGATTTTTAGGGTTTTGTTTGTTTTGCCATCCTGATCAAATCTGGAAGCTTGCGTACAATTCTTTGTTTTTTTTTTTAGTGAAGTAGCATTCGGGCATCCTTGATCATCCAGGGACAACAGGACCCTAGACAGACTCCATTACAATCAGTAAATGAATTAGGTACATCATGGCCTATAATTATATGCCTTGAAATGTAATAATTGCATATCATAAAAGCCTGAAATAATCCTATTATCTCTCCACACCAGCATTGGAAAACCTACTTTAATCCCTGGGGTGGGGGGTAAAACTAATAACTTGTTCAATTACAGTGCATCCACTCAGTGGATCGTTGCACTGTTTGAAAGTTATATTTATAAAAAAAAAAGCTCATAAGTAGAAATGCTTATTGGGATATTAAGAGAAAAACCAGAATAAAAATTTGGAGTATTGTTACATCTGCATAAAGATTAGGCATGGACAAAATGCTGGTGTATTTATCTTCCAACCCACTCCCAATAACCTTTTTTTTTCTAATCATAGCTTTCATCTTTATTTTCTATTTCATTCTGCCAAATTTTCTGGCAAGCTCTCTTTACAGTAGGGCACACCTAAACACAAATCACACACACAGAAATGATGACTTGGAACTGGGGGAAAAAAATCATTACAAAAATATCCTAATCAATTTATAATTTTCAACAAACTCTCATTTCAAACAGGTGTTGGTGGTGTGTTTCACCGTTTTTGGAGGACTGATGGCTTTTAACTACAACCGTGTGCTCCAGGTGTGGACAATTCCCCTGTTATTGGTCGCCTTTTTTGCCTACTTAGTCGCTCATAGTTTTTTATCTGTGTTTGAAACTGTGCTGGATGCACTCTTCCTATGTTTTGCTGTTGATCTGGAAACAAATGATGGATCCTCAGAAAAGCCCTACTTTATGGACCAAGATTTTTTGGTAAGCAAACGGTTCATGTTGTGTTGAAATCTCCAGCCTCACAATCTCAAAAGGCTCACATACAAAGGAGGCTCATCAAGCCTCAGTTCTCACCCAGAGGGCTCTGTGGGCTTCTGCCACCATAGCTTGTCCATCCAGAGTTGAGATTTTGGCTCAGCTTTCCAGGGCTGAACCATTTCTCTTACTGAAACCTTCTCCCTAGAGAAAAATGAGGCTGACAACAATTAACACGGATTGGATAGGTTCCTTGTAGGAACAGTACCTAAGGACCTGGGTAGAAGGTATCCTGGACACAGCTGTAGTCCATGTACCTTTCCTGTTCGTGGTGTGGACTGGCCTCTTGGGCAGTCTAGGAAGTTTAGCAATGATAGTTTTCTAAAGCAGTTGCATATCCCCCCATGTCACATCATATGCACTGAGCTTTAGGGAGAGCTGGCTCCAATGTGGACTAATCACCTTCTGTGCCAATATTGACAGATCTGCAGCCCTCAGGCCCTTTATTAACCAAGGCACGCCCTCTGTTCACCTCCCCCTTCCATGCCGCTTATATCTGGAAATAGCAGGCAGCTGTTTCCAACAGCTTTTCAACACAGTTGTTGCTGGTTTGCCTTATCCTGTGTAGACAGGGATGTTTTAACAACCGAATAATGCCTCATCTTTTTGTTGTCAAGGTCATGTGACCTTTTAATGTAAATTTTCTTTCCTTCTGTTGACGTAAAACTTAGGTTAAAGCCCGGTTAGCTTTCAGTGGTGCTCAAAATACTCAGTTCTAAAGGCACTGAAGTTTAACCAGCATTTCTATAGTTTTAAATTTATCTCAATTCTAATCCACATAAAAAATATAATTTTTACTTGTTTGACTTATTTGTATGAGCTCTAAAGGAAGTGCTTCTGAAGATGGTATGAGGCTAGCTTGGTCTTTCCCTAATTTTATACTGTTCCAGTTAAACATTCACTCTGAGCCAGGCCAGTAGCACCTGTAATCCCAGAAACTTGAGAGGCTCAGGCAGCAGGATCAGAATTTGAGGCCAGCCACAGCCAAGTCAGAAAGCCCATCTCAAAAATAAAATAAAAAAGAGGTGGGGATACAGCTCACTGGTAAGAGCTCACCTGGATTCAGTCCCTAGTATGGGGGTGGGGCGTCACTTTGAAATCTATCCCTAAAATATGTTGATTCAGTTCCCTCAAGCTTTATGGCCAAGAAACCTAGTAAATGGCTACCAACAGTGCAGATACATCCGCTGGTCTCACTCACTGTTTTGTTTTTCAGAGTTTTGTGAAAAGGATCAACAGAGTTAACACTGCAAGGGCTCAGAGAGACATGGACTCATTAAGGACTGAAGAAGGAACAGAACTCGGGCCCATTGTGAGATAGCAGCCTAGGAGACCTTTGTACCTGGAGGAAGTGACCTTCAGAATCACTGACAGAATAAAAAGTTAAGACAGACCCTATTCTTCCTCATTGTTTTTGCTTTTGTTTGACCACATTACATTTCAATACTGTAACCATAAAAGTTAGTCTTTTTTGTACCATGTAGGGCAGAAAAACTATTTTTATAATGCATCAATTTAAAAAGCACAATATGTATGGGCTGGGGACAGTTCTTGCCTCGCATTCACAAGGCTCTGGGTTCAATCCCCAACACCAAAAAAAAAAAAAAAAAAAAAAAAAGGCACAATATGTAAACATGCATCTGAGTTTATGAGGGTTTACCTGTAAATAAAAATTTAAAGACTGAATGTTATCAGAAATCTCTGGAATGTTGCTCTTATACAGGGAAGGACCTTCCCCTACTCATCTAATCCTGGAAATGAGTATGATTATTTTCAGAGTATAATTATTAGTGACATAAAAACCCAAAGTTTGAACTCTTAATTAGAACAGGGCATACACAGGAGACAAGGCAGAGATTTAACCAGATATAACTTAGCTGGTTAAAAGCACTAGGCACTTTTACAAATTAGCACACATTCTGGAAAAGCAGTTTTCAACCACAGTCCCACCTGAGAATTGCCTGAAGGAAGATTTTTTTGGGTTACTTATACCTGCACCCCACCTGAGATTTAGATAGGGTTAGGGGAGAGTTTTCCCTTTTTAAAGCTTTCAACAAATAGGAGCACTTAACATGTTGATTAGCAGCTTCATTTTTTACATGACTAGGTAGAATTAATCACCCTCCTAAGAGGATGCTCAAACTGATTTAGTTGGCAGGGCAGGTAGGAAGATGTAGGGCTTCCTTCCCTTCCCTAAATGCCTCTTCAAAGATGACAAGAAACAGCCTGACTGATCAGGTCTACATTAAATACAATTTTTTTTCTTGTTAGCACTGAGTTAATTTAGTTTAGAAGTCTCCTTTATGAAAGGGATTTGAAGAGCAGTTTCTCAGAAACATTAAACTTGGTCATTAAGAATTACAAGCAAGTAAACTTCACTTTTATGGATTCATCAAAACATCCTCTCCTTATTTGCCTTAGCAAAAAATAGACAGGCACTTTTTACCCCCAAGCCTAACAACCAATTCTATCAGAAGTCACTTGGCTGGGACAGTGTCAGAAAGTGTGAGTTTCCAATTTCCTTTAGTGACTATATTCTTGTCATTTTGACATTTCACTGTTGTCATGACAGAAGGTTTGACTATAAATCCTCGGTTATTATCGAACAACACATCCTGTTTCTGACCCAGAATGTTTCTTATTTTCCTTAGGATATAATAAAATTCCCCCCTGCCCCCATCATAATTTCTGAAGATGATTTTAAGATTATTCCAAGTTGAATTTAAGATGAAATTGCACCTGCCAATCACAGTGAAATCAATAAGATCAGATACTTCCTGGCAGTCATTTACTATGTGCAATGGGCAGGTCCCTTTATTTTTCTAAGCTTCATTCTCCTGAAGCACGGAGTGCAGTGTTATGTGGATTAACTAAAGTACCTTATCACAGCAGCTGGGAGGGAATATTTTTTCCCCAATTTAACTCTGCCTATCAGGAAGCTAGCCAGAAAATAATCAGCCTGTGGTTCATATGAATGTTCAAAAAAAATATTTATTTATAAAAAATACAATGGGATAAGTTTATGCTGAGAAATGCAGCAATAAATACAGTTGGAGAAAACAGAGCAACTCTACATTGATACATTGGCACAAACGAAGATTTTGCAACTGCACCACCCAGACCTAAATGTCTGTAGGCCGTTTTCTTACATGCTCCTTTAGAAACACCACTCTGAAAAGATCTTGTCAGCTTAAAAAAGAGAATGAGTACACATATAATCACAAATGCACACTGATCATGACTTTATTTAAAAATTAGCAAACAATACTGTAGAAACAATGATATGTAAATTTCTAAAATGCTGCATCTTAGATTTAGTTGGCAAAGACCACATTTAGCAATAAGCATGAACTTAAGTCTTCCATGTAGAAACCAGATACACTAAACTGTAAAAAAAAAAAAAAAAAAAAAAAAAGGTTCCCAATAGTTTGAAAATACAGTAAGATTGTAAAAATGTATAGATCTTTAATAAAAGAACTGGCTGTACAAGAGTACTCCCCTTTCACAGTATTCCTTTTTACTTCATATGCAAGTTATTGGTTATGCTGTAGGATTTAACTGTTACAGCACTAAAAGGCAACTATTTAGGGAAGAGGCAGAAAAAGGAATGTATGTAAGGCAAGTTTTTTGTTTTTTTATTTATTTTTAAAAGTACAATAAGCATAATAGTGTTTTAGGAAGACAAGATAAAAATTACTCAAGGCTAGCTTGGTTCTCACTGAATAAAAACAATGGACTAAATACTGAACTCCTCCACGAGAATCTAGTAATCAATGCCTTGGTCACCATACTGGTAATCTCTGGGGTAGTCATCTTGATACTCGCCATGGTACTCATCTGGGTATTCTGCCTGATAATCACTATCACTGATTTCTGACCCATTTGTTCCTGTGCCTTGGCTTCCATTGTGAATGACAGGTTCTGTCGGAGCAGCACAGTATTTGGGATCATACACTTGCCGCCCAAGCCCATACACACTCATGCCTTTCTGGGAAGCAACTTTGTTGGTACCCATCTGTAGAGAAATTGTCGAGTTGTCCACTGGCTGTAATGTCAGCTTTTGATCGTAGATGTCTCTTCTGGTACCTGGTGCTAACATCCCCGCCTGGTAGCAGAACATAGTATTAAAAGTTGAAATGGTAACTAAAATCTATTCTTGTCAATATTTTATAAATTATGAAATTTAATTTGGTTCAGAGGTAAACCTAGCTTGCCAAACTAGATGTCAAATCACTATTTTATTGCCATATTCACTGCCTTTTAAACAAGCTCAGACTGTCCTTTGAATCCTTGCTTTACTATAGGATTGCTATTGGCCTCAACTAAGTTTACTTACTTTTAGTTTTAGGTTCTCATCTGCAAAATGGAAACAAGACTACCTACTCTGGGCCCAGGAGAGGATAAGACAAACAGAATGTAAAATCAAAAGCATAATGCTGACACACCTCAAAGTCATATTTGAATGCGTATTATGACCACATACCCTGTCCAGCTTACCAATTTGTAGCATTTACAATTCATTCAACAAAAACTATGCTTCAGCAGACCTTGAGGACTTCAGTCTCTTCAAAAGGCTCTGGATCACAGAAAAGCCAAGCACTTCAAAACAGCTTGCCCCCATCTTTTTCAGGATAATATAACTCATACCTCAGTTTCCCATTTAGGTTAAGCACACACTTTCAGATGTAAAGTGGGTGAAAAAGCAAACACTTGAGTGGTAGCAATGAAAAACTGTGGTGGGACATGTATCATTTAGGGCAAGTAAGTCTCATCTTGGGGTCAGGGAGAGAGGATTTTGTTGCTTGTGGAATCATCTGAGGTGCTGTAATTTATTTTTAACAAGGAAGTACTTTATCTTGGATGTGGGGTTTGAATGCTGGTGTTTTCACTATGCTGTATTCCCATCTACTATTTACGAACTACTTTATTACTATTTTAGGAACTATTCAGCATTTCATAGGAATGCTAATTAAATAGCACTTAGTAGAAAGAACATCAGGTAATTTTATCTATCAACTTAAAAGGGACCCTTTAAAAACAAAAGGCCAGCACTCAAATGAGCAATCTTTTACATGGATTTTTGAGCAAGAACTCTAATAAACATAACTTTTTTTTTTTTCCTGGTTAGGTAGAAAGGTTGGTGTTTTAATTGCCAACAAAAAACATAAGCCAGACCATACTTTCTTTGCTGTTGTAAAAGCCCTTTATGTTGCTTTCCCAGCAAAATCTACTTTCTTGATGCATACACTCTCAATATACCAAATATATCTACTTTGAGCTTTTAATTACTAAGGCAAGTTCTCAAATAAAATAACCCTTTTTTACTCTTTGCTATAAGTATTAAAAGTTATTGCTTACCTGGCTGGCTCCTTTGTTGGTGCCCATCTGGAGACTGATTGTGGTCTGGTCAAAAGGTTTGTCAGTTTGCATTTTAGGATCATAAAGGTGCCTCCTAGTCCCATAGGCTGTCATGCCTGCCTGACTGGCACATTTGTTGGTTCCCATCTTTTAAATTAAAAATAAAATTAGCATTAGTTATCAGAAGTCATCAATATGAACACAAAACTCTGTGGTACTAAAAAGATGGAAAGTGGACTGGGGGGTGTAGCTCAGTAATAGGAGTGCATGCTTAATATGTAAAGGATCCTGGATTAAATCCCCCCCCCACACACACACACAATGATGAGCTCTTGAGCCTAGTCTGTGGTCAAGTAGATACAAACTCTCCTTTATGCTTTTGCAAATAAATTTCAAATAATTTTAAAAAGAAAGTTTTCAAAAAATTCATAGTATCTAGAACCTCATAGCATAACCATAAACTTGCACAAATGAAAACACTGAAGGATGTATGTTATTAAAATGGCAGAATGACAAATTCCTCCTATTCTCTGTAGCACAGATAACCAAATTAAGGGGTATCTGCTTTAGTCACAGAAGCAGACAAAAGGCCAGGCAACATGCCTTCCTACTTTAGCTATGATTTACATAAAACTGAAAGGCAAATGCCGGTCATTGTCTCTGGGAGCTTAACAAGTACTTCTTTAAGTTTCAAAACTGCCAACGTTTTCATGGGAAAGCGATCACGTTTTACTCCTTTAACTCTCATTCACTAGCCAGAGCAGGAAAGAGGCAGAATGAGGAATCCTAACTCTACCAAGTTCAGAGGAACAATAATTAACTTCTCCCCATAGACTATATGGCTTCAGGACCAACCAGTACACCCTGTTCTACTGGCTGGAAACAAGTTTCTACCATCCCCCCCGCACCTTAAAAATAATACTGAATAAAGAAAACCTTTATCACTGAAAGTAAAACCCATTCATTAGAAAAGATTCAGAAAATATATATTAGCAAAACGGAAAAGGAAAAAAATATTATTGTAATACTACCATCCACACATTTGCTGTAATTTGTGAATGACTTTTAGCTTTTCTAAAAAAAGGCCGGGAGGTGTCTGTGCATATATCTATAGCGATGATACAAATAAGCACACACATTTACATATAAGAATATGCATGCATATTTTTTACTTAAAAAAAGCCACACTGATCATAGTATTTTATCACCTAATTTCTTTTCCTTAGGCAAGTTCCTTTATGGAGTTATAATTTAACCTACTATTATACTATTTAGAAATTGAGGTTCCAATTTCCCAACACTTATACAATTATGTACTTTATAAAACTAAATCCACCTCACATAGATTCAATTGGGCAGTGCATTCAGCAGGTATGAGAGAGTGAAGCCCATAGTATTTAGGCAATGATGCTTCTGTGACACTCAGGGGACAATGTGATGAGAAAAAAGACATCTTAACCAAGTATTTACCAAGAATTAAACCAATAACAGGCCTTAGTTGCTGTATGCTTTCCTAGGGTAAATAAATGACTCTGGCATTAAGATTTTGTAAAATTGCTTTATTTGGCTGATAATATTTAGGAATTAAAAAAGTACATTTTCTTAAAAATAATAATATGATCAGGAAAAAAATTCTTTTCGTGGAGACACCATTTTCAAGTCAGATGACATACCTTAAGTTTCTTTAAAAACCATCATCACGGTCTCAAAGACTTTAAAGAGATATAAATTGTATAAACACATTACATCCCAGAAATCCACATTATAGTACTTCTATCTAGGCTTTACTTATGAGAGATTTAACTTTTGCACGGCAAGGATTAATGGCATTGAACAAGTAACTGAAAAGCAACACCACTTCACTTACCTGCAAACCAATCACACTCTGGCCAGCCTTTAACTTCCCTTCATCAAAACGCCTTGTTTGTTTTTCTGCATACTTAACTCCAATGTCAATGGATGTATGGAATCCTTTTGTTTTAGCCTAGGCAGAAATATAGTACTGAGAAGCAACCCTCAGATATTTTGCTGGCAATGTTTTATAGAAATGATATGTCTTACATTCTACAAAAAATGGTATGTCCACAGACACAGGCTTCATTTTTGTGAGACCAAACAGAAGGTGAGAAACATATGTAAGACTATTCAGCTGCACTGTCCCCTCTGATCCCCAAGGGCTCTAATTAACCTATCTAGTATAAGGCAGCTGATGTCAGCAGCATTCCGTAAAGCTAACAGTTACAGAAGAGACAGCCCCTCTCCACCTGGTCTGAACCCCAAAGGGAGTACAATGATGCAATTCATCACCCATGTATGGGGGATTCTTTTTTAAATGAACATTGAAAGTCATGTACGTACCAGACCTGCTAAAGCCACCAGTGTAGTCTGAACCTGGGTCATGTTTCCATTCTCAAAAAGATCATTTGCTTCAAAAATGTCATGTGGCTTCATACCATATGCCTGAATAGCTTTAATAAAGTTGCCAATATTCTCCAACTACAAAGAAGAAGAGCAAGATATCTTTTAGAACTAAATGTTAACATTTTTAAAATCCTGTTATTGCCAGGTACAATAGCTCACTCCTGTAATCCCAGCTACTCAGGAGGTTGAGGCACTTGGTGAGACATTGTCTCTAAATAAATTAAAATGGCTGGGGATATAACTCATTAGTACAGCACTTGGTAGCATGCACATGGCCCTGTGTTCAATAACCAGCACCTCAAAAAAAAAAAAAAGAAAGAAAAAAAAAAAGAAATCCTAAGTCTATGACTAGTTAGAAGATGCCAGACAGAAAGCTACTTGGCAAGTATTCTTAACCACATACATACTAAGCATAGTGTTCTCTCTCGCTCGCTCGCTCTCTCACTGGAAAAGGAGTTATATAATGGTTTAATAATTTTAAGGCTTCTAATGGCAAAATCTTCCATACATATTTTTAAGACTTCTGTCAAAGCTATCCAGACCTGGAATTTTCTTTGTTAAAAGTTACATAATACCAGGTATGGTGGCACGTACCTGTACTAAGTGGTTCAGGAGGCTGAGTCCCTAAGCAACTTAGTGAGACCCTGTCTCAAAATAAAAAGGGCTAGGGATGTGGCTCAGTGGTTAAGCACCCCTAGAGTCAATCTAGGTACCAATCAATCAATCAATATGGCTACTAATCTCCTGTTCTCTCATCTCAAAACATACACAGATCAAATAAATTTCCATTGTTACATGTACATTCATGAGCTGAGATCATGTCTGACACAGTATTCTGTAGTCAATCAGTAGTTATGTTAAATGCCTTGCTTTCTCCTTCACTTATTCTTATGGTCTAGATTGTATTTCTCTGTGTAAATTGTGTCAAATCCTTTCTAAATGCATACACATTGAATATAGGAAAATTTCTAGGCTAAACATCTACTGATATTAGAACCAGTTCAATAAGTAATTATGGAAACCCTTATTTAAACTGCATAAATAAATACAGCCACATGAATAAATTTCTGCTAATATCTCTATTTTAAAATTGTAATATAAAACAAAACAAAACAAAAAAAACCCTAAAGTTTTCCTCTACATAAAGAGAAACCAACCAGGACAAGAGAGCGCTAGTTTAGCTGTTACCTGAGGCCAATTTAACGAGGACTCGTTGACCTTCTTCACGGAGCCTGGCTGTAGCTTGTTTATAAGTCTAGAAACAAAAATATAAGTCACCTTACCGGCCACACATAAACAAGGACTGAAATATTACACTGGCTCCCTTAATATCAGTAAAGCAAAACCATTAAACACATTCGCAGAATAACAAGATCTGACACCCTGGACCAGGAAGCAGGGTCAGACCGAAGCCTGCAGAAAGGACCAGAGGAGAAGTGGACTCCTGGAGGTCTAACTTACTCGCAGAGTATGATGCCATCCTTTAGGCCCAGCTGGAAGTTGGTGCCAATGCTCATGCCTGTCACCTCTTCTATCCAATTGCGAAGATCCTCTTCCGCCTGGTGATCATACTTGGAAGCAATCTGAAATACATGTGAACTAACTTCAGAACACCATCTCCACAGCATCACAGACTGCTGACTCACAATGCGCTCTGCTTTCCTTCATTATCCATCAAGACCACATCTGTGACAGGCAGTAAATTACACTCTATTTAGAGTTCATTGGTGAACTTAATCAACGGTTACAGCTTCAGGAACTAAGCACAAATTGTGAAGACAGTATGATACAAAAATCTGAAGAGCAAGCACATATAGAGAAGCTGGGGCTGAGAGCAGAAAAAGATCCATCAAGATAAAACAGTCCCATTCAAGATGCAGGGCAAATGACAAAAAAGTGACAAGGATTTAATAGTGCAGTACAATATGGCATCCACCATGGCTTAAACTTTAAAGATTAAGTCATTAATCATCACATTCCCAAAAAGGAAAAACAGATGGGAGAGGATTCTGATGCATGCAGCTATTTCACACAGCAACTCAGCTGGCTGAAGCATATCATTCCAATCATTGTGTTGCCTGGAAAGTACTGGTGTTTGCCTTTTATTCAACCTAATACTTGCTACACACTACACACTACACACACACACACTTTCCTCAGTACTAACTGTACTTATGATATCTAAATTCTGTTAGTGTAAGTTAGTCTCTGTCTTATTAGACTCCTCACAGGAAGGCAAAGCATTTAATTCACTTTTGGTACCCAGCACAGTGCCATGACACTCAAACATTTATTAAAACTAAAGAAAAAATGGTTATTAACTTTTACAATAACGTCAACTTACAAACACAGACACTATGGTATTATTACACATGTTAAAACTACCTGCTAAACACAGGTTTTAAAAGATCCCTTCATAATAAGAATACTACAGAACTCAAATTTAAAAAAAATAAATTTTATGAAAAAAAATCACATACTCAAGTTCTTAAGCTATTCTTGTCCTACAGGCTGTCCTAGAGGCTGGTCAATGAGTTATTAGGAAGAACACAGCAGGGGACAAGGAATGATCATGTATCATTTGTCTCCATTCATCACAGGCAAAAGTGCCAACTACATACACATAGGTGAAGCCCAAGGGACAGAGTTCATGGGGGAGTCAACTGTAGCATTGCTGGAAATGGAAATGAACAGAAGAAATGTTTGCTGTCCGTAAAACATAATTAGGTTGGATTACTGAATGAAATGGCACTATGACATTTGGTCACGAGGAGGCCCTTCCAGCCCCAGTGTAACAAGTCACGAAATAACCAAGCACAACTAAAGGAAATGCTTAGTTAGGCTCCTGGTGCCAGAGCGCAAAACTGGAGGCTACTCTCAGGTTCTTTTCAAATGTGAGAATTATGGTCAGCAGGAGCAGGACAGGCATTAAGCAGGTGGCCAGCTTACTTTCAAGTCACCCAACAGTGAAAACCAGCACTGAGTCTTAAAAGCAAACTGTCATACTTGATTACAGTCCCTGTTCATGTGGGTCCACAGTCATGATAGCCTAGTTCCCAAGATAGGAAAAATATTCTGTTTCTCAAGTCACATAAGTGGAAGAGTCATGTCCCCCTTTTGCAGGCTCACTATGTGCCTTCACAGGCCCTGAAATGTTATTAGACTACACCTGAGGTTTTCAGTGATACTCTCTCCATCCCGCACCATCAAGAATGAGGTTCTACTCTTGAGATAGAGAGGAAATGACTTCACTAATCACTGTCATTTTGAGCCAGTTCTTTATCCCCTATACAACTCACTCCCCCAAATGAGAGAAATGACTGTACAGTATAATGAATAATTTAAACTGTAGATTTACTTAACCAGGAGTACAAAAGGAAACCCAGCAAGTTGGTATCCCCCCCCCCTTTTTTTGGGAAGTACTGGGGATTAAACCCAGGGCCTTTCACAACTAGGCCAGTGCTCTACCTCTGAGTTATAATCTCAGCCCTTTCTATTTTTGGGGACAGGGTCTCACTAAATTGCCCACGCTGGCCTCAAACTTGCAGTCCTCTTGCTTCAACCTTCTGAGCAGCTGGGATTATAGGCATGTTTCACCACGCCCAGAAAGTTTATATTTTCATACTAATATAACCAACACTGCAATTTGCATGAATCAAATATTCCCTGGAAGTTAGTTTATAGAAGAGTGCTCAGACACAATGCAAAGCTACCTAATGTGTGGCATTATTCCTGGCCCCCTCATATCTTCATTCCCTGAAAAACACTTGTATTTTTAAATTTTGCACCAGTTTGGGTTAAATTGACCTCTGGATGGGGGATCAACAAAGGGGAGACAGGGATGATTTTGCCAGAGATATACCTCGTCTCTGGTAAAGAGGAAGCAATCACAGATAAATATTCTTGGATAATTTATCTCCTCCAACATATCAAACAAATTCACTTATGTTATGGTACCTTTAGAAAATGAAATAGATATTAAGTTGTAGACAAACTTTTAACTCTTGACTATATTCACACCAGAGTATTGTTCTAGGTGGAGAAAAACTCTCCATATAAACAAGAGGCACAGACAAGAAGGAGAAGCCAGTACTCCTTAAGCACTAGCTACAGAAGGCAAACTCTGATTGTAAGTTGATTTATTTGAATAGTGAAGGAGACACTCTCAACTAGGAGATGTGTTTCAATAGATCTGAAGAAAGATATAATACGGTAGGGTGAGGAATTCTGCCTTGATGCCAGCTGTCTTTGCTATGGATCAAATTTGTCTAACTTTGGATCCAATTCCTGGCTATCTGATAGGAAGGCTGAATTCAATGAGTCCACCAAATCCCTTCCTACTCTAGCTATCTACACAATTTGGTCAATCATCAAAAATTGTAAGGAGCCATGCATGGTGGCACATGCCTATAATCCCAGCCTCAGGAGGCAGAGGCAGGAGGATGACAAGTTCAAAGCCAACCTCAGCCAACTCAGCAAGGCCCTAAGCAGCTTGGTGAGACCCTGTCTAAATAAGAAATAAATAAGCACTGGAGGTGTCGCTCAGTGAACGGTTCAATCCCCTTTACCAAAAAAAAAAGAAAAGAAAATTTTGTGAAGAATTATTCTCAGTTTTTCAAATATAGAAAAATAAAAGTATGTGGCAAGTTTTTTTTTTAATCATGATGGTTTGTATACCAAATAAGGCCAATGTTATTTAACCAGAAAAAAATGTATAAAAGCATATTTATATTCCCTTTGTTTAAAATGTATCCAACAGATTTGGTACCATGCCCCAAACCACAAAGTGATTACAGACCTGACTCCTAGATCCCAGTGAGAAATTTCCATCTTGCCTTCACAGTTCTCCTCAAGGGAAATACAAAAAAATCAAGTGATGGAGTCAAATGGACCTGCTTCACATCTCAGCCTTAACAGTAATGGGTTGTGGAGTGGGGGCTCTGGCAGGCGATTCTGACTCTGACACCCACTACAACAGCATATGCACAGAAGCAATTCCCAAGTACATCCATGCAAAGCTTGATGCCTGATAAACTAAAACTCAAAACTAGGATTGCATCAGGTTCATAGTACTGTTGGTTTTGACTCACAGTTTCCCTTTAACTAAAGGAGTAACAAAGATTTTTTTCACTCAAGTACCACTAATATTTTTCTAAAAAGTGGAGATTCCTACAGTCAACCTAGCTAAATACTATTGCCCATTAAAATCAAGGGACTGAAGACAATAAAAAAGTAAGCCTTGAGTAGGGTATGGGGCACACACTTATAATTCCAGGCTACATAGGAAGCCTGGGGCAGGAGGATCACAATTTCAAGGCCAGCCTGGGCAATTTATTGAAACCCATCTCAAAATAAAAAAAGGATGGCAATATAACTGAGTGGTGAAGTACTTCCCTAGCACGTGGGAGGCCCTGGATTCAATTCCCAGTATTAGGGGGTAAAAAGGTAAGCTTTGGCTAAGAAAATTTATTCACTAGTTACATCTAAAAAGCTTTCATATTTCTGAAGATAGGGCAGAAAATGATGGTATTTTCTTCCTGTAACAACAACAAAAATGTTAGCTTTAACAATCTTACACTCATAGCTCATGGAAATTTCACTCTAATTTTTTTGAATGGAAAAAAGTCACCCTTTGAGCTGTTTATTTTCATTATTCTTCCAAGATTTATTTTACCTAAAGTTCTAAAGCTACTTTCTCAGACTTCCAGCCTGAGTCCAAGCAACAAGTCCACAGCAGCCCCTTTGTTTATATGCCCACTTTTCCTTCACAAGTTCTCCACAGAGGTGCCTCCCAACCTTTTTCATGTCAAAGCGTGGTCCACAAGTGTGCTGAAGGCTCCTCACTGAAGCTCCCCCACCTCCTCTTATCAAACACCCTCAAGACCAAGAAGGTGAAAACCAAGGGAAAGGCCTCAGAGCACTGGATGGGTTGACCATCCTCCCTGTCACTCAGTGCTAGCCTGTTCTGCTCTCACTCCAGTGGCAGTGCCAACTGTCCTTCCTACTCTTCCTGAGGCTTCAGGAGGTCCTGGGCTCACCCCAGGGGGCTTCTGGTTTCCTCACAGCCTCTGCAGTTTGCTCTCTCAGGATGGCACCAGTTTGGAGTCATGCTTCAGTTCAAATGCAAATCAGCCATTTCCAGTTGCCTGGCCTTTCTTTAGACCTCCCTCGCTTAATCTTTAAGAGCTCTAAAATAACATTAATTTTTAAAGAAAATTAAACAGCTCATAAGAATGTAGAGCAGGCATTCTCAGCAAGCTTAACTTGGGGGTGATACTGACCTAAATGTGGCCCCAAACTGGTCCTTGTGGATGGTGAAAAGAAAATCAGATTTTATAAAAAGCTTGGCACCCTCCAAATAAAGGAATATTATTCCTTTGTGTTAAATCTGGCAGGGCTGGGAGGCAACTGGGGAAAAGATCTAAATTATGAATTACTCCTGGGGACAGTGATAATGAAAACAAGGATAAGAAAACATTAAGAATAATTAAAATGTACTGGTCTCTCTTCTCTTGGTATCCTTTGGCCACGTC
Source organism: Spermophilus citellus (assembly GCF_964194105.1). Classification (NCBI taxonomy): domain Eukaryota; kingdom Metazoa; phylum Chordata; class Mammalia; order Rodentia; family Sciuridae; genus Spermophilus; species Spermophilus citellus. The sequence continues at coordinate 56,441,252 of NC_138191.1, read as the reverse complement.
TTCCTGACCATATTTTCTATAGCTCATCGCATATTAAACAGCACTGGCGTAAGATCCTCTTCAAAAACACAAGTCCCAAGGGCTTGTACTTCCTGATAGTAACCAGGGATCTGGTGTGTCTCCTACTAAGAAACAGTCTTCCTGGCACTAAAGGGCAAGTTTCCTTCTCAGAATCCTCAAAAAGGGAGACACATTAAAGGGGAGAAACTAAGTAAGTTTCAAAAATATCTCAACTACAAATTAAAAAAAAAAAAAATTTCAACAACTGACCTGAAACCACTACTCTTACACTGCTTTTTGGTGCTTCTTGGTCTAAGTAGAAAGCATTCAATGAAAATGCCATTCAGTAAAAAGATGGCTGGCATAAGGCAGGGTGATGATTCTCATGTACAAGAACTGTCTGACGGCTTCACTCACACTCAGGAACATTCTAGAGTGGACTGAACAATTAACACTACTTATCATATATCCACCATAGGGAACTGTTCCAGGATCCCAGTGGACCCCAAAATCCATGGATGCTGAGGTCTTTTAAATAAAAGGGCACAGTGTTTACATATAAACTATGCATACCCTGTATATTTAAATCATCTCTAAATTACTATAGAACTTAACATAATGCAAATGCTATGCACATTTGGCATACTGTATGGTTTAGCAAACATCAAGGAAAAAAGGGCATGTACATGTTTTGTATAGACACAATCTTTTCCCTAAGTATTTTGGATTTGTGCTTGGTTGAATTCACAAACAAAGCATCCATGGATATGGAGGGTCAACCTGTATATTCCTTTTCACTGTATATTCTTATCAAAGAGCTTATTAAAACCTAGAATCACAATTCCAGGTTACCGTCTCTGATGATTACAATACAATCTCGAAATCTCATGAGACAGCCTGGTTTTGAGCCACTAGGATCAGTCAGCATTTTCCCAACCTTTCTAAATAAAATTCCCCTCAATTTCAGCATCTTTCTAGTGTCTCCTGGATTCTTCTTGCAACTTCTCTCTCCATTACTAATTCTTTCTGTCCTTCATTCATTCAAATGGCTAGTACATACAAGGCATGGTTCAAAGGCAAAGCTCTTGCCCTGAAAGCTTCCATTTTATAAAAGAGATAAAGAAGGTATGTTAAAGAAATTTGAAAAAATAAAGATATTTAAAATAAAGGGAGAAGAGGATAATGCAGGCTAAAATAGGAACAATCTCAAACTAGGTAACAAATAGATTTCCACCTCAATATCAGATTCCCCTTGCCATCCTTTTTATTATCACTTGTCATTCTTACTGCAAGGACAAAAGACAAGCTTTAACATTTCTCACCAGCTTAAATATCTCCCACAATAGATCTTATAAACCTTTGCTTTAGGGAAAGGGGGATGTGGTCTTGCTAACTTGCCCAGGCTGGCCTAGAACTTGAACTCACAATCCTCCTGCCTCAGCCTTCAGAGTAGCTGGGATTACAGGCATATGTCAGTCCACCAGGCCCTTTGAAATATTTTTAGGTATTCTCATTGGGGCTACAACAGACTAAAGATCACATGTTGAAGTCAGATTTCAAAGATCTGTGTTCCCAATTCCATTGAGACCAAAGTGAGTAACTTAACCCTGGTCACCCTATTTCCACCCAGGGGAAAAACTGTGATCATCCCTCCAGGGCCACTACAGGTAAAGGAGCCTATCCCAGCATGTGACACATCTCAGAATTAATACCCTCCCCTTATATTAGCTTAAGAACAGAGGCACGAAGCTTTCTGTTAATGAAATCCTACTACAACCAGTTTACTTTATTGTCTACAACCAAACAGACAAGCTCAGCTGGGATGCTGGTCTTCTCTACGGTGCAGTCCCATGGACCTTCTGGATGCTCCTGCCTGCTTCTCCGTCTTTGCTTGAACTCTCCTCTCAACTGTCTTGGCATCCCCCACCCCACCACCACCCCCTCTCTCCACCCCCATAGCTGGGGATTAAACCTAGGGCTTTGCCCATGCTCAGCAAGCCTCCTGCCACTGAATATACACCCAGTCTCTCTACTTAGAATGTCTCTGCATCCCAAATTCTCATTTTTTAAAGATTGTTGCTCATGAAAAGGATGAACTCTTTGTTAAAAGCAGTTTTAAATCTTACAGGGAGTGAGAGTAGGCATTCTATAGGAAAATCACTTTACATTTGGGACAATGTCAGGAGAGACAGCATATACATTTCTCATGGTTACTACAGGATCCTAGTCATTCTCTGGTGTGAACATGCTAAAGATATTTGAAAGCCACAGAAAATTCTGCTTATGGCAGGTAAACAAGAGTGAAGCTAAGAGCACCTTAGAGTCAGGCCTTTTCTTCAAAGGCATAGTATAACTTCAGATCAAGGTATCTGCACATGGCACCAGCATGATTGTTTTCCTCTAAATACACAAAGTCAGTGTATTAGTCAGCTTTCTGTCACTATAACAAAATACTTGATTAAAAAAAGGAGGAAAGATTTATTGTGGCTCCCAGTTTCACAGGTTCTAGTCCACAGTCACTGAGCCCTGTTGCCTTTGGGCCTGTGACAAGGCAGAACCTATTGATGGGGAACCCAGTGGTGAAAAGTGCTCACTGGGAAGGGAGAGAGACACCAAGGGACCAGCATCCCAACAAACCCTTTAAGGACACACTCATACTGACACAACTTTCTTCCATTGGGCCCCACTTGCTTAAAGTTCCACCACCTACCAATAATTTCACAGGCTGGTAACCAAGCCTTTAGCACGTGAGAATTCTGGGGGACAGTCCAGCTCCAACCTATTACAGGCAAGCAACTATAAAACACCTGATGTACAAACACTTGAAACTTACAAGAGGTTAAAGTTTTAAAGTAATCTAAAAGGAAGGCTGGTGCAATGCCTAAAACAAATATTTTTAAAAAGTAGGAAAAATGCAAAACAAGGTCAACTTTTGTCTTCTCTCTCTAGAAAACAACCTTCAGACTATGAAGCTGAGAACATACACTGTCTAAAGTGAATTTTGAACATTCAACTCTAAACAAAGAGGGAATAAGTATGGAGGAAATAAGTCTTCTGAATTCCCAGAAGACTATTAGAAATAGTTATAGGATGTGAATGTTGAACAGCTCACTGCAAGGAATCCTGGTAAAGAGCTATCACAAGAACCTAAGAGGGACCTGTTCCCTCCCTACCCCAAAAGCAAGGGTCTCTAGTACAGGCAGGAAAAGAGCCTAGCTGACCTGGAGCAGACTCCTTGGGGGGGAGGGGCAAGTGAACAGCAGCCAGCAAGGCACACAGAGCATGCCCAAGAACACCTGCCCATGTCCTGTCTTTGAAGTTGGGACGGGTACTTGTGTACTGTTTCCCCCCTCCACCAAAAAGCAGTGAACAGGTATGTTAGATCTGTTCTCTTCTGTCTTTTTAACTAATGATTTGGAAACTCTGGGGTATAATTAGTAAACATAAACTGGGAATCAGAAAGATCTTTAATGTAATAAATTATTCGAGATATATGTAAAATCCTGCCCATGCCTGTGCACAATGGGTACTCATAAGTGAGTTTTTACCCACTGATAGGGTCACCTGACTAGGGAAATGCCTCAGACTCAAAAGAGCTATCTCCTTACAGAAAGAAATCTGCATTTGAATGCTACTGACATCACATCTTCTTGATCTGCCAATCTAGTAATCTTAGATGGATCAATAAGGACACATTTGTTTCACTCTCTGATAAGAGTCTCTTATGTTTACTGCACTCCTCCAGCCCAGCATAGCAGTCCTCACAGAAGTCCGATCCTTCAAAAACACCAGGTCCACTGAGCTATGTTGAGGTAGGAAGAGCTTGAAGTGATATGGACCAGGGGGGCCTGGTTTTAGGTCTGTTCTCTTCTGTTCTGGTAACTAATGATTTGGAAACTCTGGGGTATAATTACTAATCATAAAGAACCTGGGAATCAGAAAGATCTTTAGTATAATAAATTATTCAAGATATATGTAAAATCCTGCCCCCAAGTTTTAGAAGTAGCTATGTGTTATGGGTTGGATCTGGATTGTCCCTCAAAGGCTCATGTTTTGAAGGCTTGGTCCCCAAAAGCAGCAATGTTCAGAGATGGAGTTTTGGGGGAAATGACTGGATCATGAGGGCTCTAACCTCCTCAGTGGCTTAATAATTTGATGGCATTGCTGGAAAGTGACGGAAACTGTAGAAGGTTGGCCCGAGTTAAAGTAGTAGGAACTTGGGGTTATGCTATAGGTGACTATATCTTGTCTCTGGACTCTTCCTGTTCTCTCTCTGCTTCCTAACTGCCAGGAGGTAAGCAGCTTTCCTCTGCCCCCACTTCTGCCATGATATTCTGCCTCACCTTAGGCCAGGAGCAATGAAGTCAGCCAGCCATGGACTGAAACCTCTCAAACCATACGACAAAGTAAATCATGTGTTAAGTCGTTTTTCTCAGGCATTTATCACAGCAATGAAAAGCCAACTCACATAATAACTCAGTGAATCGAGGACATTAAAAACATCCCTGCCTTCAAGAACTAATGCTATATATTGGTCTGTACAGCTACAAACTCTTTGCTTGTATTATTTGCTTGAATCCCAACATCTCCATGAGATATTCAAGGAAAGCATTATTTATAAAAGCAACAGGTGTGAGAGCGGGATGTGAGCTGTAAAACCTACGCCACTATTATCACCCTACTTTACAGAAAGGGAAATCCACTCGCCAAAGCAAGGATTAGAACACTCCATCTGCAGGAAGATGCCTCATCTGCCTCACCAGGTCCTTACATTGACCAAAGCAAAAGGAATTAATGCTTTGTAGCCAAACACAGGAAGTGAGTTAACCCCACCATACCTGCTAGGTTAACGGTATCTGTGGCATTACTATGGTCCATTCTGAGAAATGCATTTTAAAATAGGACACAGACAAACTGACATCAGTTTCTAGAAAAATCAAACTGGGTAGTAAAAGGATTAGAAAAATCAAGATACAGCCCACTAGGAGAAACCAGCTAACCAGAGGTGGCTATATACCACCTAGAAGGAACCTGGAGGGGGTAGAAGAACCAGGCTAACTACCATCTAAATATTTAGATGTAAGCCATACAGAAGTGGGAGTTGATTTACTCTGAATGCCACAGAGGACAGACCCAGATAAACATGTAGAAATTCCAGGGAAATGGATTAAAAGCAAAGAGGAATGAAGAAATACCCTGGGAGTGCCAAAGGAGCTCAGGTGGGAGGACGAACTTTGCAAAGGCTGGAGAAGGAATCTCTGGTAAAAAGGTTGGCCAGTCCTGAGTTTTAGAAATCTGTAAGATTCTGCTGAAAGGACCTAGCTGAAGCCCCATAGCTAAAGTGAATGAAAACAGAGATGCTCTTCAAGTTGTGTTTTCTTTTGTTCCACCATTAGAATATACACCACATTCCTAGCTAGAGGTGCCAGCTTTTGGCTGTTGTCTAGATTCCCAAGCACTTGATGCTTCAGCAGGACCCTGGGTGCATGGTAGGACTGAAGTCACTCTGGAACGTGGTGGCTGCACCATGTCAGTATCTTTGGAATGTTCATATATTCATTCCTCAACAATTTTTCAGGAAGCTCCTCTGAGTATGGGTCCTCACAGTCAACTGTGATTTGAGGAGGACATGAAGTCCACCTCACCACTGTGGGCCCAGGAGTCAGCTGTGTTGACCTGGGAAATCTTCCGCATGCCCATATCACTGACCAGTCCATGTGCTCCCATCAGCCCACCAGGAAATGGAGCCAGAACACCACACCACTCCCTTACCGTGAGCTACATATAGGACAAGTTGTGGTGAGGAGGCCAAGAAGAAAAGGGTCTCACAGGACTTCAGTCAGTCCTGGGTAATTCTGGAACTCCTCTAGGGTACCCAGATCTAGGTCTAAGACCATGAATGCTTTTTTGGCTTCCTACAAAGAAGTCCATCCATTTGAGGGAGATGGCTTTAACCAACCAGCTACAGAGCCAAAACATCTCATTTTAAATGCAGGACAGATGCTACTAGTGGGATTACACAGAAGTATTGCAAATATATTAACTCTACAAGATAACACCACATTTTTTCCTCCACAAAAATTAAAGATATGAAGTTTCCATTAAATAGTAGGATGGAATTTCCCATTTTTAAAATTTGTACTCTACTTATGAAATGGTATATAAAGACAAAATACTTTCTGAGGCCTTAAGTAAAGGGCTTTGGGCTTATTTTTATTTAATGGTATCGTGAAAAAAGATTAAATCAGTGTTAAGGTTCACACACCCGTATGCCACCAAGTCCTACACTAATGCTACCCAAAATAGGTTAGAGGCCTCCTATTGTCTAAGCTTCTTACCCACCAAGACAAATAAATAAATAATAAATTATAAGATTTACAGAGTTCCTGGGGAGAGTGGGGAGCCTGAACAAGGCTCCCTTTTCAGTCCTGAAGCTGGAGAGGTCACTGATGAAGGACCCTGCATCAATAGTAAGGGCAACTCCACTTTTCACATGATTGTAATGCAATCTGAAAACATGAAAGAGGAAAGAATGAGTTCCCCAGAAGCACTGTGCCTTCCATCCATGTTATGCCCAATACAAAGGTCTCTAGGAGATGATGTGGCAAAGGCCTACTATAGACAACCAGGCACCAACATGATAAACCCAGCTTCCCATCCCTTCCACAACCAGAGCCAAGGGAGTCAATGGGCAGAGAGAACAAGCATCCGGGCTACAAAGCGGCCTTCATAGGACTCAGCAGAGAGAAGCTGCAGAATCAACAGTGTACACACTACATGCAGGCATTAGCCCAGGTCATCTCTTCCTGCTGCTGACCTCATTTGCCCCAGAATACCAAGGTCAGGAGCCAAGTAACACCTCCATTTCACATGAGAAGAGGAACACAGCAAGGCAAAGGACACATTCTATTTCCATCAGTTCTGCGTTTCCACAGTCCTCTTCTTTATCTTCGCCTGCTAACCCTGTTCCTCTGCTCTTTGCTCCTACCCTGTCTGTACTGAGCCCTTCCCTCTACTGACTCGCCTATAGGCCCCGGCTAACCCATCTTGACTGACCTGCTGCTAGCCTCAAACACGGACCTGCTTCTCTTATGTCATGCCAACTCCTTCCATTTCCTCATTTAGTATTCCCTCCTAACACTCTGGAAATCTGTTCCATTGAAGATGATCTCTCAAAAGGTCACCAGTGACTGCTCAGCAGACACCTCCAGTAACCCGTTTCCAGTCCTCCTGGCCTCCCTGCAGCACCAGCTTCCTAGGGGGCCACTCCATCTCTTCTTTCCTCAGCCTTTTGTTAAAGGATACTCTCTTGGGGCTTCACCCTCTGGCCTGCTCTCTCCAGATTAAGTACCCTTTTTCTCCTTGCTTATTTTCCCATTCCCCTCACAACCTCTTATATGTAATTTTGTATAGCAATGAGGGTCTCAGTACCCTTTTTCTCTTCCCCTCAAAAGACATCAATTCTCCCTGAGCTCTGGCCTAGGATTAAAATGGTTAGGAATATGGGCTCTGGAAACTGCTTCCTTGGGTTAAAAATCTGATCTCCACCATATACCGAGTTTTCTTTGCTATAAACCAGACATCACTAATGGCACTCACACGGCAGGGTTAATCCATGTACTCTACTAAGAACTTGGTGAGTGTCAACACGGTCCTATCTATGCTTCACTGGGCCATTTCTAACCAGATACTGGAAAGATTTCCTCCTTCAAATTGAACACAACTGTCTCTAAGTATCAAGGAGAGATTGGATCCAGCACAACTTTCCCATGAAAACCAAAATACACAATGCTCAAGTCCTTTACCTAAGGCAGTAATTAAAATAGTATTTATGCTGGGTGCAGTGGTGCAGTTTGTAATCCCAGTGGTTCCAGAGGCTGCGGTAAGAGGATCACGAGTTCAAAGCCAGCCTTCTTCTCTTTCCCCTCAAAAGACAGCAATTCTCAAAGCCAGCCTCAGCAAGGCCTTAACAAGGCCCTAAACAACTTAGCAAAGCCCTGTTTCACAATAAAATAAAATAAAAAGGGCTGGGGATGTAGTTCAAAGGTAAAGCATCTCTACGTTCAATCTCCAAAACCAAAATAAATAAATAAAAATAGTATTTCCACATAACCTCTGTACATGTATGCTAAGCAGGTGCTTGACTTCTGAATTCCATTTAGCCTCCCTCCCCTATACTTTAAATTATTTCTAGATTACTTATAATACCCAATACGATGTAAATGCTCTATAAACATTTTTATCTTTATCTTATTTATTTTTAATGTGGTGCTGAGGATCAAACCCAGTGCCTCATGCATGTGAGGTAAGTGCTCAACCACTGAGCTACAAGCCCCTCTATAAACATTTATTACACTGTGTTGCTTAAGGAATAATCAGGGGGAAGTTTGTACATTTAAAAATTATTATTTTGTTTTTAATATTTGCAATCTGCATTTGGTTGAATCCACAGATGTAGAACCTTCAAAGATGGAGGACTGTCTATATGTCATAAAAGCCAATTACTCCAAACTGTTTGGTTGCCATTTTGATGCTGCCTTAAGCTTTCCACTTTAAGAACTATTTATATTATCAAATAATCTATAAAGGAGATAACCTCACCCCTTCCCACTGCCAGCTCCCACATAAATCTGATAGAGGTGAGATGGAGCAGGGATTACAGATGTCAGTGACTCAAGGCATTATAAAAAAAAAAAAAAAAAAACAAAGCAAGAGACTTAAACTTTGACAAGGCCACTTGGATATAATTTTGGACTTTTTAAAAAAAATCATCCAAGGAGATCTTTCTCCTCTTTCACATCCTTAATAATAATTATAAATAGATTTTTCAAAAGAGCAATTTGATAATACCTAATGACACCAAAGTGTTAGGTCCAGAGTTATACACTTTTGCACATAAATACTTTGAAAGAAATATCCACCAATAGGGATGTGGTTAATAAATGCTGAAAATTCAAACAGATTGTAATTCTGTTTCTAAAATGATTGATAACTCAGTTATACAAGTGGTTAGGGTGGGGTGAGAAAGAGAAGATTTTCTTTTTCTTTCTTTCTTTTTTTTTTTTTTTTTTTTTTTACATTTTGGCACCGTTTACACTTTTTACAACAATTATTCCATTCATAAAATGATGATACAAAGAAAGATTTTCATAAGCAAGGAAGATGACAGGCAGAGGTAACCTGTCCAAAAGTTGTAGGCTCAGCAGGAATCTGGACCCAGATCTGGCTCCAAAGTCTGACTCTTTTCCACTACTGGCTGCTCCCCCCACCCCATCTCCATCCCCACCAAACCCCTGTAGCCCCCTGCCCAGCCTAGGCAGGAACTCCACAACTGTGCCATATGCAAATCTTAAAAACAACAAGCAGGGAGAGTGGTCCGCTTAGGCTCTGGGGCTGAGCAAAAACTCCTTTTCAATTCATGAAGAAATTAAGGGATAGCAGATCCCAAAACACCTCTAACTACTGGGAGGGGGGGCTGAGGTGGGAGGATCCCTAGGAAGTTAGAGACTAGCCTGGGCAACATAGTGAGACACTGTTGCAAAAATAATAGTAACAATAAAGTGGCTACCACTATTGATACATAGTATCACTGTGGATACTTTGAACATGTACATATGAACATGTTGCCAAGTTAAAGAGCACTGATTCAGCCCACCTCAATCTGCAGTCTCAAAGGTCTTTGCCAGCATGGTTCAAAAGCTCATAAGATTATTTGGCAGAGATGTCTCAGACTAACCCCTCTAAAAAGTAGCCTCCTGCCACATAGTTGGAAGATTCTGTAAGACCAACTGCAGGAAAGGCTGTTCCACAACCTGTGAAAAGATAAAGAGAAGGGGAAAGAAATCAAGACCAAAGAAGAAAGTTAAAAATGAAAAGCTGGCCAGGCAAGGTGGCTCACACCTGTAATCCCAGCAGCTTGGGAGGCTGAGGCAGGAGAATCACAAGTTTTCAAAGCCAGTCTCAACAACTTAGCAACTCAGCAAGACTATCTCTAATAAAATATAAAAAAGGGCTGAGGATGTGGCTCAGTGGTTGAGCACTCCTGTGTTCAACTCCCAGCATGCGTGCATGCATACACATACACACACACACACAAAAAAAAAAAAAAAAAAAAAAAGGCTGGCTGGCAAGGTACATGCCCGTGTGTGAACACAGTGGGAAGTGAAGGGTTTTTAATACAACATTCAGGTCTCTGAAGAAAGGTAAGGGTAAACCAGGACCAAACTTCAGAGCATTCCCATTCAGGGGAAGGCATCTAGCCACATGTGGGCTGAGGAGCAGCCCAAGGGTTCCAGCTCTGCTGCTTTGGGGCAGGGATCCCCAAAAGCTCACAATATGAGGTTTCCTGTACACGTGTGCTTTCTATACTTGATCAGTAGTGTGATATAATTGTTGTTGCTATTTTTGCTTTCAAAGTAGAATCACATGTTTGAATTAACCAACAGTAAGAGAGATTTGCCACACATGGAACTCATTATTTTCTCTCCTATTTCCTCCCACGTGAAACAAAAGGAGAGAGGAAAGTGCAACAATGAAGCTTATACTACAGCCACTGGTGCAGCCTGTGCAGCACCAAGGAGGGCTGAGAAGCTGCGGATAAAGAAGAAGGAAAGACCAGTGTCCAAAGATTCAGAGAAGAAACAAGGCAGGAATCTCAGTTCAGTCCAGCTATTTCACAGCTACTTTTCCCTTAAAAAATTATTAAGAAGAGACAGGGAAGTAACTATCCATGCTTAGGTTAGGTCTAGCCAGAAAAGTCCTTGCTAACACAAAGGGATTCTACAATTTCCCCATCTTCCCAGAGACTGCAGATGCTGTAACTAAGAGTCACAGCCACACCCTAAAACTTCCCAGTCCTAGGGGCAGAGAGAAGATACAGAGGAAACTCCCTCCCTGCCTCATGAAGGCAAACCAGGAATGTACTCTCTAAGCATAGAGTTGCTTCACAGGCATTGAGGTAGAGACTTTGGCTTCATAAAAACATTTAAAACTGAAAGCTTCCAGTAACAAGCAAGATGCAAACACTCAAAGGTACAAAAAGTTTACCAGTGAGCTGAGAAGGAAAACAGCCCTATATAATCAAGATATGAAAGATTATCTTGTTTAAGAGAAATCAACCTTTTAGGGAAAAAAAAAAAAAAAAAAAAGCAGAAGATTACCATGCCCAAATCAAAGACTCGGGCTTTGTAGAAAGTTCCATTTGTTAAGGGCAATGTGGACAGAAGGGAGCACTAGCAGAGATCCTGGGTTTTCACTGTGAAATGCATCATAAGCTGTCAGGTAGTAAAGTCCTGGATAAGGACACCAAGGGCAGATCACATTCCTGACACAAAAGTGAAACACCATTGCACTGGTCCTCTACCTGCCAGAAGCCTCACTCAGATACAACAGATCTGAAAATGAATGTTCAGCTTCTGGAGATAGCATCAATAATTGCAAGATAAACAAAGCTCAGAAAACAAGACAAAACCTATAAGCAGAGAGGCAGCCAGCCAGCAAAGTTGAACAATGGTTATTTTTATATGATCTGCATTTTTGGTTCCAGGCATTACTCTAAACACTTTGAATGAATTATCTTCATTATCTATATCTCCCAACAACCCTGTCAAGGTGAGCATTACCATATATTCACTTCACAGATGAGACACACACTGGTTGTCACTGGCCCAAAGACGACATCAAGGCAGAACCAGGATTCCCACACAGTGACTGTGTTCCAGGATTCCCACACAGTGACTGTTCGTAGCCACTGACAAGAACAATGGATGAGAGCAGCCATAACATCTTCCAGTTCACAGGGATTCGTATGGTGATGGTGGTGTGTGTGCGCATTTTGCAGTACTGGCAACTGAACCCAGGGCACTTTACCACTGACCTACACCCCAAGCCCTTGTTATTTTTTTGAGACAAGGTCTCACTCAGTTACCCAGGCTGGCCTCAAATTTGCAACCTTCCTGCCTCAGTCTCTCTAATAGCTGGGATTACAGGTGTGCTTTGTTTTCATAAAGCTTGCAAGATATGTTTGCATTTATTACAATGAGGACCTCAAAAACTGTATAAGCCTGAGTCTGCCTGATTTCTGCTCCAGAAATCCTTAACAATAACCTAAAGGTACAAGAAAACATGATTAACAGTAAGAGTTCACTTATAGCTAGAAAATGTGTTCGGAATTAAGGAAAACCAATACACAAGCCATAGGAGGCTAATGTCTAGAATAAAGGAGAACCTGCGAAAAATTCTAAGGACAAGCTTTCTCCCACTACCACCTAGCCATGATGAGAAGGAATGTATAACATTTGCTCACTCTCCTTGATAAAAGGGTAAAAACATATTGAAAAACAAACAAGCCCATTCAATTGTGGTTTTTTTTAAGTCAGATAATATCAATCATAGCTCATTATTAAGTGGGGTGGGTAGGTTGGGGGTGGGTAACCATTCACTAATTCTTGTGTTACCACCTGGAAGAGAAACAGGCATAGGGGAAAAAACAGTATATTATCTCTGGCGGACGGTAGTATCAGGAATGTCTTCACTGTGAAGCCTATTTCTGAAATCTATCTAAAAAAGTGGATAGAGGCAGAAAGTATAATTTCTACAAAGCGGGGAATACAAAAAGCTGTAGATCTCAGGACACTGAGCACAAGGATCCTCATTAAAATTCCAAAGTCTGAATGAATACATCTTTTCAAATGTCAGCAAAGTGTATATTCTTTATCTGCTTTGATCCAAACGGGTTAAAAAATAAACAACAAAAACAACAACAAAACTCAAGCAGACAAACTTCAATGGCCAGTCCCTGCCTGGAGCAAAGATGCTGACCTGGGAAATCCCTTCTCTGGCAGTCCTCTAGGAGACTGCAATGCAGAAGGGCCCTCCCCCACTTCTCCCTAACTGAGGAGTCTAGGAAAGAACCCAGACAAATCAGCAACAAAGACAGAATTATCAGTGATAAAATGTCAATGTAATCTTAAAATGAAATGCTTAAGAAAAACAAGCTATAAAAATTATTGTGACCTGCAAAAGTATCCTACATACACTATAGAATCGTCTTATGTAGAATACTTTAACAGGGTTAATTTTTAGTTTCTAAAGATCTCAAATTCTTTTCATGGTAGGTATATCCATTAAACCAACAAATGTTTATTGAGCAACTACCATGTGCCTGATTATATTCTAAAATATAGACCTTGAAATATATCAGTGAATATCTCTAGTGGAAAGAGATGAACAATAAACAAAAACATTTTTTAATTCTATGCAATTTTTTAATGGATACTGGCACTCCACCTTAAGATATAATTTATAGCTGGAGTCACTTTGTGTTTACTCTCACTCTCAGCTGTGCAGACAGCTGGGAGGACCTTGTAGAGCACCAGTTTATTAATATAAAAGGAACACTTACTCTATATGATTGTTTAACTTGTTCTGCAATGACTTAACACTTGAGTAATATGTCTTCCAAAGTGGTTTTCAGGTGGTTAGGAATATAATTTTGTAACTAACAAGGTTCTGCAAGCAGCTACTTTGCTCAAATAAGATATTTAATGTGAACAGAAGACTGTAAGAATGTATAATCCAATTTCATTTTTTAAAAACACTTCAATTAGCCTCCTCCCCGAAAACATACTGAGGAAAGGCCACTTGAGGTCCCCTGCAAAATTCTTTCCACCCCAATTTATTTTCTCTACTTTCCCTGAGACCTATAAGAAGAGTTCCTGTAACATTGGCCCTGACTGGTGAAGGCATGCTTCCTTGCATCTTCAATTTTCGGACATACCCTGACTCCAACATTTTGTTTACAGCCAACTGTCAGGAAATGTTGTGCTTCTCCTGAGAACATTTTACATTTGGTTGTTATTGTTGTTTTTATAGCTTATTAGGCACAGAGCTGATTCTTTTTTGTATTTAAGCCCCAAGAAGCATTTAAGGGCCTGGCTCAACTTTCATGATATAAAGCATATCACTTTATGAGTATTTTCATCCTCCAAGAAATGATCTGAAAAGCTTCTACTCTCTCCTTGGTCTTCTTATGGTACTTTGTAGATTGTAAAGTATTGGTCCTTTTGTTGTTGTCTTCTTTTGTAGTTATTAAAAGAGACTTTGTACATATTCTAGGTTAAAGGAATCAAGTTTCTTGGACTGGTTTCAACATCTTCTTGCTTCATTAAAAAAAAAAAGTTAATTTGTATATTCAGCTAGATATCATCAACTCAACCAGAAAAATGTCTCACGTTTAAAGATTTTTCCTGAAATGATGTTGATTAAAAATATTTAAGATCAAAGCCTCCTTTAATTTATTGATGAACTGCTTTCACAGCTAAACTGCATAAAGATCAATGCTTATTAATATAAACTGGATCCTTAGAGGTGGCAGAGACAAATCCAATTAATGTAATACTGAAACTAATTTTCCATTACTGAGTTATTAGTTACAATATAGCACTTAAATAACTTAAAACTTAAGTCAGATGCACCTCAACAATGCAGTGATTTGGGGGTGGTAACTATTTTTCTCCCCATTTTACAGTTTAGGAAACCAGATGACCATAAACAATTTACCAATGCCATACAAGGCAGTAAGTTGGGGGGGGGGGGGTATTAGAACCCCCATTTGCTTGATTCAAAGTCTACTCTACATTGCCTCCCCAAGATGTTTATGCTTGTTTCCTTCATTAAGTGAGGTTTTTAAGAAAAATAAGTCTGACATTTAATCAACACATGAATTATGCAATAAACAAGCAGCAAGAAGGAATTGAAAGGTGCCCAAACCAAGCAACGTCAAAGTTCATGTTTCTATATAGCCACTCTTTTATCCAACAGTCCTAAACCATTAGTTGAAACGCAACACCTGACATAAAAGCATAGCAAGCATGGATATTTGCTTTCCATTGCCTAGATTAGAAATAGCACTACACAATTAACCACAATATCCAGAAATGACAGGTGTACAACCAAAATAGGGAGAAGGGGCAAATAATAGTGACTTGTGGTAGAACAAGTCTAAGTCCTTCACTAAACTAAGACATAGTTTTTAGGATTGAAATTCTTAGAATATTCCAACTTTGTGATCCTGAGCCCATCACACCCTTTCTGAGCTTCAGCATCCTGATCTGTAATGATGCAGGATAATCCCAGCAGTATTCCCCACCTCACAGGGTTGCTCTGCTGTTAAGATCAAAAGACTTCCTATGAAAGGATACTGTATGAAAGGACCACATTAATGAAAGGGGTTATTAAAAAGTGGGTTTGGTGCTTAAAGGGATAATCCCACAGCCTTTATAACTAATTTTCCAAAGGTTCGGGAAACTGAGGTTTTACTGTTTTTATTCTTTAAAAACACTTATAATTATAGTGATCTAGCCCCAGCCTGTGCATTTCTTAGGGGTCTGCTCAATAAGAAGTAGAAAGACAGAATCTGCTACCTTAGTCAGCAAAAAGAAAACTAATTTGGATATTAACATCCAAGAAGTCAGTCATCTGAAGGACAGCCAAAGTTATCAGTACCTTATTTACAATACAAAGGTAAAGAGGCTTAACTGCTCCCAGTTGGAAAATCACCAGAGGAATTAAAATTAGTGTATACACGGAGTGAGGGGGTTGCATCCAACACTTTAGATATGCTGATTCCCTCAAAGGTTTCCTAAAGTTGGTTTGTAAACTTTGTTGCTAAGTATTGAACCTTCCTACCAAAGTTTTCAGCTGATGAGGTGATGAGGTTAATACTCAATCATAAAAGAACCACTCACAAAACAGTTTAGAAAAAAATGTTTTCTAACATGGGCAACATATTTGAAAAGGTAAAACAACTAAAGAATTCAACTTTATATACACGGGACTCAAAAATCAACTCCTTGTTCCAAAGATTGTTCAAAATCTATTGGTTGATTAGAATGCGGGAGAGAAGATTCACAATTCTTGCTTGGGTTTGACAACGGTGCGCTCCGTTACCTCTTTGTAATTCACACTGCGGACACCCGCAGCCCTGGGACCTTACCACTATGCCAGCGCCAGTGTATTCTACCAGCGGTGGGACGGTGCGGTGGCAATCCTGACATGCCTGGGCTCCCGGGAGGTTAATGGGAATTAAACCACAGCAGTCCTCCTTTGTGGCGCTTTGGCCGGAACAGCAGAAAGAAGACAATGAGCGGTCTGTGCGCAGTTCCACGCCGATTGGCTAGTCTCTCCCCCCCAGAAACCCCTTATGTCATGGGCTTGGAATGCAGGCAGGGAGGAAGGAAGGAGAGGATTTGGGGAGGGGGACGCCTCTCATCTCTTTCCCAGGCCAAAAGTCCCAAAGATAAACCCGACGCATTCTTATGCTCAGAGGCAAAGCTGAGTGTCACCAAATCTCAGACACTTCAAACTATAACCCGCTTCAGCAAATAAATCCTTCACAAAAGCAACCCACAAATATATTCTTTTGATATCTTCGACAGTCTCTGGTACTACAAACTTCTCAGGGTTTTACAAAAAGGCTCAAGTCTACAGCAGATACCACTCCCAAAGCGGCGCTCTCAAGGCTTTGTCTGAGTTTTCTACAGAAGAAATAATTTGCCCCAAGGTACATGGATCGGCTCCCGATCTTCTGAGGGGCCCAGGGGTCTACGCTACGCTCAGGTCTCCCGCCCCAGGAGATGGCGAGGAACAATGAGGGGCCCCCTTTGGCCACGTAACCGGCCTAACTTCGCTCAAGACACAATTCAGTGGGGAAGGAGGGGGTCGAGGTGGGAGGAGGCACAGGGTCCCAGCGGACGGTGGGGGAGCCAGCGGCTGCAAGCTGGGTCCCAGGAGCGCGGACTGGCCCCGCCTAAGAGCGAAAGACCACGCAGGAGCGCCCTCTTCCCAAAGGGGCGCAACCTACAGCCACCGAACAGCCCCCGCAGCCAGAGAGGCCGGCGCTGCGGGATTCCAGACACCCGGGAGCCCACAGCCCGCCGCTAGTCCCGGCCCTCGGCGCAGGAACAAAGCCAGGAGAGAGCCCGGGAGCCAGCGCCTGGAGACAGGACGCCACGGGAACACGAAGCAACTCTCAGGCCGCCTCGACGTCCCCTCTCTGCAAAGCCAGAGGGCCAAGGCACTCCGGGCGACTCACAGCCCAGCGTCGTCCCCAATTGGTGGGGTGCCCCGGGCAGGGTCTCACCGCCCACCCGTCCCGGGCATACCTTGTTCTTAACCTCGGCCGAAAGCCCGTAGGAAGGGCCCTTGTTGAAGTGGGTCATGGTGGTTCGGATGGCGGGAAGAGGCTGCGTCGGGGTTCGGAAGTCTCTCGCACTCGGCTTCCCGGCTCTTGGCTCGGAGGAGTGGCCGAGAGAGAGATGCTCGGATCTCGCTCCTTTGGGCCTCGAAGAAGGCGCCCGGACTCGACGGTGGGGCGCGGGAGGTGCCTCGCAGACTCGGTCCGGCTGGAGCCTCCGGGTGCGCTTCGGAGTCGCGCTGGCCGCCTCTCTCGCTGCCGGCACCGCAGCTCCGCACGCACTGCCCCCAGCCTGCTCCCCCCGGGCTCTCGGGGATTGGCTCGCGAGCCCGACCAATGGAGGGCCGCCTCCTCCCGCCTCTCCCGCGAGGGGGCGGTGCGGCCAGTTGAAGGGCAGCGGGCGCCGTGCTCCCTCCCCGCGCGGGGCCCGGGCCCCCGCCCCAGCCCTCACGCCACCGAGGCCCGAGACGAAGCGGCCCCTCCTCCTGGCCCGGCCCCGCGGGCTGGAAGCGGACGCTCCTCCGCCCCCGCGCTTGGCGCCTGGGGCTTCCGAGCCGGTGGTTCACAGCAACTTTCAGGCTTCCGCTGCTGTGTTTGGGGGCCCTCGGAACTCAGACGTAACCCACCCCGACTGGCCCGAGGCTGACCGCCATCCCTGTCTGCCTCCTCTCGGGATCCCAGCAGCCCAGATGGAAGAAGGCAGGGTCCCTCCGCAAACACCAAGAACAACCTGGGAACCCAGATGCCAGAAAAACGGAGGCCCTCCACTGAGGGCTTGTTCCTTCCTCACCTGGCAGCCTCCCACACCTGTTGGTCTGACTTCAGAAATGGTCAAGGTTCTTGGCCAAATTTAAGCTGGAAAATGTGCAAAACCTGGGGCTTTTCAGGTCCTTGACATCAGGGGACCTCTTTGAATCAGGAGTTGATTGTATGGGAACAGATGTTCTTTAATTCAAAGGAGCCTCCTTTTTCTTTTCTTTTCTTTTCTTTTTTTCCTACCCTCCCTTTCTTCTGATCCGGAACTCATTTGATAGATGAGGAAGGGAACAGAACATTCAACTCTGGCTTGTGAGCATGGCACTGTATCACACTATATGCCTGCTGAAGGTTATCCAATTAACTTGCCCCAAAGTACTATTAGGTGGACTTCGTACCCGTTTTAGAGGTGAGGAAGCTGAAACTCAGAGATCCCCCAAGTATCCAGGTCAAATTCTACCACCTCCAAAACTTCACTCACTTCTTGCCATTGCTTTTTTGTGCACACCTAGGGCTGGTTTCATTTCTCTGAATCCTAGTGTGAGAGCTTTGTTTGCCAAATTCCAGCTGACGTGACAAAATAGATCACCCTACCAGGTGTGGCAACCTGCTTGAAAACAGGAACCCAAATATTTCGCCATAGTTGAGCCATCCTGGAATAGAAATGACTAAGGCAGATTGAAAAGGAAAAGTACAACATTGCTAATTAACTTTGTAAGAGTTTTCCAGTGACTTTGGGAGATAGAACTTGAGGAAAGAGGGAGGAAGCAAATAAAAAGAAAAGTGAAATGCTTTATAAATGATTGGCTAATTGAGTCTGGAGGTAGTACGCATAATTAGGGCATTCTTTCCACACAAAGATATCACAATTGACCCACTATTTGTGGGACAAGAAGTTTGGGCTGTTTTTCTAGTAGTGTGACAGTGGCGATGTGTCATTCATAAAACCTCACCCACTTTTCTTCAATACCAGTGTGTGTGAGAAATGGCAGAGTCCAAATTCTGATCACAGTCCCCAACCTGTAAAGCTTCCTGCAGCAAAGTAAATCTGACACCTTCTGTTCCACCACAACAGAGATGGAAAGCACTGTCATTGTAATCTACTTAAAAGTTATTGTAATCTACTTAAAAGTTATTCCTTACAGTATGTTCAAGAACTGTATTCTGGCATGAAAAACACAAATTTTATTTAACAGGAGTTATCATTTAAGAAATAGAGTTTCAGGGGCTGGGGTTGTGATTCAGCGGTAGAGCGCTCGCCTAGCATGCTGGAGGCCCTGGGTTCGAACCTCAACACCACATAAAAATAAATAAACAAAATAAATGTATTGTGTACAACTAAAATAAAAATATTTTTTAAAAAAAGAGATAGAATTTCAGGTGGAGATGATGAAAAAATTCTGAAGACGGACATTGGCAGTGGTTACACAATGTGCTTAATGCTGCTGTACACTTTAATAGGAACGTTAATATTTGCTACATTTATTTGGTCAATTATTATCCTCCCCAAGGTACTTAAAGTTCTTTCTGACATTAGTATTGAAACGTATTTATTGTTGGCCCTGTTGGATTCCACTAATGGTCTTGAGGCTTCCATCTTCTAGTTTACCTCATTGCATAGGAAAAAGTAATGCTATGTTTAAGAATAAAATGAAAAAGGATTTTTAAACTGGGGATAATTGCTAAGAGCCTTATTGAGATATAATTGATATAATTATCAAAAACTACACATATTGAAACTGCATAATTTGATACACAAATACATATACACACCTGCAAAACCCATTATACAACCAATGGACATATCCATTTACCCAAAAGTTTCCCCATGTAACCCCTTCCTTTTGCCCCTCCTTGCAATCATTGACCATGTTTTATGTTACTATACATAATATCATAGAGTTTTACATAAATGGAATCATTCATTGTATACTCTTCCCTATCTGGCTTCTTTCACTAACAAAATTATCTTGAAATTCACAGTAGTTGTAGCATATATTATTGGTTAATTTGTCTTCATTACTCAGTAGTATTCTATCATAGGGATATACAACAGTGTGTTTATTCATTCCCTTATTGATGAACATTTTGATGTTTACATGTTGGGGCTATTACATATATATGTGCCTTGACTTATGATGGGGTTCTGTCCCAATAAACCCTGGGGCTTCCTAGCTGTGGTGGTTCACATCAACTTTCAGGCTTCCGTTGCTGTGCTCAGGGCCCTCAGAGCTCATGATAAGTTGAAAATATCATAAACTGAAAAGGGTTTTGATGCACCTACTGAACACCCCGGTTTAATAACAGTACACTGTAGAACATCTATCAGTTGCTTACCCTGGGAATCATGTGGCTAACTAGGAGCTGTGGCTCACTGAAGCTGCTCAGCATCAGGAAGGTATATCACACTGCGTATGACTTTCCCAGGAAAAGGTCAAAATTCAAAATCTGAATGTACTGTTTTTACTGAACTGGTGTTTATCACCACCATAAAGTTAGAAAATCATTAGAGCAAATGGTTGTAGGTCAGATATCATCTGTAAAGCCACTGTAAACATTCATAGGCAAGATATTGTATGAACATATACTTTCATTTCTTTTGGATAAATAGCTATAAGAGAAATGACTGGACCATGTGAAAAGCATATATTTAACTTTTTAAGAAACTGCTTATCTTTTCAAAATTGTTGTACCATTTTATACTCCCACCAGCAAGTAGGAATCTAAGTTCCTGTACGTCTTATCCTAGTCAATATCAGGCATGGTCAGTCTTTTTAAATTTAGTCATTGTAGGGGTTGGGGATGTGGCTCAAGTGGTAGCGCGCTCGCCTGGCATGCGTGCGGCCCGGGTTCGATCCTCAGCACCACATACAAACAAAGATGTTGTGTCCGCCGAGAACTAAAATAAATAAATAAATAAATATTAAAAAAAAAAAAAAAAAAAAATTTAGTCATTGTAATAGATGGAGAGTGGTATCTCATTATTGTTTTAATTTATATTTCTCTAATAAATAATGATGTTGAACATCTTTTCATGGGCTAATTTGCTGTTTTGTCATGAAATGTTTAAGTCTTTTGCCCATTTTTATTGGGATGTGTGTTTTCTTAATATAGTACATATCTTTTATCTTATCACTGTAGAGACAAATATCTGAAATCCTGACCAAATTCTAATAATACAGTGTTATGAGTAAAATAATACCAGCATGTAGCAAAATAACCTTAAGTATTTTCATGGGAAGTTTCCTTAATATGTTGAATACTTCAGATTGAAATAAATGCTCTTAAATAAATCAACTCTTCCAAATTCCCATTAATTAAATGCAAGTATTAGAGAATTGTGAGAAAGTATTCTGTCACAGATACAAATCTGTGGATGATATTTTCATATCCCTTGCCACCAGGATAATAGTAACAAATGTTTGGGGGATTACACTGTGTCTTAACAAAAGTACCCGAGACCAAGTAATTTATGAAGAATAGAGACTTCTTTATTTCACAGCTTAGGAGGCTGGAAGTTCAACAGTACAGTGCCAGACTCATGGTGTCAGCAGCATCAGTACATGGTGGAGGGAACCACATTGCCAGACAAAATGTGTCTGCTCAGGTGTCTAATCTTCTTCTTATAAAGCCACTAATGTCACCACAGGGTCCCCAACCTCATGACTTTCTCTAATCCTAACTAATTTTCTCCCAAAGGCCCTACCTCCAAATACCATCAAGATATAAATTTATTTCCAATACATGAACTTTAAAAAAAAAAAAAAAACAGGGATTGAAACCACGGGTACTTAACCACTGAGCCACATCTCAAGCCCTTTTTTATATTTTATTCAAAGACAGGATCTCACTGTGTTGCTTAGGGCCACACTAAATTGCTGAGGCTGAACTTATGATCCTCCTGCCTCAGTCTCCTGAGCTACTGGGATTACAGGCATGTGCCACCACGCCTAGCATACATGAAATTGTGAGGAACACATTCAAACTATAACACCAAGTAAATCCACAATGTCCAAGAGTTACAAAGAACTAGGAATTGATCAGCTTTAATAAAGGCAGAGGAGAGCTTAGAAAGTTCAGAGACTAAGAGAATTTTAAGCACCTGCTGTGTACTAAGCATTACGGGTGGTGAGATTATCACCCAAACAGAGACATGGAGACACTTTTCAAAAATTTTTTTTTAATTGTTGATGGACCTTTATTTTTTATTTATTCATACATATGCAGTCTGAGAATTGAACCCAGTGCATCATGCATTCTAGGCAAGTGCGCTACCACTGAGCAATAACCCCAGCCCAACAGAGACACTTTTGAGAGTGAAAGAGGCACTATTTTGTGTGAGCAATAAGCACTGGGGACTCAATCCAGGGGTGCTTTACCAATGAACTACATTCCCAGTCCTTTATCATTATTATTATTATTTGTTATTTTTAAGACAGGGTCTCACTAAATTGCCAGGGCTGGCCTTGAACCTGTGATTCCTCCTGCCTCATCCTTCTGAATAGCTGAAATTACAGGCATGAGCCAACTCCCCTACCAGGAGTAGGTGCT
The DNA here is from genome assembly GCF_964194105.1 of Spermophilus citellus. Classification (NCBI taxonomy): domain Eukaryota; kingdom Metazoa; phylum Chordata; class Mammalia; order Rodentia; family Sciuridae; genus Spermophilus; species Spermophilus citellus. The sequence continues at coordinate 56,418,751 of NC_138191.1, read as the reverse complement.
AATGATGATATCATTTTTAGTGTCAGGCAGTTCAGATAAAACCCTATAAGGAGTGCTCACTTTCACCCTCAAAAGTGTCCTTGTTGAGATGATCAAGCACTTAGTCACCCCACTTATAAGCATCACTCATAACAACCCTGTCACACTGAATATTACCTATGCCCTTTTTATAATAAAAAAAATAAGATTTAATGAAGAAGGATGCACAACTTGGCAAAGGTAAGATGAATAACAGAGAGCAGAATTGGGATTTGAAACCAGGATGATTTCTCAAAAACGAATTTCCCAAAGCCCTGAAAAAATCTGAATCACTTTTTTGCGGGGATAATGCTTAATGGAATTCATTATTAAAATGCTCCTTTCTTTATTGTCTTTGTTCATCTTCATGTGAAATCAATTTCCCCAAAGGATGAGCAGCCAGGTAAAGAAGAAGCAGAGAGCATGGCAGGGAGAAGCAGCTGAGAGCTTCCATGCTTTCTCCAGGCACACCATCCTTCAGGAGCCTCCCTGTGGTCAGCTCTCTGGACGTTATCTGAGATCCCTCTTGTAAGGCACATTTGCTCCTACCCCTATCCCCTCACTTCATTTCTCCTCTTTGAGAGTGCTTGCCACTCACTCCAGGTGACACGTTAGTACAGCAGTACCCTTTGACGCCCCTAGATAGGTTCCAAGACCCCCAGGGGATGCCTAAAACCCAGGACCCTATACAGACCATACTGTATTTTCCCCTGTATACACATACCCATGATAAAGTTTAACTTACAAATTAGGTACAGTAAGAGATTAACAGCAACCATAAAAGATGAAACTATGTAGTAATAAAAGTTACATGAATGTGGTCTCTAAGTATCTTATTGTACTGTACTCACCCTTCTTCTTGTGAATATGTGAGAAGATATTTAAAGGAAACCCTTTACAACTGCTCTTTGGCATATCCAAACTGTCAGCATTGCTGCTCTTGCACTTTGTGGCCACTATTAAGTAAAGTAAGAGTTACTTGAACACAAGGGTTGTGGTACGCTCGTAGATCTGATAAGCAAGTCCACTACTGAATGACTAAAGGAGAGTGTGCATATGCTGGACAAAGCAATGATGCACACGCCAGGAGGCACAGAGCAGGACAGTGTGAGATTTCACCATGCTGCTCAGTCAGTGTACAATTGAAAACCTATGACTTTATTTCTAGAATTTTCCATTTAATATTTTCAGATCAAGCCAGTAGCTGAAACTATGGAAGTGAAACCATAGGTAATAAAGGTCTATCTATGGTACTTCAATCACACTCCACCTTTCCTACAGAGGAGTCATGTGGAAGATATCAAAGCAAGGGCTGGGGATGTGGCTCAAGCGGTAGCGCGCTCGCCTGGCATGCATGCGGCCCGGGTTTGATCCTCAGCACCATATACAAACAAAGATGTTGTGTCTGCCGAGAACTGAAAAATAAATATTAAAATTCTCTCTCCCTCTCTCTCTCTCTCTCTCTCTCTCTCTCTCTCTCTCTCTCTCTCTCCCCCCCTCTCTAAAAAAAAAAAAAAAAAAGATCAAAGCAATTACCATCTCCTCCTAGGCCCGATTACCAAGCAGGTCCTACCAGAATTCTTTATGGAACAGATACAGAAGCTGAATGTTTCTGTTACAGCAGCTAGAAAATTAAGTTAAACTGACTTAGGCAAAGAGTAGACACAATTGGTTCATGAGACAGAAAAGCTAGGAGATCTAGCTTCTAGCTTCTACCATGATGGGTGATGGGATTCAGGAACTCAATAAGCAAGTCTCCACATACTTCTTTTCTTCTATTGACTTCCTCAACCCTTCCCTGTTGGTGTGGAATTCACCATTTCAAGGTCTAGACCTACCCCCTAGCTCTCAGCAGCACAACAAAAGAATAAGCATAGCAGAAAAATGAATGATTTTCCCCAAAGTTCCAACAAAAGCACCAGAAATGGCTTGGTTTGGGTCACCTTCTGTACTAGTCAACTCTCCATTGCTGTGACAAAATACCCAAGAAAATCAACTTCAAAGGAGAAATCTTTTGGTTGGGACCATGCTTTCAGAGGTTTCTATCCATGGTTGCTTGGCCTGATGGCTTTGGACACATGGCCAAGCAGAACATCATGGCCGGGAGAACATGGTGGAGAAAAAGCTGCTTACCTCATGACAGTGGGTAGTAAATAGAGAGGAAAAGTTGGGATTCCAATATCCCCTTCCACAGCAAGTCCTCAATGATCTGACTCCCTTCCATGAGGCCGTACCTGCCAAAAGTTCTACTACCTTCGAATAGCATCACAGGTGGGCAACCAAGCCTTGAACACATGGCTTTTGGGTTTCATTTCAGACCCAAACCATTACACCTACATCTTCACACTAATCACAGTGGCCACAGGGAGGTGGGTCTGGGTATGTGACCCACAATGGTGTGGGAGGTGCATAGGCAGCTTTGCCAGCCAGCTCCATGGGAGCTGAGAGAGGGAAGAAATACAATTCCAGAAGAAACTTGAGGGAGGAAGGGGTGGCCAGCAAATGAAAAGATGCTCACTGCTTTTCCTCCTCAGGTCCACAGGAGAAGGGCCCCTCACTTCCATGGGCCTCTTTAGGGTTCTGCACTTCATCTTTTATTATTTATTTTCTTCCATTCTTTTGCTCAAGGAGGACCCCTAAAGTTAGACAAGCTTCAGAACTCGCTAAATCTAGAGCTACCCTATAATGTCTGCTAAGAGCCATAGCCAAGTAGTATGATGCATGGCATTTTTTGTTGAAAGGTGACGCCAGCAAGCCATTGAGATGATATGATTATGTTAAGATCTGCATTCTTATGGATATTAGACCCCTGCTGTCCACCTCGGCCTGCTAAGGGACTCCTGGAGAGTTCCCATTGGTTGGGGAAGTGCGTAGGAGGGAATTCCGGAGGAGGGACTTCCTGTTGGGGTCAGGGAGAACGCTGCGTGTGTAGGTTGGCAGTCCCCCCGCCCCCCAGCTTATGGGGCATTGGCGGCAGTTTCAAAAATAAAGTTTGTTCCTGTTTGAGTGGCTCTGATTTTGTGCCCAGCCAGACTGCGGCACATGTCCATATCTCCTTCAGTTATAGCCAATCAGGCACCAAGTTCTTGCCAATGGCCTAACAACATTGCCTTCCTCCCACCCAACAGCTTGAAACGGAGGTTCTTATCATCTCTTGTCACAGAACGGCATCCTACCTCCATCCTCTCCCAGATCCATCTCCAGAACAGAAGCCTTATATCCTGCTGATTCCTCAAAAAAAAAAAAAAAAAAAAAAAAAAAAAATTAAACATGGAATTATCATGTGACCCAGCAATTCCACTGCTGGGCGTATACCCAAAATAATTGAAAGCCGGATCTCGAGGAGATATTCATATACTTTTGTTGGTAGCAGCATAATTCACAATAGCCAGAGGTGGAAACAAACTATGTCCACTGATGGGTGCACAAGTAACAAGAGGTGGAATATAAATGCAATTGCATAGTATTCAGCCTTAAAAAGAAAGAAATTGTAACACACACGACAATACGATGAACCTTGAAGCAAGTCAATCACAAAAGGGTAAATGATTCCACTATACCATACTACATAGCATTCTAAATACGATAGATTCAGCCAGGGGAGTTATTGTTTAATGGGGACAGAGTGTCAGTTTTACAAGATGAAAAGAGTTCAGTGGGTGGATGGTGGTGATGTAGCATAACAGTGTGAATGTACTCAATGCCACCTACTTGCACACTTTTCCGTGGCTAAGATAGTCAATTGTATGTAGGTTTTGCCATGATTTAAAAAAAGAAACCCAAAATTGATGCCCTAATAACTTTTCTAAATACACATGAGATTATGGTATCCACCCTACATTTAAAAGCCCAGTGGCTCTTTATTTGGCCACTGAACCAAGCCCAAGCTCATCAGATCTCAAGATTGCTCTAATGAAGATTTTAAAATCATAAATGCAAAGTGCTTAATTATGTAGCACTATCAAATACAGAGTAAGTGCTCAATAATTGGAGGCTATTACCATTATTATTATCGTGTTATCTGGCTTCTCCCTACCTCTCCAGTCTTGTCTTTTGCCACTTCTAACCTTATGTTTCAATTTCAACAAGAGTGCTGACTGGGTCATGCAGTGTCACACATACGTGTCACACAGGTTGTTTTCTTGCTTCTACTTGTTAACATTTATCCTTCAGAATCCAACTCAAACATCACCTTTCCCCAGAAGACTTCCTTGCCTCCAATAGATGTCTTCACCCCCCTTTGTAGGCATCCTTTCTGTTTGGAAATGTTTCTATTTTTGCTTCTCACACGGTGACACATAAGGTATGGGTTTCCATGCCCCTTCCTAGATTGCAAGCTGATTTGGGGCATTGTTACTCATTGCTTCATTCCTTAGGATTTTATATTGAATCTGGCATAAAGTAGATGGTTAACAAAGGTTTGCTCAATACAACAAGCACTTCCTTAGATATTTTTACAAATTTTATGCCACATAATCCTCAAAACTACAGCTGTAAGGAACTATAATATGGCCCTGTTTTTCTTCAGATGAAATCCAGGTTCAGAAAAGTTAGTGATTTAAGATCACATAGAAGTGAGATCAGAATCATAATTTTTTACTTTTTTTTGTTTCTGTTTCTTAAACCTCTCTCTCTCTCTCTCTCTCTCTCTCTCTCTCTCTCTCTCTCTCTCTTTGATACTGGGTACTGAACCCAGGGGTACTTAACCTGAACTATATCTCCACCCCTTTTTACTTTTTAATTTTCAAATAGGCTCTCACTAAGTTGCTTAGGACCTTGCTTATAAATTGCTGAGGCAGACCTCAAACTTGTGATCCTCCTGCCTCAGCCTGGGATTATAGGCAGGCACCACCATGCCTAGCTGACATCTATGTTTTTCTTGCCACACCATATTACATCATTATAATTAATAGTTTCCTCATAGAGGGAGTGTAAAGAAAATTTAAAAGTGAGAGTTAAATCCTGGGGTTACTCAGATTTGGAGGAAAAGAAAAAGAAAGCAAATAGATTCGCAAAGTACCAAAAAAAAAAAAAAATCACTAATATGAACCCAGGAAACAAGCAAGAAGAACATTTTAAAGGAAAACTAGTCACCATACAAGGTAAACAAAGACAGAAGACAAGACTATTTTATTTTTCAGTATAGTCCTTCTCATTGAAAACCTCAAGGGCACAGGTCCATTTGGAAATCTAATTATTGAATAAGGGAGGGAAGAGATGGTAAAGAAATGGAGGCAGCAGATTAGAACACCATGGCAGGGGGAGGAAAGAGAGAAGGGGGAGGTCCTTAAGAAGGCAGCTGAGTTGAGAGGAGAATCCAGAGGGTCCTAAAGGAAGCAGGCAGGAGGGAGGAGAAGTGGTCCTTGGATTCCAGGGAGCTATCAGGAGCCCAGGGAGTCAAGTACTTATCCTGAACTTCCGGAAGGGAGAACAAGCTACTTCCCCCATCTCCCACCCACTGCCCGCTCTCCTTTTCTTGGTCTCTTGCCTTGTCTCCTCATTTCCATACTGATTCATAGATTCAGTCCCATTTCTCATTTCTTCTTCTTCTTCTTCTTCTTCTTCTTCTTCTTCTTCTTCTTCTTCTTCTTCTTCTTCTTCTTCTTCTTCTTCTTCTTCTTCTTCTTCTTCTTCTTCTTCTTCTTCTTCTTCTTCTTCTTCTTCTTCTTCTTCTTCTTCTTCTTCTTCTTCTATTTTTGTCTCATTCTTCCTTGTAGCAATTGGTAATAACCCTATTAACTTTACTAACTTTACTGTCATTCAGAATCCAAGAAATAGCAGACTATCTACTTGAGGTGTTAAACAACAAAACATAATGCCCCAGGACTTGACAGCTTGAAAGGTAAGTTTAGCCGGAAGGGAAGGCCCCGGTCAGGGCTATCTTGTCTGGTGTTTGAAACCTTCTCAAGACTCTGATGCAATGATTTTGTGTGTGTGAATGTGCTCATGTACATTTTTTTTTTTGGGGGGGGGGGTGGAGATTCCACTGCTTTTATGGATTCCCAGAAGGAAAGAGGATCAAAAAGTTTCTCAGCCCCACTGTTTTTCCCCTCTGTCAAACAGTTGCTCGATTTCAGCTCTTTCATAATCACGTATGTCCTTGATTTTTTTAAAAATTGATTTTATTTATTTAAGAGAGAGAGAGAGAGAGAGAGAGAGAGAATTTATTAACATTTATTTTTTAGTTCTCGGCGGACACAACATCTTTGTATGTGGTGCTGAGGATCGAACCCGGGCCGCACGCATGCCAGCGCGATACCGCTTGAGCCACATCCCCAGCCCCATGTCCTTGATTTTCATAAGGACATACCTTAAAGCTTTTGTTGGTAAAGAGGAGGGTGAACAACAGGAATCTCAGCTAAGCAACTCTTTAAAGTACAAAACAACTCGAATTCCAGTGTGACATTCCAATCTTCTTGGTTGCTTATCAGAAACCTTAGGTAATTTGATTTAAGATCCAATCAGAATACTAATGCAGTTTAATTCCTTTGTAAACTTGTTTATGCTGAAATGAAAAGGCCAGAGATCCCTACTGAAATGCAGTTCCTTTAGCACTGTTCTGACAAAGAAGAGTAGTGCTAAAAGTAGTTCAGTATCTGTTTCTTTTGAAACAAATGTGTTTGGTTCCATGCCCAGCACCAAAAACAAACAAGCAAAAAAAACCCCAAAAATCAAAACCACACACACAAACAAAAACAACCAAAACTAAAACTGTGTTTACCTTTTGATAATGAAGATGCTGGGAAAATAGGCACTTAGTTTAATGGTATTAAGAACATTAAAAGAAGAGCAGAAAAATCAACTAACTGAATTTTTAAAATTTTTACTTCTGATTAGATTATAAACCCCTAATCACTTTTCGGCCTTTTGGCTAGATCAAGTGTAGATTATAAACTACTAGAGGTCAGGAATCATTCTTTTCAGCATGGTACCCCCCACACTTTATACACAGTAATCATTCAATAAGTATCTTGCTTAAATAATTGAGAGGCCATTAAAACTCAACTCAGCTGGAGTTGTGGCTCAGAGGTAAAGCGATCGCCTAGCATGAGTGAGGCACTGGGTTCGATCCTCAGCACCACATAGAGTAAAATAAAGACATTGTGTCCACCTATAACTAAAAAATAAATATTTAAGAAAAAAAACTCAACTCGATAAAAGGAGTAAATGAGACATAAGCTGAGCCAATCAGAAATCAGAAAATCACCAACCATCTAACCAGGTACTACCCATTTTAATCAAATATTTTCTTTGCCTTGCTTTGGCAAACAGCTTGTACAACTCTCCACTCACACCTTCTTGGTGGAGCACTGAACTCCCTGTGGTCTGCTGCTTCCCGATTCATGAATTGCAGATTACTCAAATAAACCCTTAAAATTTTAATGTGCCTAAATTGATCTTTTTACAATCTAGTAAATGAAGATAAAAAACAGATAACAAAATATATACTTTACAGAAAACATGTTTAGAGGCATAGCTTTACTTCATTTGGCTAACATTATTTCATTCAATTTATTCATTAACTTATTTGTTGGGTGCCAACTAGGTGCAGAGCTCTTGTAGGCCCTGGGAATACATGGGGAATGAAACGGTTAAGATTCTTCTGGCTGGCTACAGTGGCACATGCCTGTAATCCCAGCAGCTCAGAAGGCTGTAGCAGGAGGATCAGCAACTTATCGAGGCTCTAAGCAACTTAGTGAGACCCTGTATTAAATAAAAAATATAAAAAGGGCTGGAAATGTGGCTCAGTGGAGATGTGGCTCAGGGATGAAGCACCCCTGGGTTCAATCCCCAGCATCAAAAAAATAAAATAAAAAATCCTTCTGTAGGAGTTTTTAGTCGAGTGGGGGGCAGGGCATTGACCATAATCGATCAAGTACTATAAGGAAGATTATTTCAGGGAGCCAAGCACACCAGGAAGACCGTCAATCAATATGGCTCACAAGTGTGAAAGTGCTGATTAAGAGAAGGTGGTCTGGGAAGAGGGAATGCTCAAGTGGAGATGTGAATGCAGGAAAGATAAAGGAGAAATGTGTTTTTAGCAAAAAAGTTGGCAAAAACAAATTATTGAGAGAATAATGATCTTGAAACAAAGAAACAGAGAGAGGTAGCTGGAGGCCTTGAGCTAGGGGGAGAAGGATGAAGTGGGGGGGGTAAGGAGAGGCCACATCAAGCAGGATTTTGAAGCTGGGAAGAGTGGGGCATTAAAGGGGTAATGCTGTGATTTGGGTGCGATTTGTCTCCCAAATGTCCATGTACAGGAGTCTTGGTCTCCAGTGTGGTGGAACTGTGGTTGTGGAACCTTTAAAAGGAGGGGCCTGGTGGAAGGTAGTTATGTCATTGGGAGAATGAACCTTCTAAGGGTTGATGTAGTTCTCTTTGGACCCTGGTTAGTTCCCAAAGAGTGAGCTGTTATAAAAAGAGCAAAATCGGCCCCTCCCTGTCATCTGACTTCCAGACTCATCATGTGATCTCTCCTTCTTACATGTGCGTCTGCCATTGACTATTCATGCCATTGATGCCACGTTGTAATGTGGCCAAGGAGACCCTCATTAGAGGCTTTTCTATGAGGTTGCTTGTCTTTGACTTTTAGCCTCCAAAAGTGTGCTTAAGAAAAACCTCATTTTATTTATAAAGTATCCAACCTTGGTTATTTTGTTATAGCAACAGAAAACAGATTGATTACAAGTAACAATGGGTATCTTAGGTTGGAAAAAATCCTTGGGCTTGTTTCTGAATTAAAGAAAAATTAAATAAGTCCAGATTAGTTAAATATTGATACTAGTTAAATATTGAGATGATTTAAAAATAGAAAGTACTTGATCTGTAGCTCAGTGGAAGCATGTGTGAGATACTGTGTTAGATCCTCAGCACCACATAAAAATAAATAAATAAAATAATGGTACTTAAAAAACTTAAAAAAAAAGGAAAGCTCTGAGTGGTGTATCTGATAACTCATCTAAAAAAATAAATAAATAAAACTAAGCAAGTGGGCCCACTGTCCAGTTTGTCCTGGATAAATAAGCTTCTATTATGTTATAATACTTGTTCATCTGAGAGCTTATGATTTAGGGGAGGAATGTGGTCTAAATAATAGGAAAGAATTTTTCCACTCCTTTTTTGTATATTTAGAATTGGCCACTATACTAGTTTCCATTTTTCCCTCCGACTTTGCATTTTAAATTGCTTGGATCATGATCATGGATTTGAAAAAAAAAAAAAAAAAACCTCCTCTAACTCCCCCCTCCAAAGAAACAAAAGTTTTGGGGAAAAATTTGTAATGTGACTTGAGTACTTACAATTTTTAGCTCTCAGCTAAAAGTACGGATATGATTTATAGACATTATTCCAAATGCCTCCTCCGTCAAACACAACACACACACACACACTAAAAAAACAAAAACAAAAACAAACACTTCAGCTCTTAAAACTTGCCTTTGAATTGCCTGGTTTTACTGCTGTCTTACCAAAGGTGCTAGGATCTTAATATGCCTCCCTAAAATTCATGTTGAGATTACTCTTTAATGCCATAGTATAAGAGGTAGGGACATTAGGAGGGGATTTGGTCATGAGAGCTACTTCCTTGTTTATGGGATTAAGGCTATCAAGAAAGAGTTGGCCCTTTTAGCTCTTCTGCCTTATGCCATAGGAGATGTAACAACAAGGCTCAACCTTGAAGTGAAGAAAGCAACTCCCGCAGTCATTGAACCTTCTAGTGCTTTGATCTTGGACTTTCCAGTCTCCAGAACAATGGGAAAGTTCTATCGCTTATAAATTACTCAGTCTCAGCTACTTTGTTACAGTAACATAAACAGACTAAAAGTTATACATAGGTGGAAAAAAAAAAGTCAAGAAATCTAGCTACCTGCTGCGTATGGCGGTATGCACCTGTAGTCCCTGTTACTTGGGAGGCTGAAGCAGAAGGATCATTTGAGCCCAGGAGTTTAAGATGAGACTGAGTAACATAGTGAGATCCTGGCTCAAAAAGTTAAATTAAAATTAAAGAGAAAAAAAATCTAGCTACTGAATTTGATTCTTTTTTGAAACTACAGTGTACATACACTATAGTTTATTTGGTTTATTTCTCCTAGACACATTTTTCTGGAGCTGATTCTTAATAAAAGTTTTGAAATTAAGTAGGAAGTACAGAAGAGGAGTTAAGAGCAGCCTCCAGTTGACCTGAGTCTGAAAACATCTAGCTCTGTGACCTCAGGCATATTTTTCATCTGATCTTCGTAAGCTTCAGCTGTGTCATTTATGAAAGGAGAATACTTACCTCATCTGGTTGTGTAAGATTTAAGTGATAATGTATCATTATTTCTAAGCATATGTTCTCAAGGCGAAATTGCACTTGCTTTATAAAAACTAACCCTCAATTATTTTTCTTACACTCCATTTATTCCTGAATTCTTAACACATACAAGTTAACTCATGCCAGTCATTATTACATGACTACCCTTGGTAAGACCAATCCTTTTTTATGCATGCTATTTCCATCTTTACTTACATCTTAAATCGGTTGTTCCTAACTGAGTTCTGAGGACAAGTAGTGCAATAGTTTGGATCTGAAATGTCTCCCAAAGGCTCTTGGGAGGTGGTGGACCTTAGGAGGTGGGGCCTAGCAGAAGAAAGTTAGGTCACAGGGGGCATGCCCTTGAAGGATATATTGAGACCCCAGCCCCTTCCTCTCTTTTTTCCTTCCCAGCCACCATGTGTTGAGCACCTTTTCTATAATATGCTCCCTGCCATGATGCTCTGTTCGACTACAGGTGCAGAAGAAATAGGCCAACCAATCATGGACTGAAGCCTCTGAAGCTGTGAGCCAAAATAAATCTTTCCTTATTTATTTATTTATTTATTTATTTATTTATTTATTTATTTACTTACTTACTTACTTACTTACTTACTTTTTGATTTGTAGGTGCTGGGGATGAATCAGAGCTTTGCACATACCAGGCAAATGCTCTGCCACTGAGCTACAGTCCCAGTTCACTCTTTTCCTTTTAAGCTGATTATCTCAGGCACTTTGTTACAGTGACCCAAAGCTAACACAGCAGACTTATTATTTCGGCCCACATATTATTTTTGGGTTATACTTGCTGTAGACTTGAGTCCTCTTGAGGATTGCTGTGTCATCTACGTAACCTCCCCCAAAGACTGGTTAATTAAAAATTATCACTTGTTGGCTTCTTCAGATGTAGAAAACACTGTTCTAGTCAGCATCAACCCCACAAAGGAGGAACGAAGCTTGGCAATATACACATCTTAAAATATATACATCTTTATGTCCAGTTCATTCACTCACTCAACAAATAACCATTGAGTATCTATCATGTGTCAGGTTCTGTCCTAAACTCTGAGGACTCAGGAGCCAGAAAGGCAAAATCTATTCCTTGAAAGTCATGGCTTTCTTGCTTGGGTTTTATTATCTGAACCAAACTATAAAAAGTCAAGATGTTTGTTTTTACGTCTTCGATGTAACCCAAACCACATGTGCCCAAGGCTATCAGCACAACCAACCTGTCCTTCCAGTGCAGGACCCACCTGGGTTTCCAGGATGAACTCTGAATATTTAAGAGTTTAAAAATTCCTATTCACCTAGAACATCCCTTTGGTAAGTTGGATGGGAAAAACAGAGTCTCTGAGCCTTCCTATTCCATTTTCATATTGTGTTTTAGTCAAAGACTTGCTTTTAGTAATCTAGTAAAACATTGGTGTTCAGACAGCCTTGTTCCATATGGTCCTCTCCTGCTCACTTGCTTTCTCTCACCCACCTCAGTGACCCCACCAGCCATAGTCTCCAGGGAGGTGTCCTTGTCACCCATCTACCTAGTTTGGTTAAATACTCAATTCTGGGTTCTCATGTATTTTATTTTATCTTATTTTATTTTATTTTTAAAGAGAGAGATAATTTTTTAATATTTATTTTTCAGTTTTCGGCGGACACAACATCTTTGTTGGTATGTGGTGCTGAGGATCGAACCCGGGCCGCATGCATGCCAGGCGAGCGCGCTACCACTTGAGCCACATCCCTAGGCCTATTTTTAATCTCTATCATTGAAGTTAGTGCATTATAATAGTCTCATCAGTCTTTTCACTAACACTGTATACCCCTTAAACTTGTACGCTGATTATTTTGTATTTGTAATGACTACATTAAAAGAAAGGGAAAAAAGAAAGAAGAAAGGGGGAGTATGTGGTAAAGTGGATAAGAATTCTCCACAGAACCCATTTTTTTGAGTCAATTTCACTTGGTCCAAACCTAGCATCACCAATTTTTTTCTATTATTCTTTTTTTGGTTTCTTTTCTTTCTTCTTCCTTTTTTTTTTTTTTTTTTTTGTGTGTGTGTGTGTGTGTGTGTGTTGGTGGTGCTGGGGATTGAACCCAAGGCCTTGTGCATGTGAGGCAAGTGCTCTACCAATGAGCTATATCCCCAGGCCCCTTTTATTTTTTTTTACACTATAAATACACACAACAGTGGGATAGGCCGTTACATATTAGTACATGCACACAATATAACAGTATAATTTGGTCGATATCATTGCAATTCCCTTTTCTCTTCCCTCCTTTCTCCCCCTGGTCACCTGCCTCTACTCCACTGGTCTCCCCTCTGTTTTCATGAGATTTCCCCCAAAACACCCTTTTGTTTCGTTTTGTTTTTTCCTTTTCCCCCTGTAGCTTCCACGTATGAGAGAAAACATAATCCTTGACTTGCTGAATTTTGGCTCATTCCACTCAGCATGATGTTCTCTACTTCCATCAATTTAACAGCCAATGACATGTTTTCATTCTTCTTTATGACTGAGTAAACTCCATTGTGTATATGTACCCCATCTTCTTCATCTGTTCATCTGTTGGTGGACCCCTAGGCTGGTTCTATAATTTGGCTATTGTAAATTGTGTTGCTATCAACATGGGCATGCATGTATCACTATAGCATGCTGATTTTAAGTCTTTAGGGTAAATATTGAAGAATGGTATAGCTAGGTCATACGGTGTTTTTGTCTCTAGTCTTTTGAGGAGCCTCCATACTGATTTCTACAGTGCCTGTACTAATTTACAATCCTACCGACGGTGTAGAAGTGTTTTCCTTTCCTTACACCCTGTCTAGATTTTACTGTTGTTTTTTTCTCTTGATGGCTGACATCAGTGAGATAAAAATCTCAGTGTGATTTTCATTCCCATTTGCCTGATTTCTAAAGATGTTGAATAGTCTTCACTTATTGGTTAGCTATTTGTATTCTTCTATTGTCTGTTTACTTTATTTGCCCATTTTGTTGATTGGGTTATTTGATTTTTTGATGATAAGTTTTTGAGTTCTTTATATATTGTTGATATTAATCCTCTGTCAGAAGAGTAGCTAGCCAAGATTTTCTCCCACTCTGTAGGTTCTATCTTCACATTCTTTAATTGTCTTCTTTGCTGTGCAGAAGCTCTTTAATTTGATGCCATCCCATTTATTAATTCTTGGTATTATTTCCTGAGATTTAGGGGTCCTAAAGGAAGTCGTTGCCTGCAACTGTGTTGGAGAGATGACTCTACATTTTTCTCATAGCAGTTACAAAGTTTCGGGTCTAATTTCCAGTTAGTTGATTCATTTTAATTGACTTTTGTGTAAGGAGAGAGATAAGGATATAGTTTCATTCTTCTACATATGGATAACCAGTTTTCTTAGCACTATTTAATAAAAAGGCTGCCTTTTCTCCAATTATGTTTTTTGGCACCTTCAACAAGGATCAGGTGACTGAATCTGTATGGGTTTTTCTTTTTGTCTCCTGTTTATTTCCTCTGGTCTATGTGTCTGCTTTTGTGCCAGTAACTCTGTAGTATAATTTGAAGTCAGGTATTGTGATGCCTTTAGTATTGCTTTTTGGGCTTAGAATTGCTTTGGTTATTCTGGATCTTGGATCATGAGGGCTCTGACCTCACCGGTGGATTAATCCATTGATGGTTGAATGAACTAGTGGAAGGTGGGACCTAGCTGGAGGAAGCAGATCACTGGAGGCATTCCCCAGCGGGTCTATCTTCTCCTTTGACTCCTCTCCCTCTACCTCTCTTTCTCTCTGTTTTCTGGCCACATGAGCTGAGCAGCTGTCCTCTGCCATGACCTTCTGCCATGATGTTCTACCTCACCTCAGTCCCAAAGCAACTGGGTCCCTTGATCATGGACTCAAACTTCTGAAGCTGTGAGTCAAAATAAACCTTTTCTCCTCTAAGTTGTTTGTGTCAGGCATTTGGTCACAGGAATGAAAAGCTGACTAACACAGAAATGGTAAAGCCATTCTGATCTCAGATAGAACTCAGGAACAGGTTATTAGACAACGAAGAAAAGACAATCCTTGTCACGAAATAGCAGAGTATTTGGCTGAATTGTTTTTATGTTCTCGTGTTTTTGTGGAAGACAGAACTTGTGAGTGGTGAAACTGGATATTTAGCTGAGGAGATTTCTAAGCAAAGTATTGAAAAAGAGGCTTGGGTCCTCCTAACTATTAATAGTATGTGAGAAGGATGAAATTACTTGAAGACAGAAATATTAAGCAAAAGGAACTAGCATTTAAAACTAGAGAAATTTCTCAACCTATCCATATTGTAAAAATGAGAAGGTGTGTTCTGAAGAGGTCACTCAGAGTATGGCCAAGCAACCATTCAGTAAGGAGATTAACTAGGGGTAAACCATGGGTTTAATCATCTCTTGATTTAATCATCTTGCTAGTTTGAACTGAGAAGAAAGAAGAGAAAAGGAATAAAGGAAAGTTGCAGACTTGCATATTTTCCTTTATTTATTCATTTATTTTGGTACTGGCAATTGAACTCAGGGATGCTCAACCACTGAGCCATATACCCAGCTCCTTTTTATATTTTATTTACAGCTAAGTTGCTCAGAACCTCACTAAGTTGCTGAGGCTGGCTTTGAACTCATGATCCTCCTGCTTCAGCCTCAGTTACAGGTGTGCATCACAGTGCCCGGTCCTCGTGTATTTTATAGAACAGGACCACAGAGCTATTTGGAGTCAAAAGTACACTGTTCTTTAAAACTAGAGAATAGTGACTCTGAAGGCAATTTAGAGATTATCAGGGCTCCCGAGTTGTCACAGTGAGGGACCACTGCTCACTTTCAAAAGGCCAGATGATCTCACGGCTGTGATGGCTCAACCCCTGCTTGGTAGAACCCTCAGGACAGGACCTGTGCTTGGCAGAGTTACATGGTAGGGACTGGAACCCAGAGGGTCTGGAACATGGGACTGCCACCCCATTGGGTCCCAAAGGCAGACTGCTGCCCCAGCGGAGTATGGAGGACAAAGCATGGAGCCCAGGAGGATTATTCTAGAGCCATAAGAACGCATGGAGATTGCCTTGATAGGTTTTTAACTTGCTTAGGATTTTCTTCCCTATTTATTCCTTCCCCTTTGGAAAGGGAAGTAGTATCCTGTACCCATCCCACCATTTTATTTTTAAATCACATAACTTATTTGTTTTTACAGATTCATAGACAGTGAGGTATTTTGCCTCAGGATGAACTGTACCTTGAGTCTCACCCATACCTGATTTAGGTGACATTTTGATGAGACTTTGGATGAGTCTTTGGTGCTAGAAATGAGTTAAGAATTTTGGGGTTCTTGGGCTAGAATGTCTGTGTTTTGTTTATGAGAAGAACATGAATGGCGGGGGGGGGGGGGAGGTGTCCATGTTATGAGTTGAATGTTTGCATCCTTCCAAAGTTCATGTTGAAATTGAATCCCTCATTTGGGTCTGTGGGAAGTGATTAGGTCATGAGAGTGAAACTCTTATAAATGAGATTAGTACCCTTACATGAGGTAAGAGAGCTAGCTTGCTCTCTTTTTGCCATGTGAGGATATAAGAAATATGCAATCCGTGGGCAAGGAAAACAGCCCTCAGCAGAACCAGCCCATGTGGCATCCTGGTCTCAGACTTCCAGCCTCCAGAACTGTGAAAATAAAGTTCTGTTGTTTATAAGCCACCCAATCTAGGCTACTTTATTGAAGTGGCCTGAACTGACTAAGACACCTTCCTTTCATATAAAATTCTTTCCTACCTACCCAACAGATCTTATATAAGCATATTATTATTTATGATTTGAGGGCCTAGCAGAACGCAGCTCTTTGGATGCTCTTTATTTGGGGGCAGGGTAGGCAAATTTATTTAGACAGAAAAAAATCCATTTATAAAATGGATAAATTAAGGCTGTTAAAAATAACTTCTCTTCAAGACACTGAATGTAACAAAATCAAGACGCAGTGGAAAAATATTTGCAAAATAATTGTCAAGCAACTTGTTTCCAATATACAAGGATGCCTATAATTGGGCAACAAACACAGCCAATAATATTTTTAAAATGTGACACTTAAATTCAAAGATATAGCAATAACCAATAAACATAAGAGGATGTTCATTAGAGGAATGCAGATTAAAATTACACTGAGATATTAACTACCCACACAGACGTCACACAAAAATACTTGTGCTAATGTTCATAGCAGCTTTATTTATATTTGCTGGAAACCAATAATACCCAGTAAAAAAGAAGAAACAAATCATGAATGTATTCATACAATGGATCATTCATTATTCAGCAGTTAAGATTGTTTGAATATCAGTTTTTGCTGAGTTTAAAGTATTATACAATGTACCAAGAAAACTTTGAAAAGGCAACATTAGTCTGTGATGTCAAAACTGGGAAGTGGTTAATTAGGTGAGGGGTGGGAAAAGGATTAATATTGTTAATTGCCTAGGAAGGGACTAGGGGCGCTCCTTTTGTCCTGAGAGGATGTGAGCTCAAAGGTATATCCTTTTACTAAAATTATAGCTACAATTTTTATTTCAATTTAAACAGATTTTATCCACAAAGAGCATGTAGTGAGTAGATGGATATGATGGAGAATGTTGAGTTGTTAAAGTCGGCATATGATGGTTCATTGTTGTTCTGTTTACTTTGTGTGTTTAAAGACTCCACATGAACAAATTCAAGGCCAGCCTGGATAACCTTGTGAGACTATGTCTCAAAATAAAAAATAAGAAGGTCGAAGGATGTAGCTTAGTGGTAGAATGCCCCTGGGTTCGAATCCCAGTACTGCCCAGTAAAAACAAAAAAACAAAAAAACCTCCAGAAAAGACGTTATAAATATCAACTTATTCTTTTAGCCCCTGAGGCCAGATATCCAACAGGGTACTAGACATCCATTGATAAATGCCTTTCTATCTAGAAGTCAGAAGTCTCTAGCTTTGACTTTGCATCAAGTTCATCATATTCATAGGTTTTCAGTGTCCTCCAAGAAACCAGTAAACATTTGTTGGTTTGAGTTCAGGTTCCACCTGACTCCCTCACAAACAGGACTGAACCCAGAGGCACTTTACCATTGAACTATATCCCCAGTCATTTTACTTTTTGAGACAGAGTCTCATTAGGTTGCCAAGGTTGGCTTTGAATTTGTGATCCTCCTGCCTCAACCTCCCAAGTCATTGGGATTAAAAGTGTATGCCACCACACGCGGCTCTGTCTTTTTTTCCCTAATATTTGCATATTCTTTCAGACTTTTTTCCTACGTCCATCGTAATCAGCAGTGGAATTTTGGACAGTTCGTTTTTACATCTCCATTTTTGAGTATAAAAGACGTACCACGTATTGCCTTAGTAATAATTAAACAAAGGCACGTTTAATGAGACAGGGTATGTTAATTTGCTGAGGCCAGCCTCAAACTTCTCCTGCCTCAGCCCCCCAGACTCATTGCTGGGATTACACATGTGTGCCACCATGTATAGTGGGTTGTTTTTAAATAACTGGTCTTCTTTCAAAGATTAACACAGAGGCCTGAGATGAAGTCAAAGGAAGGGAGGGTGGGCACTGGGAAAATAAAACGAACTGATGGAAATGTTTTAACAGTGACCAACAGAATATCTACAAAACTCACAATTCAATGTCAGAGACAGAAATATAAAGAAAGAATTCATTGAATAGTCTTTGAAGGCAGGAAGGAATGGAATCTAAATCCTCTTCCATTATGACAGCAAGAGAAAGGTGGATGAGAATGACAAGTTTGAAGTAATTGGCGGCAGCTAATTTGTCTGGAAGAATATTACCACCTATGTGCTTATGACGGACACACAGGAACCTCTTTTTAAAATCAATGACTGCTCATTGTTGAATGTAAAAATTCACTTACCTGGCTAAATAGGTACTGCACACAAATGTAGTATTTTGCTTTTCTAAGATTATCCATCAATCAAGGTCAAGCTATCTTGCCTAGGCTGGTCCGGGACTTCAGGTCTCAAGCAAGCCTCCTAACTCGACTTTTCAGATAGGCCTATAGGTTACTCTACCAAACCTGGATTTTTGTTTTGTTCTTAATGGAAAATTTGCTAAGTATTTTCTAATTTAAGTTTATTCTAAGATAAGAATATATACATTTTCATAAAATTATTTTCAGCTTATTAGTATCAGGAAACTCGACATGAAATTCTTTTTTTTTTTTTTTTTTTTTGTGGTGCTGGGGATTGAACCCAGGGTCTTGTGCATGCTAGGCAAGCACTCTACCAACTGAGCTATATCCCCAGCCCTAGACATGAAATTCTGTCAATTCAAGAAAATGAGAGGAGTCAGCGGTATAGCTCAATGGTAGGGTGTTTGCCTAGTTAAGAGGCCCTGGGTTAGATCCCCAGTATCACCACAAAATAAACATAGAACAAAACATGACAAAATATACCTGCATGAAAAAATGATTAAGCTTATAAATCTGTTCTGTTTCATAGAACCAACCATAAATGAAATCCTCTACACCCCATGGTTTAAAAGCATAAACTATAAAGATCTATAGTATTTGGTCAAGTAGCCATAAAACAGATCAACAGAAAATTTCTGAATATCACTAGACAATTAAGTGAGCCAACTCTTATTTAAGTTTAATTGTGATACAGAAATACATTTCAACTGATTTAAGTCCAACACCAATGAAGAGAAAAATTATAGCACCAAACTTTGCCTTTTTCTATCAGACTAGAATAGATTCTATTAAGTCTACAGTTTCCATTTCTCTAGGCTTTGTTCCATACAAATTTGTGCAAGATTTCAACACTGGAAGTCTTAAGTCTATGAGGGGAAAGGGAAAAAAATTAAAATAAAATAAAAGTCAGACCTCAAGCCAACAAATGTTACCAAACTACTGGGATACTGCTCTGAAACAAAATCCACCTTGAATATAGGTCCTCACAACAGAGCAAAACATTAGGTGCTGTGCTCATTACAGAATCAAACTGATCAAGTTGATGGAAAGCTTCGCTAATGAAACATTTCATCAGCAGTATGCTTGAGATATAAGTCAAAACAGTGTCCAACGACTTGATTTCAAACAAGTATATTTTATGTTTAGAAACACTGAAAAAAAACATGTTTCATTTGTAATTATTCAAGGAACAAAGCATCACTGCATCAATCCAGAAATTATCTAGAAAATATTGTGAATTTAAGAAAGACAAAATACAGTCAATTTTGTTGTTCTCTCAGTTGCTTAAATATCACAGTATTTGCAAATATAGCTAAAAGATCCCAACTCTTAAAAGCCTGTATTATTAGTCATTTTCCACCAGATATTTTTTAGGATTTTAATGTTTTTTAATCTATCCATCCATTCTGCTACATGGTAATATCTGAATAACCTGGACAGTTTTCATTCTGGGCAGTCATTCATTTGATCCTGTGAATGTCATGGTGGAAGAAAGATGATACAGGAACAAATGAAGTCAGAGTACTCACATGTGTCAATCACAGAATTTCTGTCTCAAGATGGAAAAACCACTGATTCTGCTTTAAACCAAAGTTTACAGTATCCTATTAAAGGAAATTAGTGGCAATGGCTGCTAAAAGTTAAGTTGATGATCCAAGATGACAGGACTTAATGAATCCAGGCAACCTATCTGTTAAATTTCCCTACTTATTTTACTTAGTGATAAAAACCCTTTTATACCACTTCTTAGCAAGTTAGTAAAGGCATGGTACTCCATTAGAAGCTAATCTCATTTATTACAGAGCACAGTGTACAGTTCAGTCATAGACCCTAATCTCGATCTATAACTCTATGCCTCCTCCCTGCTAGTCAACATTGGAGATGCTTAAAAATCTTTTGTGGGAGATGTTTAATTTTGTCACTTATCTTCCAAAAGATCCTATGTCAATAAAAAAAAGAGGCCAAATTAATATGCCCTTCAAAGTAAATTAAGCCCAGAGACTTTTCCCCATTTCTCCACCTGGGGTATAAGATTAGTATATAAACCACAACATAAGTGTATTGCTTCATTTGTGGGGCTGGAGGGGAAGACACCAGGTTGAGAGAAGAAATCAAAGGACTCCAAATGCAGAAACAATTATTAAAATAGTAATACACAAAATGAGTAATGGGATCCATTTTCTAAAGACTTGTCTTGGGAAAGAAAAATTTAATTGATATTGCACAAAACATCTGTATGAAGTAGAAACTGGCTTCAATAACATCAGTAAAGAATATGTTCTAGAAAGTGGAGGCAACTGGATATAAAATTCTGTCAGCAATTTAATAGAACAGTCCCAGAGGGTTAGGCTGAGGTCAATACCTAATGAGGACAAAAGCCTTATCTGTGGGGAATTTTGGACAACACTTGCAGAAACAGTATACTGTGAACCAAATTGAATTGTTTTCACAAGGGTTGTAAAGTCTCATATAGTTAAAAAATTTTTTTCCACATGCACTTCAATTTTACGACAAGAGTGGCATAGAATACCTAAACGTAGAAGAGAACGTTCATGCAAGATATCTAACTCCTTGATATAATAATGCATACACTCCAAAATGATCACAACATCTAGGGCTTTCTGCAACTACAGGTGGTGGTTATGAAAAACATGGCCCCCAGTACCAATATCTATAAAGCAGCCACCACCTTCTCTGTGTGTTCTCTTTTTGTGTTTTTTTTTTTTCATTTTCCTTAATTAACTCTGCTATTGTTGCTGCTTCTTGGCAAAACTGGTAAAAACAAAATTGTAATCATTGAACATAGCACTCTGGCAATCAAGACATTTAAAACCTTCAATCTTCTGGGGTGAAGAAAGCGCTGTGTGACATTTAGAACTCTGATTAACAAACATGGTGTTCACAAATTTTCCTGGCTTGAAGACTTCCACAACTTTCCTGGTTAGGTCATCATAAGAGATCTGACTTATGTTTGTTTCAAAGCTAACATAAGAAAATTCTGGTTGTGGATGTGAATAGTCTGATGAGTTCCATCCGATTTCATTCTATTCACTGAATACTCCCACAAGGATTGAACACTGTGGTGTCAATGACAGAACCTGGCATCAGATCACAAATTCCACGTTGATGAATGACGTCCTTTGCAGTAACACCATCTTTCATGTAGAACTGGTCCGTAACTACTGGATCAAGCTCACTTATCAAAATTTCCAGGGTTTGATCTGGCTGACTTATTATCCGACTCTCTGGGAAACCCAGAGAATACAAGTACCAACAGTCAGAATTCATATGTCCCGTACAAAATGCTGCTCCATTTGAAAAAAAAAAAAAAATCTATTTCTTCTCAGAAATTCTGGTGTGGGCATCCTTAATGAGAAGTCTTCATGAAATTTTTGCGAGAATAAAAGAAGCTTTGAATTGAGTCAAACCCGCTGTAATCCCTAGCAAGCTTCAACAGGGGATCCAGCGCTTTCAGCAAGAGGGTGGTACCACATGTCTTCAAAAGGAAACATCTCTTGGAGACAAACATGCTGCTCTCGCTGAGTATATAAGCTTCCTGCTTGTCAGTTTTTGTCACACTTGTGATTGAACATTGCGCATCCTTCAAAAGTGCATCTCATTCAGATCTTGGGATAGTGCGAAGATTCCCCCAGACCCTTGGTTTGCATCATATTGCTGCTGAGAGAACTAAACCTCCAGCAGCTTCTTGGTCCCTTTGAAATAACGTGCACCTTCCATCACCACGAGCGAACAACCACAGAAAATCAACTACATGAAATCTCTTCTCCTACTGCTGCCAATGATGCAGATTATTCCAGCTGTCATCCTCTGACAAAACAGCATCTTTGGAAGGTCTATGTGAGAGGACAAGATCATTCCCTAGCTAGCCATTCTACTCTCACATCCAAAGGAGGTGAAAAAGAGAGAGAGGTTTCCTTTCCAATTTCCAAGTTTCCCTTCTCACTCACTTATCTGCTTAATGCATTGCTTGGCTTTTCCGTGTTATAAATTATTTATTTCTAAGACAACATATATGCCTTTAGAAATGGTTGGTCTCAGTACATAAATATGGGTCAATAACATAAATGAAACTCTATAGAGAAATGGAATCTCCACTTCACACCCCCCAGAGGCTGGGGGAGCTCCAGTAGCTAGGCTTATATTCTCCAACTCACCCCTCTTAGTTTAGAATTGACTGAAGACAGCCAGTCAATTCTCTTGCCTGGATAGTTGAAGTTGGAATTCTTGTTTATCACTTCTATTGAGGCCTGGTAAACTTAGAAGGGACACAGCTATCATTTTCCATCTCATACGTAGAAAAGTAGAGAAAGTAGGTGTATTAGTTAAATTATAGGTTCTAACTTTTAAAATAAAACCCAATATAATTCAAGCTCAAATGACATACAAATCTTCTCTTTTGTATAATAGTTTGAACCTAAATAGACTGGGAAGGGTTAATAATCACATGAGCTCCATGGAGTTGGGGACCTGGGCTCCTTCCATCTTGTTGCTCTGCCATCCTCAACCTGCAGCTTCCATCCCTAGGTCAAAAACAGTAACTTCTCATGTCATGTAGCTTACAACTAGTCAGCAAGGGGGAAAAAAAGAGGAGGATCTCACTCTTCTTTATTTAAGAACATTACCTGGAAATTTTACATCTTGCATTGGCCAGAGTTGAATAAATGTCTATAGTTGTGGCAAAGGAAACTTGGAAGAAATTCTTTAGCTGAGTAACTATCTGTCCAGCTAAAACTCTCCTCCCGTAGAAGAGGAAGAGTGATAGACAGGTTCAACATGCAGTCTGAACTAGTCTGACTCTGATTTAGCTGGTCAGCAGGGAATGAGCATCAAGTAGAGACTCGGAGAAAAAGCAGCAGAGAAAGAGTTGGGCCTCCAGGAGGCAAGGACAGTAATATGGGTTCCTGTTGGCACTCACTTCTTGTGTTCAATCCTTCATTGAGACCCAAAAGGTTTTCTTCCCTTGTTTATAATAATCTCTGGCTTTGCATGAACCAGCCCAAGTGCCTTCTGCTTCTTGACACCAAAAAGCATTGATTTAAAAAAAAAAAAAAACCCAATTATTTGCTCCTGGAGGGTGAGGACCACCTTTTAATTTTTTATTCCTGACCCAGGGTTTTGGTAGTACCCATGCCCAGAAGGAGAATATTGTTTTATTTAATGCATTGCTTTTTGTGGCAATTTGGATGAATTTAGCATCTGTCTCCACCATCTTTGCCAGTTATATAACATAAGACTTCCAATTTGCCTCAAAAAACCAGAAAGGGTGGAGTAACAAGGCAATCGGGAATGTCTCAGTTCCAAAACTGAAGAGGAAAATATTAACCGTTTGGGCACAGGCATTCCCTGAAATCTGTCAGCACTCCCAGGGCAGGGCTGTCTGCCCAGCAAAAACTCAACATCAGATCTTCACCGCACTGTTATGCAAACCAGAAGGCTACAGGGTTTGCTTCCCTCCCCAGAGTGGACAAATGCTTGTGAGTTAAATACCAATGCAATCAGCTCACCCTCAAATGAAAATGTTCTTTGCCGAGGTCTGGAGAAGAGTCTCACATAGAACATTTTTTTTTTTTTTTATTAACCAACTGGAGAGAAGCACCATTTTATTAAAACTTTTTAAAATGAAGATTTGCTTTTTAATGGGAAATCTGCATTCCATCAACGGAATGAAAAACAATACTCTTGACTAGTTCATTTGATACAAAGCCCAGTACAACACAACTCAAATACATGGTTTTACTGATCATCTCCAACAGAAAATAAAATACCGGGATGTGAGAGGTTTGCTTCACAAGGACTTTTAAACCAACTTCTGTGTATTATAATAAAAACTTCAGGATTCATGTTAAACCAAAGAATTTTACATGTTTGCCTGGCATGTGGAAGGTATTCAACTGATTTTTGCTGAATGTTTCAATGGATGCTGACAATATAGACTAGAAACATCTATAACATTGTACATTAACATGTAACTTTTAAAACTTACAGGATTTGTGACTGAATATTGCAATTAGTTTCTCTTACCCTGGGAAGGAAATCAAGCCCTAATGGAAGGGTAAATGACATTGGGGTGGGAGGACTGAGCCGCAGAGCTTTTAATATATAATTACCTAAAAATTGTAAATTACAGCATTGCTACTTTCTGCTTCACTCTAGGCAACACAGCTAAATTTTATAGCACTGAAGTTCTTATGTCCTTATAATTTTAAAGACGGCTCACTGCCTGGTGTGGTGGTGCATGCCTGTAATCCCACAACTTGGAAGGCTGAGGCACAAAGATTGTGAGCTCAAAGCCAGCCTCAGCAACTTAGTGATGCACTTAGCAGCTCCATGAAACCCTGTCACTAAATAAAATATAAAAAAGGGCTGAAGATGTGGCTCAATGGTTAAGCACCCCTAGGTTCAATCTTCAGTACCAAAAAAAAAAAAAAAGATTCACTGATGACAGGATATTACTGCTGGGCAGCATTTTTTACTTGCTCAAGAATATTTATTTTAGATCCTCTGAGTCTTTTTATAGAAATGATATGTTCACCTACATAGGTAATGCTTCTATACCAGCATTCCCACCCCCCAAAAAAATGCTTCATGCAGAGGTAACTAGTTCAGCACTACACTGGGAGACCCCCACTATCAACCCCAGGTTTTCTGATTCCCCAGGAGGACTCCTGGGACCCACATGCAATTGCACTCACAACTGTGACTCACTATAGCAAAAAGAGGCCACAACAACCAGTAAACAAAAAAGGAATACGGGGTGAAGCCTGGGGAAAACCAGGCCCAAGCTCCCAAGGGCCCTGTCTGTCCCACGAGAGTCACGAAGGACACAAGTCCAGCAACGAGTTCTTCAATAAGCACAGGTGAGAATTGTTGTCAACCAGAAACACTCTTTAGAGACTTAGCACCCAAGATTTTATTGGGAACTAGTCATGCAGGCAGACTCTACTTGGCACACGTGCAAATTCCAGACTCCTCAAAGGAAAGCAGGTGTTCATCATAAACCATATTGTTTGCACAAACAGCTTAGGCACAGTGAGCCACTCTTATCAGTTAATGATGGGAACCCTTGCAAAATCTATATTCCCAGACACCAACCAACGGCCAACCTTGCAAGCAGGACTTCTCAGGGATGGTAGTTTAGGCTGCTGGGTTAACTCTTTTCTGTGCAAACACTATCATTAAAGTACCAGTACTCATGATAGAGACATTAATACATTTAATCTTTCTTTCTCTTTTTTCTCTCTGTATATTTCCCTTCTTCCTTCCTGTCTTCTTTTCCTTTCTTACAGTGCTAGGACCAAACACAAAACCTTGTGCATATTAGGCAAGCACCCTACCACTAAGCTAAAAACCCCAGATCCTAATTTGATGGTTTTTTTCCCCAACAAGTTGGTATCTAGTCCCTTTCTTAAATCATTTTGTAATTAATACATATGGAAATTGTATCACCTGCCAGCACCATGATTTAAATCAAGTATTAAAATAAGCCTATTGAACAGATCCTATGTTCCCCCCCCCCAATTGTACAAATGTGAATATGTAGATCCAGTTGAGTGAGTTAAATAACTTGCCCAAAGACTAACAACTAATAATTGGTAGTGCTAGGATTGGACCAAAGGGGGTAATTCTAAAACATGGGCCTGGAAAAGGGTTTTGAGCAATTTCATTAAACACCTCTTCCTTTTCACCTCCTCCTCTTCTTTCTTTTTAATATAATCATAATCTCTCTCTCTCTCTCTCTCTCTCTCTCTCTCTCTCTCTCTCACACACACACACACACACACACACACGCACACGACCCTACATCTCTCTGTGTTGTATTGACAGAACACAAATACAATGAAGTTTAGAACTGGTGCAGGCTGGCCCTCAAGTCTGTGTTAAGATGAAAGTGTAATTAGGCACAAGAACTGATTGTCTAGCCTTTATATGCTGCATCCTTAAAATGTAAACAGTATGTTAACTCTTGAAACTCAGCAGAAGGATTCTAATGCAAGAAACCTGGGCCAGCTCCACCAATAAGTGCTTTAATTGCTGTTCATTTAGATTTTTGTAATTTGTTTAAGTGTTTTTCAAAGTTTAGAAGACTCAATGTCTGATTTGAAATAATGCCCATATTTATCAACTTTTTTTTCTTTTTTTTAGTTTTTACAGTGTGGAAAGCACAGATTACTTTTTAAAAGAAATTTATAAACAATGGGAACCTATTTTTCACTGTTCTTGGGAGCTAGGAAGCCCAAGACAAAGGTACTGGTAGGTTTGGGGTCTAGTGAGGGCTGGTATCTGCTACCAAAATGGCACCTTGAAGACTGTGTCCACCTATTGCTTTCTTTTAAGAGATGGATCACCTGTAGGTCCACTGGAGCTCACCTTTAAAACTTTGACTAAGGTTCTCACTCTTGCCACCTCTGCTCAAACCCATATGGTTGGACTGGTAGACACAGCCTCGAAATGGGCTTCTGTTTCTGTCAGTGTGCACAGAATACAGGCTTCATCAAGTGGGTGGAGTCATTCTGGAATGGGTTATCTATGATATCTACTCAGCAAAAGACATATGCTAGCTCTTTGTACTTAAGATACATTTAAAAAATAAACTTCAAAAATAGAACAAAAGAGGGGCTGGGATTGTGACTCAGTGGTAGTGTGCTTGCTTAGCTTGTGTGAAGGACGCATTGGGTTCGATTCTCAGCACCACATACAAATAAATAAAATAAAGGTCCATCAACAACTAAAAAATAAAAAATATTTTAAAAAAAATAGAACAAAAGAATCACAAACAACCCAAAGTATCTGAGGCCTGCCTGCCTGGTGTTCCCTGTTCCCATTGGAGCTCACTGCTGCCTAAGTGAGGTCAGACACTATTGTCACACAGCAGACACAGCCAAATATGTGGGTTTGGTTTGTCAGAAAGCTAAGTCGAGGACCCTCTGCTGTTTGAAGGACATAGTTTGCTTCAGAGACCTTACCAAGGGCAAGCAGGACCTGTACCTGGTTGCTAATACCCTGAAGGCAGGGAAGAAAGCAAGTTTGGACAGAGCACAAAGAAGCACAAGACTGTCAAGAAATTGGAATTGAAAATACTTCAGAAAGCATGAAATTTAGAGGATGGTGACAGTTGTTTCTTTGCAGTTGATTCTTTCAACTGTATCCCCAGGTGATGGCAATACCTTCGCTGCTTTTTTTGTTTTTTACCCCAAAGTGTTTTCACACTTATCATCTCACATCATCTTCACAGTAGCCTGGAAAGGAGGACAGATCTGAATTTATTATGCTATTTCAAAGATGGAACTTAGGCACAAGGATAATGAGACTTTCCTCATATCTTAAGGCTAGTAACTAGTAACTTTTAACCTTGGACAGTGCTTCTCAATCTTTAATGGGCAGACAAAACATCCGGGGATCAGTAGGTACACTAGGTCTGGGGTGGGGTCAAGATTCTTCATTTCTAATAAGCTCTCCACTGATACACATAAGAAATATGATTGCAGAATGCATTACAGATGGTCCTGGACTCATAATGAGTAGATGTGATTTTTTGACTGTACAGTGACATACCCATACAACCATTCTGTTTTTCACTTTTAATACAGTGTTTAATAGATTGTATAAGAAGTTTAAGTCTTCATTGTAAAATCGTGTCTGAGCATGTTTAAGGTAGGTGAGGCTATGCTGTTTGATAGATAAGGTAGATTAAATAATTTTTCAATTTAGGACATATTCAACTTACTATGGGTTATCAGAACATAACCCCATTCTATGTCAAAGAGACTCAAAGCCTCTGTACTTTAAATTTGACTTTTTTTTCTTATTGTGATTTAAAATTCACAAAGAGCATAAAAATTCACAAAGAGCATAAAAATTGCATGAATATTGGTCAGGTGCTGGGGCATATGCCTGTAATCCCAGCAACTCAGGAGGTTAAGGTAGGAGAACCACAAGTTTGAGCTCAGCCTCAGCAACTTAGGGAGATCTTGTCTCAAAAAATTTGGAGATGTAGCTTAGTGGTAGAATACCCTTTGGCTCAATCCCTATTGCTGAAAAAATATTGCATGAATATTTTAAAAAATTATTATAGAGGTGCTGGGGTTGTGGCTCAGTGGCAGAGCACTTGCCTAGCATGTGTGAAGCACTGGATTCGATCCTCAGCACCACATAAACAAACAAACAAACAAACAAATAAATACAGGTATTGTGTCCATCTACAACTACAAAATACTGAAAAAAAATTATTACAGAGAAAATACCTATAATCCTACTACTAGGTAAGAATTAGAATATTACCCAAAGGCTTCTTCTCCCTCTCTATTCCTCTTCCCAGAATAAGACACTATCTTGACTTTTGTGATACTTATTCACTTGCTCTGGGAAATTGATGTTTTGAAGAGATTTTGTTTTGTTTTGTTACCAAGTTCCTATTTTGGAATCACCAGTGTTTTGCATCTGGTAAAGGTACAGAATCCAAAGGAATTGATCTTGTCTTTTGAGATCTGTCATAGGATAAAATCCCCTAGAGGAGGCTCACCCCTAGGCCTGCTCAGTTCAAGTGTTCAGAAGAGAGGGTATGATCCACACACCAAATACTGACTTCCAGCACAAGGTATTTTTGAAAAAATGGATTTGAGATCTTCATTACTATATCAAGTCACTATTTATTAAATCAGTTATAGTTGTTCAAAGTCTATCACTGATGGCAGAACCGATAAGAAACACCTGCCTCTAGAGGAGACAGTAAAACAGACAAGGGCGGTGTTCTGACGTGACATCTACCTGAGTGGTCTGGCTTCTAGGGGTTCCACTTTCCCTCACTGGATGAAACCAACAGTCCTGATTTTTCAATAAACAAAGCTTCCTAAAGCAGCTGTCTGAAAATATGGATCTTCATTTTGTCTAGCCCCCAGTCTGAGTAAAGATGGGACTGGCAGCATACTCAAAAAGGCAAAAGCCTAGGAGCCGTCAGTGCTTACCCTCAGTACCAGGAGTCCAGGAAGTCTTGGTGAAACCAAGGGAAAGACTGAACCTCCCATGACAGCTTGTGAATAGGTCCGGGAAAGCATAAAAGAAGAAGGAAAGACTCAAAGCCTCTTGTATCACTAAAGACCCTTCCTCATGCAACCTGCACCATGTGGGGTATCAAGTTGACTATTGCTGGGCAACAAACCACCCTCAAAACTTAGTAGCCTAACACAACAACCTGTTATTTCTTAGGATTCCTTGATTTGGGGGAGAAGATCTTATGCTGATATCCCCTGGGCCTACTTCAGCTGGGAGTCAGCTGGACTAGAAGGACCAACATGGTTTCACACACAGCTGGGAGTTGGCACTGGTCATTGTCTGGAGTCTCTTAGATTTCCTCATTCTTCAGTTTTGTCCCAGGGCAGCTGAATCCTTAGGATGTATATGAGCCAGTTATTAAACCACCGGTAGCTTGACATCAGTCATGATGGGAGCATTTATACGACAAAAACTTGCCAATGCTATAACTCAGATCTTCTTTTTCTGGATGGCTGGCTTACCTGAACCCCACCGCCACACCTGTGTGTGCCCTGCAGAGCCTTACATTGTGCGTGCCCAGTCTGTGTTTGTGAAATGGAATATTTAGTTAAGAGGCAGAGAGTTGCCAACAATACTGCAGTCCTGTCAAAATGTCAAATGAGGATGGAGATGCGCCTCAGTGGTAGAGTGCTTGCTTAACGTGTGCAAGGCCCTGGGATTTGATCCCCAGAACTGGAAAAAAAAAACCAAAAAACCTAAAGTCAAACAAATTGTAAAATGAGGAGACTAGATCCGGGACAGGTGAGTTTTTATATGGATACACTGTGATTACTGTACACACACACACACACACACACACTCACACACACCCCACATACTATAAACAGCACAACAGCTCTGCTACTTTAAATACATAATTACATACCTATGCCCTGAAATAGAAATGGGATCATCAAGTTTCCCATAGGACGGTAAGTTGTCCATAAAGCTACACTGATGTTGTGACTGTGGGGGACAAGAAGGTGAAGAAGGGGTGAGACAGTTCAAGAAATGCACCTTTTCATGCACCCTTATCTCAGTCCTCACTGTGTTGTCTCTGTTCTGTATATTTTGATTTCTGCCTTTTTGGGAGCTGTCTCTGCACGTCTCTATCTCCTCTGGCATGGATTAGAGTGTCTAAGTTGTCTATTTTTCTCCTCATTTGTTTGGGTTTTCCTCAGACCTCTGTCTCAGGGAAAGCAGAGTGTGGGTAGCAAGCCTGGTTGGTCGCTTTCTCCATGTGGTTTGCTCTGCTTCTTAGCTAAGCATTTCCCCAGAAACCTGGACGGCAACTACAGGTCTCATCACTGGCCTGTTGTGTTCCAGGGTTGTTCGCATCCTGAGAATGAGTAGTTAGGGGAATTCTTTGCATTACATATCACCCTGGGTATCTTCTCTGCTTCTCCTACTGACTTTTTTTTTTTTAACCCTCCTTTTATGACTGAGAAAAAGTGAAGGATAAAGCCAAAGTACATAAATATATCCTATCCCTTTTTAGTTGCATCGCAAAACTCAATCCCCTCTACTGGCTTCCCTTCCTCTGCCCATCCTTAAATGTTAGCGTTCCCCAAGGCTTTGCCTTCTGACATTTGGCTTCTGCCTCCTCTCACTCCCTAGGTGGTCCTGCTAACTTAATCTACTCTCAACTGCTGAAACTGATAACGGATCCAGACATCTCTGATCCACCCTCCACCTCTCCCTGGACATTCTACTGGATTGCCCCAAAGACTCCCAGGGCTTATCCCACCTTGGTCTGAACTCATCTATTTCCTTAAACCAATGGATGAGACTCATTCTAAACATCTTCTTCACTTTCAGACAAATCCTGTTGATCTACCTGATACAGTTATCTGTTGCAGCATAATGAACCACCCCAGAGCTTTGTGGCTTAAAACAATGATTTGTTTATTTCTCATAATGCTATAGGTGGGTTGTGTGTTCCTCAGCTCATTAATGTACCTGCAAACTGCTCATGTCAGCTGGGCTGGGAGGCCCAAGGTGGCCTCATTCACATGTCTGGGAGTTGATGTTGGCTATTGGTTATTGGCTAGAGTGCCTCCGTTCTTCTCCACAGGACCACTGGTCCTTCAGTAGGCCAGGATGGCTTCCTTCCATTGGCGACTCAGGCAGGGCAGCTATCCAAACCAGAGAGCCTGAACTTGCCAGGCCTGTTATGCCTAAACTTCAGAACTCTTACATCATGTCTACTGCATTTAATTTGCCAAACCAAGTCACAAGGTCAGACCAGGCTTAAGGGGTGGGAAAGTGTTCTCCATTTCTCCTGGGAGAAGCAGCAAGGTCACATTGCAGAGGAGCATACTGGTACCAGAAAGAGAGGAATTTGTTGACATTAAACAAACTACTGCATTACCATATTAAGGCCCATGGAATTTGTTCTATTCAAGGTCTGTCAGGACCTGACCTGTTTTAGGAAGATAACTCTAGTAGTTTGTGTATGAGTTGGAAAAAAAACAGAGATTGGAGATAGAAGTCCCCAAAGGGAGCTTGTTTCAATAGGCCAGCCAAGGAAGCAGAAGGCATTGTTATAGGACAGGGATGGGGAATTCAAATGGCAGGATGAAGTAGAATTCATAGAATTGAGTGTTTAGTGTAAGCTCAGCACTAGCATAGGTGATGTGTTAACCATAGGATGTGGTTAACCTATTAGCATAACATCATGCAGCCAAAAAAAAAAAAAAAAAGTACTCAAGCTATTTGGTAATGAGAACTTGAATTCTTAAAAAAAGGAAAACAAATTCAAAAATTTAGATTGTAACTGGCTTGTGCTTCTTTCCTTTGCCTGATAACAGAATCTTTCACAGAATCTTTCTTTTTTTCATGGTGGACTCATTTTAATGTTTCTTATGGGACTAGCAAGCCCCTTATACCACTCCCCCCAAATACTATAAACTTTCTACCCTAGGACACATGACACAGTGCTGGCTACAGTTGTTCATCCCTATGGACAGAGCATTGGTCCAAGGAGGCACATAAGACCCAAATCAGAGCCATGAACTTCCCTGCAGGCATTACCTCAGAAGTCTCTCTCTTTCTGCTACACTTGCAAAGCCATGGGGATGTGAGGTTGGAGCTGTCAGTGTCGCGGGGCCCAACATGTAGCAAAGGCGGCAAGCAGAGTCAAGAGTGTGAGGAATGGAGAGAGCAAACACTGTGATTGCTCTTGGATTGGGTCATGCCTACAACAGTTGCAACCCAGATTTCCCTCTTACATAAACCAAGGACTTCCCTTTTTTACTACTTTAAGTTGTATTTCTTACACATGCAACTAAAAACGTTCTGAATGATACAAACACAACCATAAGACTGAATAATCAGGGTCCTAAAGGTTCTGTTCCCTCTGAACCATCCTGCACACCACTCTATTATTTTTCCAAAATATTTCTTTTGCCATGCAAAAATCTTCTAAGGACTTCTGTTACTTACATACTATTTTAATTCAGTTCGAATGCAATCCAGATTTAACTTGCCTTTTTTAAAAAAAGCCATATTCTCCTAGTTTTCCCTCTTGTCAGACTGATTTGTTGACTCAACCTCAAAGACTACTTTCTCATTCCCTTCTTTCTTTTCTTGCTCATTTCACCTATTTGCCCACCTTGAAAAGCCCTCCCATCCCCCTCTGCCATTGATTCCTCTCATACTTAAGGCCCCAGTTCAACTGTACTTTTTTAAGTGCTTTCTCTGAACATGACAACCTAAGAGTTCTTTCCCTCTTTTGAACACCTATTGTGCTTACCATCTGTCCTGCTCTTGGCATACATACTACTATACTGTCTTCTATTGTTATCTAACCTTTTGATTTGTGTTCACTTTGTTTCCCTTATGAAAAAAAGAAGGCTCTTTTTTTTTTCAGCGATGGCCTTGTACATGCTAGTCAAATGCTCTATCACTGAGCTACATCCCCATCCCTTTTTATTTTGAGACAGGGTCTCTCTAAATTGTTGAGGCTGACCTCAAACTTGTGATCCTCCTCCCTCAGTCCCCTGAGTAGCTGGGATTACAGGTGTGCTCTCCCTTACTTGGTTTCCTTATTAAAAGTTAAATCTATGAAATGTTTACTGATGCAGGTTCAGCATTCAGTTCTTGGTCTGTTTTTTGTTGCTATAATAATATTGCAGACTGAGTAGCTTTAAAAAAATTTATTTCTCACAGTTCTGAAGGCTGGCAAGTCCAAATACATGGTGCTGACATCCCTCAAGGGCCTTCTGCTGTGTCACAACAGGCAGGAGGGCAAGCAAGCATGCACTACATGTAGAGGGAGAGCAAGGGGCTGAACCTGCACCAACCTGCTCTCAGTGACAACAGCGATCCCCACTGATTGCGCAGAGCCCTCCTGACCTGATCACCTCTCACGGGGGCCCCCTCCCAACACCATGCATTGGGGATTAAGTTTCCAACACAGGACTTTTGGGGGACACATTCAAACCACAGCGCTCAGTAAGTTGACAGAAAACACTCTATGCAAGGTCAGAGGGAAATAAATGGGATGGAGACTCTGGTCAAAGAAAACAAAAGGAATTAGCGTTGAGGTGGAGTAAACCTAAAAAGTAAACACAAGAAAGTGAGTATGTATGAGGAAGATTGTGGAAGCTCTCCAATCCTCACTTCCTTTTCCATGGTAAAAAGTCACTGCTGGGAAGCGGCTGTCCTGATGAGGAGCACATTCCCCAGCCCAGTCATCCCTCTCAACGGGTCATTCCCCTGGTTCTGGGCAGTGGAGGGCTAAAGGAAATGACAGTGTCACATCTGGGCGGAGGTGGTGAGGACACAGATGTGCCTTCTCTGCTCTCATTTTCCTTTCCTGCCTGCTGGCTGCACGCGAAGAACGAAGAACGGGGGTGGGGGTGGGGCTGGGGCTGGGGGATAATGGATCATAGGATGAAAGAGTTTGGGTCCCTGAATTACCACATGGTGAAAAACTGCCCCCTGATAAGGAACCTTGGCATTGGGCTGTACCCTGAGACAATTATCAATTCTGTTGTGTTCAGCCAGTGAAATGTGGAGAATTACTTGTTATATCAGTGTTTTAGCTGGGGTTCTCCAGAGAATCAGAACCTCTAGGATATATACACACACACCATATACTAGATTGTGCGTATGTATTCACACACACACACACACACACACACACACACACACACACGAGAGAGAGAGAGAGAGAGAGAGAGAGAGAGAGAGAGAGAGAGAGAGACAGAGAGAGATTGATTTATTGTAAGGAATTGGCTCATGTAATCATGGACACTAGCAAGTCCAAACTCTGCAGAGTTGTCCAGCAGGCTGAAGATCCAGGAAGAACTGAAGGCCACCTGCTGCTGGTGGATTCTTTCCCTCTTGCTTGGAAGAGGTGGGGCTTTTGTTCTTTTCAGACTTTCAGTGATTAGGTGAGGCCCACTCACATCACGGAAGGGAAACTACTCAAAATCAACTGATTCAAATGTTAATCTCATCCCAAAACACCCTCACAGAAGCATCCAAAATAATACATATGTGGGCATTGTGGCCCAGCCAAGTGGAAACATAAAATTAACCATCTCGAGCCGCTAGTACTTCCCTAATTTACACCAAGATGGGTTGAGACTAATCTAACCCATGCAGAAATGGCACATTTCCCATACCCCTGTCTTCACTAGGAGGTCGTTCCTACCCTGGTAAAGAAAAACAGTGTTATTTTTAAAAGTATGCTTGAAAACATCAAACTTTCTACAAAGATTTAATGAAAGGTTCCTTGCAAAAGCCCTAGAGAATAGACTATAGTCATTTCACTGTAATCTGCTCTCTGCATAGAGAAGATATAGTCACCTGAGGTCTAATAACTAACAAGTGCTTAGGAGAAGAGTCAGCACTGGAAATACAATCACCAGGAAACTGTCCCACATTCCCACCTTCAGCAGAGCTCAAGGATGGGTTCTTGGAGGACAACCCTGCCACTTGTCATGGTCACTGTGGTGGCCTCAATCTCATCTAAGAGAGGACTGAAACTGATCAGGGAACAACCAGAAAAATCATCTTCCTTATCTTCAGCCTCAAAGAGAGCACTAGAAAGCAAAACATCTCCCTTGCCCCTCACCATAATCTTCTAAGAAGTAGAAGGGAATTACTATTATTTCAATTTCTATTATTTCTTAGCTCTGACAACATTGAAAAGTTTACTATACCCAGCATTCTGGTCAGTGCCCTGCAATGCTGTAGACAACTTCCTACTTTCTCCATGAAGCCCACCCTCACCTTTCCAGGTTTCTTTATTTCACAGGCATTTACTTATTTGTTCAATAAATAAGCATCTACTACAGAAATAACAGGATTTCTCAGAAACTCAGAAGTGCAAGCTGTGGTCAACTGCATCTCAATAACTCTTAATATAATCTCCATGTACACTGACAGCACGTGTGCATGCTTAAAGGATAACACAATCCCACTCTAACTCTCTGTGTTCCTCATGAATTTTTCTTATCTAGAGTATCTGAACTCTCTGTAACTAGCAGGAGTGGCTAGTTTTATGGCTCTCCACTTTAAAAGGACAGTCTGACTTTGCTCTTAAAAAAAAACTTCACATTTAAATTATAATGGAATTACATAGGGGGGCCTGGGGCATGGAAAAATGGAACAAAGAGATCTCATTTGTGAGGCCAAGATGAGAGTATCCTGCAGCAGCCCAGTGGCCTGTGTCCGCTTCCCAAGGGCCTCTCTCTGATTCTGGAAGCAGGTAATGAATGGCAGGCATGACATGGGTAGGAAGCACGTTAACTTGTTGACTTGCATAGAGTCTCAGCAGAGAACCAGAGTTACTGCACTCCAGGACCACAGGGAAGCCCACCTCACAGGCATGGCTTAGTTGGTGCACACACACACCCAGAATTCCTGGAGACTGGAGTCTAGAACACGGAACATAGCCATCTGCTGCCACCACCCTACCCCCAACTTGTTCACGAAGCTTAGTGGAGGTTGGAACCAAGACTCTGGAGCAAATCCTCCTCATTTGGCAGTGTTGGGCCTTCAGCCAGCTGGCCTGTCAGTCCCTGGGCTCACTCATGCCCCAAAGAGGAGGGTTGGTGTGGGGAGGAGACTTCCTACCCCCACCATAAGATGCAGCTCTTAGTTTATTTATCAAAGTGCAAAGTTTATGCTGAAGTTTAGGTGTTTTTGTTGGGTTGAACTGTCCTTAAATCCTCTGGCTATGTTGCAATTCCAGCCTTCAAGCTTACCAGTCCTTGCTCCCAAGTTTGACTGTTTTTTTTTTTTTTTTCCTTTTCTTTCTGGCTGAACCTCAAAAGGTTTGCTTAGAGAGGCTGGAGGAGGGTGGGATTTCCCCTCATGTCACATAAACAAGGAAGTGAGGGAGGCCTCTGTGCTCTCAGAACTCTAAGCACGAAGTGATGTGAGTCCAAGCATTCAAATCACTTGGTTGGCATTAAGCATGAAAAACTTTCTTTTTTCATACCAATTAAGCCTGAGTCTCCATAATGCATTTGGGGGCTTGTGGTTATTACTGTATTTATGCTTCAATTTATGCACTGGGTGTTCTGAAAAGCTTTAATAAACAATAATAATAACAGCAGCTAACATTTATATTTATGCTCGCGGCCCTGTATCAGGGGTTTTAATGAGTATTAAAACACTTTCAGGGCTGGGTTGTGGCTCAGTGGTACAATGCTTGCCTAGCATGTGTGAGGCACTGGGTTCCATCCTGAGTACCACATAAAAATAAAATAAAGTATTGTGTTCACCTAAAACTAAATATATATATATATATATATATATATATATATATATATATATATATGTCCACAAACACACAATAGGTCACAGTGGAGGCAGGATTCACATCCTGGGTTTTTGGTTTATCAAAGCTCTTTTAATCTACTCCACTATCACATGAGCAAAATGAAGTGAATCAAATCTTAACAAACCTATGGAGGATATTTTCTGTGTAAAGGGATCTGGTGAATACTTTCATTAAATAAATAATGTTTACATTCTGTGTAAATTCACATTTTAGTATTTGCTTTTTGGCATGCTTAAAGTAAACTACAATATCCCTATTTGGGAAAGTAATATTATTAAAAAATATTAAAGAGGACTTTGTTCATTCCTTTGATATATATTCATTGAGTGAACCTCTGTGGGATACAAAGATGAGAAAAACAGATGACCCCTGCCCTCAGGTAGCATATAGTTTTTCTCCAAACCTTATTACTCATGCTTAAAAAGAGAATGTCTATTTTATTTTATTTATGGCAGGAAGTTAAGAGTTAACACTGCTTATCACAGTAATGCAGCCACTGTAAAATGAAAAAAAAAATGACAAGAATGCATAATATAAATATAGTTTCCAGTATTGCCTATCCCAAAGAAACAACCACAATTACAGATGAATTTTTTTAACACTGAAAACTCTTTCTGCAAAGGAGACACCAAGAGTAGCTGCTTATAATTCCTCTGTCTGGGCTTACTCAACCCTTCAAGACGTGAAAAATTTTTTTACTGGGTGGCTCCTAACCTCAGGGCAAGCAGCAACACAACTGAAAGTAAATAGAAAGAAAACTTTGGCCCTAGGGCCTGAGAAAGGCTCCCCTCTCCTTGTTAATTTATTTCCATGAAAAGACACTAAAGGCTTTCAAAGTTCGGATTGTTGTAGAAAATCCAGGGTAGATGGTCACCAGATGTACAGACAGAGTAAAGCACACAACAGGGAACACTCAATAGATGTCTGCTGAATGAAGGAATGAAAACTTTGTACTTAACATTTAGATAGTTAAAACAAAAAACACATACTGGACTTCACAGGTTTTCAATTTCAATTTACCTTTTTTTTTTTTTTTTTGGTAAGTGGCAAAGGGAGAAATAGAGAAGTGTTTTCTGACTGAAGTTTATTTTGCTTTCAGTTTCTGCTTTTCAGTTCCTGTTACTGCTCTTGGAGATGCAGTGAAGTGCAGCAGACCCATGGGATTTGAGGTGGCATGGAAAAATGGTCCCTTGCCTGTCCAGGCAGCACAAGGCATTAATAAGGCGATGTGCACACATTATGCACTCAGGAACGGAGGAAAGGCACACACAGAGAACCCTGGATCTGTGGCACTAAGGACTTTTTGATAATGCTCTACTGCAAAAGAAGGATGATAAGGATTTTATAAGGGCTATGAAGAAATGTATTTAAGTTCATAAAACTTTTTATTGAGTGTTTACTCTGTGTTCCTATGTGCCTTATGTCTTACTAACTGGCCGCATCTTCAAAACAACCCTATAAAGAAGTCACAGCTATAACCCCCACCTTACAAATGAAACAACCGAGGCACAGAGAAGCTCAGTAGTTTCCCAAGGAGAGAGCAAGACAGGATTTGAGCCCTGGCATTTCGGCCCCAGCATCCAGGTGTTAAACCACTCTGCACTAAATGATAGACTTAGTAAGAACAACATTTAAAAAAAAGTTTTTCTGCTTTGTTCTTACTGAATCTATCATTTGTTCATTCTTTTCAAAATCATGTATTGAGTACCTACTATTTGGATAACAATGTACTAATACCTGTCAGGAACACAAAGGCAAATAAAGCATAATTTAACCCAGTAGAATTTCTAATGAGTTTTGGAATCATACCTTCTGTTGGTAGGTTTGAGTCTTATTCCCACCACCTATGAGCTGTGTGATTTTGTGCAAATTTCCTAACCTCTTTGAATTTAGTTTCCTTACATAGAAAAAAAAAGGAGAAAAATAAGGGTGACAGCAGCTATCTTAGAGGGTTGTCCTGAAGAGAAAATGTACTGATGCACGTCACTAGAGTGCTCGAGGCAGTGCAGGCACACAGTAACCATTAGGTTCTAAGAGGGAGATAAGACACGTAGACAAAATAAATGAAAACATCCCTGTTTGACAGCCTAGTGCAAATTACAGAAATGCAACAGGAAGTAAGGTTGGGTAACTTATGCCCAGGATTGCTCTGCTGCAGGCATTCAGTCACTGTGGGTAAGTGGGAGGCAGATGCAGTAAGCCTGGGAGTCCCTCTCTCAGGCAAGTCTGCTCCCTCCTGTACAGTAAGTTGCAGATTGGCCCCAAAGACACCAAGGGGTCTTCCAGTTGGAAGTCCTATTTTAATCAACTTCCTGACTTCCATTCTATCTTGGAGAAGAACAAAAGAAACAACTGAATTTCTCCACAAATAAAGTGAAGCAATTTTTCTTCTGTTTCGAATTCTATTGATAGGCTAAACATGTAAAATAGTCAACTGCCAGTGGTCAGACATGTAGATGAAAAACATGGACATCAAATAAAGACCTCAGGGTGTGGGATTCCTTTTTAAACTGATAAGAACAGATACTACACTTGATCTTAGCCAAAAAGCCCAGAAGCGATGGGATTCCTTAAAAAATAAAAATAAAATTATATAAATAGCCAGGTGGAGTGGCACATGCCTAGAATCCCAGAGACTTGGGAGACTGAGGCAGTACTCTTGCAAGTTTAAGTCCAGCCTGAGCAACTTAGGGATACCTTGTTTCAAAATAAAAAGGGTTTGAGATGTAGCTCAGTGGTAGAACTCTCCTGAGTTAAATCCCCAGTAACAACAACAACAACACACACACACAAAAAAAAAAAAGGAAGAAAGAAGTATTCAAGTAACAGATGATTACCTGACCAGAGAGAAAAATCAAACACACAGAAATTCATACTCTAAAAAGGCAGAGTTCTTCACTTCTCTAATTCTATCTCCTCCGTAGGGTAAGTATAACTTTAAATAAAGAAAACTATTTTAATGAAGTTGACATTAAAAATTGGCTTCTGTCCTAAGAACCAGAATGACCTTTTAATCTTTTGTTCTACCTTTTTTTCTTGTTATCATTTATTCCTTGATAGGCAGTATCTTTTCAGCTCTCCTGATAACTAAGCCCTTATCTGAGTGGCAGGCATTATAAATTTAACTTGCATTCTTTAATAGCATTGTATAATAATTTGCAAGTCAATTGTTCTCTCTTTAGTGCTCTGAATAAGAGACACTGAAGGAAGTAGATCTTCGAGTTATAACACCTGGGTTAGAGCTTTTGTGACCAGTCACCCTGTCTCTTAAAGAGTCTTTGGTCCTGTGTCCTTTCCAGTTAAGAAAAAGAAGAAGAAAAGAAAGAAGAAAGGAAGGAAAGAAGGAAGGAAGAAAGAAAAAGGAGACCAGGTGCAGTGGTGCAAGCTTTTAATTGCAGTGACTTGGGAGGATGAGGCAAGAGGATCTGTATTTCAAAGCCAGTCTCAGCAATTTAGTGAAGCCCTAAGCAACTCAGCAAGACCCCGTCTCTAAATAAAACAAAAAAGAGGTCTAGATGTGGCTCAGTGGTAAAGCACCTCTGGGTTCATTCCCTGGTACCAAAAAAAAAAAAAAAAAGAGGATTGGGGATTTAGTTCGTGGTACCCCTGAATTTGATCCTTGGCCCCTGGGGGGGGCAGGAGGAGAACCTTCCAAATCCTTCAGTTCTAAATTCATGGTTTTTGTTTTTGTTTTGGTAGGGAATTGACCCCAGGCCGTAAGCATGCTAGGCAAGTGTTCTACCATTAAGCCCCCAACTGTAAATTCTATGTTTTATATTGAAGTTAACTTCTTTTAATGATACTCGAAGAAGAAAAATATCCAATTGAAATTATTGTCTTTTGCTGACTGTAAGCAGAATTAGTTTATTTGTGCTTTGGCATATTGCTACTTCTATGGTTCTGTCTTTTGTTTCAACCCCAAAATGGTTTATTTCATATCTCGAACTTATATTCAAATGATTACATCTGATTTGTTTTGTATGTCAGTTAACCACTAAGCATATGTCATCACATCACTTAATTTATAACAGAACACAGATTTGCTGTGTTGGCTCCTCTAGTTAAAATAGAATCTAGTAATTTACAGTTACCCACAAAAAAATTCACAATGAAGAACACTAAATAACAATAAACAATAGCCAAGAAATTCTGGAGAGAAATAAAAAATCCAAAGCAGATTTCTGTTTTTAAATATCATTTTGAGGGATTTCTGGAGAAGGGATTTCCGGTTGATGTTGTGTGTCCCAGGAGAAGGCCAAGTGCGTGGCGTTCGTGGGAGTTTTGGAAATAAAGTTTGTTCCTGCTTGAGTGGCTCGTAATTTTGTGCCCAGCCAGACTGCGGCAATTGGTGGCCTGTACGGGGAACGCCTGAATCTTGGGGGTTGCGGAGCTGCGGGTCCCGGAGAGGGCTGGGCGGCCCACCTGGCCACGAGGACGCTGGCACCGGGGGACACAGCAGCATGAGGCGGAGGATCACCAGGCAATGCTGAGCTGACGTGGATCTGGGGCAAACAGTCTGGGCCTCTCAGAACACACACTGAGCCTGGATCGGCTGAATTCAAGCTCCCGTTCGCCTGCTTCCCGCAGACAAACAGCTGTGACTCAGCACTAATCCATCCGGCTGAAACAACTGGTCAGCCCTTCTCATCCTACGGAGGTAAATGCCTACCGACCCTTCATAGGTAGTGGCCACAGGTTTGAAATGGGGCTTGGGAGAGACAGTAAGGACCCACCCGTTGCATTGGTCGCCCCGCAAAGGGAAACGAACTGTCACCATTTGCAAGAGATACCACCATGGCAGAGAACTGAGGTCATCAGACTGCCGCGGAGGAGATAACTTCATTGAAACCTGTGGCTACAGGTGTGTAATTCCCTAGCCTTCCCTCTCCACACATCGGGGAAACCTTAAGGGCCGCTCCCAGCTCTCCCGTGAGCGAGATAGCCAGCCCGAGGGAATCAGAGGTGGCGTGGGACCCGCGGCGTGGAAATACCGCTCCCACCAGGGCTGACTGCTGAGGTCTCTTGCACCAGCTATGGGGGCGTGGCTACCGGAGGGCAAGTAAAATTCGCTGAGGATTCTCAGCCCCAAGCTCTACAAACTTAGGGTCTGAGGGAATGGCAAACAGGGAGAGTGTGCCCAGTTGTTCATGAAAACAGGGCTCTCAGGAGCAGCAGACCTGGCGTGTAGCCAGTATTGTGGTGAGCGTCACTGGTGAGTGGGGCCTGGCTAGAGGAAAAGTGGGAAGTGACTAGACACCAGAGGAGGCCCTAGGCACTCAGGATTGGAGACTCGCCCAGTCTGTGAGGAGCTGATGCACAGTGATTGGTTCCCGTGTATTGACAGGAGAAACTTGGCCTGGTGGGCACAGCGCCACCTACTGGAAGAGAAGTTAATCAAACTCTAAGACTGCATTTATTAGTTTTTTTTCTTTTCTCTTTTTTTTTTCTTTCATTTTCATTTTGCTTTCTTGTTTTTTTAAATTTTTTTTACAATTTTTTTCTTCTAATTTTAATTTTAGTTTTTTTATTATTATTTTTAAATTTTTTTCTTTTTTTATTTCCTATTTTTTTCTTCTTTTGTCTTTTCATTTCTCTTATCCCCCCTTCCTTGAATTCTACCTGCTTACTCTCATTCTCTTTAGTGACTTCTTCCCTTCCCTTCTAATACCTTTCCTCCCAAGCATCAAATAAATTTATAGGAGTAAACAGTAACTCAGCAGTCAAACAGAACAAGAAGTAACATGAGCAGCTTCAAAAAGCAAGGAAGAAAAGGAGTACAAACAATGCAGGACAGCCTAAATATTCAGGAGGACCTAGAGTCATCAGAAAAATGGTCATATAAAGAACTCAAGGAACACCTTAGGCAGATGGAATGGAACCTTAAAGAGGATACAAGATAGCAAATTCAAGCAGCGAAAGAACAAATTGAGAATGAATTACATAAACAGATAAAAGAAGAAGTTAAGCATCTTTATCAGGAGATAGAGATTATAAAAAATAATCAAACAATAATTCTAGAAATGAAGGAAACGAGAAACCAAATTAAAAACTCAATTGAGAGTATCACTAACAGAGTGGAGCAAGTAGAAGCCAGAACTTCAGATAATGAAGACAAAATATATCATCTTGAAAAGAGTCTAGCCAACTCAGAAAGGCTGGTAAAAAATCACGAGAAAAACATCCAAGAGTTATGGGATAACATAAAAAAACCAAACTTACGAGTCATCGGGATAGAAGAAGGTACAGAGATTCAAACCAAGGGAATGAGTAACCTGCTGAATGAAATAATTACAGAAAACTTTCCAGAAATAAAAAAGGAAACCAGATATACAAATTGAAGATGCATACAGGACACCGAGCACACAAAATCACAGTAGACCAACGCCAAGACACATTGTTATGAAGATAGCCAATATACAGAACAAAGAGAAAATATTAAAAGCTACAAGAGAAAGGAGACAGATTACATTCAGAGGTAAACCAATAAGGTTAAGAACGGATTTTTCATCACAGACGCTGAAAGCAAGAAGGTAATGGAACAATGTATTTCAAACACTGAAAGACAATGGATGCCAACCAAGAATTCTGTATCCAGCAAAATTAAGCTTCAGGTATGACAACGAAATAAAAATCTTTCATGATAAACAAAAGTTAAAAGAATTTGCAGCCAGAAAACAAGCATTGCCAAGCATTTTGAGCAAAACACTACACGAGGAAGAAATGAAAAACAATAACCAAAACCATCAGTGGGAAGTGCCTCGGTAAAGACAGAGGGCGAGGGGAAAGATAATCATGGGGAAACAAACTAAATTTTTTTAAAAAAGGATAAATAATCA
Source organism: Spermophilus citellus (assembly GCF_964194105.1). Lineage (NCBI taxonomy): Eukaryota > Metazoa > Chordata > Mammalia > Rodentia > Sciuridae > Spermophilus > Spermophilus citellus. The sequence goes on along the minus strand of NC_138191.1, from coordinate 56,374,810 downwards.
AACATGGATGGAAGTACAAACCATATATCAATAGTAACTCTGAATGTTAATGGCTTAAACTCTCCAATAAAGCGACATAGGCTGGTATCATGGATTAAAAAAAACAAATCCAACAATATGCTGCCTCCAGGAGACACATCTGATGGGAAAAGACATACACAGGCTGAAGGTGAAAGGATGGGAAAAAATATACCACGCACACGGCCCTTGTAAACAAGCAGGGGTGGCCATCCTCATATCGAATAAAATCGACTTCAAGACTAAGTTAATCAAAAGGGATAAAGAAGGTCATTATATACTGTTAAAAGGAACCATTCACCAACAAGACATAACAATTATCAATATTTATGCACCAAATAATGGTGCTGCGACATTCATAAAACAAATTCTCCTCAAGTTCAAGAATCAAATAGACCACAACACAATAATTATGGGTGACTTCAACACACCTCTCTCCATTGGACAGATCCTCCAAACAAAAGTTGAATAAAGAAAATATAGAACTCAATATCACAATCAATAACCTAGACTTAACTGACATATATAGAATATATCAACCATCATCAAATGGATATACTTTTTTCTCAGCAGCACATGGATCCTTCTCAAAAATAGACCATATATTATGCCATAGGGCAACCCTCAGTAAATATAAAGGGGTGGAGATAATACCATGCATTTTATCTGATCATAATGGAATGAAACTGGAAATCAATGATAAAAGAAGGAAGGAAAAATCCTACATCACATGGAAAATGAACAATATGTTACTGAATGATCAATGGGTTACAGAAGACATAAAGGAGGAAATCAAAAAATTCTTAGAGATAAATGAAAATACAGACACAACATATCGGATCTATGGGACACAATGAAAGCAGTTTTAAGAGGAAAATTCATCACCTGGTGGTCATTCCTCACAAAAAGAAAAAAACAACAAATAAATGAGCTCACACTTCATCTCAAAGCCCTAGAAAAGGAAGAGCAAAACAACAGCAAATGTAGCAGAAGGCAAGAAATAATTAAAATCAGAGCAGAAATCAATGAAATTGAAACAAAAGAAACTATTGAAAAAATTATCAGGGCTGGGGATGTGGCTCAAGCGGTAGCGCGCTTGCCTGGCATGCGTGCAGCCCGGGTTCGATCCTCAGCACCACATACAAACAAAGATGTTGTGTCCGCCGAGAACTTAAATAAATAAATAAATAAATTCTCTCTTTCTCTCTCTCTCTCTCTCTCTCTCTCTCTCTCTCTCTAAAAAAAAAGAATCTCCTAGAGTTTAAAAAAAAAAGAAAAAATTAACAAAGCTAAAAGTTGGTTCTTCGAAAAAATAAATAAGATCGACAGACCTTTAGCCATGCTAACGAAGAGAAGAAGAGAGAGAACTCAAATTACTAACATACGGGATGAAAAAGGCAATATCACAACAGATGCTACAGAAATACAGAAGACAATTAGAAATTATTTTGAAAACCTATATTCCAATAAAATAGAAGATAGTGAAGACATCGATAAATTTCTTAAGTCATATGATTTGCCCAGACTGAGTCAGGAGGATACACACAATTTGAACAGACCAATATCAATGGATGAAATTGAAGAAGCCATCAAAAGACTACCAACCAAGAAAAGCCCAGGACCAGATGGGTATACAGCGGAGTTTTACAAAACCTTTAAAGAAGAATTAATACCAATGCTTTTCAAGTTATTTCAGGAAATAGAAAAAGAGGGAGCTCTTCCAAATTCATTCTATGAGGCCAACATCACCCTGATTCCGAAACCAGACAAAGACACCTCAAAGAAAGAAAACTACAGACCAATATCTCTAATGAACCTAGATGCAAAAATCCTCAATAAAATTCTGGCGAATCGAATACAAAAACACGTCAAAAAAATTGTGCACCATGATCAAGTAGGATTCATCCCTGGGATGCAAGGATGGTTCAACATACGGAAATCAATAAATGTTATTCACCACATCAATAGACTTAAAGATAAGAACCATATGATCATCTCGATAGATGCAGAGAAAGCATTCGACATACTTACAGCATCCCTTTATGCTCAAAACATTAGAAAAACTAGGGATAACAGGAACTTACCTTGACATTGTAAAAGCTATCTATGCTAAGCCTCAGGCTAGCATCATTCTGAATGGACAAAAGTTAAAGGCATTCCCTCTAAAATCCGAAACAAGACAGGGATACCCTCTCTCACCACTTCTATTCAATATAGTTCTCGAAACACTGGCCAGAGCAAATAGACAGACGAAAGAAATTAAAGGCATAAAAATTGGAAAAGAAGAACTTAAATTATCACTATTTGCAGATGACATGATTCTATACCCAGAAGACCCAAAAGGGTCTACAAAGAAACTACTAGAACTAATAAATGAATTCAGCAAAGTGGCAGGATATAAAATCAACACGCATAAATCAAAGGCATTTCTGTATATCAGCGACAAAACTTCTGAAAGGGAAATGAGGAAAAACACTCCATTCACAATATCCTCAAAAAAATAAAATACTTGGGAATCAACCTAACAAAAGAGGTGAAAGATTTATACAATGAAAACTACAGAACCCTAAAGAGAGAAGTAGAAGAAGATCTTAGAAGATGGAAAAATATACCCTGTTCATGGATAGGCAGAACTAACATTATCAAAATGGCTATATTACCAAAAGTTCTCTATAGGTTTAATGCGATGCCAATCAAAATCCCAATGGCATTTCTTGTAGAAATAGATAAAGCAATCATGAAATTCATATGGAAAAATAAAAGACCCAGAATAGCAAAAGCAATTCTAAGCAGGAAGTGTGAATCAGGCGGTATAGCGATACTAGATTTCAAACTATATTACAGAGCAATAGTGACAAAAACAGCATGGTACTGGTACCAAAACAGGCGGGTGGACCAATGGTATAGAATAGAGGACACAGAGACTAATCCACAAAGTTACAACTATCTTATATTTGATAAAGGGGCTAAAAGCATGCAATGGCGGAAGGATAGCATCTTCAACAAATAGTGTTGGGAAAACTGGAAATCCATATGCAACAAAATGAAACTGAATCCCTTTCTCTCACCATGCACAAAAGTTAACTCAAAATGGATCAAGGAGCTTGATATCAAATCAGAGACTCTGCGTCTGATAGAAGAAAAAGTTGGCTCCGATCTACATATTGTGGGGTCGGGCTCCAAATTCCTTAATAGGACACCCATAGCACAAGAGTTAATAACAAGAATCAACAAATGGGACTTACTTAAACTAAAAAGTTTTTTCTCAGCAAGAGAAACAATAAGAGAGGTAAATAGGGAGCCTACATCCTGGGAACAAATTTTTACTCCTCACACTTCAGATAGAGCCCTAATATCTATAGTATACAAAGAACTAAAAAAATTAGACCATAAGATAACAAATAACCCAATCAACAAATGGGCCAAGGACCTGAACAGACACTTCTCAGAGGAGGATATACAATCAATCAACAAGTACATGAAAAAATGCTCACCATCTCTAGCAGTCAGAGAAATGCAAATCAAAACCACCCTAAGATACCATCTCACTCCAGTAAGATTGGCAGCCACTATGAAGTCAAACAACAACAAGGATGGCGAGGATGTGGATAAAAGGGTACACTTGTACATTGCTGGTGGGACTGCAAATTGGTGCGGCCAATTTGGAAAGCAGTTTGGAGATTCCTGGGAAAGATGGGAATGGAACCACCATTTGACCCTGCTATTGCCCTTCTCGGACTATTCCCTGAAGACCTTAAAAGAGCATGCTACACGGATACTGCCACATCGATGTTCATAGCAGCACAATTCACAATAGCTAGACTGTGGAACCAACCCAGATGCCCTTCAATAGATGAATGGATAAAAAAAATGTGGCATCTATACACAATGGAGTACTATGCAGCAATAAAAAATGACAAAATCATAGAATTTGCAGGGAAATGGATGGCACTAGAGCAGATTATGCTTAGTGAAGCTAGCCAATCCCTAAAAAACAAATACCAAATGTCTTCTTTGATATAATGAGAGCAACTATGAACAGAGCAGGGAGGAAGAGCAGGAAGAAAAGATTAACATTAAACAGAGACATGAGATGGGAGGGAAAGGGAGAGAAAAGGGAAATTGCATGGAAATGAAGGGAGACCCTCATTGCTATACAAAATTACATATAAGAGGTTGTGAGGGGAATGGGAAAATTAACAAGGAGAGAAATGAAGTACAGTAGATGGGGTAGAGAGAGAAGATGGGAGGGGAGGGGAGGGGGGATAGTAGGGGATAGGAAAGGTAGCAGAATACAACAATTACTAATAGGGCATTATGTAAAATTGTGGATGTGTAACCGACGTGATTCTGCAATCTGCATTTGGGGTAAAATTGGGGGTTCATAACCCACTTCAATCTAATGTATGAAATATGATATGTCAAGAGCTTTGTAATGTTGTGAACAACCAATAAAAAAATAAATATCATTTTATTAAAAAAGAAATTGTTACTATCTTTTCCCCTATATTTTATCTTGCATCCTGCTGCCCTCAAAGACAGCTTTAAGAACACACACACACACACACACACACACACACATACACACACACACAAATACATACAATTTCCATGTACTATTCAGTTTTGAAGGAATGGGATGATTGAATAGGCACAGAAGGAAAGAAATCAAGTTTACTGTGTTTTCTCATTAAATTTCAAACCTCAGACTAAAGTAAAAACAAAAAAGATTTTAAAATAAATAAAAGAGGTAGAATAAATAATTACATATAAAATAAAATAATTAAAAGAGCCAGAATCTTTTTGTATCTCTTGTATAATTTTGTGTGTGTGTGTGTGTGTGCGCGTGCGTGCGGGCGCTGGTGAGGAGGGTTTACAGAGAATCTAATGAAAGCTATGAGTTGTCTTTCTGGAAAGTTTATAGATGTACTTAAGTACCCCCAATTGTAGACATTCCATAAATTTCAGTTTAAGAATTTAGTTGTGGTGTTGTGATGGAGATGAAAAAGTGTTGAGCAATATATTGAAGAAAAGATAGCCTCTTCAACAAATGGTGCTGGGAAAACTGGAAATCCACATGTAACAAAATGAAATTAAATCCCTATCTCTCACCATGCACAAAACTCAACTCATAGTGGATCAAGGAGCTAGATATCAAATCAGAGACTCTCCGTCTGATAGAAAAAAAAGTTGGCTCCGATCTACAGATTGTGGGGTCGGGCTCAAAATTCCTTAATAGGACACCCATAGCACAAGAGTTAATAACAAGAATCAACAAATGGGACTTTCTTAAACTGAAAAGTTTTTTCTCAGCAAGAGAAACAATAAGAGAGGTAAATAGGGAGCCTACATCCTGGGAACAAATTTTTACTCCTCACACTTCAGATAGAGCCCTAATATCCAGAGTATACAAAGAACTCAAAAAATTAGACCATAAGATAACAAATAACCCAATCAACAAATGGGCCAAGGACCTGAACAGACACTTCTCAGAGGAGGATATACAATCAATCAACAAGTACATGAAAAAATGCTCACCATCTCTAGCAGTCAGAGAAATGCAAATCAAAACCACCCTAAGATACCATCTCACTCCAGTAAGATTGGCAGCCACTATGAAGTCAAACAACAACAAGTGCTGGCGAGGATGTGGATAAAAGGGTACACTTGTACATTGCTGGTGGGACTGCAAATTGGTGCGGCCAATTTGGAAAGCAGTTTGGAGATTCCTGGGAAAGATGGGAATGGAACCACCATTTGACCCTGCTATTGTCCTTCTCGGACTATTCCCTGAAGACCTTAAAAGAGCATGCTACACGGATACTGCCACATCGATGTTCATAGCAGCACAATTCACAATAGCTAGACTGTGGAACCAACCCAGATGCCCTTCAATAGATGAATGGATAAAAAAAATGTGGCATCTATACACAATGGAGTACTATGCAGCAATAAAAAATGACAAAATCATAGAATTTGCAGGGAAATGGATGGCACTAGAGCAGATTATGCTTAGTGAAGCTAGCCAATCCCTAAAAAACAAATACCAAATGTCTTCTTTGATATAATGAGAGCAACTATGAACAGAGCAGGGAGGAAGAGCAGGAAGAAAAGATTAACATTAAACAGAGACATGAGATGGGAGGGAAAGGGAGAGAAAAGGGAAATTGCATGGAAATGAAGGGAGACCCTCATTGCTATACAAAATTACATATAAGAGGTTGTGAGGGGAATGGGAAAATAAACAAGGAGAGAAATGAATTACAGTAGATGGGGTAGAGAGAGAAGATGGGAGGGGAGGGGAGGGGGGATAGTAGGGGATAGGAAAGGTAGCAGAATACAAAAATTACTATTAGGGCATTATGTAAAATTGTGGATGTGTAACCGACGTGATTCTGCAATCTGCATTTGGGGTAAAATTGGGGGTTCATAACCCACTTCAATCTAATGTATGAAATATGATATGTCAAGAGCTTTGTAATGTTGTGAACAACCAATAAAAAAATAAATATCATTTTATTAAAAAAGAAATTGTTACTATCTTTTCCTCTATATTTTATCTTGCATCCTGGTGCCCTCAAAGACAGCTTTAAGAACACACACACACACACACACACACACACACACACATACACACACACAAATACATACAATTTCCATGTACTATTCAGTTTTGAAGGAATGGGATGATTGAATAGGCACAGAAGGAAAGAAATCAAGTTTACTGTGTTTTCTCATTAAATTTCAAACCTCAGACTAAAGTAAAAACAAAAAAGATTTTAAAATAAATAAAAGAGGTAGAATAAATAATTACATATAAAATAAAATAATTAAAAGAGCCAGAATCTTTTTGTATCTCTTGTATAATTTTGTGTGTGTGTGTGTGTGTGTGTGCGCGTGCGTGCGGGCGCTGGTGAGGAGGGTTTACAGAGAATCTAATGAAAGCTATGAGTTGTCTTTCTGGAAAGTTTATAGATGTACTTAAGTACCCCCAATTGTAGACATTCCATAAATTTCAGTTTAAAATTTAGTTGTGGTGTTGTGATGGAGATGAAAAAGTGTTGAGCAATATATTGAAGAAAAGATAGCCTCTTCAACAAATGGTGCTGGGAAAACTGGAAATCCACATGTAACAAAATGAAATTAAATCCCTATCTCTCACCATGCACAAAACTCAACTCATAGTGGATCAAGGACCTAGGAATTAAACCAGAGACCTTGAGCCTAATAGAAGAAAAAGTAGACCCAAATCTCCATCATGTCAGATTAGGCCCCAACTTCCTTAATAGGACTCCCATATTGTGAGAAATAAAATCAAGAATCAATAAATGGGATAGATTCAAACTAAAAAGCTTCTTCTCAGCAAAAGAAAGAATCAGCGAAATGAAGAGAGAACCTACCGAATTGGAGCCAATCTCTACCACAAGCACATCAGATAGAGCACTAATCTCTAGGATATATAAAGCACTCAAAAACCTTAACACCAAAAAACAAATAACCCAATCAGTAAATGGGCCAAGGAACTGAACAGATACTTCTCAGAAGATGATATACAATCAATCAACAAATATATGAAAAAATGTTCAACATCTTTAGCAATTAGAGAAATGCAAATCAAAACTACTCTAAGATTTCAACTCACCCCAGTCAGAATGCCAGCTATCAAGAATACAAACAACAATAAGTGTTGGCAAGGATGTGGGGGGAAAGGCACACTCATACATTGCAGGTGGGACTGTGAATTGGTGCAGCCAATCTGGATAGCAGTATGGAGAATCCTTGGAAAACTTGGAATGAAACCACTATTTGACCCAGTTATCCCACCCCTTGGTGTATACCCAAAGGACTTAAAAACAGCATACTACAGGGACACAGCCACATCAATGTTTATAGCAGCACAATCCACAATAGCTAAATTGTGGAACCAACCCAGATGCCCTTCAGTAGATGAATGGATAGAGAAACTATGGTATATATACACAATGGAATATTACTCAGCATTAAAAGAAAATAAAATCATGGCTGTTGCAGGTAAATGGATGGAGTTAGAGAATATAATGCTAAGTGAAGTAAGCTAATCCCCAAAAACCAAAGGCCAAATATTTTCTTTGATATGAGGATGCTGACTCACAATGGCAATGGGGGCAGGCGGCATGGGAGGAATGGAGGAAATTTAGATAGGACAAAGGGGGAAGGAGGGGAAGGAAAGGGGTATAGGGTTAGAAAAGATGGTGGAATGAGTTAGACATCATTACGCTAAGTACATGTAAGAAGACACGAATGGTGTGAAAATACTTTGTGTACAATCAGTGACTTGAAAATTGCGCTGTATATGTGTAATATGAAATTAATTGCATTCTGCCATCATAAATAACAAATTAGAATAAATAAGTAATTTAATTAAAAAAGTGTTGAACATTGTAATTCTGACTTTGCTACACATCTAATAGTGGTAAGCCAGACCTTTTGTATTCCAAAATATATTTTTAAAATATTTATGTTTTAGTTATATGTGGGCACAATATTTTTATTTATTTGATGCTAAGAGTCGAACCCAGTGCCTCTCACATGCTAGGGGATGCTCTTCCTCTGAGCCACAACCCAGCCCCCAAAATATTTAATACATAATTTTTGTATGGAGTAAACTAATTCCTGTTTTTTTAAGTTAAAGAAAAAATTTATTGAAGATTTGAAAAACAATTCCTAAAAGACTTTTTCAGAAAATTGTAGCTATACAACGCATTGCATCTGTCATGTTAAAATGTGCATAAAACACAAACCAATACCATCAAAAAAGCCACCATTTGGTTGGGGTAGTGGTTTAGTGATACAGTGCTTGACTCACATGTGTGGGGCACTGGGTTTGAGCCTCAGCACCACATAAATAAATAAATAAATAAAGTAAAGGTTAAAAAAAGCCACCATTCTTCAAAAATTGGAGCAAAGATATAATGCTTAAGGAATAACATGGATGACTCGAGAAGGATGGTTTTCTTATGTTAAGCACCATTTAAAAAAAAGCACAAATGGATGAGTGTGTTGAGTTATACACACTGAATTTAACCTTTGGCACTGGAATCAGATCATTTTGTCATATAGCATTAACATATATTATAAAAGTGTGTAGTGTCAAAGGAATAGAACCACCAGCATTCAAAAGCAACTTTGTCAACTAGGCAAAAACTCTATAACATGTCTCTCTGTTGTCCATCATTGAATATAACTGGTAGCAACTTTGAAATGAAATAAAAAAAAAAAAAGAAAGGAGAAAGGAGCTGTAACCCCTTTTATTTTCTCTGTTTAAATTCAAACAGAAAACAAACATCAATTCTGTTATATACTAACATCTTCAAAGTTCCTGTTTTCAATAAATTTATGAAGAAAATGTTAACAGATTTGGTTAAATAAATCTGTAGACCACTGTACCCTTCTCTAGAACAGAAGGGGAAAAAAAAAAGGCAAGGAAATCCTTTCATTGTATAACTAACTCATTTCCTTTTCAGAACTGGAACTTGTGTAACACACACCGCTGTATATCTAAATCTGTATATTCAACATCCTATGTAAGCCTGGGGAGATGTGGTGGCCCTTGGCTACCTAATTATGTAGTATGTTCACCTTTGAGATATTGTTGGACAATAGAAGAAACAAGAATTTCATGGAACACTCTCTGTTCCAGAATTATTTCAACAGATACCAAGTTAGAACCTTTAAAAGAATCACCGATGCTTATAAGAATCCAATGACTTCTATTGCTCAAAGCAGATCACTTCAGCTAATGTTAAAAGGAGGAATGTGTTGGCAGCTCATTGAAGACATGTTACCATTTACCCGTTCTTAAAAGGCAGTCTTTTAAGAAGATTTTGTTTAAAAAAAAAAGCGTAACAGGAGGCTGTAGTAATCTTGTGGAATGTGAGGTACATAAAGAGAGAACTAAAAAGAAAGAGAAAGAAACTGCATTAGGAGTGTGGCAAGGTTTTATTAAACCCATGTTGAGAGCGAACAAGCTGCTTCTCTAAGCAGCATCATGAATGGAGCTTTCTCCATCAAAGAAAGGCTGTATTATTACTCAACAAATTCAGCAAAAAGATATGCAGTTTCATTTCAGAATTAAATTTTTTCTACCTTCCTCTTTGCTTTCCTTATTCCTGTGTGTATGTGGCAGGGGAGGGGGTGCAGGGGCTCACACAAGCTAGGGCTCTCTTTCTGAGTCTTACACCACATGCATCACCACACGGCCAGTTTCCGTTTGCTCCGCTTGCTCTAATGAGAAAGGTCTTTGCTGCTGTGAGTGGGAATCTCACTGTTTTACCATTTTGTCCAGTGATCTTCCTTCCTGTTCCCATCACCATCAATGGGACTGACACCAGGAAAAGTTGACGGGAAACTGGTGAAGAAAGGAAGCCAAACAGGTTCTACAGAGGAACCAGAAGCCTTATACCTGGGCTAGCTCCAGAAGGCCTTTGGGGAGCAGTGAAGATCTGTTCTGCATTTCTGACTCCTTGGCTTCCGTCTTCAACCCACATTGATCTCTCCTTCCAGGGCACCATTCATTGGACACGCTTATTTGAATTATCTTTTCATTCATATGTCTCTGTTTCCTCAGCTAAATTAAAAGCTCTTTGATGGCAGAGACTAGGTGGTGGAAGATTGCAGCCATACCTTTGGCCTGCTCTACCCACTTCCCTATTCTCTTCCTTTGGTTTCTGTAATTTCTCCTTTCTCCATATGGCATTGATGGGGCTATTAATCGTATTTCCCTTACTGCTGGGATCAAAATGATGGCTCATGGTACTAAGTAGAGCTAATCAAAGGTGTTCCTGATATATATATATGAATGAGAGAGAGAGAGAGAGAGAGAGAGAGAGAGAGAGAGAGAGAGAGAGAGAGAAAGCATTTCTCTGTCCTTTGGTCCTTTGGAGTTGCTGAGTTGAGAGGATGTGAACCTGAGACTTTTGGTAATCCTCTTGCTTGCTAAGTAGAGAAAGACTGAGCCCATATATAGAATGAAGACAGGAAGAGAAGAGCAAAGCCAAAAAGACAGGCAAATGGGATGTTATTTGAGCTCTTGAATCCATCAGGCTTTGAAATTGGATTGACTCCTAGCCTTTGTTTATATGAATCAAAATTGTTGTTTTGAATTGGGTTTCTATTATCTTAACCTTAAGAATTTTAACATAGACGCTTTCTTAATGCTCATAATGAACCTACAGCATTGTTGTGGTGCTGGGCATGTGGCAAGTGCTCCACAGGTATCTGTTTCTGGAATTATGATTTATTAATAAAACTGATTGCCATTGTACCCTAGCAGCAGACAAAAATCTTCAGAAAACATGGCAAAAAAAGCATCAGGAAAACATATTTTAATACTGTATTAATCCTCACATGATATCACACATTTGGGTAAGGGTGGAGCAGGAAGGGGGAGATGGGGTAAGCACAGAGGTGACAAACCACAGCTTCTCCAGGCAGGCACTGGAGGGTCTGTATCCTATGTCTGCTGCCTGACATTTGACTTCAGAACAACCACGTGTCAGTTTCTTCCTGGAGGAAAGGGAAATAGCAACAGTATCCATAGTTCTCTGGATCGTGAGGATTGAATCTAAGGTAATGACGACAGTGTTGTGGGGGGCTGTGAGTATCCAGCACAGTCTGGTTATAATTACCAGCGTTTTTGAAAGAGACACTGTTAAGGATTTAATTTCAAAAAAAATCCTAGGATTATATTTTTTTTAAAACAGAGCTGGGAGACCCCTTGAAAGCAAGAAGTACTTACCTCTCGTTTTATGTCCCGCCCTCGGCCCCCCGCAAATATTAGAAATTAAAGACTCCTGTGGTCCCCATAGCCTGTCTTTGGTTGGATGCAAATTAAGAAGCTGAGACCAGGGTAGATTCCTCTGTATAAGAAGGGGAGGGAATGTACAGTCCTGTTCTATATTCTAGAAATTTCCCGGGAAATGTTGGGCATCATATTCATGAAATGGAAATATAGGTCTTGAGTGTGCCTGTAGAAAGGAAAAGGCAGAGAGGTTCTTTCCAAAGGGAAGAGAAAAAGATTTGAGCATCTGGTAGAGGAAAAAAGGAGTTTGGGTGTGGCAGGAAAGTGTTTTGAAGATATTTTAAGGATGTTTTACAGATGATATGTAATGCAACTCAACCTACCCCTGCCCCCCAAAAATTATCAGTAAAGATCACCATTGCTATTCTAAGTCTTTGTAATTATTCTAAAGGAGTTTGGCATATTACAATACAGGCCAGTGACCTCTTGGGCAGATCCTGGGCCCAGGAAGCCTGATTCCATTTGTGTTGTAGCTGGATGAACAAACAGGGTCCCAGAGAGGCTTAAGGATTTGTCTACAGACCTAATTCACAGCAGAGCCAAGACTACTCAGATATCTTGATTCCTATTCCACGGATCTTTCTACAAAATGGCACTGGACCCTCTTTGCCCACATCCATACTTACTCTCCATGTTGAGTAAGCTGGAATGTGGTCAGTCCAACAGATTTCTGCCTGGGCCTGCACACTGAGCCTGTGCTCACAGATGCTGTGTTGTGATCGAGTGTCCAAAAATTCCAGCCCTGATTTGACCATGTAGTGTCTGTGAAGCCTTGGAAAAGTCACAGCCTCTCTGAACTTTGTTTTCAACAGGTGGAAAATGGGAGTTAAGGCTGCCTTACCCTCTCAGTGCCATTGCTGGGATGGAGGGTGGGGCTGTGTAAGCTGCATGCAAGACAGTAAATACTAGACGTGTCTATTAAGTGATCATTTCTATTATTATTTGTTATACTTCCCAGTACAGTATTTCTTAGAAGATATGTTTCCCATTTTTATACTCCCTGAGATTCTGGCTCACAAGAAAAATCTTTTCTTTCATCATGTAATACATAAAATCAAAATAGAATTTAAACATTAAGGATTATATTTTATACATAATTCCTTAACTCAGAGTTATGCATTTTTAATATATCATATACTTTCAGCCCAGTTTAAACTTTGCATAGATTTTCAGATAGTGCTGATACTATACTTTATTTTGTTTCATTATATTTAAAATTACATTTTAGGTATTTTTCTATGCCATAAATATTCAAGAACATGATTTTGCATTTATTTTTTAGACAGTCTCACTGCATTGGCTGGGTGTGGTGGTGCATGCCTATAATCCCAGTGGCTGGAGAGGCTGAGACAAGAGGATCTTAAGTTCAAAGCCAGCCTCAGCAATTTAGTGAGACGCCAAGCAACTCAGTGAGACCCCGTCTCTAAATAAAATACAAAATAGGGCTGGGGATGTGGCTCATGGTCAAGTGCCCCTGAGTTCAATCCCTGGAACCAAAAAAAAAAAAAAAAAAAAAAGAAAAGAAAAAGAAATAGTCTCACTACATTGCCTCAGACCTGTCTTGTACTTCTGGGCTCAAGGAATCCTCCCTCCTCAGCCTTTCAAGTAGCTAGGACTACAAGCATGCTAAGAACATAATTTTAGTGTCTGTTATAGGGACATTTTATTAAACAGTTTACAATTTAGATTGTTTCCATTTTTGTATTATATTGAAATTCATTTTATTTATTTATTTAGTTTTGGTGGTGCTAGTGATTGAATCCAGGGCCTCATTCATGTCAAGCAAATGCTCTACCATGGAGCTATATCCTCAGCCTCTCATTTTTTTCTATTGTAAATAGTAATTGAAAAACACCTTTGTGCACCGGGCACAGTAATGAATGCCTGTAATCCCAGCTGGAGAGGTTGAGGCTGGAGGATTGCAAGTTTCATGCCAGCTTGGGCAATTTAGTGAGACTCTGCATCAAAAAACTAAAAAGGGCTAGGGGTGTAGCTCAGTTATAGAGTACCCTGGGTCTAATCCCTGTTATGGCAAAAAAAAAAAAAAAAGAAAACCCACCTTTGTGTATAATCTTTCTTCCAAGCTTACTATTCTATCGCAGTTGCTTATCTGTAAATAAGAAATAATACTACTTTTTCCTAAAATTGATGTGAGGATTGAATTAATAATTGTAAAAGACTAAGATGTGCTTGGTACACAGCACTTGATACTATTGGCTACTATTCTTATTACTAACTTTAGATATTTGTGGTTAGTATCCAAAACATAGCTAAACTGACTACTTGGTATTAATTATATTAAATTATACCTTCTAAAATATTGTAATATTTTTATAGCTCTTTTTCAGAAATTTGTTTTTTTCAAATTACCTATAATTTCCTAGATGTTTCATTATGAATAGTAATTGAAAGTATATTTGGCTAGGTTTTATTTCTGCGCCTCAGGATGTCCTTGGAGGGAGGGAGGGGTCTTAACATATCAGAAGTAATTTCCTGGTTTTAGAGTTTAAAGGAAATAAACAAAGACCTACTTATTTGATTGGCTAAATACTTGTTCAACAAGGTTAAAATCTAAATAAGTTACCTTCTTGCTATTCTTTTATTGGACTAGCAGCTGTAGGTCAGAAGTTCAGAACAAAAAGTGAAATCCTAGGATTAACTGTCATACTCTTGTATCAAATATTTTTCTGTTGAATCAACATCCCATGGTAATTTTTTTTCTGGATGAGGCCTTTCTACTACTGCTGTCTGCCACATTGTCAGTTGGCACCAATAAAGTAGTATGGGGTGGAAAGCAACTTAACTGATGGAAGCTAGTTTTTCAGGACTGTCTCCATGTCCATGACGGCCTTGAGGATATGCAGTCTCTGAATTTTGTTGTGGAATAGCATGAAAAAGAAGATTATGGAATCGTAAGAATGGCTTGTCTAAGTTCTGACTCGGCCACCAATCAGTTGTGCCACCCTTAGGCAAATTACTCAAGCTTTCATCTGTTTTATTTTCTCTAAAAATAAGTGGTAATAATGATACTTACTCCACCCCTGGCATTTACCAGGCAAGAATATAAACAAAACTCCCAGCTTACAGCCACCTCCCTTCTTTCCACCTGGCTCTATCTTGTTCTGTTAAAGGACTCTCAAGTGCAGTGTCCACATCTCAACCTGCAGGTCCTACCCTCCTTCCACACATTTCCCCTTGCAAGCAACTTTTGCTATCTTTCATCTTTGGGTGCAATTCACCTGTTTTCATAGGTACTTAGCACAGTACCTGGCTTGCTGCATGCACTCAAAAAATGATGGTGGCTATTACTATTATTGTGGTGAAAACAGATACTGTTGTAGGAAGGATTTAAGGATGATCTCATTGATATCTTTTGTTATGTGATGTGGAAACCAAAACACCAAAAAAAAAAAAAAAAAAAAAAAGAAAGTTAACCATGATTAAATACATGCACACATGGCAAAGTCAGTAGCTGTACCTGGGCTCTAACCACTGCCTAGCTGCCTTTCCTCTGTCACACAACACATTATCTCCAGCCGCAGAAACAGAGTGAGAGAGAAAGAAAGAGAGAGTGAGTTTGGGATCAGCCCCAACTTTTATATCCATCCCCAGAGGTGACCTGAGTTATCGCAATCTTTTGTACTGAGTTAGGGAATGTGTCCTTGGAGAAAAGGAGCTTTCAGTGCCCATAAGCCTCCTATAAGGTCTTGTCAAGTTGATGTTGGAACACCTCAAATATTTACCATACAATGGAAATCATGGCCCTCACACAAAGGTGACATTTTGTACTTGTTCCAGGGTAGTAAAAGGCTCAAGACTGAGAATTTTAAGTCTGAAAAAACTTACTCAGGTTCAGGAATCAGATTTGCAGACTGATTTTTTTTTCCATGAGTTAAACAGTTAAACTTAAAAAAGTAAAAAAGATTTTTAAATGGCTTTTTTCTTTCCCCCAGTACTAGGCATTGAACCCATGCGTGTTTAACCACTGAGTCACATTCCAAACCCTTTATGTTTTTTATTTGAGACAGCGTCTTACTAAGTTGCCTAAGCTAGCCTCAAACTTGTGATCCTCCTGTTTCGGTCTCCAGAGTCGCTGGGAATACAGGAAGGCACCACCACACCTTTTTTGTTGTTGTTGTTTTCAAATCTTTATTTTTTAGTTGTAGGTGGACATATAGTATCTTTCATTTTTTTCTTTTTAATGTGGTTCTGTGGATCGAACCCAGTGCCTCACACATGCTAGGCAAGCCTTCTATCACTGAGCCACAGCCCCAGCCTTCCACCACACCTTTTTAATGGCCTTCTTGTTCTTCTTTTAAAAAAAAAATCTAATTTCACTGTTATCAATACATTCTTTGGCATTTTAATCTCTGAAGATTTCTTACATGATCTGCACTTTTAGAACTTTTAATGATGGAAATGCTCAAACATACACAAAGTTATACTATTTCATAATGGGTTTGCTCAGCATCATGCTTCCATGTGTACACATTGCCTACCCAGCTGCCACAAAGGATCATGCATAGCTTATCCTGTTTCATCTATACATTAATTCTTCCTTGCTCACAATGGCAACAGACTTGGGGTCAAATCTCAGACCTTTTTATCATTTAATACTTTGTTTCTCTAAGATTTTGATGAACGCACCTTTAGGCTCTCTCTTCATCTGGCGGCTTTGGGGTCTGCTTGTTTGATTGGGCTGTCAATGCACTAAAACATAGACCCTCTTAGATGCTTTGCATGGTTTTAAGTCCAGATAATTCAGGGGAAATCAGTTTGAAAATTGAACCTCTTTTAATTTGCGCGCCAGACTGGAACTGAACAAGGGAACATTTTAGGCACTTTTTATTCCTTGCTGAATTTCTGCCAATTCTGTATATGGTATTTCCATAAAAGTCTTTTGTTTTTCTTCACTTTTCTTTGAAGAAACTTCTTTTCTTTTTTTTTTAAGAGAGGCAAGAAGGTGCTGTCATTCCAGACTCCTTGATCCCTGCTGCTACTGGTCATTTTTTTTTTATTTTAACTTTTTGTTGATTCTTGTCCTAGTCTCAATTGTCTCAATTGTCCATTCTCAGGGTTGCCAATGCACATGGGGGCCCAGAAATGGGGAGGATGGCCCTATCTGATGTCAAAGGAAGATTACTGCATCTCAGTCACTGGAGCTAAGCTGAAAAGTTTCTTTACAGTCATTGAATTTAAAATCATTACCCTAAAAAGACTTACAGAGGCAAAAAGAGGGTTCCAAGTTAGACAAAAAAAAAAAAAAAAAAAGATTCATATTTCCCTGTCAGAAATATTGTTCTTATTTTCAGATGAATGGCTTGGATGTTAATTAAGAATTAATGCTTAGCAGTTACCTCTTTTTTTTTTTACATATTTATTGTTAATCGTCATGTATATGACACACGACTTCTGTTTAAGTGTTCAAGTTTATTAGAGTGGAAAAAAATTCTCAGTTTTACAGGAAAGGAAAAGAGATTAGGAATCAAGTCCAACCATTTGCTTATTCATCTGCATATGGTTAAGAGATTTAAAAGAATCCATTGGTTTCTGTTTCATTGCTGCATGCTGGCCAAGGAGCAAGGAGGGAAAAAAAATCCTTTTCCTATCCATGGTGTAGAAATACATCTTTTCCTGCATTAGGGGTAAGAAATTTCTTCCGCTTCTAATATGAAGCCAAAGCAACCAAACTTTGAGGAAATTGACTCCTTCTGAAAAGTTATTTTTCTAATTACCTATTGCTTTGTAACAAATCATCTCAAAACTTAGAGTGGTGGAAAACAATCATCATTTAATCATGCTCATGGATTCCATGGATCAGCAATTCATAGGGCACAGAGGGAAGACTTTTCTCATTTCATGATGTCTGAGCTTTAGCTGAGAAGACTAGAAAAGCTGGGAGTGACTCAAGTGGAAGGGCTGGAATCATCTGGGGGCTTTTCTCATCACATGTCTAGTGTCTGGATTGAGAATACCAAGATGACTTGTAGTAAGATGCATCAACTGAGCACATGGCCTCTCCATGGGGCTTGGGTTTCTCATGATGCAATGACTGGGTTCTGAAAGAAACATCCCTCCAGACAGCAAGCATGGCAAGACACCAAGTCAGAATGTCATTTCACCTGTATTCTAGTGGCCAAGCAAGTTCAGATTTAGGTAAAGTCAGAGCAAACTGAGGGGAGAGGAATCACGCTCCACCTCTTAATGGGAAACTGGCCAGGTTCTGATTGCAGAAAAGCACGTGGAAGGCTGACCCTAAAAATACAGTTCACCTCAGTCATATTGGCTCAGAGGGGCAAAAGGGTTTTTAATGAAGTGTTTAGCAAGGTGGTAGAGGGGGCTATTTCATGTTAAGTCATTGTCTTCTGGGCCTTTACTAGGTGCTTTTCATCCATTCTTACTCAGCCCTTCCAAAAGAGCCATTCTTTGTCTTGATCACATCTCCAGTCTTTGTTTTGTCACTGGCCATGGGTAAAGATGGAAATCATAATCAATATAAACAATCCTGAAAGCGGCTTCCTGGCCGCTGTGTTGGTTTTTGTTTCATCTTTGTTCATCTATATAAACATTCACAAATATGTATGAACAGATCACTACTGATAAGTTTTCATTGAGATATAATTCACATATTATAAAATTCACAGTACAGTGGTTTTTAGTATATTCATAGAGTTGTACAATCATCACTATCATCTAACTCTAGACCACTGTCATCATCCTCAAAAGAAACCCCTTACCTGTTAGGAGTTAATTTTCCATTCCTCCTTCCACTGACCCTGGCAACCACTAATCTACTTCTGGCTCTGGATTTGCCTACTTTGGACATTTTAAATGAATGGAATCGTTCAATACGTAGTCTTTGTGGCTGGCTGTTTTTTACTTAGCATAGTGTATTGTATACATCTATATTGAAAAGTATACATTAGAATTTCATCCATTTTTGTGATTAGTATTCTACTTTATAAATATACCTGGTATAGTTTGTTTATTCATTCATTAGTTGTTGGACATTTGGGTTGTTTCCATTTTTTTTTTTTGTATTATATATAAGGCTGCTATAAACATTTATGTACAAGTTTTTGTGTGACTATGTTTTCAATTCTCTGGGGCATATACTTATGGATGAAATTGCAGGGTCAAATGGTAACTTCGAGTTTTTGAAGAATGGCCAAACTCTTTTCTACAGCTATTGTACCATTCCATATTCCTACCAGCAATGTATGAGGATTCTAATTTCTCTACACCCTTGGCAATAAATTTTTCTGCTTTTTTTGATTATTACTGTCCTTAAGGGTAAGAAATAGTCCTGTGATTAATTTAAGAAGAGCCTTTCTTTAGGCCATTTACATATTCAGGAAGCCCCCACTGGGATATGAGCCCATGGAACGCTCACTATGCAGTAGGGTCTGTGCTAAAGAAGTACATGGATCATCTAGTAGAATGTTCACAATAACAACTCTAAAGTAGTTACCATTATTTTGCTTATTCTAAAGAAAGGTTAAGTAACTTGATAGAAAATGGGATGGAGTTTGGGAGACACGAATTTCCCATATTAAAAAACAATCAGAGAACTTGGATATGAAAGCAAGAGTTTGATGGTCCAAATGAGGTTAAAAATATCTTCTTCCCCTAAAACAAACAAAACGCTTCTGGCAAATTGTGCTTGGCAGAAGTTTAGTATGGCTTTCAGCATCCCAACTACTAGTGGCTTTGTATAAGCCTCTATCCTTAAGTGTGGATGTGATTTATGAATATCAGGGATATATGCTCCCTACATTCTCTTAATGTGGCAAAAGGGAGGCAGTGATGGTCTTATCAGTTAATTGAGTTAATCAAAAGGGAAGTTATGCTGTGCTGCACCTATCATGTGAATCCTTAAAAAAGTCAAATGGCGACAGAAACGCTCTGGTTGGCCTTCAAAAACTAGGTCACCGTTAGTCTTAAACTGGCAAGGAAGTGAATATTTTGCCTATAACCACTCAAATAAGCTTGAAAGAGGATTCAGAGTTCCATATCAGAACTCAGCCCTGGCAGTCAACTTGATTTCAGCCTTATGAGCAGAAAACTGCCCCTGAAGTTCTAACCGACTAAACAGTGAGATGATGTGTGTCACCAAAGAATGAAACCCCTGAAACTGTGATTGAAAATAAATCTTTCCTCCTCTAAGCTGATTTTCTCAGCTATTTTGTCACAGTGACGAAAGGCTAACACAAAGCCTCTCCTGATAACCCTATCTGAACACCTTACATTCCAACATGGCAATGTGCTTATTTCCTTCCTAGCACTTTTTTTTTTCCTCAGGATCCTAAATCCTAACATAGCTGTTAAGAGGAGTCTGGCTGAAGCTAGAGTATCTTGGTTCAAATCTCAGCTCTGCTAGTTTGTAATTATACAATGTTTACTATTTATATAGTGTTTAGAATTGTATTACTTAATGTTTAACCTCTCTCAATTCCTTAATAAAGTGTTAATCAATCAAGGAATTTGTGTGTATCTGGCTTAAGCTATGACCAGGACTGAAAAGGAAAGAGTAGATATGCATGAGGTTAATGACTAGGTTAATGACAGAATCAACAAGGCAATCAGACAAGGGAGGAAAAGTAAAGGTAATCCCAAAGGAAGAAAAGACAAGGGAAACTGCTGGATTAAGGAAAGACTGAGAAAATAAAATGATTCCAAAGTTTGTTATCTGAGGGATATGACAGAGGTTAGCGAGCTGATACCAGTTAACTATTCCGGAGGGAAAAGGCGGAGTTTTGTCAAATCCATGTTTAAAATGAGTTGGCAACAAGGACACAATTGCAGATATTTGTTTTTAGAGTGCTAGAGTGGAGCGATGTCCTGAATAGAAGAAAGTTCAGGACAGACCAGATTTGGGTGTCTGCCCGTTGTGTTAAGGCTGAAATCATGGGAAGAAACCCCACAACATCCCAAACACGGACCTGCATGGAGAAGGACAATTTTCTTGAACGCTTATGACAATGTTCTTATCAGTGGTAAGAGATTCTTAATATACACTGCCTTCAAATGCCTTTTAGGGGATAGAGATTTTCTGAAAAATAAAGCACTGATTTGGTATAAGGAACCACACACAGTAAGGAGGCATGTGTGCCAATTTAACCTATCATATAACTTTCGGAAAGTAAAATAAACAATGTGTTTCAAGTTGCCTTTATGAGGGGAAGCCTGGGTCATCCCCCTTCTAACAAGACCTCTTGCTATTCAATTTGTAATTGTACCACATTTCTCTTGTTGACATGGTTTCACAGCACTCTTCGTTCCAGGCTAAAGCTTCCTGTCATGACTTTAGGGCATCCTATTTGAAATAACTGGACCTTCTGACCTGGCAATCTGCTAAGACCTTTTTGGATAGCTGAACTGTAGATAAAATCTTCCAGGGAAGTAGGTGTGGGCAGGATGTGCGGTTTCCCTGCCTCTCATTTGAAGGCTGATTCAGTTAATTTTTCATAAATAGTCTCTTACAGTAAAGTTGCATCCCACAGTGTTTTAAGTGAAATTGGAAATTCCATGCTAACTGCTGATCTTCAGTGTGAGCTGAGAGCACTGTCTTTCTGAATGGCACAGAAATGCAGAGCAGGTAAACTATGCCCCCTATTGTAACCTAAATCCAGCCCCCTCTACTAGTGTGACCTTGAAAACTTGAACTAGCTATAACAACAACACAGAGTAGAGAATGCACTTGTTTACCAAATAACCTGGAACTGAGCCAGGAAGATTTAATACATGCCTCAGTTGGCTCTGAATGTATGCACAGCAGCCTGAACTGGGGAAAACATTTCTAAACTTTTAGTGATATAACACACAGATTCTTTCTCTGACATTCCAGGCTAGCCACTGTCTGAGTTAACAGTCTGCAAAACATCTGGGGTATATGTTTCTGGAAAAAAATCCTTTGTACGATTCTCTCTGGTCTGATCACTCTAAACTCTGGCTTCTAGAGTCTCTATAGTCAGATTACCTGTAGGGCTGGGGAAGCTGTCCCACAGCACTGAACATTAACTGAACTGAACTGAATACAGTTTAATTTCTCTCCTTAACCATCTATACAGGGCCATATGGGAACAAAGCACAGAGCAGAGAAAGATTCAGGCATGAATCAAATGCACATGTTGTTACTGAAAAATTATTTTCTCTCTAGAAAAACAGAGGCTTATTTTGTCTCGATCCCTGTTTTTCTCTTGTATGATACTCCAGGTCTGTAGGTCAGTGGAAACAGAGCCAGCATCTAAGATTTGAGGAATAAAATTAAGTACAATATCTCACCATTTGGCTTATCCATGGCAACTGAATCTAGGTGGCAAAGTGCTCTCACCATTCTGAGATGTCTTCTGCTACATTTCTCCAGCTAAAAAGCTAGGAAAAAATCTTGAGGACAGATATGCTTACATTACTTGACTCAGAGAAGTTTTTCTAATAGAATAAGAAATTCTAGATCACCTCAGCATTTTAAGTTTATATCACCTTGGGTGACAATGCCTCTTTTAAGTACAGTTCAATCTCTTTATTAATCACTGACCAATTCTTTATTAGGTTCATATCATACTTAGACACAAAAAGATTTAAGAGGAAAAAAATATGAACACAAATATTATAAGTGAAGGTCTTCTCATGTTTTGCTGTTTTATTAAAGGAGCAGAGCTTATAGGGAGGGGACAAGAATCTGGTTACTGAGGAGCTTCTGTTGTAGAAGACATGGCACCATTAGGAGCACAAAATCTCAGGCAGGACCAGCCACATAATCTGTGAGTCCCATGTTTAAAAATTACTAAGAGGGCTGGAGATGTAGGTCAGTGGTACAGTGCTTGCTTGCCTACCATGCAGAAGGCCCTGGGTTTCATCCCAGCACCACAAAATAACAATGAAACAAATTAACAAAAGACAAATTTCTAAGAAATCTAAGAGAGTGGATAGCAGAGTATTAAAACAAGTGTGGGACCCTATGTGACTACACAGGCCACGTACCTATGAAACTGACCAAACCAGTCTATCTGGGCTTAAATCCTGATTTTGCCATTTACTAGGAATGTGATCCTGGAGAAGTCATCTGTAAAATGGAGATAATAATAGTCTCCAACTCATCAAGTTTTTATTAGTAAGACATATTTGAAAAGTGCTTAGAAGAATATCTGGCATATAGCACATACATTATCAATGTATATAGTAAATATAGACGGTAGCAGGACTAAGTACAGTCAAAATGACAGAGAAAGCTACAGTTATAACATTGTGAATTTACTTAAACATTTTAAACAGTGTTTTGAGTTTAGATTCCTGATAAGTAGAATCATGTTTTTATTACTACAACAATGGTCACCTTTTAATATATTTTAACAATTAAAAAAGAGATTTAAGAAGATACTGTGGATTGAGGCCAACTACTCATAAAATAAGACTGAAGAATGAAAAAAAAAATGCTGGTTTATGCTCAAGGTTCTGGAAGCCTGTGGAGTGCAAATTGTCATGAAGCCAATTTAATATTACTGCTTCCTTTATGCTGAAAGAACACACTGGGGACATCACTGCTTCCATACAGGAAATAAAGTCTGTTGTTTCTGAAAAAAAAAAAAAAGAAATATCTTTTTCTTTTCTTTATATAATACAGAAAACTTTTTTTTTAAAGCTATAGAACAGGAAATGTTGTTAATCATACAAACTATATTTAGATTGAGGGGAAAAAATACCACTATTTACAGTCAAAAGAAAGCCTGCAGGTAGTACTATATACTTTTATCTAAAACTTACTTGATATACAGAGGCATAAACTTTTGATGGGTACTGTTTATTAATATCTGTCATAAGAGAAGCCTCAGATTCTTCACTGAATTATCTGTACATTTTTTACTCATGACCATCAATAATTCTCAGGACTTACAGAAGACTTTACCATAAACATTTTATGGTAATTATTATTAAATGCAAAATTCTAAAGTAACTTGCCATTTGTCAAACAATTCGCCCCAGATACACAGATTTGGGATACTTCTCCTTAAGAGTTGGCCACTGAACAATGAAGTGATCTGAGAGATGAAACAGAATCTTCCCAGAGAGGGATAAAGTTTCTACTCGGCAGATGCTCTCGACATAGACGATGATCACTTTCTTCACTCCTAGTATTCCAAGAAGAAGGGCAGATATGCAGATAGGAATACATGTTCCTGGTCCATTACACAACACCTTAAAAAAAATGGGGAAAGTCAAATTAAAATACAGAAGACTAATTTAAGTGAGGCATTCTGTATTAAGAACAGTCTGATCTTCAAGGGGATTTATTAGTCCAATAAGTCTTTCCTTGTGAAGAACCAGGATGTAGCAAACTGTGTGTTGAAGCCTCTGCACTGAGGAGCCCTGTGGAGATGTACGGTCTTGTTGTTCGTGTTTACCAACTGTGTGACTTGGGGCAAATAACTTAACCTCTAACTTCTAGCCCAGTGCCTGGGGCTCACTCAGCACTCAGGGAACAGATGTATGTGTTGCTCTTCTCTGCTTTATGGATCTTGAATGTCAAACAAATAGAATTCTGCTAATTTTATAGAAAGCTAATGGTTAAAAAATAGTTGAATAATCTAACAAGGGAAATAAAAATTCAACTCCTAGAGCAACTGCAAAGAATTTTTATGTCTTTGAGGAAATGAGAGAAAACCTATTTCATAGAATTGCAGGTAAGATAATTTATTACTATTTTCAGAGGAAAAAATTTATACAATATCTTAATTATATGTTCCTGTTGACTAAATTAGTAAAACCTAATAAAGCACTTTATGTCACAAACCATAAAACAGGAGGTTTGTGGTTGTCTGCAACATGCCTATTGAGCATGATCTAAAATGGCACATGATCTTTACAGTACATAGTCCACAAAACTTATCAGACATCAGAGAATCTGACAGTGGGAAGGGTCTTCAGATACAATGTTTAGCCATCCCAGCATTTTAGGGGTTCTCCCAGACTGATCAATGACAGAGAAACAGACATCCTGACTCCCTGTGAACATGGTCAGAACTATAAAGGTTCGATAAAGGTCATCTGGTCCAGGCTCCATGGAGGAACCCATTTACACAGCTTTGGGAAGAGACAGTTTTAGGTGGGATCTTTCTATCTTCACTGTAAACCCCCTTTCTTTCATGCAGAACATTTATAGAGTCTTTCTCTTGAATTACAGCAACTCAATGCTACCTTTCAGACATATCTTTAATTTTCCCTATGATATTTCTTTCTTCTTTTCTTTCTTTCCTCCTCCACCCCCCAACCTTTCCTTTCAAGATAGTGTCTTAACTAACTTGCCCAGGCTGGTATTGAACTGGCAAGCCTTCTGCCTCAGTCTCCTGAGTAGCTGGGAGTATAGGCAGATGCCACTAAGCCCAGCTATAACCTTTATTAATAGACTTTCAAGATAAGTCATAGAACAGTTGGGAGAGCAGTGTTAGAGAGCAAACTAGTTCTGTGACTTTGGCCAACAGAAGTAATGACAATCACCAGCATTATTTACAAACAACTCACTATGGTCAGTTACTGTACTAAAACACTTTACATGTATTCTATTTTAATTAATTCTCATGGAAATCATTGAAACATGTTTTATTAGCTCTTTTTTGCAGATGAGGAAAGTGAGGCACACAGAGATTGGGCAAGTTGCTTGATCACATGTTTAGGAGATGAAGAAGCTATATTGCTTCAGGGCACTTTTTTTCCTATGTGAATCAGTTATCCTATCTAAAAAACCTAGGTGGGATGGGATGGGTGGGGAGGACTAAATTAAAATAACTTCCCCGGCAGTTTCAGGATTCTATAATTAATTTGCATCTTATGTCTCAATTACAAACTTTCTCTAAATTCTTCAAAGCTAGAATTCTGAAAATGAGGACATTCTGGACTATGTAGGTAGTTTGTTTTTAGTGTGAAGCCTGTCCAGTGCATCACAGGATGTTTAGCAGCATCCCTGGCCCTTGTCCACAAGATTCCAGTAGTCGAGACAATCAAGAATTACTCCAAGCACTGCCAAATGTCTCTGGTTGACAACCACTATATTAATGTATTTCCTAATCCTTGGATTATTTGTGTTGCTCTTTTCAATCTTCTTTTTAATAGTACAGAACAAAATAAAAACTACAGCTAAATAAGGATATAAGGACTGCTTGTTGAATCTTGAATATCACAAAAATATTTTCATATTTACTGCTTTTTAAAAATGTATATATCCATATGTGTTCACTTCAACAACTGGTTGACCCCCTATACACAAATATATATACTGATGAAGATGATGGTACACGATTGGGTATTGGTGGGAGATACATCAACAACCTGGGACAGAACAAAAGTAGAAACTGTTAAGGTAAAAGTAGAAATTAAAAGTAATTTTTCTTGTTTATATCAGTTGTATGTTTCCATATTTTGAGGAACCTTACTATGAAAGTCCCAGCTACGATAAAACCACAGAATCGCAAATCAAGAATTGAAAAAAAAGAGGCGGGTAGATGTGTATGTAGTTCAGTAGTAGAACACTTGCCTAGCATGCACTGCATGATCCTCAGCACTATCAGAAAGAAAAAAAAAAAAAACAACTAATCTTAAGGAAAACCACTTTTAATTAAGCACAGGTTTTAACTCTGAGTTGCAGAAGGCAAATTAAATAAAAAAATGTGGGTTGTGAAGTTTTTGTTATTCAAAGAAACATACCAGAGCGACTTAGTCCAAGCATCGAACAAAAATGCTCATCGAGACAGCCTGGGTAAAGATGATGTTAAACAACATTAAGGTTGGATATGTCTCTTTAATTTTATTAAACAAAACAAAGCAATTTTTCTTCATATTTTCATTTCTGAAGACATACATTCTTAATGAATACAGGACCACTGCCCTGGCCATCTCTCTTCCTCATTACTCTGTAAACTACTTATAGATAGGGTCCCTTTCTAGAACAATCTATACTCTGCATGTAGAACAAAATAGGCTGGAAAAAAAAGTAAGGATAGAAAAGAGCAAGTTGATAACGAAACAGAGAATCTTTCTTTGCCTATCCTATATGAAGTCCAACACCATCCCTCCTTTGATAGACCATTTGAAACTCTACCATATATACTTAACATAAACACCTGACTGCCATAATGTCTGTTAACTCAGTTTTTATTTATTCCTTCAATCATCTCACATCTGAACACCTTTTTCTTACCTACATCCCTTGCTCCCAATGTAGGTATTCGAATCCTCATCTGACCAATATGAGAGGACATATGACTCCTGTCTGACCAATCACAGCATCAAAAGTCTCCAGTTCAGGGAAGAGTACATAATCCAGTCAGAAACTCATACACTTAGTAGGCCATTTCCTGGGGCTTCGGAGAGAGCAGCACCTTTTTTTATTGGTTTGGAACCCAGGAGGATGTGGACCTGGCACTGTTAACATTTTGCTTGTGACCATGTGGAGAGCTTGAAAATGAAGCCATTACAGAATCGAATACAAAAACATATCAGAAAACTTGTGCACCATGATCAAGTAGGATTCATTCCTGGGATGCAAGGATGGTTCAATATACGGAAATCAATAAATGCTATTCACCACATCAATAGACTTAAAGACAAGAACCACATGATCATCTCGATGGATGCAGAAAAAGCATTTGACAAAGTACAGTATCCCTTTATGTTCAAAACACTAGAAAAACTAGGGATAACAGGAACTTACCTCAACATTGTAAAAGCTATATATGCTAAACCTCAGGCTAGCATCATCCTAAATGGAGAAAAACTGAAGGCATTTCCTCTAAAATCTGGAACAAGACAGGGATGCCCTCTATCACCACTTCTATTCAATTTAGTTCTCGAAGTACTAGCCAGAGCAATTAGACAGACAAAAGAAATTAAAGGCATAAAAATAGGAAAAGAAGAAATTAAACTATCGCTATTTGCGGATGACATGATAATATACTTAACAGACCCAAAAGAGTCTACAAAGAAGCTGCTAGAGTTAATAAATGAATTCAGCAAAGTGGCAGGTTATAAAATCAACACGCATAAATCAAAGGCATTCCTGTATATCAGCAACAAAACCTCTGAAATGGAAATAAGGAAAACCACTCCATTCACAACATCCTCAAAGAAAATAAGATACTTGGGAATCAACCTAACAAAAGAGGTGAAAGATTTATACAATGAAAACTACAGAACCCTAAAGAGAGAGATAGAAGAAGATCTCAGAAGATGGAAAAATGTACCCTGTTCATGGATAGGCAGAACTAACATCATCAAAATGGCGATATTACCCAAAGTTCTCTACAGGTTTAATGCGATGCCAATCAAAATCCCAACGGCATTTCTTGTAGAAATAGACAAAGCAATCATGAAATTCATATGGAAAAACAAAAGACCCAGAATAGCAAAAGCAATTCTAAGCAGGAAGTGTGAATCTGGAGGTATAGCGATACCAGAGGTCAAACTGTACTACAAAGCAATAGTAACAAAAACAGCATGGTACTGGTACCAAAACAGGCAGGTGGACCAGTGGTACAGAATAGAAGACACAGAGACTAATCCACAAAGTTACAACTATCTTATATTTGATAAAGGGGCTAAAAGCATGCAATGGAGGAAGGATAGCATCTTCAACAAATGGTGCTGGGAAAATTGGAAATCCATATGCAACAAAATGAAATTGAATCCCTTTCTCTCGCCATCCACAAAAATTAACTCCAAATGGATCAGGGAGCTAGATATCAAATCAGAGACACTGCGTCTGATAGAAGAAAAAGTTGGCTACGATCTACATATTGTGGGGTCGGGCTCCAAATTCCTTAATAGGACACCCACAGCACAAGAGTTAACAACAAGAATAAACAAATGGGACTTACTTAAACTAAAAAGTTTTTTCTCAGCAAGAGAAACAATAAGAGAGGTAAATAGACAGCCTACATCCTGGCAACAAATTTTTACCCCCCACACCTCCGATAGAGCCCTAATATCCAGAATGTACAAAGAACTCAAAAAATTAAACAATAAGATAACAAATAACCCAATTAACAAATGGGCCAAGGACCTGAACAGACACTTCTCAGAGGAGGGCATACAATCAATCAACAAGTACATGAAAAAATGCTCACCATCTCTAGCAATCAGAGAAATGCAATTCAAAACCACCCTAAGATACCGTCTCACTCCAGTAAGATTAGCAGCCATTATGAAGTCAAACAACAATAAGTGTTGGCGGGGATGTGGGGAAAAGGGTACACTTGTACACTGCTGGTGGGGCTGCAAAATGGTGAGGCCAATTTGGAAAGCAGTATGGAGATTCCTGGGAAAGCTGGGAATGGATCCACCATTTGACCCAGCTATCACACTTCTCGGACTATTCCCTGAGGACCTTAAAAAAGCGCTCTATAGGGATACGGCTGCATCAATGATTATAGCGGCACAATTCACAATAGCTAGACTGTGGAACCAATCTAGATGCCCCTCAATAGATGAATGGATAAAAAAAATGTGGCATCTATACACAATGGAGTATTATGCAGCACTAAGAAATGACAAAATCATAGAATTTGCAGGGAAATGGATGGCATTAGAGCAGATTATGCTAAGCGAAGCTAGCCAAGCCCTAAAAAACAAATGCCAAATGTCTGCTTTGATATAAAGAGAACAACTAAGAACAGAACAGGAAGGAAGAACATGAGGAAAAGACTATAGTAAACAAAGACGAATGGGGGGAGAGAAACGGAGAGAGAAGGGAAAGCACATGGAAATAGTAGGAGACCTTCAATGATACATAGAATTATAAGAGGTTGTGAGGGGCAAGGGGGAGGGAAAAAAAAGGGAGAGAGTTGAACAACAGCAGGGGAGGTAGAGAGGGAAGATGGGAGGGGAGGGGAGGGGAGGGGGGATAGTAGGGGATAGGAAAGGTAGCAGAATACAACAGTCACTAATATGGCATATGTGAATATGTGAATATGTAACAGATGTGATTCTGCAATCTGTATTTGGGGTGAAAATGGGAGTTCAAAACACAATTTGAGTCAAATGTATGAAAGATGATATATCATGAGCTATGTAATGCTTTAAATAATCAATAAAAAAATACAATTAAAAAAAAAAAAAGAAAATGAAGCCATTACAAAGCAGAGAGCAGAGAGATAAAGACAGGCCATGTCTAAAAGGCAGTATTTAAGATCCACGAACCCAGCTGTGCTTGAAGGAAACCAGATCTCTCTGTAGACTTGTCAGGTATGTGAGGGAATACATTCCATAAGAGATGTACTAAAGATAATGTAAGTCATGGATCTAGAAAACAGGAGGACAGGGGTTACGTATTACAAACAGGAAGTCAGGGTTGTAGATGAAGACAGATCAAGGATTAAGAACATTTATAACAGGACTGCTGTTCTGTAGATTTGGGTCACCACAGGTCAAGTCCCATTGGCTGAAACATTTGCATGTATGAAAAGACATATTTAACTTGAATAGTCTGAACTAAATTCCTTATCCAGTAGAACCCCCCCCCCCCCCTTACAGAATCTGGGCCAAGACTTTTGAGATCTGGGTTGGTTATAGGTCATAGATCATGTACTTGAAGATGAGCCAAGAGAAAACATGGGAAGGTGAGGCTAATAGCCATGCAGAGCAAAACTAAAAATACTGGATAAAAGTAAGACAATCATCCATTTTGGTCTCTTTATCTTCCAGCCATATGTTTTCCCTGGTTGATCAACTCCAAGTGATACTTGTATGAAAAATGATAAAAGGCACTTGATTTCCAAGAACAATATTTTCTGAATTTCCACAGATGGTAGATGACTGAAGGATTCAGGAGCTTTCTCAGTTCCTTATCTGTGGTGCCTTTGTAGTGTACTTCTCAGCCTGTAACCAAATAGCCTTGAAAGTCTATGGCCATAACATGATGAACAAGCCTGATCTTGTTAATTTCAAACGGGCTATTTTGCTCTTATATGGGAAACAGGGCCCATATTAAGTCGGTAGTTCATTTCCTTACCCTGAAGTTCTATCATAAAAAATAAATACATAAATAAAATAAAAACTTAAAACTTTTTTTGTCAGAAGGGTCAGCACAGTGACTCTGGAGACTGAAGTGGGAGTATCACAAGTTTGAGACTAGCCTCAACAATTAAGTGAGGGCTCAGTGGTAAAGTACTCCTGGATTCAATCCCCAGTTCCAAAAAATAAAATTAGACCATGCCTGCTTAGCATTATTGTTAAAGACCATTGTCAGGCAAACCATTGTTTTCCCAACCTTCTACTTTCAGTTTTCCTGTTCTCTGAACCAAATGGTCCAAGTGACGATTTCCTGCCTTCTTGGTCTTTTTTTGTTTGTTTTCATTGTATTTTCAAGCCACTAAAATGTTTTCACCAAGGTCTTTGAACCCTACAAATCCAGTATTTCTTCCTTTTGTTTTCTCCACGCTCTATATTAAGCAGAGCTCTCAGAAGCAGAGATCCAAAGCTAGATGCAGTCTCAAAGAATCATAGTTCAATCTACTCCCTTTAGCTTCAGGAGGAAGGAAAGAGATTGACATTTACTGGGCACCACTACTTGCTAGGCACAGAGCCTAAAGTGAGGCATTTTGCATAATTATAGTAGTTTCCCTTTTATCTGTGGGTACCTGTTCCAAGACATCCAGTGGATGCTAGAAACCACAGAAAGTAATGAACTCTATATATGCTATGCTTTTCCTATATACACATAACACATGACAAAGTTTAATTTATAAATTAGGCACAGTAAGAGGTTACCAGCAACTAATAATAAAATAGAACAATTATAGCAATATACTGTAGACCTTAGCAACCCCAGAACAAAAGTTTTTTTTCTTTTTTTATCAAGTCAAACTTTTACTGTTTTACTCAAAGGAAACACTTTATGGCTTCTCTTTGGCATATCAAAAATATTAGCATCACAGCTCATGAGATTTGGGGCCAAATTTAAGAAAAATAAGTATTATTTTAACACAAGCACTATAATATTATAACAGTAATTGTGATAACAAAGGGGGCCACTAAGTCATTATTAGGGGGAAGTGTATACAGCATGGATACACTGGAACAAAGGGATAATTCAAGTCCTGGGCAGGACAGAAGGGGATAATGCAAGATTTGATCATGTTACTCATAACAGTACACAATTTAAAACTTATGGATTATATCTGGAATTTTCCGTTTAGTATTTTCAGACGTAGTTGACCACAAGTAACTGAAATTGCAGAAAGTGAAACCTCAGATGAGTGGGTGGGGAGACTTCACCACATCTCATTTAAACCCTACAATATAGTCTTGTGAGGTAGATATTGCTAAAATCATTTTTTAGACACAGAGACTAAGGCACAGAGAAATTAAGTCATCTATGCAAAATCACATAGCTGGTTAGTGAGTTAGCTGATACTCAAACCCAAGCTTTTTTCAGGGTTCTCCTCTATACCACACTAGCTCACCAACCATCCTGTGTTAGTGGATAGAGGTTTAAGGCAAAGAGGCTCCAGGGCAGATAATGACACAGAAAATTTAATTGAAGTTTACATCATGGCAATTGCTGTTAACATTTTATAGTTTTGATAGAGAACTCAGTGGCAGATTGCCACAAGCTATTGGACTAGGAAAGCTTTTCCAAAAATAGTGAAATAGTTAACATTTTCAAAAGAAAAGGGAATATCCTTTCTAAACAGGAAGAATTGGCTTGAATTCAAAGTGATTATATAACTGACTTCTGTCAAGGAACTTTCTTAAGTAGGAAAGTGATATTTTCCCCTGTGACCCTTCTTAAATTAAAAAAATATTTATTAGTACATTATATTTATATATATCAGTAGGGTTCATTTGACATACTGAAAAATGCATATAACATAGTTTGTTCCATTTCAATTCCCAGTATGTCCTCTTTCCCTCCCTTCCTCCCTCTCCTGATCCTTTCCTTACTTTTTGTACCTGTTATATTTCTATCTTGTTGAAAGCTGCTGGTCTGCAGCTTTCCTTGAACATTTTATGTGCAGACTATTTTTGACTATAAAAAGGTTCAATCATTTTTATAGAGGATTATCTAATTCCTTAATTATGAATCAGAAATATAAGGACATTTGAGAGATTCTGGTTGCCTGATGGGAGGAGGGAGAGAGGGAAGGGGGAGGGGGAGAGGGAAGGGGGAGGGGGAGAGGGAAGGGGGAGGGGGAGAGAGAAGGGGGAGGAGGAGAGGGAAGGGGGAAGAGGAAAGGGAAGGAGAGAGGGGAAGGGGGGAGGGGGAGAAGGAAGGGGGAGGAGAGAGGGAGGGGGAGGAGGGAAGGGGGAGGGGAAGAGGGGGAGAGGGAGGGGAAGAAGGAGTGGGAGAGGGAGAGAAATATAGAGTAAAAGGCAGATACATACATGTACTTAATGACAGAAATATAAATATACAAGTTTAGAAAAAGATAAGTACATATACTTAAAGACAATGAAACAGAGGCAAGAAGACAGAATTTGACAAACTGAGATGCATTAATTAGCTGTGTTCCTGGTATGGTCAAAGAACATGTACTTTGGAGCCAATTTTGCATTCCACATCTTGAATAAGCTGCTAAGGTCCTCCAGAAAACATGTGCTTTATTTTGTGCACTCAAGCTTTCAAAGGTTGTTTTCCTTTAATTGTCCACCACATTTTTCCAAATTCCTAGTACTCAGACCATTAGTAAGTTTCAGAAGTAGAAAATACTGCTTGCCAAAATTAGGAGTTTCTTCAAGGTTCTTATTAAATTTAGCTGATTTATGTTAAGTATGCTTGGCTGCACTGATGACTCCCCTACTACTGTGGCCTCAAAAGACAAGCAGCACTGGTAGGATCTGGGGGACACAATGAGTTTATCCCAGTTTTACTCAGAGAGGATACCACTGAAGCCACCAAGTAGAGAAGCGACTTAGATAGTGTTTCCCAGGATTTTACATCACTTTCACTCAGGGGTGCTTATCAAAAATATTGTTCTAGGGGCTGTGGCTGTAGCTCAGTGGCAGAGCGCTTGCCTTGCACATGTGAGGCACTGGGTTAGATCCTCAGCACCACATAAAAATAAACAAATAAAATAAAGGCATGTTGTCCATCTATAACTACAAAAACAAATAAAAAAATATTGTTCTAAATCAGAATTCCCGAGCCTACAGCCTAGGAATGTGCATCTTAAACAAGATCCCAGATGATTCTGATACATAGTAGCACTTGAACACCTCTGTTCTCTACTACAGGAAGTGGCCAGCAATCTTCAGGCATGCCTTTCCAGTCTGTTTTTATTCCTGCAAAAGGGGTCTGTGTATGTTAAGGAGGAAAGCAACAGTGAGGAGTAAAGGTACTGGTGAGCCATGCTCTTGACTTGATCAAAACCACTTTGGGGACAAGCAGCTCAGTTGAGCAACTCTTGATGGGCTAACATTAAGTGAGTCCAAGGTTCCCAGTACCAGAGAGAACTGCCCGATATTGGGATGCTCAGCCAGAGCACCTCTCCCTCTGTTAAGACTTCTACTTCTCTCTTAGAAAGCAAGTATTCCTGGGAGAAGTCCTATCTTTAGGACTAACAGCTCCTTAATTATCTGCTAATGACTTTTTTAAAGAGAAGCTGGGCAACCTACTATTGGGTCCTCTCTCAACCTGTGTGTGTTAACTCTCTTTTCTTCCCACTTGGAAAAATCCTACTCTTTTACATTCAAAAAACAAAACAAAACAACAAAAACAAAGAGGAGCAGCTGATGGTATTCACAGAATTTGGGCATAACACAGAGAAGGCACATGACAGGTGGAGACAGGAAGACATTAATATGGAGGTGGCAGGTGATAAGGTACCACATCTCTGCCACTCAAAGTCACTCAAAGTCAAGGTGTCCCATCCTTGCTAAAAGAGCAAGAAGGGAATGGTTTGCTGCTCATGCTTGGTATCACACACTACCTGGGATCTTAGGGAGGTAATGGCTGGGTAAGCAGGGCCTCATTGACAGAGCTCAGTCTGTAAGCAGCAGTAGACTGAAGCCTCTGCTTCAGTCTACTGCTGCTTACAGAGTAGTCTTAAAACAGGTGCAACAGGTTTTAATCCAGTAGGTAATTCAGGAAATATCTTGTCTGACCAAGATTGTTAAGGAAAAGATTCTCAATCACTGTAGTGAGAATACTAAACTTCCAGGTTTTCAAGTTCAATTACTGAACCTCCTGTCTCTTGGAAACAATGGCATCTGCCTAATTGCAATCAAGATGGAATATCTAAGGTATTGATTGTCCAAGGAAAAGACAGTGGTGAGAACATGGACTCTGAGCCAGAATTCCTGGGATGGATTCCTGGTTTCATTGCTTCCTGTGTGACATTGGCTAGTTATTTTACCTCTTTCTGCCTGTTTCTTCATCTGGAAAATGAGTTCTTGAGTGGTGCCTCCCCATGGAAGGAGGTAACACCTGCAAAGCACTTGGATCACAGCCAGTTCCAAATGTATATTTGCTACTGTTATTCTTAGTTTCTCTGTTTTAGGGCTGCTTCATGACAAAACCAAAAGATGGTTCTGAGAATTGAATTGGGAACAGAATCTTTGTAGCTTATGTATGGCTGATGTTCTTTCAAGAATGACAGTGGCTCTTTTGATTAAACTGCAGTCTTCTTTCTCTTGTAAATCCTGCTGAGGGTACTGCTGCTGGGCCACAGTCCAGGCATCTTCTATTGGGGCAGAAGGTTCTCAGGTTCTCTTTTGATGGTCTTTTAAGGGAAAAAGAGGTGGGGATTAGAGAATAAGCTCCTATTTTGTGTGGTTCAGCCAAAAATCATATAATGCATGCCAAATTATTTACTGGTAGAACTTCTCAGGGCAAGATTTAAAATAAAATTCTGTTAAAGAATTTGGACAGCCCATTCTAGGGTATAAAATGGAATTATCTCAACCAGAATTAAATCACACTTCCTGAGTCTG
Organism: Spermophilus citellus; assembly: GCF_964194105.1. NCBI lineage: Eukaryota > Metazoa > Chordata > Mammalia > Rodentia > Sciuridae > Spermophilus > Spermophilus citellus. The sequence goes on along the minus strand of NC_138191.1, from coordinate 56,339,034 downwards.
CCAGTGTTTCCAGGGAGAGTAAGTGTCATGCCGGCTTCAATGCCACGCAGCCCATTGTTGCTCATGACTCCTACCTCCACTGGCCATCTAACCCCATTCAGCATTCTCTACCAGCCCACCATGGTATGAGTCTTTGAAATTGAGAGCTGGGTCTGAAAACAAAACCAGGCCCCTTTTGGTTGGGGGAAATGTTGACAGTTGGAAGGCATGAAAGGGAACAGAAAGGAAGGTACTCACAAGTTTGACAGACACTAACTTAAATGTTAATGATAAGTAAGTGTGTTAAAATCCAAGCTGTAATTCTAAAAACCACCACCACCTCATTATTCTGGGTTGTCTCATGTCTATGTCTTTATTATGAAATTTATTCATGAATTCAGTGGTCATACCCTGAGCGGAACAGCTTAGTATAATTATTAGACTTTGTTACTACAGTCTCAGGTTTTCTGGGTTTGAATCTAGTCTCTGCTGCCTAGCTAACAAACTTTGGGCAAGTCAATCTTCTTTCTTATGCCTCAGCTTTCTTATTTGCAAAATGGGGATTAAAAATGGCAGGTAACTAACTTATAGAGTTGCTAAATAAATTAGTATATATAAGGTAGTACAGTGGTACTTAGCATTTTTCTTGGCACTAAGACCTGGGAAGATGAGTTAAGTTACCAGGAGGCTTACAATCCAGCAATGTGATATTGCATTCAGCCCTTATCATGTGCTTTGTACAAAAATAGGTGCCAAAAAAGTTTCAAGGGAAGCCTGCAGAAATTGTTCTTTCACTGTTAAATGTCCAAAAGTTCTAGGCATTTTAATATCACAATACCTCAGAAAACACTTGGTTTTATACAAATATGAACAAAAGCTTTTATAATATTTCTCTATTTATATACTCACTCATCAATTCTGAGAGTCTCTAAAAACTATGAAATAGAGGGAAATGCTTCAGTCTTTAAACAGGAAAAAAAATAGGCTTTCCTTGTTTCATGTAATCGTTTATAAAAACTTAAAAAGCATGTGCTAACCATTGATGTACCCAATAATGCTCTGCTATGAGGGGCACAGAGTGCTAAGTCCAATAAACGTAACTTTTGGATAATATATAGATAGGAAAGGGTGAACAACAAAATAGCACAGGTATTCTAAAGCCATAAAATCTGTCCCATTTTTTTCCCTTCCACTCTCCAAAAGAGTATTCACCAGCCTTCTTGTTCACTGTTTTTAGACCCTTGATTTAAAATCTGAAAGTTCTTATAATATCCTATAAAGACAGACTACAAAGAGAGAACTCATTCCAGGGATCAAATTTCCTCTGTCCCAGGTAATTTAAGGCCAAAGAAGGATGCAATTTTAAAAAGTCAAAGAAAATAAAGACATAGTCCAAAACATAAGCATCTAATTAAGTATATACTTTTGTTAGATTTTTCTTTGTAGGGGGAACAAAAAATGGGGCTTCGTGTGCTTTATTTGAATGATTATATATAATTATGCATAAGACAGAAGAGTCTACACAACACACTGATATTCTTGAAACATGTGGCCCCCAAATGTCCCCAACACATTGGCTTACTTCTTCCACCCCCTCTTCCCTCCTCTCTCTCTCTCTCCCCATCTATTCCTCTCTCTCTTTCTTTCTTTCAATGAAAGACAAAACTCTGGGTGATGCCATCCCAGGAACTTCACCTTGCCAGGGGATTTCCTCTCCAGCTCCCTGTGGGGAAGTCCAGCTCCTCTTACTGCCCAAATACATCTCTCCTTTTTTTTAAATAATTTTTTTTAGCTTTGATGAACATTGGTTTAATTAATTTATTTATATGTAGTGCTGAGAATTGAATTCAGTGCCTCACATATGCTAGGCAAGTGCTCTCTCACTGAGTTGCAACCCCAGCCTCTCCATCTTGCCTTTGACTCCAACTGTCATGCCCAGGCTGGGTTCTCTATGGCAACTCTCTAATTCTTCGGGCAAAGGGCCTCTGGCAGCATTGTCATTGGAAATATTATTATTTTAACTCTAGAAACAGGCCTCCTATCTAATTTCCTCTTTTCCTTTCTCACCCAGACTCTACCCATCTTATTCTGAAAATCTCCTCAAAATGGGCCCTACTCTTGAATCTCCACTGCCCATACTTGGTGTGGAACCATTTTCCCTCTCATCTGGCTCACCCAGAACTCTTAGGAGCTTTCCTAGCCTCCTCCTCTCCTCTGTTTCACTCTCCACAGTGCTGCTACAAGACTTTTTCTTAAAATGCATATCCGGTCATGTCATCATTTATCTTTTTTCTTTTTCTATTTAAAATGTATTTATCTGAAAGTAATTGAACTTGCAGAAAAGTTGCATAGATGGGAAAACCAGATTTATCTATTTTAACATTTTGATCTATTTGCAATATTCTCTCTCCCCACACAAACAAAAAAATACAATCAAACCTGAATATCTGATATACATCATGTGCTTTTTCCTTGAATATTTTATTACATATTGAGAAAATTCTCTTAATACTCAATTATCAATGTTAAATTACTACTAAATTTAACATCAGCACAAAGCTTTTAACTAATTTCTCATCCATGTTCCATTTTTGTCAATTTATCTAGTAGTATCTTCTGGCTTTCATTTTTATTTTAACTCTCCATTACAGAACCTAATCTAGCATCTATTTAGTTAGCATGTATCTTTATTCTCCTTTAACCTGGAAGTTTCTCAACCTGTTTTTTATATGGCAATCTCTTTTTCATTTGTTATTTATTTAAAAAATAAAAAAAATAGTGCATCATTTATTTTTAGTGGATTCTTGCTGCCTCCAAAATAAGGCTTAAATACCCTGGATTCAAAGTTTTTTTTTTTTTTTTCCTAAAATTCACTATCTATACTGTTGTTCTTCATTACTGTAGTTTCAGGCCCACCTGAAATATTTTCTGTGTGATGAAGAAACTTGTAAGTATTGTTTCAATTAATATAACAACAATAAATGTAAGGAACCAAGAAATACATTCTCATAATATATTTGTAGCCATGTACTTTTGGTGACCATTCAAGTATAACCAGTTTTGTAGTTCCAAAGCAGACTAAATTGTTTAAAATGCTTTCTTGGTCCAAATTAATGAGTTTTGAAACACATAAGCCAGGATTAGCTACGAGTTGGCAAGTATGAATTAATTCAATCCATGCTTACTGGAAATCAAAAGCTTTAGGCCCAATATTCTCACATTCAAAACAAAACAAAACTGGAGTAAGGAGGAAGAAAATAGAGCAAATTGGGGGATTCAGAAAGAGAAGAAAGGCAAAAAGAGGTAACAGGCTGATTAAATGGTCAATTCTTGCTTAACCTAATCCTGATTAAAGAATAGCAGTTAATACACAATCATTTTTTAAAAAAATTGATACATTATATATAATAGTGGGATTCATTATGCCATATTTGTACATGCACATAATATAATTTGATCAATCTCATTCCCCTTTCCCTTTCCTTCCCTAACTGCTTTCTCTACAAATCTCCCTTTTATTATTGCTATTTTAGTTAGTGTATTATAATTATATATATGTATATAATTAACTGTGGTACATTCATGAATAAACATAGATAGCACAATGTGGTAGATTTCATTTTCCAGTACTTCCCCCACTCCCTTCCCACAACCCACTTCTAATACTCTACTGGTCTTCCTTATATTTCTGGGAGACTCTTCCCACTTTCCATCTTTTTTTTCTTTCTTTCTAGCTTCTGCATATAAAATAAAACATTCGACCCTTGATGTTCTGAGTCTGGCTTATTTCATTTGGCATTATGTTCTCCAATTGCATCCATTTATTTCCAAATGACACAATATCATTCTTCTTATGGCTGAGTAAAACTCCATTGTGTATATATGTCACATTTTCTGTATCTATTCATCTGTGGACAACTAGGCTGGTTCCATATCTTGGCTATTGTGAACTGCACTGCTATAATCACTGGTATGCATATATCATTATAGTATGCTTTTAGTTCTTTTGGATAAATACTAAGGAATGACACAGCTAGGAAGTGTGGTTCCATTCCTGATCTTTTGAGGAAACTCCATATTGCTTTCCAAAGTGGCTGTGCTAATACGCATTCCCGCCAACAATGCACAAGTGTACCCCCCCTTCATTCTTCCAGCCATTCATTTTTATTTGTATTCTTGATGATTGTCATTCTAACTGGAATTAGGTGAAATCTCAATGTAGTTTTTAATTGCATTTTCCTGATTAATAAAGATGTTGAACATTTTTTTTTCAAATATTTGTTGGCTTGTTATATTCCTCCTTTTGAGAAGTGTCTATTTAGATATTTTGCTCATTTATTGACTGGGTTATTAAGTCTTTGGTGCTGTTTTGAGTTCTTTATATATTCTGGATATTAATCCCCTGTTGGAAGAGTAGCTGGCAGATTTTCCCCTATTTTGTAGGGCTCTCTCTTCATTCTTGTTTCCTTTGCTGTGGAGAAGCTTTTTAATATGTCATCCTACTTATTGATTCTTAATTTAATTTCTTGAGCTTTAGGAGTCTTAATAAGGAAGTCAGTGCCTACATCAATATGTTGGCATATTGCCTCTAAATTTTCTTCTAGCACTTAAACTTTCTGGTTTAATTCCTAGGTCTTTAATCCATTTTGAGTTGATTTTTGTGCACAGGAAGGGAGGGGGTGTCTATTTTCATTCTTCTATATATGGATATTTAGTTTTCTCAGGACTTATTAAAATGACTATCTTTTCTTCAACATATGTTTGTGGCACCTTTTTTGAGGATCAGATGACTGTATCTATGTGGATTCATCTTTCTGTGTTCTATTTCAATGGCCTTCATATCTGTTTTTATGCCAATACCATGTTGTGCTTGTTACTATAGCTCTGTAGTCTAATTTGAGATTGGGTATTGGGATGCCTCTAGCATCACTCTTATTGCTCAGGATTGTTAAAATTATTCTAGATCTTTGCTTCTGGAAATATGGCCTTTTGGACAATATCATTCAGCCAATCCATAAATGTGGGAGGTCTTTCTATCTTCTAAATTCTTAAATTTCTTTCTTCAGTGTTCTATAATTTTTATTTCAGGTCTTTCATGAGTTAGATTTATTCCCAAGTACTATATTTTATTTTTTAAGCTACTATGAATAAACTAGTTTTCTTGATTTCCTTCTCAGCAGATTAATTACTGAAGTATAGGATTTATGTAAGTTAATCTTGTATTCTGCAACTTTGCTGGATGTGCTTATCAGATCTAGAAGTCTTCTGGTGAAATTTTTTTGAGTTTTCTAAGTATATGATCATGTCACCAGCAAACAAATAGTTTGATTTCTTCTTTTCATATTTGTATCCCTTTAATTTCCATTTCTTGCCTGATAGCTCTGGCTAGGGTTTCAAGAACTCTACTGAGTAGGAGTAACACTCATGTTTTTTATATTTTATTTCTTTATAGCCACAATAGGATGTAGCAATGATTATCCATACTTTACAAGTGAGGGAGTAGACTAGCCATATTTATTTTGCTTTCTATAGTAATTATTAGATATGTGTAACACTTAAGAGTTCCTGTTTCCCTGAAAAATAAAGACTTTCAAGGTCCCAGGAGGTTACCCCATATAGATTTAAGATTTCTCACTCTGTCTTTCTCTAGGGAAAAGTACAGCTTGTCTGATTAGTGAGTTTAAAAAAAATGGGTTGAGGTTACCCAGTTCAGCTAGCCCCCACTAATTTTTTCCACTTTTTTTTCCCTCTTAATTCAGCCTGTTTTTAACATGCATCCATTCTTTACATCCTGACTGGAATGCTGAACAGAGAAGAACAGGGGCAGGCCCGCAGTCTAATTTAGGAGAGAAGTATTAGTAAGTCCATGATGTCTGCACATATAAGCTGTGTCCTCCAATCTGGCTTTTATGAATTGATAAAGATAATAAATTGATTTCTATCTTTTATTTCTGAATTTGTTATGAATATAGGAGGGGAAGACAGAGGGTTAATAAGCTTTCTAAAAGTCAAATAGAATGCACAAATATAGATATTCAATAAACATTTGTTAAATGAATGAATTAATTTGTCCAAGGCCACATAGTTAATAAGTAACAGAGTAGGGAGTTGGATCCATGTGTAACCGAAAAGTCCATGGCTTTCTAAAATTCCATTTGAGTGCTTTGTCTATGATGTTCTATTTCTAGGATTCAATCCATGCTTTAATATGGCTGCCAGAAAATTGGAGACAATGGTTGATGTTGGTATTAACTACCTTAAAAACACATGTATGCCTAAGAACTTGGCTGATAATCTGTCTACAACAGTGATGAGAGATGAGTTTAGCATGTCTTCTTGTCAGCTATATCATGAACCAATACTGACTAAGCTCTAGGTTCATGAGAGGGAATTAGATGTGGAGAAGTAGTGGAAGTGGCTCTACAGCAGCATGTAACAAATGGGGAGGAAAAGGCAGGCAGCCCAGCAAGAAGCTGTGTGAGCACCAAAGGTTTGGGACAAGGGACTGAGGGCCAAGGAAAAGTGGATGAGGAGCCAAAAGGGATTTCCAGGGTTGTGGGGCAGGAAGAAGGTGGTGAAGGATGAGCAAACAACAACAACAAAATCTCAGGAAGTTAAAGAGAAAAAAATAGTGTGTCTAAACAAAGAATTAAAAGAAGAGACAGGTAAACAAACAAACAAACAAACAAAACCCCCAAAACAGGAGTAAGTTACTTGCTATGAAAATTGTCACAAACTATTTTCTATTTCATGCAAAATGATGAAAAACGAGAGCTAGCCTGTGTGCCAGTAATGTTCAGAAATTCAGAAATAAACACCCTGGTTGAAAAACAGTTTGGGGAGGCAGAAGACCAGATTCTTCCTGCAGGCAAAAGTGAAATTAAAGTAATAGCAGTATCTATTACACTTTCCTCAACCCCAGTTACACAAAAGGGGTAAGCTGTATGGCTGGAAATCATGTCGGAGCTCAGCAGGACCCTGTTCTAACTGAGCTCATATAGTTGCTTTTTAAGAGTATCTGGTAGAACTCAGGATTTTGTGTTCACAAACACCACATAAAAACAGAATCATCTTTGCCTTCCAAGCAGTTTTTCCGCCCTACATAAAGGCTGGGCTTAGTTTTTTTTCCCCCTTCACTAGAGTGGCACACAAAGAATTCTCTGACACACTGCACCCACTGCAGATGAAAGCGCTTAAGTGTGAGTGAAAGCAACAATGTTTAGAGTGACATTTACTAGCTGAAAACAGTGAAATCAGAGCGTTCCAGTTCACAGAGATTAAATGTCAGGCTTTAAAGATTCAGCAAAGTATTAACTATGAAAGTTTTAAAAATTTAGGATTCAGTTTTATATTGCAAACAGCACTAAAACATAAAAGACTTTTAAAGCAAGGAAACAACTGAAACAGGATGAATAAGAATATATATTTTTCAGCTAAAAGTGACTGAACTGTAGGACAGTTACTGAGGTTACTCAACAACACCAGAGGTGCTTGCTATTCTTCACCACTCCAGATGGAAGAAGAGAAAGAAGCAATCCTCACACGTCACATTTTGGAAGACAAAAGTCAAAATCTAAAACACAGATGTTTCCAGACATATAATTTTCCACAGTGGACATGAACTTTAAAGGTCTTTTTTTTTTTTTAACTTTTTTTAACATTATAGTTTCAGAATAAATGCCTTTTAATGTACCAAAGTTAAGAGGTAAAATACATCATTTTTTTCCTTTGATGAATATTTTTCATGGATAAATTTACTTTTGACAAAACTCACTATAATTTCCAAACACAACATCCAATTCTGTGACTAAGTTGAAAAACCTTAGAACTTGACAATATTCCTTCCTTCACCATCAGCTAGTATTGTACTTTCTCTATTATGCTTACCATGGGGTGTTGGATAGATACAAAGCTAATGACGATGATTAACATTTCAAACTTCGCTTTAAACATCTTATAAGCAACATACTTATTCCTCAATATCTTTATGAGGTCGTTACTATTATCCCCACTTTACAGATAATAAAATGGGTGCCTCAAGAGATTAAGGACTTTACCCAAGACCACAGGACTACTGAATTATGTGGAATTTAAATTCTAGCCATTGAATCCAAAGTCTGAATAACTACCTTCTATTTGAAAAACTCTCAATCTAACAGCAACCATAGTTTAACTAAAGAAATGCCTCGACCAAGATATGAACAGAGAGATGCACTGAAGTAATTCAGGCCTGGGAAATTCTCACAAAGGAGATAGTTAAGCCAGGTTTCCATGCATGTTAAAAAAAAAAAAAAAAGGCAACTGTTGCTCTGTGCAAAGAAAGCTGCATGTACCAAAGTTTGCAATTCAGAGTTGAGTGTGGTTTTGAAAGGAAGAAGGGAGACAAGGACAGTAAAGACAACTCAAGTGAGATAAAAAGGAAGGTTGGAGCAGAGAAATGGAGAAGGTAGAGTCAGGGAAGAAAAATGGTCTGATGACCTATTGGACATAGGCGGTGAAGGAGATGAATCCATAGTTGCTATACTTTTGGAATGCTATATAGTTTAAGATTGAGAATTAAGGAGATGAACAATTAAGGAGGGAAGAAGTTAGGAAACAGGAAGGTGATAACTTAGTTCAAGTTTAGAAAAATGAGTATGAGATACGGGATATCTGGACATACGCTCTATTGCATTCTCTACTTTAACAAACAACGAGTAGCTCTTGTTACCAAGTACTAAGGAAATTAAAAAAGAATAAAACTGGCTCCTGCCCGCTTGGAATTCATGTACCAGATAGTCTCCTCGATTGTGGTACCATATAGGCAAACTTACATGAACATCTCTGGTTGTTACAGTGACTGAAAGGTGCTACTTGCACTCAGTGGACAGGTGTCAGGTATGTGATCATTCTGTAATACTTGGGACTAATATAACAAAGCCCTGTCCTACAACCCTCTTGGCTTTCAAATGTCCCCCTGGAAAACTGTGTATCTGTTTTACTGTCTAAGCCTAAAACTTAATTCTGTTTTACATAGACAAAAAATTAGGGGCATGTTTTACATATAAACTTGGTTTTGTTTGGAACGTCACCAACAGGTTGTTCACTATTTAAGATCATTACATCATGGGTATCAAAGTACTTACAGTTTTGAGTTATTAATACAATGCTCTTGGATCAGTGTAGCTGTACTACTCATGGTGAGTATACATTCAGAATCTTCCTACATACTGATTGTGTCATAGTAAGTGCCTGGGGTACTTATATACTGGAAAACATGTAATTTGATTACAAGTTGTTTTCCTTTTATTTCTGCTCTATTACAATTAGAGCATTATATTGCATTTCTGGAATTATATGCAAAAGAAGGTTACATTTACTTTCATTTCAGGATAGGAGATGTAATAAAAGGATACATTAGATGGAAAAGGATACATTAGACATGTAATAGAACTGAATACAAGGCAACCTAAAGCACTTCAGAGAGGTAAAAATTGCAAAGGGAAGGTTATTAACCCAAAAAGGTAAATAAGAAAGGTACTCCCATGGAAAATCTGGGAAGGCCCATGGAAGAAGTATGATACAAACAGGTGTTGACAAATAGCCTTTGTAGATAACTCTAGAATTTTGTGGCTTAGTACCTGCCTCAGGTGATGCCCACTCTTTTTGACATGGCTTTCATTTGTCTCATGCTCTTTTAGATACTTTTGCTATATTTTCTCCATAAAGCAGAAGCTCCAAAGGGTACAACAGGATGAATTCTAACTTCTCTGGTGTCTCTTCCAGAATCTGTAAACTATGGCTCTGTAATACTTTCTGGTTAATCTTTTCTTCTTTAGACTAAATCTCCCTACTTCCTCCAACTGTTTCTCATATAACTTGGTTTCATATTCCTTCACCATCTGGGTCATTTTTCTCTGAACATGCTCCAATTTGTCAATGGCCCTTTAAAAGTCTGGTGCCCAGAACCAAATGTGGTTTCCAGAGCAAAAATATATAACTGTATTTCCTAATATTCCCCAAGGATAAAATGTCATTTCCCCATGCAGACAGTGAGATCAGGATGGGGGAGGATCTGACTTAACAATCATTTTATCTCCAGTACTGAAAAATTTCCCTTTTTGTTTAAGTTCTATTTTATTTTTTTAATACCTAGAATTAGACTTTTGACTCAAAGAGTAAAAAAAAAATATGGATCTGGCTAACAATTATTTTTATTTGCTGATGGCATCTATCCCCTGGCATCCTATAGTTGTTTCCTGTCTGAAGACATTTTTTTCCTAATAGACTCTGCCCTGCCCATGTCCCAGTCAATCTAACCAAGATTGGCATACACTATTCTCTCTAGGGGTCTGGTCTATAAAAAAGAATTAATATTTCTGCCTTAAGCCTGAATTTAGTATGAGTGTGGAAAGCCCCTGCATTCCTATGTGTCTAGTGAACCTCGGCTTTAGCCCTAAAATGCATAATTCTATCAAAGCTTATGATTTTTCATCCCATTTTAGTCTGAGACCAGCAGTAACTTGAATATTTCTCGCCAATATGTTGTCCACAGTGGCTAAAACAGTATTAGTTCATCTCCTCATTCAACATGCCAGTGGGGGTCCTTAAAACAGTCTAGTATCCACTGGTCTGAAACTTTGGAACTTATTGCAGACCTCTACATAAGGATGTCACTCTAGCGCAAACACTGGTTTGCAATGCACCTTGAATGTAGTGACTTCAATAAATAGGAAACAGACATGCCATGGAAGCCTAAGATCTTTATGTTATACCTTCCAGCTGCCCATGTTTCAACATACTTTTGCAGCTGAACAGATCAGCTTCAAGGTAAACTACATGAGAGCAGGAACCTTTGTTAGCTCATTATCCTTCACTCTTAGAATACTGCCCAGCATATAAGTGGTACTCAACAAACATTGGCTAAATGAATTAATGAAATGACTCAGCGTGGTAGACATCTACCTTTGTTTTGCTCAATATTCCCTTATTTTGAGAATCACCTCTTCCACATTCCATGTTATTCTGTTGAAGCTGCCAGTCATGAGATGGAACAAGGTAGCAAATGGTGTCATGAGTTTGGGGGATTCATGAACACGCAAATTTATAATCCCTGATTTCCCAACAGTAAGAAAGTATCTGTACTCCTTCCCATTCCTATAGAATTGGAAGCACAAGGTCAGGAGCTTTGATAAATATGGATGTACATTTTGCAGGCAGCTCACACAGAGGCTAAACTTCATGTGAACATTCATATCAAAAAACTAAGGCCAATAGGATAAAGTGAACCCTAGGAAGAATAATCTTGTGTTTTTACTATTGAATTTCATAACTAATCCAATATAAACATTAGAAATTATCTTCTTCAAATAAATTTGAGATGAAACTTCAAAATTTCTGATAGATGAAACAGACTTTTTATAAGGTCAGCTTTGGGATGATAATGCTACTTAGGGATTCTCAGAAAAGAATTTCATTTCTGGAATACGAAAAAAAAAAATTCCTGCAGGGTACAATGGAGCATGCCTGTAATCCCAGTGACTCAGGAGGATGAGGCAGGAGGATTGTTAAATTCAGGGCCAGACTGAGCAAATGAGGGGGGCCCTAAGCAACTTGGTGAGACTCTTCTCTCAAAATAAAAAATTAACAAGGTTGGGAACTTAGCTTAGTGGGTAAGCAACCCTGGGTTCAATCCCCAGTACCACCCTACCCCCCAAATAAGATATACTGAACTAGAAAAATCCAACAAATGAAGGGCAAGAAAACTATGATTATATAAGACTTTTAAAAAGTTGTAGTAAAATATACTGTAACATAAAATTTACCTTTTTTTTTGTATGTAGCTACTACTCAGTGGCATTAAGTACATTTACAACACTGTGTAATAAACACGACTATCTATTTCCAGAATTTTTTCATCATTCCAAACATGACAGTATTCATTAAATAAAAACTCCGCATTTCCTCCTTTCCTCAGCCCTTGGTAACCTCTACTCAAACTTTCTTTCTTTATGACTTTATCTATTCTGCTATCTCAACTAAGGGGCTTATTTCATTTAGCATATTATTTTCAAGGTCCATAGATACTGTAGTATGTATTTTCTTTGGGGGGGGTACTAGGGATTGAACTCAGGATGCTTAACCACTGAGCCACATCCCCAGCCCTTTTATTTTTTTATTTTGAGACAGGGTATCACTAAGTTGCTTAAGGCCTTGCTAAATTGCTGAGGCTGGCTTTGAATTCCCATCCTTCTGCCTAGCCTCCTGAGCCACTAGGATTATAGGCACATACCACTGTGCTCAGCCTCAATTTCATTTTATTATGGCTGAACAATATTGCATTCATATGATGCATTTTGTTTATCCATTTTTCTTTAGATGGATAACTGAGTTGTTTCTATCTCTTGGCTACTGTGTATAATGATGCTATGAATATTGGTGTACAAGCATCTGCTTGAGTCTTTGCTTCCAATTACTTGGGAATAAATCTATGAATGCAATTGCTGGATCATATGAGTACGGTATTTTAACTTTTTGAGAAACCTACATAAGGTTTCTGAAGAAATCTTATAACAAAATTGATTTAGGAAGTATATACAGCAAGAAATTGTTATTCTCTGCTTGACAATTCACTTATCATTAATGGAGATATGGAGACTTTTTTATATGTAGAACAGAGAGTATGTCATTTCCTTGTGGTGAAGGAGGGACACATTTCCAAGTAACAATGATTTCCAAGAAAGAAGTCACAATAATTGTGCCTAGCTGAAATGTAAACACCAGGATTTTGAGAAACAAATACGGTTCTCTCTAGAAAAGTTGATTTTATTTAGAAATAAAGTAAGAATGAATCCTATTACTTGATTATACAATTGTAGTCTCTGTGTTTGAGATAGTATTCTTTAAAAGGGTAAAAGTAATGAAACACAAACACAGAGGAACTATCACAGATTAGAGGAGACTAAGGAGACCTGATAATTACATGCAATGTAAATCCCAGATTGGATCTGGAAAAGAAAAAGGACAAGGGTGAAAAAATTGGTAAAATTGGAAAAAAAGTCTGTAATCTGGTTAACAGTATTGTAACAGCATTAATACCTTGGTTTGATAACTATATTATCATTATATAAGAGGCTAACACTAATGGAAATTAGATGAAAGTTATACAGGAATTCTCTAATATTTTTATAATTTTTATGTTAAGTTTAAAGTAATTTCCAAATAAAAAGCTAAAACACTTTATGATTCCTAGACTTTAAAAGGCATCTGAAATTATAAGCTCAAATAATTAGAAATAATAGTAATAAATGTGAAGTTGTAAGTCTAATTCTTAATTGAGCTGCCAACATTCACAAATGAAAACAGATTTTATAAGTTACTGCTTCAAATAACCAATTCTCTTCTGAACTCCTGATTGCCACACTGGCCATACATTTCTTCCTAGATCCATTACCCCAATGCTTTTAACTTTTATCTTTTTTAAAAAATATATATATTTTTTCATTGTAGTTAGACACAATACCTTTATTTATTTATTTATTTATATGAGATGCTGAGGATCGAACCCAGCGCCTCACATGTGCTAGGCAAGCACTCTACCACAGAGCCACAACCCCAGCCCCTTAACTTTATCTTTTTAATTAAAAATTTTAAAAAAATTATATATATATATATATATATATATATATATATATATATTAGTTGTTGACTTGTATTTATTTATATGTGGTGCTGAGAATTGAACCCAGTGCCTCACACATGCTAGGCAAGCGTTCTACCACTGAGCCACAACCCCAGCCCTAGAATAGATTTTACCTAGCAAGGCTCTTCCCAATATTTTTATCTTCTCAAGTAATTATCCTCTTAAACTGTTGCCAAATCATGTTTGAAGTTCAGACTGTTTTGAGTTCTGACAGTATATTCACTGGCTTAGTGTATATCCCTACTTCCAAAAGCAGCTTTAGTTTGACTCATGTGCCCAAGTCAAAAACACAGGACTCAGTTAGACGTATCCTCAACCACCCATACCATCTGTTCCCAAGGAATATATTGTAGTACAAAATCCAATATATTTATTCACTGCAGTATACAGTTGAAATTCAGTCATCTTTTTTATTGATAGGCATAGATATTATCTATCAATGATAAAAGATAAAATCTTATTTTGGTCTAAAGTGGTAAGAAATGGTTACAGGTAAATTCTGAACATTTTGATGGTGAAAATACTCTTTTCATTTTACTTAAAAGTGAAAGAAACAAGCTATTATATACTTACATTTCTAGTAACTATGTGACTACTTGTTTTTGTACTATGGATTTAGAAAATACCACATGAATGAAGGTTTTTTTTAAATTTATTTTTTGCCATTCCTAAATTCTGTAAAAAAAAAAAAAGAGAGAGTTTTTTCTTGACTAAAAGGGGAAAAAATATCAGAATACTCTTCCAAATTTAGTAAAAAGTCTTACAAATTTGAAAGATAAAGCTTCCAATTCCAATAAGGCTTAGCAGAAATAAAACCAAGTAAAGTTCTTCCTTATATAAACAAAGATACTGAATAAAGTCTGGAGGAATTGTTCTGACCATATATTTAGATCACATGTGTGCTGATCTACTCACACTATGATCTGGAAGACAACTCAGAAAAAAACAAAGGTGTAGGGTAGGGTTATGTGGTGATCCACATCTAGATTAGAAAAGAAACCAGATTATAATTACTTCCTGCTATGGACTGAATACTTGTGTGCTCCACCCCTGGTCCCCTAATTCATGTATTGACATCCTATCTTCAAGGTGATGGGGACTTTTGGGAAGTAATTAGGCAGTCAGGGTAGAACCCTCCCTAGTCAGAATAATGCCTATAAAGAAAGACCCCACAAAGTTCCCTGAGCTCACCATCGGAGGTGACAGTGTATGAACCCAGGAGCAGGCCCTTACTGAATACCAAATCTACCAGCACCTAGATTTTAGTATTCCCAGCCTCTACAACTGTGAGAAATAAAATTTTGTTGTTTATAAGCATCTAGGTTATGGTATTTGTTATAGCAGCCTGACTGGATTTAGATGCACCTATACAAAACAGGATTAAAATTCTTCCCTATTTATTACTGAAATCTATAAATTAAATTTGATCAATAGTGCTTTACTCTTAATTTTTAATGACCAAAAATGATGAAAAGTAAAAATCTACAACATTTAACTACATTTACTTAATTATTTAATTTTCATCATATGAACTTCCATGTAAAGAGAATTTGGATCTTTTGATGAACATCATGGTAAATTGAAATCTCTAGGGAAATGCCATTCAACTCCATCAGAAGTGGAGTCAGAATGAAACTTTCTTGAACTATTTTACAGTTGTTTTGTCTTATTAGAGCAAGTTACTGTTATTGATATGAAGCTTAATAAGATTTTTGCTACTCATAAATAATAATTTGTTCCCTACATATGCTACTGAAAGAGACAATTTCCAGATTTGGTAGTCATGAAGTCTGTTAGGAGAATTAGGAAAAGTTCTAAGGTACTCCTTATAATGCAATACTCTGCAGGCTAGTCACATATTTTGTCTTCCTATGTGAGCTTCCTCCATGATCTATCAATGAGGCCTGTCCGTACCAGGCAACCTTGTTCTGGTGCAACTTTTTAGTACACAGCTTAAGAATCAGTGAATTTAAAACTCCTAAAGTGGAAGGGACTTTAAAAATATCAAAACTAGTATCATGTAAAAAATTATAACCTAGGAGACGTGGTTTACACCTTTTTGCATTTGCTCTGTTGATGAAGCAAGAAAATAAACAAAAAGTTCAGAAGCATTTTTCCCTCATCATAAATATTGGTATTGCTATACATGTTTAAATATAGAATTGTCTAATTTTTCCAGGGCAGGATAATAGATCATATCTCAAATTGACGTAGTAATAGTTTAACCACAGTGTATCCTAACCTTCCATCTTTAAAAATGTTTTCTTTCATTATAAAAATTCAGCAACCAGAACCTGGATATTTACATTTTTTTGCCAACAACAAACACAAATAAATAATCCCCAAATATACACTGGCTATGAAGATAAAGAAAATCAAACAATTATTACTTCAGAGTCCCAAAACAAATTCAATGGCCTAGTGAGGACTAGACTCTGACTTGGATATTTTACTATTCTCCGGTTCTCAATGAAATAAAATGCTTCAATATGTATTTTTAGTCATTTTTAAAATTTGATTAGCACTGCCTTTAAATTACCTTTCCTTATTAGTAAAACCTCCTCTAATATTTCCAAATTTGTGATTCTCCAATTGAATTATGCAACTCTATTATGAAGCAATAGTTTATAGTTTACCCTTTACCCAACTTTTATCATTTTTGTATTTGGAGTCATTCTCAGAAATACAAATTGGCTATTACCAAATAAGTTCTAATTACTCTCCAGAGTCTGTGGGAGCCTGCTTTCAGTATTGTTCAATAATTAGCTGTGAAACAGGCTTCCTTTTCTGATGCCTGATCTTTATTGATTTAAAAACAGACCTAAAAGCTATTTGTTCTGGGACCTTTGAGTGCATCTGCTGTTCCTGTCTTCTGGAGCTTATCTGTCAGAAATTCTGAAGCCTCATGCCACATTCTTTATTATGTAGTTTAAGAGCCTGGGACAATGGGATGGCCTCATTAACCTGCTCTCACCTCCAAAAGAGGGCCTGGGATTTAAAACACCTCCAAGGAATCATCCATACATTTCAGTGTGGAACCCTGAGGCAGGTTGGTCCAATCCCAGTCCACAGAACTCTCCTCCAGCCTTAGATTTGGGACATGTTATCCCAGATTACACTCTTCTAAACATAAATGCCATGTCTTGTAGTTATCTCCCTCTCCCATGGAGCTTAGGTTTCAGCCCACAGCAGTTACTCAACACAAAATAAAAACAAACTTGTAAATAATTATTTTTTTGTAATTATTTTTAAATTTGTTTATAAATATTTTCTTACTTTTAAACAATAAAGAGTTTGGAAGGTAACAAATTCAGGAATAAGTAATTTTAAAAGATAGCCTTGACACCTAGGTTTAATGATCCTAGAAAAATGGCATTAAAAAGCAATTCTGCAATTCTGATAATTTCAGGCCTTTGGAAGGAATACAGTCTGTGAAGAAAACAGAACAAGAGGGCCAAAAAAGAAAGAACAGAGGAGCAAATAATCCTTGGTTGTTTTCATGCCTGAAGGGGCTCACTGTGGCATGAAAATCAACATGAAAACAGACATACCACATCATCCAAGTTGGCCACTGTGCAGACATTCCTTGGTTTAATTTTTAAAATATTTATTAACTCCTTGTTAGTCACTAAATTTTTGGAAGAAAATATTTAACCTAATGATAAAAAGTTCCCTGCTCTTATAATTAGATGGTGGGAGGGAGGCCCAGGAGGCTCTTTACTGACAATGTAGTTTTGTGCACGTGACTATGAAGTAGGTATCATGGCTGCTGTTCTACAGATGAGGAAAAGGAAATACGTGGAGACTAAAGAGCTTATCTAAGTTTGTCCAAATATTAGAATAGCAGATCTAGATTTTAAATCCTGATGTGCATAGGGCTCAAGGCCATTTCCTCTGCTCCACGTAGAGAGTATATAATTGATTACCTTTAGGGAGAAGAGAAATTGATATGTCTTATTTATAGTATGGTCTAGAGCGGAGCCTGAAGTTGGGAATAAGAAGTGGTTTTGGTTCATGCTTTGCTATGAGTTCTGAACAAGGAATGCTGCCCCACTCCCCTTCTCTAGGTTCTATTACCTAAACTTTAAGAAGGAGGTATGAGATTATATTATTGCTAAGGTATCATCTGTATACACTTATGATTTCAAGTGTATGAGCAGATTCCCCATTAGGGAATAAAAACAGAAGGGGGATATGAAGATGCATAATAATTTTTATATCTAGAAATCCACCAAAATATAAATAATATAAATATTAACTATTCTGCCACAACGGCAGTGGCAGTTTCAGGACTTTAAAGGTGGCTTCAGTGACAGCAAGTTTGTCTTGCAATTGTGTACATTAAAGCCACTGCCTTTACTTACGTGTGCATTTAGTCCTTATAACCTCTATTAGACCTTTAAGCCAGACCTTCACACTGCTATTGCCCACGAAGGACCTCAGAAAAGGGCTTGAAGGATGGACACACACCCAGTTTGGTGAGGGAACCTACATAAATGATGCAACCAGAGGGGAGAGACCACACAACAGCAGGCAAGACAGTTAATAGTCAGTTCTGGCTGATATTTGTCCTGAAGTCACCAGACCTTCCAATTTTGCAAACGAAGCCAGAAATATGGGTTTTTGTAGAGTGTGAAATCCCTCAACCAAGTATGTGGTTCAAATACTGACCAATTACATGAAGCAGACAAAACATGTTTGTGTTGACTGTGGCCCAAGGATTGTCAGAAATGGTTAATAAAAAAAGAGAAGGCCAGGAGGCCTGGTGAACATTAGTCCTAGAAATAAAAAGGGTGCAGGGAAAGCCTACTGAATTGGAGAAAATCTTCGCTCACTACACCTTACATAGAGCATTCATCTCCAGGATACATAAAGAACTCAAAAAACTAAACACCAAAAAAACCCCCAAATGACCCAATCAATAAATGGGCAAAGGAACTGAACAGACACTTCACAGAAGAAATATGATTGGTCAACAAATATATGCAAAAAATTTCAATATCTCTAGCAATTAGAGAAATGAAAATTACAACTACATTGAGATTTCATCTCACTCTAGTCAGAGTGGCAATTATCAAGAATACAAGCAACAAGGCTGGGGGATATAGCTCAGTTGGTAGAGTGCTTGCCTCACATGCACAAGGCCACATGGGTTCAATCCCCAGCACCACACACACACACACACACACAAAATAAAAATAAAAAAAACACAAGCAACAATAAATGTTGGTGATGATGTGGGAAAAAGGTACACTCATACATTGCTGGTGGGATTGCAAATTGGTGCAACCACTATATAAAGCAGTATGGATATTCCTCAGAACACTTGGAATGGAGCCACCATTTGACCCAGTTATCTCACTCCTTAGTTTATACCCAAGAACTTAAAATCAGCATTCTACAGTGACAAAGCCACAACAATATTTATAGCAGCTCAATTCACAATAGCTAAGCTATGGAACCAAACTAGGTGCCCTTCAACAGATGAGTGGATAAAGAAATTGTGGCATATATATATACACAGTGGAATATTACTCAGCCTAAAGAAGAATGAAATGATGGCATTTTCTGGTAAATGGATAGATCTGGAGGCCACCATGCTAAGTAAACAAGCCAATCCCCCCAAACCAAAGACTGAATGTTTTCTCTGATATGCGGATGCTGACTCACAATAGGCAGGGGCGGAATGAAGGTTCACCAGGTTGAACAGGAGAAAATGGAGAGAAGGGAGTGGAGATGGGAATGGGAAAGAAAGTAGAGTGAATTGCACATAACTTTCCTATGTTCATATATGAATAAACAACCAGTTTAACTCCACATCATGTACCACCACAAAAATGGGAAGTTATTCTCCATGTATGTACGATATGTCTACTGTCATGTGTAACTAAAAGGAACAAATTTTAAAAATTAAAAATAAAAAAAAGGCTCATGGGAGCAGACAAAGAAAAGGCACTGGGGAAGACCTTGTCTGGACCTTTGAATAAAGTCCATCAGTAAACCAAATGCTCTTGTATATTTAACTCCCACGATGCTTATAGTTTTTTCCAGTATTTATCCCTGGCCTATAATCAATAGCAATAAAGTCCTTAAAACAAAGAGTTGGACCACATGATGGAACTGATGCTTGAAGAGGAAAAAGATGAATCACAAAGAGTTGGTGTGCTAAGGAAAAAAAGAAATGGGAGAACTGGTAAGAATTAAAATTAAGCTTATTTCCTAGAAGTCCTAGAGGGACTGCAATAGAGGCTGATCAAGGCAGCTGGAGGTTAAACAGGCCAAACCCCAGGACCTTTGTGAAGGAGAAGATGAATACAGGTATTTCAATATGGATTTCAATGGGGAGGCAGAGGTGTGAATGAGGAAGAGAGTAAAAACAGACAAAATATACAAAGTGACTAAAGGAAGAAGTGGGACACTAAGCGTGCATATAGGGCAGGGCAGGAGAAGAGCAGCCAAGTTCTTGGATGACGCTTAGAAGGTGTCTGTGAAAGATGCTCTTTTAGTAAACCATGAGGAAGCCCTATTTGATGGGCATGAATGTCTCAGATAAAACGAGGAGCAGAAGCTCCAAGAAGCATAAGTCTTTTTTGGCACAG
The DNA here is from genome assembly GCF_964194105.1 of Spermophilus citellus. Classification (NCBI taxonomy): domain Eukaryota; kingdom Metazoa; phylum Chordata; class Mammalia; order Rodentia; family Sciuridae; genus Spermophilus; species Spermophilus citellus. The sequence goes on along the minus strand of NC_138191.1, from coordinate 56,318,775 downwards.
TCTTTTTTAGCAGTTCTAAATGGCAGGAAATCACCTTCTCAGCAGAGGGATTAGCCTATTTAAAAGCAATGGGATCTGACATCTGTACTTTTTCTACCATAGCTTGTTCCTATATGAGAGGGAGAAAAAGCTAAGCTCAGAAAGGCTAACTGAGAGAATTACAGTCTTTGGAACAGGAGTACCTATGTTTCTCCTTTGCTAGCAAAGCAATAAGCCTTTTTCCTTTTTCTTAAAACCATGTCCTTGTTATTGGACTGGCATTGGGGACAAGAATTGGGCTTTTGACAACATATTTGGAGATCCAGATGGGATCCAAGAGCATCCCCCACTCCAGCTTTCTTGAGTAGGCCTGGCTGTTCAAGGAACCTCACCTTCCATGCTGAGGATCCGTGGTGTTGGCAAACATGCTGCATCAACTGAGGTGGAATAGAAGGAGCTATTCCTGTAAGTAAAGGGAGGAACTGAGGGACTGTCCCAACAGCTGCCTAAGCTCCTTTTGCTTTGGGGAACTCCTGTCTTCACTCCTTGGACAATACAGGTTGCTTCATCATGGTCCACTTTGAGAAAAAGGAAACTGAACTCAGTAAAGTTGTGACACCCTTGGCCATATAGTAAGTCCTCCAATGTGCACACACAGACCCTTGATTCCACACATCTACTTCCACTTTTTGGGAGCATTTGGTCCCTCCTTCTGGGGACATCTGTAGTGCCACTGGTGTAGGAGTCATGGTTAAGCGGGACTCTAGAACCTAGAGATATTTACTCCCTTCTGATCTGTTCTAGGTTTTCATGTGTTTGCTGGCCTTGGTTTGGAAATTCCCTCTGGTTTCTGTTTTGTTTGTATCTCTGACTGCCCCTTTTAAGACATGACAAATACTGCACTGATCCTGTAGGTAATCTCTTGGGAGATTTTGGCTGGTAAATTTAAAGGTTCCTGTCTGTTAGCCATGATTTTGGGGCTCCTCTCTGATGATCTATTTCTGTGTTTCTTTTTTGTACAATCTTGCAATTGCGGTTGATCTGTCAGATAGTAAGTTAAAGGGACATCTATAGATATAAGTCTATCTAAGGTAATGTTTTACCATAATGATCTGGCTTTTACATAGCTTTGTGGATTTTATACAATCTTGCAGTTGGAGTTGGTCTTTCATAGGTAAAGTAAGTGGAAGAAATTTGTACGTGCAGGTCTGTCTGTTTTAGAGGTTCCTGTTTGTCAGTGCTGGTTTCAGTGATCCTCTATCCTCTTGTCTTTTTTTTTTTTTTTTGTCTATTACTGAACCTTTAAGACGTGGACCATGCTGCATTGATCTTAATGGTAGCCTCCTGAGCAGAGAGATCTACATGGGCCACCTATAGGTATAAGCTTGTCTAAGAGAAAGACGGTCTCTTGTAACACAATCTGGCCTTTGAATGAAGTTGGTTTGTTGGGATAAAATATATAAAACAGATACGTATAATAATCCAGGCATTTATGCAGTTGCATGAAAAGGGGTCTGAACAGGCAGGAACTAATCTGATGGGGCCAAAAGGCACCTCCTGTGGTGTGCAAGGATAGTAGGACACCAGAAGAAAGGGTTAAAAAAGATTTAAATCTTTTTAAGCCCAGTGCTGGCACTCCTAGCACTATTTCTCAGCCTGGCCTCAGGCAACCACAGATCATCTCACTGTGGGTGAAGGACATCATCCCTAAACTGGGGAAGAAAAAAAGAATTCCCAGAAAAGGATTCTGGGCTGTAGAAAAATGGCAAGAGAACATGGCCTCTGCCCTGTCTTCTAGCCCCTTTTGCCCTTGGCGGGTAGAGGCTGATGGCCACAAAGGATGTGGCAGTAGGTTCCAGCATTGTCAATGTGTGACCTGCGGACAGGAATAGTCTCTCCTTTAAAGATCTTATAGGACACCCCATTCGGCTAGAGGATATTCATCACTGGGGTACAACAATTCTTGTTAAAACAGTATCCCATTAAATTAAATGCCTGGAGAGACTAGCAGAATAAATAACTATACCCAGAAAAGAAAAAGACAGAAACTAAGGCCAACCAGTATTTTTTAGGCAGCCCCTGCAAAGGGATCTTCAAGGAAATCTAAAGAAAATCTGAATCTTCAAGAAAATCTAAGATAATTTTCTTGTATTTGTTAGGTGTTATTACTTGGGGAAACTAAGTCTTAAAGGAAGTAGGGTTTGTACCTATTTTAAAGTCATAAATGATTAATTTGTAACTGGTTAAACAAACAACTGTTATTTAGGTTATAACAAAATAGTTGACACCCTAAATATATGTGACTATGGATATATATGCATCTGAGAACTATAACTGTCTAAGCCTTGTCTAAGTGTTATGTAAAAGTTTATAAGACAAAGTTTATTTAAGTTTACCTGCAAGATAACCAATAAATGCTCTCTTTTATACATTGTTTCTGACGTAGAAAAGCCACACTGACATATGAAGACCTGTTTTACATCTGTTTGCTTTGACTAAGTCAATTTCTGATCATTAACACTGTTTCCTAAATGTACAAGACATTTAAGGCTATCTTTTGATTTTTGTTAACCCATGCAGACCTGTGATTATTACTACCGTACACTCAGGATTCTATTTGTATTTTAAAAGTTAAACTTAGTTAAATTTAAACGTAAAGCTTCAGAGAACACTTGTCCAAGTAGGCATTCTCCAAACTAAAATTATCTGTAGAAAAAGTCTTAAATTTGTATAGTAATAACAAATTTGGCTGGTATTTATCCAAGTCATTTGATGTTTTATAGCTGGATAAAGAAACCTGTTGTTGGGCTGGGGATGTGGCTCAAGTGGTAGCACGCTCCCCTGGCATGCGTGTGGCCCGGGTTCGATCCTCAACATCACATACAAACAAAGATGTTGTGTCTGCCAAAAAATTAAATAAATAAATAAATATTAAAAAATTCTCTCTCTCTCTTTTTTTTAAAAAAGAAACCTGTTGTTAATGAATTATATATACAATTTTGTATTACTCTTCACACTGGAATTGGAATTTAAATGCATTTTTGGAAGATTAATAAGGAAAGCCTTATCTGTTTAATGGTGACATTGTAAAACATGGAAGCATTCTGCCACTTTTTCCACAAAAAGAAAGTTAAATGCTCTCTTAGCCTTTCTTTATTTTAGGTTTCAGATGTAATATTGTATTATTTGTGAAGAGCCCTGACTTACCTGAGATAAGGCTCTGCCTCCCTTACTCCATGTTAGAATGGTTCCAAAATGGGCTAGACTTGAGCTCATTTAAAATTGTGTTCAAAAGACTAATTTTTGTTGTAAAAGATTACTGTGATCTCAAATGGGATATAACTAAGTAAAGGTTCAAGATTATAAAAATAATTTTTCTTCGATTCATAGCTATTACAAAAATTGAATTTTTTGTTGTTTTGTGAATTTCATTTTGTATTTTCCTTATAAATTTTATAATTGTCTGTTACTGTTTTGCAGAGGTACTGCTTCCAATAAACTTGAGTTAATTTGAGATGATAAGCCATCACCTACAGGATAAACAGTATAATACTGAATTCCAGTACTAATACTAATCCCAATTAAATGAAAGGGGTAACTGTGAAATTAGAGATATTGAAGTTATAATCTGTTACTCCCTCTTTAAGACTGGTGAAACTGGTTTGCTGGTTATTTAAAACCCAAAACTTGTAGACCATAGTCAAGGAAGTAAAAGTGCCAAGGAAAAAGCAGCCAACATTTTGGCCCTTGCCCTCTGAGGTCAGCAAGGACCCAGAGAACAATGGCACCTGCCTTGCAACTCCAGTAAGTCACCTGATCTGCTGATCAGGGAGATGGAGAGGACCCTAGAGAATAGGAAGCCAACCAGTGCACATTCTACAAAAAGGAGGGTCATTAGAGAAGGAAATGTCCCTGATGTTTCTAAGGGAAGCCATGTATGATCAGTAGAACCCTGACCCATCCTGACAGATGGCACCACTGGTAGAGGAAAGCTAAATGAGCCAAGAGGCTTCACACACATCTCCAAGAGTGATCTCTGAGAAATCTCAGCTGACTCTTAAGAGTAGATAGGAACAAAGTCAGTTTTGATAAACTTGGTCTTAAACACCCAGCAGGAGAGTATATCCTAAGCACAGTCCTACAAGGACATTTAAAAGGAAAACAATGGTTTTTTAAAAATGAAACTTCAGGTGTACACTCGTGTCAGCCCTATCAAAAGCAAGTAAACCCAGAGAGGAAGGCTTTTTGTATGGGAGTGCCTAATAATAGTGATCACAAAGGACTCAAGAGTTGCAAGTCTGTCCTGAGTTAATTTGAGCCTGATTTCATAGACTTCAAATCTTCCTAACTTCCTACATTGATAAATTCAAACTGTTTTTCACTGATATTATTATGAGTTACTGTCTTCATGGCTTAAATACTAATTGCTTTTGTTTATGAAAAAAGTAATGCTTTGCTATCTTGTTTATTGTTGTCTCAGCATGATCCCTGCCCTAGGACTCAAGAGTTGCAAGTCTGTCCTGAGTTAATTTGAGCCTTAATTCTTAGACTTACAAATCTTCCTAACTTCCTACATTGATAAATTCAAACTGTTTTTCATTGATATTATTATGAGTTACTGTCTTCATGGCTTAAATACTAATTGCTTTTGATTATGAAAAAAGTAATGCTTTGCTATCTTGTTTATTGTTGTCTCAGCATGATCCCTGCCCTATGTATGCCTGGTCCAGTCACCTGTTGTTGCCACTGTGGACCTCTGGACTGCTCTGACACTGAATACCCTTAACTGTCCACTCATCCCTACAGAAAACAAGGACTTTTGGTTACTTCCCTCAACTTCACTTTCTTTCAGCAGGAAGCAGCTTGGAGATGTCATCACCCATTTTTCCATAGAAATAGAATGTAGAAATTGACAGTGGAGAAATATAAGTGGTTCACTTTATGCTTTGAATATAGCCCTTGCTGCTCTGCTACTGTAATGTATTTTTAAAATGGACATGTTTCTTTCTCTTCCTCTTTCCCTGCTCCTCCCTTATCTCTTCCCACTCTCTAATCTCAGGGAAAACAGAATTACCTTTCCTCCCCATTCTAGACAGATTTATCTGTCCTTGAGCACTCACCCACCATAGGAATGAAGTAATCCAGACTTTGGGGATGGTACCAGAAGATCTCAGAAATGACTATCTCCTAAATTACCAACAGAGAACAGAGAACACGTGGAATGCAGCCCTTGAATCATCTCTTTAACCTCCCCCCCCCCTTGCTGATGGGCAGAATCACAGCCTCTGGGAAAGGAGTCCCCTGTGTTTCTCCTTTGCTAGCAAAGCAATAAACCTTCTTTTTCCTTTTCCTAAAAAGAAAAGAAAAGAAAGAAAGAAAAGTAAAGAAAAAAGGCTGAGTTACTACATCTAATTATTGACAAAGTTGATAGTGAATCCCAAATCTCCTCTGATGGCATCCCTTGCTCCCCACAATACCACAATTGAAGTATAATAGACATAAACCAGAGAAAGAAATAGTTTGGAATTTTAAGTGAAAAAAATGAAGCAAATACTCAGGATGAATTCTCAACAAAACCTATGTAAAGAAAATGAGGAAAAACTCTATGATCTGAAGACTGAAAGTTTGCCTCACAGAAGTCTCACCTAATTCCCATACAGAGGAGGGAAATTCATCCCCTTACCCACTTTGTACCCACAATTTCCTCAACCTCATCCTCTCCCAATTCTGTTCTATAATAGAATGATCAATGATGAATTTATTCCCTACTATGTGAATTCACAGAGAACATGGCTCCTTGAAAAATACAAATAGGAAAGTTACTTAGAAATGATAAAGCAACAACAAACCAGGTCTCCTGAGTTCCAAGTGCTGCTTCCACTAACAAGACTTATCTACAAAATACTGTGTTGTGTAAAAAAAAAAAAAAAATCTTTTGAAAAACTGCATCTGAAAATTTGAAGATATGGACACAACTGATTTAAGCATGCAATACCTGTTTTTAGAGTAAAGTGACTATTTAGCTCACAAGGACAAACCTGTTTTCACAAACTGTAAGCTGTAAATATTTTTTAAAAATTGCTTGTGTCAAAGATTTGTGTAAGTGGCTTAAATGTGAATTCAGAAAGACCAAGAATGCAAAATGGTATTTTGCTAACAAATGGAATTTGCTGTCCTTTGCAATTTTGTAGCTGATTCCACTGCAGGATTTCATTCTTCATGGCAGAATATGGAAATTTTATCATTGTAAACATGTGAAACTTATAAATCTGGCATTCACATTTCTTTAAGAAATGATCCATCACAATATACTTTTTATAATTTGAAGGTTTATCTTGCTATTTTTAAGAGTGTATAATATAAGTACACTCTCTATCCTGCTTCTAATCAGACCTTTTTCACTCCTCTAAACAATAACACCATAACATCTTTTTCTGTATACCACAGAAATATTTGAAATGTGTTAGGTGTATGCTTATTCCTCTTAATAAATCTTTGTTAATTATTTCTGATTATAAGATCCATTTGAAGAATAATTTTATATATAATCATTTGCCTAGGTACCTTGGGGAAAATCAATTTACCCTTTTAATGACGTAGAAAAGGCACCAAGGAAGGTTATAAGCACCAGCTTGCCTTATATCTCCCATAAAATCCTGTCCTGGTATAAATGAAATCTCAAATTGCATCCTAATGAGCAGAGAAATGATACGTTTTCCATAGTTGATTGAACTTCACTTATGTTTTACACTAGAAAAACATTACCAGCCAAATTCATTGTATTCATGTTACAAAAAATATAAAATAATACCAGAAGGGCAGGAGAAAAAGAAGCCACTGGATAGCAAATTATCAAAGAGTAAATGCTAACCTAAAAAGGAACATTTTACCCATGACTTGTGGAAAAAGGAAAATAAAAAATTCTAAAAACATACTATGAAGAGGAGATGGTTTTTCATCTTCAGAGTCTGTGAGGAAACATTGGGTTTCAATCTTTTTTTCTAAATAAGGTTTTAAAAAAAACTACTCTAAGTGGTATACCACATTAAGACATTAAAGTAAAGCAACTGTTGAATGGAACCTGAGATAGGTGGTAGTGGCACAACAGAGTGAACGTACTATAAATGCCACTGAATTGTACAGTTTAAAATGGTTAATTCAGCTTTTATTTGTGTGTGTGTGTGTGTGTGTGTGTGTGTGTGTGTGTGTGTGTGTTTTAGTTACTGGGGATTAAACCCCGGGCTTCTCACATTAGGCAAGTGTTCTATCACTGAACTACATCTTTATTTCTTTTTATTTTGAGACAATGTCTTGATAAATTGTCCAGGCTGACCTTGAACCTATAATCCTTCTGACTCAGTCCCTAGAGTAGTTGAGATTTTTAGGCATGTGTCATTGTGCCTGATAAAAATGGTTAATTTTATGGTACATGAATTTTACCTCAAAAAAATTAAAATAAAATCCATTGTACTCAGCTTAATATGAATGGGAAACTTTTGTCCTTTCCTTTTGATTGCTCTGAGAAAGAGAATATTTAATACTTCAAAAGTATGTTATAAAAAATCCTTTGATGAATCCCAGGGATTAATTCAGAGGGAGCAAAAGTTAATCAAAGAGAAGTAATGCATTTACTCCCTTATTCTTTTTTTCTACCCCATCTAAAGCTATGAGTAGTCACTGTCAAGTTTTAATCACTTCTCTGACTCTTTATTCCTATGTCCTTTATACCCAACTTCTCTCCTCCAGTATTTATTGAACTCCATTCTATATGTCCCAAGCACTTTGATAGGGGCCAAGATTGCCAAGATGTATAAGACACCTTACTTTTCCTTAGGGGGTTCATGGTCTGTATTCAAATTTCATGAATTTCTCATGTTAATTCTATAATAACTCGAGTTGTAAAATCTCCAACTTCAATGATCCCACTTAACTTGGATTGTAGCAGTCATTGCTAAGCTCTTCCATTACATGTGCAATTATATCTGCTGTTTGTGCCCCCTTCTTTTTTCTTCAGCTCAAAGGGAGATTTAAAAAGTTCTAAGCCAAAATATCACTTTCTTGATTTTCAAATGTTATACAAATACAGCTACTGCTTTACATGAACTTTTATAATAGGCACTGAAAATCTATCAGGTAGACTGGTTTTAGGAAGAGTCAAGCGTTTCAGGTCATCTCAAAGGTTTCCCCACTGTTATGGTTTAGATGTGAGGTGCCCCCCAAAAGTTTATGTGTGAGACAATGCAAGAGAGTTTAGAGATGAAATGATTGGGTTATCAGCACTTTAACCTAATCAATGCATTAATCCTTGGATATGGATTAACTGGGTGGTAACAGTAAGCTGGTAGGATGTGGCTGGGGGAGGAAGGTTGATGAAGGTGTGCCCTTGGGATTTATATTTTGTCCCTGGTGAGCAGAACTCTCTCTGCTTCCTGATGAGCTGTCCTGAACTGCTTTACCCTGCCACACCCTTCTACCATGGTGTTCTGCCTCACCTTGGGCCCAGGTCTCTGGAGTGAGACCTCTGAAATAGCAAGTGCCAAATAAATTTTTCCTCCTTGAAAATTTTCCTCTGAAAAACCAAAATTCTTGTCAGGTCTTTTGGTCACAGCAGCTAAAAACTGACTGAAACACCCACCCTCTGTTTCCACCTAGCCACCAGCACCCTTGTCCACAAGGCCATGTCTCTCCAAGATCACGCCCTCTGACTACACACCAGTCCCTTCTTTAAAAACACTTTTGTTTCCATCATACTTCCCTTTTTCTTATCCTTTCACAACTGAATTCCTTTCCTTCCACTTTCATTTTTGTTTTTGCTACAGTCACACTATCCTTAGGAAAACACACTAGCTTTCACCTTGAAAAGAAGAGGCCCCCTAGGCCCAGATCTAATATGTGCCTGCTGTGCTGGAACAGTGACAACTCAAAGAATGACGCAAGCAAAGCCAAATGAGAGAGCAAAAGTGGTAGGGAAAGCCACGCTGGTTTCTGCAGAGAGGAAAAATGTTATGCTTGCCAAGGGGGAAAAAAAAAGGATTGACTTAGAAAGAAAATCATTTTCAAGCTTTTGAGAGTCCCTGAAAAGGGAGAATCAAAGCAATTCAAACCAATCTCTAACTGATAATACACAGCCTAATTTTGATGGATTTTGTTCTGAGCTCTTTCAAAATGTGAAATAGAAGCCATAACGTTTAAATTAAATACCTCATCTGTGGATGAAAGCAGCTACAGGTTGTCATTCAGCCAATGTGTCAGTGGCACAGCTGGTAATTGCACCATGCAGCTGGGAAAAGCAGTTTGTCAGTCATGAGAAACCAGATATTTGGGGAGATTTTCACATCAAGTCACTTCTCACAGTGGACTCTGATCATCATTAGACTTGCTAAATGCATATACAATCCAGAGCTGGTTCTCCTGTGTCTTTGTGAAATTTGGTCAATTTCTGATGCATATATAAGGGGAAACAAGCTTGGAAAGAGAAATATTGGCATTATCTTAATTCATTACAAAGGCAACAGAGGAAAAGGAACTGAAGAAATTTAAACAAATGGCTCCCAAGTATGATTTCATTAATCTTGGAAAACATGGGGCAGCAGAGAATGTAGCCTAATTGTTTCTCATTGGATTTGGTTTGATAAATCTCATTATCATTTAACTGCATGTATATAGACACCATCTCGGAACAGTTGACCTTTTCATTGTTTAGCTAAATTTCCTTTACAAATTACAAAGGTTTTTGATCACCAAAAAATATAATAACAGATGAAGGTCATTATACAAAGAATCAAATCAACAAGGGGAAACACCAAGTTCCTCTAAGAGCTCTGGTGTATCAACAAAAAGCTAATTGACTCTCTGTAATGTTTCAAACACATGTTAATTAGTAGACCAATAAAAATTTTATTGGTCCTCGTCCTACCTAATTTGTGACTCACCACAGAAAACACCTATTTTAAAAACAAAACAAAACACAGCATCCTCCTTATGGACAATAATTCACTATCCATATTATCAACTTGCTACTACTATGTACTTGACATTTCATAGCTTGAACTGGGTATGGAACAGGGAAAAAAATGTCTAAGTAAAATAATGGCCTTCTTTCATTCAAAGTATGAGCACAGATGTAATAAATACATCTAAATTCGTCATGGTGAATTAAATCAACTTCAGCTTCAGGCAAAGAGGCAGAATAGTAGGCTGGAATGGTCCATTTCTTTCCAATTTGTTATACATTGAAAATATGAACTTTATTTTTTACCTGATCAAAAATTAAATCAGGTTTCATTTTTTTTTTTTGTATGCAGAGCTAGAATCTTAACAACTGCCAGGCTGGAATGAAGTCACTAATCAAATACTGCAGATTCTGGAAACCCTACTGGTTTCTCAGTCTCTTAATAAAGCCTAACAAGAACACCAGTTTAGGGAGTGGGTGTCTTTGTTTTTGTGATGACTCACATCATCCAGCATTCATTCATTTATTTTTAAGTCATTCTACAAATATGTGGAAGCACTTTCCTAGGAAGGGATCATGGGAAACACAAAAATACTTGGCCTTTACCCTTAAGAACTTCACAGATCCCACCCCCATCGCCTCCCCCCAATCCCGCCACATAAGTAGTCTTCTTACTTTACTGATCAGCAACCTTGGAAATAAAACTTTCTTTTCCTCTCCTAGAAACAAACTAATTTCTTTTCACAAGTAATATTTTTAAGAGAATATGAGGTCAGCTTATTGACTCAAAGACTCCTACTTTTAGGAGAAATTAAAGAAGACAATAGTGAAGAAATCTTTGGGCTCTGAGATACAAAACCATAGACTTATATGGATTGTGATGTGAGATGGGTGTATATATTACATTAGGGGAAGAAGCACATAAAAGGGATTATGAAAGACCATGATCAACAGTATTATTTAGAGGCAGTTTTAGAAAGGCTAACAAAGTATTCCATAACCCTCTCAACAATCAACAACGCTATTAGAAAAATCAGCAAAAATACAGAAAATTCAATGGCTTCATCAAATAATAGGATTTAGTAGACAATTATAGAACATTCCACACAACAGTCAAATATACATTCTTTTCAAGCATTCATGGAATATTCACCACTATAGATCATATTTTGGATCATAAAACAAACCTCAACCTATTTAAAAGCAGAATATATTACTTGAACGTAATGAAATTAACTGGATATCCATTAATTGAAAGATAATAAAAACATCTCCCAACACTTGGAAATTAAACAAAACACACTGAGTAATTAATGGGTCAAAGATGAGGTCTCAAAAAATGCATAGAACAGAATAAAAATGAAAATACAACATATCGACCTTTATAGAATGAAGCTGAAGCAGTACTCAGAGAGAAATCTGTAGGTAAATGCTTACATTAGAAAAGAGGAAACTTAAAAATCAATCATAGAAGTTTTTACTTTAAGAAACCAGAAAAGAGTGCGTTAACTATTCTAGGTCTCTTATTTTCCCAATTAAATTTTATGATTGCTTTTTCTATTTCTATGAAGAATGTCATTGGGATTTTAATAGGAATTGCATTAAATCTGTAATGCTTTTGGTATCATGGCCATTTTGGATTCCTCAGAAAACTGGGAATGAAACCACCATTTGCCCCAGTTATCCCACTCCCTGGTTTATACCCAAAGGACTTAAAATCAGCATATTATAGTGACACAGCCACATCATTGTTTATAGCAGCTCGATTCACAATAGCTAGATTATGGAACCAATACAGGTGTCTCTCAATAGATAAATGGATAAGAAAATGTGGTGTATATATATATATATATATACTTAATGGAATATTTCTTAGCTTTAAAAAAGAGTGAAATTCTGGCATTTACCAGTAAATGGTTGGAGTTGGAGAGTATCATGCTAAGCAAGATAAGCCAATCCCACAAAACCAAAGGCCCAATGTTTTCTCTAATATGAGGATGCTAATTCACAATAAGGTGGGGGAGGGCACTAGGGAAGAATAGTGTTACCTTAGATTAGGTAGAGGGAAGTGATGGGAGGGGAGGAGAAAGAAAGAAAAAAAATAATGAAAATAATAGGAGAGAGAAATCAATGGAACAAAAGGTGATTCTTGGGGCTGGAAATATAGCTCAGTGGTAGGATACTTGCCTAACACATGCCAGGCCCTGTTTTTGATTCCGTGGAATAAGGAAAAAAAAAAAAGACTGAAAAAACTGATTCTTTAAAAAGATCAATAACTCTATACACATAAATTCAACAAGTTAAAAGAAATGGAACAATTCCTCACTACAAACTACCAGAATTCACCCAGTGTAAGATAAAAAATCTAACTAGTCTCTAAAGAAAGATAAAGACCAGTATTCCCCAAGAATACTGTCATAAAAATCCTCGATAAATTACTAGCAAATCAAATTAGTCAATGTATAAAAAGAATTAGATACCATGACTGTGAGATTTATTCCAGGAATGCAAAGCTATTTCAATATTTATTAGTGTAATTTATCATATCAACATGCTAAAGATGAAAATATCACCACTGCATTAATTGATGCCAAAGCATCTGACAAAATTCAACACTCTTTTTCATGATTAAAAACATCTCAGTCAATTAGGAATAGAGTTAATTTTATGTGTCAACTTGACTAAGTAATGGGGTGCCAAAGCATTTGGTCAAAAACTATTCTGAATATGTCTATGATGATATCTCTGGATGAGATTAACATTTAGAGTGAGTTAAACAGATTACCCTCCCAATGTGGGTGGGCCTCACCCAATCTATTCAAGACCTTCCTAGGACAAAATATCAGAAGAGATTCTTCTGCCTTACTAGTTGAGCTGAGAGCTGAGATATCAGTCCCTGTCTGCCTTTACACATGAAATGAAAAACTAGCTCTTCATGGGTCTCCTATCAGCTTTTAGACTAGAACTTATAGCACTGGCTCTCCTGAGTCTCCCTCTCACTTACTGCAGATCTTAGGACTTCTTAGCATCCACAATTGTGTGAGGCAATTTTTTAAAACTCTCTCCTTCTTGGACCTCAATAGGGTTAGTGATAGATATGTAGATACCTATAGCCTATAGGTCCTGTTTCTCTGGAGAACCCTCACTAACACAGAAGGGAAACCTCCTTAGCTTATTAAAGAACATGTATAGCGAACTTACAGCTAACATTATACTTACTGGCTAAAGAATAAATGCTTTTTCCCTCAAGTTGGAAACAAGGCATAGAAATATGCTATCATCACTCTTATTCAACATAATGTTAGAGGTCCTAGCTAGTACAGTTATTGAAAAAAAAAAAAGAGGAAACAAATGGTATACCAGTTGAAAAGGGAAATCACTATTTATAGAGACAAGATTGTTTATATAGAAAATCCCAAGAAATTTATTTAAAAAGCTCCTAGATTTAGTAAGTGCACATACATAAGAATGCATTTAGAAGTAGTGAAAATGAAATAAAAATGTAAATAAGTTCTACAGTTTAGTTAATTTTACTAATATTGATTTTCTGGTTTCAATATTATACTGCCATTAAATAAAAAGTCATCATTAGGGGACACTGGGTGGTGGGTACATGGGACTTATTTACTATTTTTACAAGTTCTTGAGTCCTATATTTCAAATTTTAAAAATGCTTAAAAAAAAAAGGAATGTGTGCCATGTCTTTGAAGACAATCTCAGATACACCAACAAGTTAAAAGTACTCCAATGTAGGCAGCAGAGATGGAAAGACTATTTTTTTAAATTTAAATAGTTCCTCTTTTTTTCAGCCAAATTACTCTTACCTGTTGTTTCTTTAGTGTACTTTCATTATCTATATATATATATATGTGTGTGTGTGTGTATATGTATGTATATACATACCAACACAGACACACATATGTATAATTTTTTTTTTGTAGTGCTGGGGTGCTCTACAACTGAGTTATGTCTCCAGTCCTTTCATTTTTTAATAGATTTTAAAATTTGTTTTAATTAGTTATTCTTGATAGTAGAATGTATTTTGACATTATAAATATATGGATATAACTTCTCATTCTTCTGGTTGTACATGATGTAAAATTACATTGGTTGTGTATTCATATATGCACATAGGATAGTAATGTCTGAATCACTCTACTATCTTTTCTTTAAAATATTTTTTTTAGTTGTAATTGGACACAATGCCTTTATTTTTATTTATTTTTATGTGGTACTGAGGATCAAATCCAGCACCTTGCACGTGCCAGACAAGCGCTCTACCCCTGAGCCACAACTCCAGTCCCATTCTATTATCTTTACTATTTCCATTCCTCCTCCCTTCCCTTCATTCCCTTTTGTCTAATCCAAAATACTTCTATTCTTTCCTACTGCCCCCCCACACTTTATTGTGAATTAGCATCTGCATATCAGAGAGAACATTTAACCTTTGGTTTTTTGGGATTGGCTTATTTCACTTAGCATAATAGCCTCCAGTTCCGTCCATTTACTGGTAAATGCCATAATTTCATTCTTCTTTATGGCTGAGTAATAGTCCACTGTGTATATATGCCACATTTTCTTTATCCACTCATCTGTTGAAGGGCATCTAGTTTGGTTCCATAGCTTAGCTATTGTGAATTGAGCTGCTACAAATATTGATGTGGCTGTGTCACTATAGTATGCTGATTTTAAGTCCTTTGGGTATAAACCAAGGAGTGAGATAACTGGGTCAAATGGTGGTTCCATTCCAAATGTTCTGAGGAATTTCCATACTGCTTTACATAGTGGTTGCAACAATTTGCAATCCTACCAGCAATGTATGAATGTACCTTTTTTCCCACATCCTCACCAACATTTATTGTTGCTTGTATTCTTGATAATTGCCATTCTGACTAGAGTGAATTGAAATCTCAATGTAGTTTTAATTTTCATTTCTCTAATTGCTAGAGATGTTGAAATTTTTTTTTCATATATTTGTTGATCAATCCTATTTCTTCTGTGAAGTGTCTGTTCAGTTTCTTTGCCCATTTATCTGATTGGGTTGTTTGGGTTTTTTTGGTGTTCAGTTTTTTGAGTTCTTTATATATCCTGGAGATGAATGCTCTATTTGAAGTGCAGTGGGCAAAGATCTTCTCCCATTCTGTAGGCTCTCTTCTCACATTCTTGATTGTTTCCTTTGCTGTGAAGAAGTTTTTTAGTTTTATTCCATTCCATTTATTGATTTCTGGATTTTACTTCTTGCGCTTTAGGGCTCTTAAGGAAGTCAGTTCCTAAACTGTCATGGTGAAGATTTGGGCCTACTTTTCCTTCTATTACATGCAGTTCAACCCTTTTCATTTTATTTTGATACAGGGTCTTTCTAAGTTGCTAAGGCTGGCCTCAACTTTTGAGATCCTCCTGTCTCAGCCTCCCAAGTGGCTGGGATTACAGGTACATGCCACCATGCTCACTTTTACTCCACTTTTCCTGAAGTTAGGTGCAAACTTCTTGAGAACATGAGCTGTATTTTATTTATTCCTTTCAATGACTGCAGCATTACAGATATTTTAAAGAAAAAAACCCCATAAACTCTCTTTTTTAAAGAGAGAGAGAGAGAGAGAGAGAGAGAGAGAATTTTTTAATATTTATTTTTTAGTTTTCAGCGGACACAACATCTTTGTTTGTATGTGGTGCTGAGGATCGAACCGGGTCGCACACATGCCAGGCAAGTGCGCTACCACTTGAGCCACATCTCCAGCCTGAAAACCATAAACTTTTTAACTGAGCAAGTTAGATAATTGAATTATCTAACTGAATTGCAGAACTGAGTTAAAGTTGGAGTTCTGCTACACTGACTAGATAGGTGAGCTGGACTGCTTAGATCTCTCTGAACTTTGAGTTCCTCATGGATAAAATGGAGGTAAAGACAGCACTATGTCAGAGGACTGTTAGGAGAATCAAATGAATTAACATATGTGAAGTACTGAGAATAGTACCTCACAAACAGAAAAAAAATTCAGTAAACACTATTTTTCTAGGAGCTTTGGATGGATTTATCCACATGAATTAAATGATGATCAGCAAAATGTGTAAGTGGTCATTGATTTTCTTAAACTTTTTTTTGGATTTTAATGAAAACAAGTCTACAGGGATTATAAAGAAAAAAACCTGCACATTATACCATTTTAAAAGTAACTCTAATATTTAGCCTTGTAAAAATGACTATCTTACTACTGCTTTGAGGCCTTACATACCCTTGGTTTCTAATAATAAAATATCATATGTAAAATGCCACTTAATAAACATAAGGTCTAAAGATGTGAACTTTGTGTGCATTTTGTGACTCTCTTGCTCAAAGGATTTATTAGTCTTTTACTCTTCTTACTGTTTTGTTTGTTTATTTTATCTGGTAACCATGGGGACTGAATTTAGGTCCTTTTGCATGCTAGGCAAGTGCTCTACTACTCGGTGACATTTCCAGCCCTTCACTTTTCTTAAAATAACCATTTTCTATTCTCTAACTAATTGACCTTTGCCCAATTTGTTTAAATTTAAATATCATTTCTAGCAGGAGGCCTTACCCAGTTCCCCAGAGAGAATCTACCACAGTATAAGCATTCACCTAAGGACAAATCCATCATGAACCAATTACCTCGCAAAGGTCCTACCTCTCAAATACCATTAGCATATGACTTTGGGGATTTAAGTTTCCAACATAAGAAATTTGGAGGACACACTTAAAGCAAATCAGGGGCAATGAGCCTCCTTCCATAGGTAGATAAATTAGAAACACTCTGCAATTGGAGGTCAAAGGTCAGATGACAGTGGCAGTGAAAACTGACAGAAGTAGGCAGGACAGACTGGGGTTAAATTTCAAAGACATGGTTGTCAGGACTTTCTATTGAATGTAATTAGTAGAATATGACAGATATAGAATTAAAGAGGACTCCTGATATAAGCAGATTCACCAAACTGGGGAAAGGAAGGAAATACCTACTATTATGGGCCAAGTTTCAGATGCTTATTAAACATCCAAGTGAAGAAGTAGAGCATAGATGGCTTTTGATAAATACGTGTAATACTACTCCTTTGAGGATAATAAATTCAATTACAAATTTATCTACAAATATATAATATAAGAGAGCATTCAAAATCTGATGTTAGTCTATTGCTTCCAGGAACAAACAAAAACAGTGGTGGAAATAACCAGGTATCTCAGTTCATTTAACAAAAAACAAGATTTTAGGCAGTCATTAATGCTCTCTGAACCATATTTTTAATAAAAGGATGTTGAATTTTATGTGAGAAACTTTAGATGAATGTTATTAACTCAATTCAAGTACTGTTCCACCTCTCTAGGCCTATAAACACTGGAGTGGTTAAGTGTCAAGTAAGAAGTGAGGAGTGACTCATCAAGTTACTTTCACTAAAAGATAACTAAGTGCTGTATACAAAGCTACCGGAGGAAAAATGTTGATGCTTTTGGCAATGATACACATTTAATCCACTTTATTTTATAATTAATATCTATTAATTATAAAATTAATTATAAATTAATTATAAAATTCAGTAAAAATTTATCTTTTATTATACAGATTTGAATTTTGATAACCACTTACCATCAAATAACCACTTCCATAAACAACACAATAGTTCCTCTTTCAAAAAATTCCTTAAGTCTTTCAGAAGTAAATTTCTCCCCTCTAGCAGACTCTAGCAACCAGACTCTAGCAACCACTGATCTACTGATCTGGTTGCTAGCAGACTCTAGCAACCAGACTCTAGCAACCACTAACCAGACTCTAGCAACCACTGATCTACTTACGGTCCACTACTCGCTTTAACTTGAAGCACAGTCCTAGGAATCTGTAACTTTTATTGACTGATGCCTATCAAAGTCCTATAAAAATAAAACTTCTTGAAAAATACGATGTAAGAAATATTAGAATCACACAAAATGTATTTAATGACTTTATAAGAGAAGAAACCATCTATTCTAATTGTCAAGGATTAGATTCAGGTCTTCAAAACAGGGTTTATAATTTTTCTCTAGGACAGGTTCTACATAATTAGCTTGGACAAAACAAGCATGATTTATACACTCAATAAACAAATTTACATGCTTCTTCCTCAAAAATAACATAAGATTTTTACATTACCATCTCATACAAAAAGTAAATTAAGAGAGAAAAACAGCATATGATTTTTACATATGACTTTCTTTAATAAGAAACTGGAAAACTTGAATTCAATTAATTTTCTTACATAATTTCATTTATAGAATTCTGCAATACTTCTTTAGTAATTCTTTAATATCACTTTGTTTCATAGCCATTTTGAATTGTAAAATATATATGTATATTTTGACAAAAACACATGACATTTAATTTTAAAATCTGTACTATTATTATTATTCAAGTAGGTCAGTCTCTGTTACATCTACTTTGAAAGCAGATACTTACCTGTGAAATATTTGCTAGAACATATTTTCGGTTTTACTACCTATTATATACAGGGAGTGTGCTTAAAGTACTGATAAGGTAATTTATTAACTGATTCATTTTTTTGTTTTAAATGAACAAAATCATCTTCCAAGGTGTGAGCCAGAAATAGTGACATACAGTTTACCAGTTAAGGTCTTAGGCTTAGTAATCAGAAAGACTTGGGCTCTGTTTCCAGATCTGTTATGTATTGGTTCCAACTCTGAGCAAGTAATTTAATGTTTTACAGTGTCAGTTCCTTTATCCATTAAATGCAAATAGCAGTACTACCCACCTATCCCATACAGCATCCCTACAAATTGTTTGGTATCAGGTCTAGCACATTTTAGTTACTTAATAAATGTTAGCTGTTATATAACAGATGAAGTTTTAATTTCAAAAGAATTAAAGTATTTATCATTCAGCATTACCTCTGGAACAATAAGGAAATTATATTTATTTATATTATATGGATGACAAAGTAGGGGACAGAGTTGTTTGAATCAGCAGACTTATAACTCAGGTGCACACAGTGAAAAAGAAGTTGATCAAACAACTTCAATAATGTAGACCATCATGCTGCTATCCTTTCTAAGAGTAGGGTTTTCTTTCACCTTTTTAAAGAAATAAAGAAGGAATGGTGCTTTGTGATACAAATTATTAAAAAAGGCCAAGGATTATTATCTTGGCTGCTATAATAAAATATGACAAGTTGGGTGCTTGTCATATTTGAGCCAGGCATGGTGGCGCACACCTGTAATCCCAGCGGCTCAGGAGGCTGAGGCAGGAGGATCCCAAGTTCAAAGCCAGTCTCAGCAAAAGCAAGGCACTAAGAAACTCAGTGAGACTCTGTCTCTAAATGAAATACAAAATAGGGCTGGGTGTGTGGCTCAGTGATTGAGTGCTCCTGAGTTCAATCCCTGGTTCCCACCCCCACCAAAAAAAACAAGAACAAATATTCATTTCTCATACTTCCAGAGTCTTGAAGGCCCAGGATCAAAGCAAAGTGGTTCATTTCCTCGTGAGGGCCGACTTCCTCACTGACAGCCTTCTTCTCACTGTGGCCTTACATGGTGGAAGGTGTAAGGATACTTTCTGGGGTCTCCTTTATAAGAGGTTAACCTCATTCCTGAGTGAAGTGCTCTTCCAAAGGCCTCACCTTCTAATATTGTCATCTCGAGGGTTAGGGTTTCAACATATGCATTTGGTGGAGACATGTATATTCAGTCCATTACAGATGAACATAGGAGAGATCTACATGCTATAGTTCTTTCAGTGTAGTAAAAAGAGACCTCTTAATCATTAACTTTCTTCTCTAGAAAAGGGATTTCATTAAGTGAGAACTCATCTGGTGAAGCCATCCAAATGAAAAGAGTTGACTGGATAATGTTCAGATTTGATATAATGTTTTTAATTAAGTTACTTCAAAATGAAAATAAATACTTAACATTTACCCCCCTTCTCCAATTTCTCAGAAACATAATATTTTCTTCTACTTTTTACAAGCAAATTTATGGCGCTCATAAAAATTTAGATGAAGTTAGAAGAAAATTTAGAGAATATCTAGTCCAATTTCTTCATTTTAAGGTGAAGAATAAGATCCAAAATAAAATGAAATGACTCAGGGATTGAACTCAGGAGCACTCAATCACTGAGCCACACACCCAGCCCTATTTTGTATTTCATTTAGAGACAGAGTCTCACTGAGTTTCTTAGTGCCTTGCTTTTGCTGAGACTGGCTTTGAACTTGGGATCCTCCTGCCTCAGCCTCCTAAAATGACTAAAATAAAATGAAAGCCAAAGTGAGGGCTGGGGATGAAGATCAGTGGCAGAGCCCTTGCCTAGCATGTGTAAGGCCCTGAGTTCAATCCCCAGGACAGGGAAAGTCAAAGTGGTCCTGGAGGCAAACGTTTCATGCCCCACAAAATGTTCCACTACGAGTATACCAAAAATTTAAGATAGATAGAGCTCCTTTGCATTCACCAGAGACATCATCTTGTCACCATTTCTATCAATGTCACTGCACTCAAGCTAGCTATTGCCCATGAAAATGGCCATGCTTCTCTAGTGATGTAAGTATTAGTAATAGTATATGATAGCAATTGTCAGTTTTAATGTAAATACCATTGTTATCCCTATATATGTCTCTTGAGTTTTAGAAATAAATTAACTAATCCTTTTGGAACAGTAGTAATCTTTAAGGGGAACATCTGAATTTCACATGTTAAAAATGCGGTTGCAGACTATGAGATAAACCTGACAAAAATTTAAAAGGAAATATATGTAAAATTATTCTATGGTGATAGAGATCAGAACAATGGTTGCTTGAGGACAGGGACTGACTAGGAAGGGGCAAGAAAAAACATTTTAGGGGATGGAAATGTTCTATATTTTGCTAGGGATATAGTCAAGCTGTGCATTTTACTGTATGTAAATAATATATTTTAAAAACAATCACATGTAGAAAACTCAGATTTTTAAAATTCTTATCCAAAAGAGGGATCCTGCAGTAATCTAACTGATGAAAGGCAATGACAAAACCAATAGTTATCTTTCAAAATCATTGTAGCTAAATGCATTTCTGTTCAACTATTCATGAGAATAATACACACCTTGCCAGAACTCATATATCTGGGAAGTAAGTAAGAGTTTCCTTTCAGGCTTTGCCAGTTAATGGATTCTGCCTTCAACAGAATTGAGGGCATTATTTAAGAACTGTGATAATAAATACACTGATATACATTGTCTACTGAAGTACATTTGTAATTTAATAATAGAACTTCATCTTAAAAACCACAAGAGAACTTAAGACTTTCAGAGGTAAGGAAAGGAAGGTTGAATACAGTGAATACTAATCAATTTTTTGCTGATTTTCTGTACTGCTTTCTTATGAACACCTGAACATGTATGACATTCTGCCCACTAAATCCATATCTGGCTATAGAGTCTTGTTAAAAACAAAAAGACTATTGCTGACCAGCACATGAAGCCGGTTAGGAACCACAGATGAACTGGCACATAAACTGGTTAAAGATACTGCTTGCTGTATTAGTGTTTATGACAAGAGACAAGAAGGACAAAAGGGCAACTTTTGAGTTGAAGTCATAGGGAGAAAAGGAAGGTAAAAAAAATTATTACCTCTTTCAGCAAAGTACATTTAAGTGATGATTTTTAGCACATATTAGTAAAAAGTCCAGTATACTACCTGGCACACTGATAAATGTTAGCTGTTTAATAATAAATCTAAATGAAAGATCCATAGGAGAGACACCTTCCCTCTCCTTAGTGATGGTTTTGCTTACCAAGTCTGGCTTTACTTGGAGAATCAGAGGAAAGGAGACCCACATGGAGTGCAAGGTGGTGAACACTGTGGAGAACCAGGACTGCTGAACCTCCCGGCTTCTTGGAATTTGGTGAATGTAGTATTGGGGATACTAGAATAAAACAGTAGAAATCAAAACCAATTGAGTTACTGATACCAAAGAGAAACATAAGCAACATTTGCAGAAATAGGAAATATTTTCTTATTTATTTCCATTCTAATCACTTCTAAATTAGAGTTACAAAGCCTATTTTGTGCTTTATCTAGCACTCACCTAACTGGGTTTTGACAGAAAAGTTATTAAATGTAATTGAAAAAAAATATGTGTCAGGTTCAACAGTAAATATGGAGAGATTTTCTATACATTATATATTATGGGCCAAGAGTTTAACATGCTGATATACAAAGAGGTCTTATAAATTGATATATAAGAAAGCGTTATATCAAGATGTACAAAAAAGATTGACAGATAATTTCAAACAGAAGAAATACAAATGTATAAGAAATATATGAAAAATTGGCACCAAGTACAAAAGGAAAACAATTTGTCATTCGACAACGATTGTGGATACTCAGTATCAATGAGGGTGTAGGGAAACAGACATTTACATTCCCTGATCAAATATATTGGTACGACTTTTGGGAGGTCATTCTGGAAGAACTTCTCAGAATTTTAAATGTGTTTACTTTTCTTTTTTTAAATTTTTTTTTTAGTTGTAGATGGGTACAATATCTTTATTTTATTTATTTATTTACGTGGTGATGAGGATCGAACTAGTGCCTCTCACGTGCTAGGCAAGCGCTCTATCATTGAGCCACAATCCCAGCCCCTAAATCTGTTTATTTTTGATCCAGCATTTCTGCTTCCAGAAATAGAGCCCACATATGTCCATTCACTATCTCATTATTTATATTTGTGGAAATTTAAAACAGACCAAATATTCTCCAATAGGGAATGGAGAAGTCAGTACAATAAAATATGAAAATATATTAATAAATGATATAGATCTACATGTACTTATGTGGACATTATCACATAATGTACACATAATGTACACATAATGTACACATAATATACACAGGCATACACATATATATTAGTATCTGCATGAAGAAAATCTGGAACTATGTGCCATAAATTATGAAGAAGATGATATTACAGGATATTTTCATTTGCTGGATCATATATATATATATATATATATATATATATATATATATTTGAAATTCATAAGAATGTATTATTATTTTCATAGAGAAATCAACACATTTTCCTTGTATCAAAGTTCCAGGTGTTTGGTTATTATTGACTAACATATTGTCCCAAAACTTTGCAACTTAAAACAACAACCCACCCCCCTCTTTCTGTGGTTTAGGAATCCAGGAATGGTTTGGCTGAGTAACTTGGGCTTGGAATATCTCATGAACTTGAAATCAAGTTGTTCTCTGGGATTACAAACATTTGAGTGCTTGACTGGGGCTGGAGAATCCACTTCCAAAATGGCTTGGTTGTTGTCTGGCAATTTAGTGCTAGTGGTTGACTGGTGGCCTTAGTTCCTTGTCACATGGATCTTCTAATAGTGCTATTCAAGTGTTCTCATTACACAAGTGCAAACTTCCAAAAAGTATATGTTCCAAGAGAGGGCCAGGCAGAAACCACAATGTCTTTTATGACCCAATTTTATGTCATACTTTGTCACTTCTGCAAAATCCGAATAGTTACCCAGGCCAAACCTATTCTATATGAAAAGGAACCTACAAAGGGTGTGATACTGGAAAGGGAGAAATCAATGAGGACTTTCTTAGAGCCTGGCTTCCACACAGTTAAGTCAGAGAGTAAAGAACCAAATATTTAATAATACTCCCTCCCCCTTTGGTCTTGAGGAACAAGATGTTCCTTGAGAAAGAAACAAAAAAGCCTTTCTCTAAAGTAGTGGAAAATACATAAGGAAAACTAGTAGTCTTAAGTGTTTTTTTTTTTTTTTTTCCCAATCAGAAAAAATGTGTGAAATTGGAGGATTCTGACATGCTCAAAGAGGGAATGAGGGAATGAGTGTAGTTCTTAAATATTCAGCCACTAAGTGAAAATGGACTGCACATGTAACAAATCTATTTCTTTGTATGATGACAAAAGATATGTTCTCCTCTTTCTGTAGTGTATCAATAGAGAATGGGGAATCTGGGCTCAATTTTTTAACTTAATATTTTTATTTACTTACCAATCATTATCAATCAATGTTGTTTCTTCTTTCCAAAGGCTTAAGGTGTTCAAAACTGAACTAAAAGCTAATTCTGATAGTCTTCAAACTATGGATGATATAGGCAGCAGTAAGAAAGTAGAGGCAGACTTGTTTGAGGTTTGTGTTTACTTAATGTGTGGGGACTATTAATTGGCAGGCTGAGTAATTCTTCAGAGCCAAAAGTCCTTTTCAGAAACCTTTTGGGTCAGAAGAGTGTGGACAGGTAACATGGTATATACATCACATATAATGTCCTCCTCTGGAGTTTGCAGAAATAATCAAATAATAATATTTCTGCAGTAAAATATGAACAGCTATACTGAGTAAGGTAGACCATAAGCTTCAAACCAGATCAAATAGTTTTTGCTATTAAATAAGCTTGTGAAAAATTCAAAGAAATCTTCTCTAGTCTTCAATGTTTTTAGGATTTCAGACCTAGATTACAAAATACATTTGAATCCAATAAGATGCCCTGTTATTATAATTATTATAATAAAAATAATCCCTATAAGAAAAAAAATAAACCAGTAGGATCTTATTGTAAGTATTTTATGTTACTTCCATCTAACTTTTTGTGGCCTAAGCTCAATATCTGTAATATTTCCTTCAAAAAACCAAAAGTATTTATCATGTTCCTTTAATTTTTAAAAAAAGCTGTATAATTTTAAAATTTCATAAAGAAGTAATGAACAATATTTCTGGATTATATGTGAACAGTGTCCCATGGGAACTGAAAGGTGATCAGTTTGAGTCTGGTTCCTCTGATTTCATCTTGGCTTCAAGGAAGAGCACACCCAGGCTTGGTAAGGCAAGTGTGTCTGGGGCTGAAGACAGCTTCCCTAGACCTGGACATCAAAGAGTCTACATCTCATTCCCCCATAGGCAGCCTGAAAAAGTGATGAAAGTAGGTTTGGGAAGTTTCAATTCATTCTCAGAAGAATGGAAACTAGAGGAGGCATTTCTAGATGGGAACTAAGTGATCTCTGAGACATAAACTGAGGCATGGTAAGACATTAAGACTAGTAACTCAAGTTTTATGGCCTCTCTTGACTTCTGGTTGCACCAGGCAAGGGACTTGACATTCCAACTTCCAGACCAGATGCTTAGCTGGAGAGAGGTGTCTTGGTTCCACTTGTGTGCAAAAGCTAACTGGGTCAGTGACCACATGTTTACAGTGATCACTCAGTGTGCAGAGGTGGCCTGTTAATACCTGTAGTCTCAGTATAATTAACGGTGTCTCATTCTGTTCTCAGAAGTATCTACAGGGGAGGGCAATGAGTAGCTTTTTCTAAGTCAGTGGGAAAGGTATTTATTCAGAACAGTATGAAGAGTCAATGGTGGGGGGGCTGTGGTTGTGGCTCAATGGTACAGCACTTGCCAGGCACATTTAAGATACTGGGTTTAAAATACTCAGCACCAATAAAAATGAATAAATAAATGTATAAAAATGTTTTAAAAAAAGAGTCAATGAGATGGGAAACTCTGCATTAAAGGACAGGAAGAGGAGTTTCAGTGGTAGCTGGGATGAAGTCAAGCTGAAAGTCTTAACAGTGAGGTAAACACAACTGCCATGGGAACAGGAGAGTCCATAGGGTGTCACTCTCTGGCTTGCAGTTCTATACTAGAGAAGTCTCCACCTCCAAATTCCACAAAGATCTTCCTCACATTATTTTTTATTAATCTAATAATCAATCAGGTATTTGGAAATCCTACCAAAAAGAGATTGTTCTTTGTGTTAATCAGCTTTTTGTTACTGTCACCAAAACAACTGTAACAAGAACAACTTAGAGGAAGAAAAGTTTATTTTGGTTCATGGTTTCAGAGGTTGGGTCTATGGTCAACAGGATCCAAGGCAGAAACATCATGGTGGAAGGGCATGGTAGAAGAAAGCTGCTAGGCTCATAGCTGCCAGGAAGCAGAGAAAGAGAAAGCAAGGGGACAGGTATAGTTCCAAAGGCCACACCCCAAATGACGCCTTGCCATCCAGCCATCTACCTGCATACAGTTACCACCCAGTAGTCCATTTAAATTATTAACTCTTCTCCCATGCTTGACCCATAGAAGTGGGTCCTGGGTGTCTGATGACACCCCTGAAGGAAATGCTGAGAAGCTGGCTTGGCAAAATCTTGAGAGAGTTTTTTAAAGTTTTACAAAATAATCACATATATAAAGAAGTCAGTGAGAAAAAAAAATATTAATAGAAGGCTTGTATTTTGGTCTTAACAATTGTTAAGTTCTTTTGAAGACAAAGGAATGAGACAAGAGGTTCAGAGAGCCACAATTCAGGTCTGGCTATGACTCTTGGCCAGGAATTCCCTGGGGGTTGTGGTATCTGGAGAAATCCAAATGAAAGGCATCTTTATAGACATATTGTTTTGTTATTCTATACTTGTTCCTTGAGGGGACTGTTCCTGACCCTCCTTAATGTTCTGTAAAGGAATGTAGTACATAAAAGAAGCCGTAACCATCATTTTACCACAATCACCCTGATTGACTTCCAGAACCACTGTTTGATTTGGGAATGACCATATGGCCCAAGTAGGGTAGTCTTTTCCTGGATTATTAGAGACCCAGGAAAGAAATATTTCCTTTGAAGGACACTGTGGGCTGCTAAACTGGCTCTCTCAATCTATTCTACTAGGGCTAAGAAAGATATACTTTTTGTTTGCTTTCCCCTATCCACTAGGCTTTTCTACAGTGACTTGAAAATGAACTATCATATTCTCAGGACATAAATCAACAAATGAAGAATAGGATCTATCAGATTTCCCACAGAGAAATAAAGATTTATGTTGGAGTTGGCAGAGAGAAAGGTAGAGAGTGGGTTGTCCCTATGTTTCCTTCTTCTAAAACCTCTACACACATTCTATAGCTATCCACTATTCCAAGCGTCTCTACTACTCCCATGGTTCATGTCACCACCATCTCTCTTCTTAACTACTACAACAGACTCATTCTATTACAATTTAATCTCTATAAAATTGCCAGAGCTATCTTTTTATAATATAAAGCAGATCCCTTCATTTTCCTGCTTAAAACCTTCCAAAGACTTGCCATTGCATTTGGAATAAAGTTGAAATTCCTTATTACTCTCAAGGTCCATATAATCTGATGCCTCTCTAATCCCTCCTGGTTTACTCCCTGGAGCCAGACTGTTCTTCTGTCTGTTCTTTCAACGCATCAAATACTTTCCTTGCTGATGGCCTTTTCTGTTCATTCTAACCAGTCTGCTTTGTCCCCAGATAGTCTCACAGCTAGTTTCTCCCTACAAATCAACTCTCATTTAAACATTATCTTCTCAGAGGGGAGACATTCTCCCCCAATACATGGTCACTTTCCACCACACTGCCTTATTTTATAGTCTTCAGGGCAATTATCAGTACATTGAATTAATCTGTTCTTTTATGTGTGTATCCTGACTCCTTTCCAAGAATGGAAGCTCCATGAGAGAAGGATTTCATCTTGTTCATCCCAGGATCCAGAATGGTGCTTTCCACATCATGAGTACTCCATGAATACTTGCTGAATAGATAATGACTATCATTAACATTTCTAGAAGTTAAGTCCATGGTCCATGCTGGGGGATGGCAATGAAGAAGATGCTGGCTCTGAATCTCATTGTATCTCAGGGTTACAAGAGACCAACTCATCCAAAATGCCCACTTCACGTATGAGAAATGTGGATGCTATCAAGGTAACAGAGCCAGGATCTCAACCCAGGTCTTCCTTTCTACATGTCCTGAAATGTGCTACTGACTCAACTTCTACAGATGCTTCTTGTTTCTCTGAGATGTACACCTTACCCAATCCTTGAGGAGCTGTACCAGCTTCCTATGGAGTTTACTCCTAACATCCTATTGCTCTGGCTCATTTCCTTTCTTTGTTTTTAAACTCACCTACTCTATACATTTATACACAGCCACAGAGTTTGTTGTTTCTTCCCCTGGCTGTAGGGGAACTAGGTTCTCTGTCTCCTTCTGTTTGTCTTTTGTGTCCTGTTCTGTTGTGTAGGTTTGGTCTACCAACCCCATCTACATTGTTACCAATGACCTCCCAGCCCCCAGCCCTATTCCCAGAGCCTTTTTGAAGAAAAACCAGAATAAGACCATAGGACCTCGGAAATCTTCAGACTTTTCTATTGAACCTTAGGCCCCAAGTTCCTTCTTTCAGGTTCTGGGGTTTTATTATGTTCTTGCAGCCAACTGGGTTCAGATACTCCTAGAAAAGATGCATTAATTGAGTCCTTTCTTTCTTTGCAGTTCAATGTGTATATACTAAACATGTATTCATATTTTGAACATGATCCAGTCTCTTTCATACAAATGGACAAATAAGTAGGACTTTCTCTCTCACCATCATAAAGAAAAAGATATATCCTAGTGAGGACATCCTGGCAATATATCTGAGTTTCCTATTAAGGAGGGGTAGGAGCCATGTCTTACAGTATTCTATATGCCCAAAGGGCCTCCCAATACTCCCTGCGCATATTTGACTGATGTACAACCAAATGTATAGTGGCAAGATAAACAAGAAAAGTAGATTCTGCCAAATAAAAATATAAAGTGGAGAAATGCTTTTTTCTTCAGGATGCTAGTTTGTCTGAAATTATGTGAAATACTGAGTTAAATACTAAGAGTATATGAAAACTAATAACTTTCAAAGTATGTTCCAGAATTGCACCACTGCTAAAAGCCACAAATATATCTGGCTTGACATTTGTGAAAATGAAATAGAAGTTTACAGTGATTTAGATGGAAATAATTCCACCAAAGAATCCAGATGGCATCATAAACCACAACAGAACAGATCAAGTGGTCTATGAAGTCATTCTTTGCTGTTACCACACATTGAAACATACAATACATTTATTATTTAATGAATGCCACACTATTGCAGAATCTTGGAATCAAGACAAAACTAAAATAATAAAATTTCATTTAACCAAAAATAGTTTCAGCTTTCTTTCAAAACATTTGAAAAATAATGCTATGTGTGTATGTGTTTATTTACATATATTGTGTGTGTGTGTGTGTGTGTACACACACACACACACACACACACACACACACATATATGAATGTTGGATGGTTCAACCAATCATTCTAAAATCAAGATGATCATAATTTACTACAAAAATTTTTAATATGCATGTCTTTCAAGTATTTGGTATACATTTACTTTATGGTAGCTGAAGAAGTACCATAAGTGACATATGCATGAGGAAGTTGTGTTTCAAATGGAGTCCTGCCAATAACAAACTGTCACCCTGAGCAAATCAACCTCTCTGGACCTCCATCTTTCACTGTGGAACAAAGAGGCCTGGCTCTGATCACTGACCCTCAACTAGCCACCATGATCCCATACTGGATTTCAAGTCTGACTTGTCAAAGACAAAGCTGCCACTCCAGCACTACCCCAAGGTCTGTAGTCACTCCTCACTTCACCTTGACAAAGTCCTTCTTGCCTAGCAGTCTCAGGATTCAGGAAAATAAAAAAGGAGTTTCTTTGTGAAACAATTATGGGATTCTGGCTCTATAAAGATTTTAAAGCTCTTTACAAAGAACATTTGTTGTCTTCTTCCTAGCCTTTATTGATCCCTTCTTTTGATAATACCCCAATTTTCCTTTGAACAACTCATTCTTTTCACATTCTCTGCCAAATGGTTTTGGTGGTATTCATTTCATCTCCTTCATCACCAACCCTGGCTCTAACAGTGGGCCTAGAAGACCTTAAGCAACATGGAGGATTTTCTTTTCAAATTTATGTTGAATGGCTCAGTGAATCATTCTAAAATCAAAATGACCATAATTTAAAACACACACACACACACACACACACACACACACAGCCATCCCTAGCCACAATGATTGGATGAAAGTGGGAGCATAACCTCAGTAGAGACCATGAGGCAGGAGATCTGTCTGGGGCTTCTGGAAAAGATCTGGGAAAAGGAGGCTTCAAATCTCCCACATGCTATAAGAAACCTATTTTTCCTCAGCCAGTCTAATACATAGTATTAAGCCAGGTTTTTAACCCTGATGGGAGAGCTTGGAGCTGCTGGAGGCAGTACTGTGGCAGTCCTATGAAGGACCATTAACAAAGATAAAGAGTAGAGAGACACAGACTATTGTTAGTGATATACTTGTGCAGCTTTACAGGTTTACCAGAAATAAGACCACTGTGAAAGTTAACAAATTTCTTTGATTGTTCATTTTATTGTATAAACAACTGTTTATAACACTTGATTTCAGAGCTACACTCTTCATTTAAGCACAGATTCATTCACATATTCATCCATTCACTTAATATCCAATAAGCACCTACCAGGTGACAGGAACTGGGCTTCACAAAAGTGAATAAGACATTCATGGGGAACTCACTATAGTCTGGCAGGGCAACCCAGGAAATCTGATAGACTGATAAATGCAACCAAAGAGGTAAATACAATATGAGACATAAAAAATAAAAACAATTTTAGCACCAAGTAGGATACCATTAACTATATTTTGATAAGTCAGACTTCCTGGAAGAGATACCTGATCTGATTTGTGAGAACTATGAAATATATCAGGTATAGAAGAGCGGAGAAAGGGTAGTCCAGAAGAGGTAGCATGTTCAGAGCAGCCAGGCACAAGAGAGCATGGAATATTTGGGGAACTATATTTTGGCACATAAGAAGCAAGGCATAGAGCTTCAGAACATGAAATTGAAGAGGAAAAGCCTTCAAAGTCACTCTAAGGAATATGTATTTGAATCTAGAAGCAACGAGAAGATACCAACAGAAGTTAAAAAGAGGGTGTAATGTTACCAGATATGTATTCAAGAAATAACACTCTGATAAATATGAGGAGGGCAGAAGGGGTAGAGATACAACCAAAGAAGGGAAATTATTGGGGAGATCAGAAGAACAATGCTGAAGGCATAAAAGACAGCTGCAACACTAAGGTGGAGAAATGAAGAGGTCAAAAAATGGGGAGGAGGGATTTTTAAGGAGAGTCTGAAGCAACTCTCAACTTACTAGCTGGGGTGAAAGGTATCACCCTACTCTATGGAGAGGATGCAAGAGAGGAAGTAGGCCGAGGGTCAGCTGTGTGCGGTGGCCCACAACCTGTAATCACAATGGCTAGGGAAGCTAAGGCAGGAGGATCTCTAGTTCAAAGCCAGCCTCAACAAAAGCAAGGCGCTAAGCAACTCAATGAGACCTTGTCTCTAAATAAAAATACAAAATAGAGTTGGAGATGTGGCTCAGTGGTAGAGTGCTCCTGAGTTCAATCCCCCTAAAAAAAGAAATAGGCTGAGGGCATATCATTATTTATTAGGGTCTGGATTTCAGCATAATTTTATGAGTCAGTAAAACATTGTCTAAGCACAAAATACATGAATGTTAGAAAATATGTATAGGTACTTTGTAGGATGAAATGGGGCAGATATGGGTTTGTACTTGCAACTGGGCTGATGGGCTGACTGGCAGGTGGATATACAGAGCAAGCCAACTGGTAATTCAGGAAGACAATATTCAAAATCTGGATTCTAGGCAGATGCTGGAAGGCCTAAGGGGATGGCCTGGAACAGCAGGCTTAAGCCAAATGTGATATCATGGTGGCAGCTAGATCCCTTATCTCAGCCAGGCCATGGTATTTCACAGTGGGACACTGAGGTCTAGGGAGATTGATTTGTCCAAGTTCACAGAGCTGGTTGACAGCAGCACTCAGTTTGGAACTTTATGGCTCCTCAGGCATGTAGTACTTCATCAGTTACTGTAAAGTGAGCACCTCAGGTACGTGCAGGACAGGTGAACACCCCTGGTGTTCACTGTATCCCTCTCCCTTCCTTGCCATCTTCAGTTCCTCAGTCAATCCTGACTGAAACTGGAAGTGCAACACCAGTCACAGTGTTGCACTTACAGGGTTTGGAGTTATGCTTTCCCTGGCGTAACTGTAACCACCATGCTCCAGAAGCATTTCTTGAGGTCTAGTGGCTCAAGAGATCAAAGAACCTCCATTTGTGCAAAAGGAAGAACACAGAGAATTCCCAAGTGGGTTGCATCCTAATTTTATAGTAACAAAAAGAAGTTGTATGTTTATACTCACAATATATATAGCAGTTTTAAAAAAATTGTTTCAATTGAAACATTGTTATTAGATAATAAATAATTTGCTTTAAAATGGAGAAACAACAGTGCTGAATTATAAAATATTAATGCTCTGCACATGGTAAGAATTCCATACAAATTTAAGTGATACAGGAAAATGATAAAATTATTAGAAGGTTGAAGAAACTGCAATATGCTTTCAATTCCATCAAATCAGAATCTGATTAAAAGAAGATTCAACCTGCCTTCCATTAGTTTCAGAGACAGAAGAAAGGTAGTTCTAGAAGGAACTGAAGAAGTTAAGCTATTTAAAATACTTCAGAAGAATGTATAAATCTACCCAATATACTACTTTGAAAATAAACATCTATTTACTGAAACAGCCATTTCAGAATTTCTATTTGCAAAACTTATATTTTCTTAATCAGAAATTTCACAACTGTATTTCTTCCAAATTAGAGTTATTTTTACCTGTATCAAAAGTCACTGGAATGAGGAAAAAGTAAATACATACACCTTAGTCACTCCCTAAAAATATAATGAAGTTAAACCCTGAGTTGTTATGTAGTTTACAAACTAAAACACCCCACAATTGTAATTATGTAGTTTACAAACATTTATTTTGAACTTCTTGGGAATTGTTAAAGATAGGCATCAAATGCATTAAATTTAGAAGTTCCAGGAACTTGTACATGGTCTTAGTTTGTTGTATGAAGTTAGCACCCCACCTTGTGGAAAACAGTAGGTGGTGTTAAGTGGAAGTATGTCATATTAGTTTTACCTGATAAATCCTGCAGCCACTAAACTGTCAGTTATTTATAAAAACCAACAGTGTAAACACCCCTTCAAAACAAAAACAAAAAGTAAACCAAAAGAATCCCTACTTATTAAAGTAACAGCAAAACTTCTGCTTCCAAAATACAAATATACTAGCCTCAAAATAGTGGGGTTTATGGGATGTCTGGGTTATTTCTTCAGTAAACAAATATTTCATGTCAACAAGTTATTACTTCCACTGGGTCCACTGTTCTGAATGTTATTTGGAATGCTCCCCACCCCCATCCCCATCCCCACTGGCCCAATGTGACTTCTTTCCTTTCTCTTTCTGGAAGTTTTGGTATCTTCCCTTTATCATTAGTTGTGAAACTGTAGATGACTTACGCTGTTGAGGCTACAGTTTAATTGGGCTGGGGAGAGTCCTTTTGAAGGTCATGTCCTTCTAGTTCTGGGAATTTTTCCTGGGTCATCATTTTTTGTTTTGTTTTAACTTCTGTTTCCTTATTTGTTCTGGATAACCGACCTTCAACATCCAGTTTGATGGTCTAGCTTTCTTACTATTCTCTATGGTTTCAACCTTTTTCTTAAGCTTTTTGGCAGAGTTCTTCAATGTGATCCTTCTTGAATTTTTTTTTTAATTCCTGCAATCAAAAATTTAACAGCCTAGTGTTTCTGAGTTAAAAACAACAGGCCTTATTCTTTTTTTAAAGATATAATTAATGTCCTCTCATTTCTCTGAAAGTAACTTTTCTTTAAGCCCTACACCCCACCCCATAGTATCCTCTTCTTTGATCCTTTTTCTCTAAGTTCCTTTGATGACTGCAGTTTTGATTTCTCTCATGGTACAGGCATTCCTCATGTGTTTTAGAGTCTGTAGATGTTGGTTTGAACCAATGATTTTCAAGGGGAAGAGGAGGGAGAGACTCCTTCTAACCCTACTTGGCAAGGTCTGGAGACATTCAGGGTTGTCATGACTAGGGATTAAGTGGGGAGTGCACTGGCAACTAGTGGATGGAAGCCAAGGTTGCTGCTAAACATCTGAAAATACACAGAACATTCCCTCACAACAAAGATGTATTGGCCCCCAAATGTCAATAGTAACAACACTGGCATTAGGGGCAGACTAGAAGCTCTCTGCGCTAGGTGGAATATATTGATTGAAGGGTAAAAAATATTCAGGGCCCACATGTTAGAATATACAGTTCTAGTCTCTGAGCAAATCAATTTCTTCAAAACTAATTTTGAATTTTCAATCTGGAGGATATAAATGTAGCATTTGGAGAACAGACCCAGAAAGGAACCCAAGTAATACATGTTGGGGGCATAGGACAGGTATTAACTCCTCCAAAGTCCCTATTTTCAGGGCAGTAGTTTATCCCATCTTCAATTTGGCTTGGTGTTTCCAAAGTAGTCTAACTGCTCAGTAGGCAGACTTCAACCAAGAGGCCCTCAACTCCACACTGTAGCCCAGGCTTCAGAGGCACCTAATATCTATATTATCTTTTCCTCACTAGTTCACCAGTGATGCTTTTAATTAATTCTTAGGGTTTACAATATTTATGATCTTTCCTCCCAAACTGTACCAAAAACTTCTTGAATCAAAGAGCACTTTCTTTCATTACTTGTATTCCTCATAAAACTTAGTATAAATTTTGTACCCAGAAACTGGCTAATCATATCTACTTTTGGTTTTCAAGAAGGACTTTACCTTTGCAAAGGTAAAGCTTCTAGTGAGCTGTTCTATCTGTTTCAAAAAAGAGCACTTTGGACAAATATAACAGTACTACAAGTTTGGCAAGGTATACAGTAGAAAAAGTCTAAATAAAACATTCTCCAGGCTAAAAAGACTATTCCAGAGCTATATTAAGCTCTTTCAAATTCAAGAAAGGAAAATCTCCTCTGGAAATGGCATATGATACTCCCTAAAAAAGAAGTGAAGGAAATCTCCCCGCTTCTACCCCACCACTACCATTTGCCAGAGCAGTCTAATATATACTAGAAATCTCCACACCACTGGCAGTTCTAAGTTAGATCTAATTACTCAAAGTTCAGCAGTGTGCTGCCACCCGGTGGCAGCATGGAGGAATGACATCAACACAGATTTGGGAAGGTTATACAAAAGCACAATAAAAGAAGTTCTTTAGCACAGGGAAAGACTTTCCAGGACCATTTCTGAATCCTGAAAGACTTTTCTGGAAAGTGAGAGGAACAGGAAAAGCATAAAAAAGAGAGGGAGAAAGGATAGAATAGAGGTACAGGAAACAAATAGGTAGGACTTAAGATGGTTTGGAATCAGTGCAAGGAGAGCCTGGGGAAGTCCCTTTGAATTCCAGGAAGGTTTTAGGGAGTTGTAGCCATGGTGGAGGCTGCTGATTAATTTGGGTGTATGAAATACTATAATGATACTTGAAAACAGGGATGCTCTACTTACAGACTACCCAGGGACACTGATAACAAAGTACCTCCGTTCTTCTGATTATCCAGAACAGAAACTTTGAAGTCATGTTCTTCTTTCTCTTTTTTTCAAATTCTAACCCAATTTGCAGGAAATTTTGTGAACTCTACTTTTTTAAAAATCCAAAAATCTAACAGTTTCCCCTCCTTTTTTTTATCCTTACTGGTGCAAAGTACACTATCTCCTATTCAGATTGCTCAAACATCCACCCAGTTGGTTTCCTTGGTTTCATTTTTGCTTTGAGACACAGCAATTACAATGATCAAACTTCCAGCAAAACCTTCCAGTAGCTACCTATTTTCCTCAGAGTAAGAGAGGAAATTCCTACAAAGCCCTCTATCATCTGGCTCCCTGCCCTATGTTCTCACCCCGTCCCCACTGTCTCCCTTCACTCATTCTGCTCCAAGGACTCTGCCATTCCTCCAATATCCAGGAATGCCCCATTTTAGGACTGCAGGGAAACTGATCCCTCTGCCTGAAATGCAATTATCCCAGTTGTCCCCATCTTCTTCAAGTCTCTATGAGAAACTGAAACTCTTTCACCTCATCAGAATGTCCAGTCCCTGTATGCCTGTGTAATTGCCCTCCCAGCACTGATCACCTTCTAATGAGCTTCAGATTTTCCAATTTCCTATTCCTAATATGACTGTCTTCACTTGGGTTGAGTCAGCTTCCTGATGGCAGGTCTGCTTTGTTCACTGATGTACCTCAACTGCCCACAAAAATGTCTGGCAAATGGAAAGCAAACATTTCTTGTTGAATAAACACAAAGTTAAAAAAAAAAAGCATTGAATTTTGACTGTTACTGCACTATACATTTGGGCAAAAGAAAAGTAAATTTTTAAACATTAGGAACATGCCTCTGTATTTATTCCACATTTAATGGCTCTTAGAAAGATTTCACTATTGTGTCCATATTATTTCCTTTTACTGAAGAACCTATCCTAGGGCTGGGGCTGTGGCTCAGCGGTAGAATGCTCGCCTAGCACATGCTAGGCCCTGGGTTCAATCCTCAGCACCACATAAAAAAATAAATAAATAAAACAAAGGCATTGTATTCAACTACAACTAAAACATAAATATTTTTTTAAAAAGAAGCTATCCTAGTGTTTAATACATAAGATATCTTTTCCATTATTTTTCTAATAGTTTTTGATATCACATAAGAAAGTTATTGGTGTTTGCATATTCAGCTTGAATATGACACTTTTCTAAACTAATATTTGGTAATCTTTTAACTGTTTTTTTTCCTAGATGTAATTATTTATAGAATACATGACTTTATTTTTTCTTTTTCAATATTTATACCTCTTACTTCATCTTAGGTGAAGGGTCAAAACAAAGAATAGTGTTACTAGTAGCAAATGTTCTTATTTTGGCTTTTAGACATAAAGAATGCCTCTTACAGACATTGGCTTTTGGTTCTAATATACTTTTTTATATTAAGAAAACCATTGAAAATGTTAGGATATGGATTATTTGTGTAACACAAAGTTTTTTTTTGTTTTTATTTTATTTTTTTTAGTTGTTGATGGATTCAATGACTTTATTTATTTATTTTTATGTGGTGCTGAGGATCAAACCCAGGACCTAACACATGCTAGATGAGCACTCTACCATTGAGCCACAACCCAGCCCCTGTAACACAAAGTTTTAAGAAGCAAAATGTGGTCAGCCACGGGATGCATGTGATACAGAGAAGACTAGAGTCCAAACCAACAGCAGCATTTGTAAGGTCTGCAGGTAATAAATCTCTCAGTATTGCTGGCAAGTTATTAAAAAATACGAACGGAGGGCAGGAATTTTATTTAAGGCCCCCCCAAAATAGTTTGGTGTATCTTTTACATTAGTCTCTACCCCATACATTTATACTGTTTTATTATGGATACTTCAAATTCAATCAACAATCTGCCAGAATGCTATGGTAAGAAAGGGCTGACAGGCTCTTTAGTGTCAGCAAGTTGGGCTTCTTCATTTCTTAAGCTTCTTCCTAATGAAAGTAACATTTACATTTATTATACAAAATCTGGCAAGTTAGAAGAATATTTATAGAATGTGTGTAAGTACAAAAGTGTTTACTGCGGCAATTAGTGAAAGACTACAAACATCAAGGAAATGGTACATCATTATTGTGGATTACTAGGTGGTCATTACAAAGTATAATAATCTATTTGTACCAACAATGGTGAGTTATCAAGGTATAGTGTTTTGTTTTGCTTTTGTGATACTGGGGACTAAACCTAGGGTCTTACATGTGCTAGGCAAGTGTTCTACCATGGAACTACACCCCCAGCTCAAGATGTAGAGTTGAAAGGAAAAGCATTATAGGTATTATATACGGTTTGATTTATGAAATATCCCATACCCGGTTCTCTCCAAAGACCCCCAATCCTGCCTATGTGCTCACATGTATATGTGTACATAGAATTCATAATACTTGGTTATGTCACAGATGTAACAGGAGGGAATAAGCACTGGTAGGCTGTAACTCCAGCTGGTACAGTGGTACAGTAGTACCTCTAGAGTGGGACTGGGGTGGTGATGAGGAACTTCTACTGTTTACTTTATCACCTTTTAATTTATTTATTTACCTATTTATTTATTAGTTGTAGTTGGATACAATATCTTTATTTAATTTATTTATTTTTATGTTGTGCTGAGGATCAAACCTAGGGCCTTGTAGTGCTAGGTGAGAGCTCTACCATTGAGCCACAACTTGTAAATTCTAGGATATATTCAATGAAGATTTGATGAAATATCCACTTGCGATAGTGTCTTGTACAGAATCAGTACTGAATGGGAAGAATCAAAGATCTTTAGATTGGGTATTTTTGGAATGAATAAACAAATAAATAACCTTTCTTGGGAAAACACTGGAAGCCTAATTATAGAGTACTGAGAAATTTAAAAGGCTTGAAAATAAAGAAGGTTGGCTCCAATTTTTAATCCTTTAAGCCAGTTTTCAACAATTTCTATTGTTGTTTTATGTATAAAAGAGACTATTCTATATAGATGCAGTTTAAAAAAAAATGTTTGTGGCCAACTCATGGTCTGACAGAAGTTAACAGGAGTAATGGCTGGTTATAAAGGGAGGCCGCTATGAAACAAGGTTCAGATTCAAAGCAAATAAAAGGATGAAGGAAAATTCACATGTGATTCCCTTCCAGACTTTGCAGGGTGGTGGTGGTGGGGCTCTATTTCATCAGAAGACTACCGCTATTCAGGAAGAATGCTCTGGTTTGAGTTATCATTTACTTTCATATCACTCTGGTAATTGGTTCTATTTGGAAAGGTTACTATCCAATTTTTACTGAAAGATATTACTTTAGCTACTCTTTACTTTAGAACTAATCCCAGTGGAAATTACTTTTTCTTTAGAAGAATTTTCAAGATATTTTTTCATTTAAGTAATTTCACAGCCAAGCATCCCTCATCCCTTAGCTCTTCACCTTACTGAACTCAGTTGTTATTAGTAAAAGGAATCCTATTTCTTGTAAAAAATGTAGTTAAACTACTCAGAGAAACATAGGTTAACTAGTAGAATTAAATTGTATAACAGGATTATTTCTCTTTACTCATATAATTATAAACAGGGCAAACTAAACAAGGTAAAGATTTTACATAGCACTAAAAAAAATACAGAATCAAGGGAATCAGAATAAAGATTTTTTTTGTTGTTTGTTTTTGGTACCGGAGATTGAACCCAGGGTCATTTTACAATTGAACTATGTACCAGCTCTTTTTATTTTGAGATAGGCTCTTGTTCAGTTATTGTGGCTGGTCTTGAATTTGTGATCCTCCTGCTTCAGACTCCTGAGTCACTGGGATTACAGGCATGCACCACCATACCAGCTGAAAGAAGTTTGCACAACAAAAGTAGATTCCCTCTAACATAAATTAGTAAAATTATATTATAAATTTAAAAATTTAGCTTAAAAATGCTATGTATTTATATCTATCATGAATAAATACTAATAATAGTAATAATCCTGTTATACATTTAATTCTAATAAAAATATTAATTTTTAATTTTTTCCATATACTACCAAGACTCTATATACTACCAAGACTTTTAGAAATTTATTGAATAATTCTATTTCTGAATGGGTTTTAAACCAAATAGCAAAATTCCTATGTTACTTGAGTAAGTGATTAATACTGGTAATATGCGTCTTCTTTTTTAAAATATTTATTATTTATTTTTTATTTGTAGCTGGACACAATACCTTTATTTTTATTTATTTAGTTTTATGTGGTGCTGAGGATTGAACCCAGGGCCTTGCATGTGCTAGGCAAGCACTCTACTGCTGAGCCACAACCCCAGCCCTGATGTCTGGGATAGTCTTCTTTTTTAGAATAAGCCAATACAAAAAGAATGGGTTTTAATTTCTCACAAATCAAGTATGAATCAATGCATTTTTATTCCTGAAGTGCTCAGGGTGATATGGATGTGACACCTGCCAAAGCACACAATGTAGTTATTGTCAATGCTTTAAAATGGTACACATGTTCTGACTCACTTAAGAGGTCTGAAAAAGTTCAATTATAAAGAAGTAGGTCAAGGCCTATAACCACAAGAGTATTATTGATAGCAAGACAATTGCAGTTGGCAAGATTATATCAGAAAAAAACAAGTGAGGAAAACTGGAGGAGGGAAGGAGCACTGTTTCCATAAATTGTACAGAATCGACATCCAAACAGAGAGTAGCTCAAACCTCTCACTTGCATAATTATGCCAGATATACAATGCCCCTAAAATTTCAGGAAAAGAGGCCTACAAAGGAACAAACTGACAGCTGATATTTCCATAATAATACCAGCTTCCCTATATTTGAAAGTTAGAATGCTCTGGGGCCCAATTTTTTAGTGCTATTCTGTTTTCTATCAATCGATTACTGGGTATATAATCCAATTTCTTAAGTCAAACCATTTATACACAGATGACTCCCAAATTTATATTGCAGACCAGACCTCCCTCCTGAACTTCAGACTCATGGATCCAGCTGTTTATGCTACACATTCATGGGTATAATTATAGATGTCTCACACTTAGTCCTTCTGTTCCCCACTGTAACCTTACAACTCCATCATTCTAGTGGCTGAGGCCAAAGACATAGATGTCATCTTCTATCCACCCCCCTCCATCCTGGCCCCCACCGTCCCAATCTCCAAGTCTTATCTGCCAGAAAATTCTACTATTTCTACCTTCAAAATATATCCAGGATTTGACTACTTCCCATTATACCCACTGTTGCCATCCTGGTCCAAGCCACACCTTTGTCTCATTTGGATTATTAACATACTTCTAAACTCCTTTCCCAGCTTCTGCCTTTTTCCCCATTCGTTCTTCAGCAAGCAAAGTGATCCTATTAAAACAGAAGTCAGATCATGTCACTATTCTACCTAAAACCCAGTGGTTCCCAATCTCACTAGGAACAACTCTAAGCCTAAAAATCGACCACATGATCTTAAAAGACCTGGCCAACACCCTCTCCCTTCCCTCACCTAGCATCCTACTCAGCTTTCCTTCATTTCCTTTGCTTTGGCCGCACTGATCTCCTTGCTATCTCACAAGCACACTGGGCACAGTTCTGCCTTAGGGTGTTCTATGCAGTCATCCAAGGGTTCTATTTCCTCAGATGGTTTGATACCTTTATCTCCTTCAGGTCTTAGTTCCAACACTATCTTTCCTGGTCATTCTACCTAAAATTGCAACCCCACTTTCAACCTCCTAAAACTGCCCATTCCCTCTCCTTGGTTTCTTTATCTCCTTAAGTTCTCACTAACACATCATAAATTTTACTTAATTACCTTGTTTATTATCCCCCACCCCCATTAAAAAGTAGTCCTCAGAAAGCAGAGATAAAATTCAACTTGGAATTCTAAGTGTTGAATATATAACAAAATAAAAAGGGCAAAACCAAGACATATTTTCAGGTAAATAAACAAACAACATGGAATAAAATAATAAACAAATTTTAAAAAGATAATTATGTTTAAAATTTTAAAAATACTTTGGAATAATTAAAGAAAAATCCATAATGGGAACTTTTGACATCTATATCAAAATGTATGAGATGCAGTTAAAAATGTTAAAGAATAATACATAGTTATAAATACTTATATTCAAATATAAGGGTAAATACATGACTTAAAATATCAAAAAAGAACAACGGGTTAAATATAAAAATTAGAAGAAAGAAGATTGTGAAAATGGAAAGAAAAATTAAAGAAACAGAAAAGATACAACAGAAAAATCAAAAAGCTAAACATGGAAAAAAATATTAAACTTTTAAATGTCTGACTTCAAGTAAGCAAAATTACTAATAAATCTTTATCGCTGTAGCACACACTTACAAAAATTTTGTTAAGAGAATATTATGAAAATATTTATGTCAAAACATTTGCAAATTTATATAAAATGAACACATTTAAGAAAAATATTTTTCTAAAATATTTTTAGAGGTACTAAGCAACTCAGTGAGGCCCTGTCTCTAAATAAAATACAAACATAGAGCTGATGATGTGGCTCAATAGTTCAGTGCCCCTGAGTTCAATCCCTGGTACTCACCCCCCTCAAAAAAGGAAGAAGAAACAAAGTCCAAAGAATCCTACAACCATAGCAAAAAAGGTCATAACAAACCTAACTGGTTTTATACACAAGTTCTAAAAACTTTAAAAGATTAATTCCATTTTAATATAAATTCTTCCTGAAAACAAAAAAATTGTGTGCATTCTACAACTCACGTAATCAGATTGCTGTAACCTTGATATCATAACCAAAGAAAACTCCGAGAAAGGAAAAGTACAGGCCAATATTATTCATGAAAATAAATGAAGAAACATGAAACAATATGTTTGCAAACCAAATCAAGCAATGCCTTAAAATAGAATATACTATGAACAAGCTGCGTTTATTCCAGGAATTCAAGAATAACTCATACCACGTAACTGACCATATAAAAAGATAAAAAAAATTTTAAAAATTACCATCTCAAATGCAGAAAAGACATTTCATAAAAAGAAAACATGTGATCTAAAATAAAACTCTTGGGATATTTTTAAAATTAGAAGTAATACAAGGATGACCATTATACTGCCTTTATTGATACCATTCAGGAAATTCTAACAATAAAATGAGAAAAAGAAATAAAAGTTATAAGAATTAGAAAAAATCAGAATTGTTTCTATTTGCAGATGATGATATTATCTTCATAGGTAACAAGCTAATAAATTAAAGAATTAATTATATTGTAGAGAGGTAGTTCTCATAAGATGCCTATATAGATAGAGGTTCTCTTTAAAATGATGTATTCAATTTAATTCAAATAAAAACACCAACAAAGTTCTTTGTGAGTTTGTCAGAGATAAGTTAAAAATTTATGTAAAAAAAAAAAAAGAACAATTAAAACACTTCTATAGGAGCTTGTTACTGGCTCAGTATAGAAAAACGAACCAGTTAACAGAATTGAGAGCTAAGACTCTGAATACTCAGAAACTTGACATACAGTGATGGCACTGAAGATCAGAGGGAAAAGGACTATTTTGGCCTGAGACAGTTGTTTTACCATATGGAAATTAGATCCCTTTCAAACATTATACAGAAAAATCAATTTCAGATGGATTAAAGACAAATGTGCAAAAGAAAATGTTAAAACTTTCAGAAAATAACATAGTATAACTCTGACCTTGAAGTCCTAAGGGAAAATATAAATTTGGAGTCTTCAAAGAAAATATAAACATTAAAACCTAAAACTTCTCTTCATCATAAAACAACAGAAGAAGCAGCTATCTATCCATTTAGAAAGAATATACAGCTATCTATCCATTTACCTACACACAAAAGGTTGGTATATAGAATAGACAGAAAAAATGGTCCTAATCTGAAGGAAGATCATAAGAGTTCACTGAATTTCAGAAAGAACTAAGGAGGAAACAGACATGACCTGATTAAATTTCATATTTCTAAAAAAAAAGTCAAAACTGGCATCAAACAGCTTTTCTGAAATTCTAATGGTTAGAAGAGAATGATTCTGAGGGGAAAAGAAAATCGTGGCATTATAATCTGAACTGTTTAGTAAGCCAAACAACTATCAGGGTATGAACGTCACAACCTGGAAATACACTGCCCTTGTAACTTTTCTAGAAAAAGGTTGAGCCAAAGAGAAGACAGAATGAATTCAAAAGAAGACATGGTACACAAGCAGCAGTGGTTAAGACTACATGACTATTGGTGACACAGGAGACATATGTCACTTAAGACAGGAGAGGGTAATAAAAAATCCACTCTAGCTTTTAAAAGATTTTCCTCTCATTCCTGACACTTCGTGATTATTCTTTTCCATTTCCTCATTTTTGGCTTTTAGAGCAAAGAATGCCAGAAGAGAATTGCTTTAGCTCACTTCTGATTCACTTATAAGGTTTTCAGTGGTATTTATCCATTTAATTTTTAATTGTGACAATAATTTTAAAAACATTTCCAGTTTTTTGTTTTGAGATTGCTTCTTTTGCAAAATAGACTATTCTTGTTCAATTTCAATGGACTATCTACTTGAATTTCAATAATATGAAATCAGTTATTTGTGTTTTTATATTAAA
Source organism: Spermophilus citellus (assembly GCF_964194105.1). Lineage (NCBI taxonomy): Eukaryota > Metazoa > Chordata > Mammalia > Rodentia > Sciuridae > Spermophilus > Spermophilus citellus. The sequence goes on along the minus strand of NC_138191.1, from coordinate 56,274,901 downwards.
TGTTTTGGCAGGGACCTTTTGCTTTTAATCTGTTGATTCTCTTCAAACTGTCTAATCATGTTTCATTTTCAGTTTGTAAGTATGAATGACTATCTAGTTAAGTGTCATCTGATACAACTTTCTTCAATTATGAAAATGTTCTATTCCATAGTGTCCAATGTAATAGCTACTTGCTACATGTGGCCACTGGGCATTAGAAATGTGGCTAGTGCAAATGAGGGACCAAATTTTAATTTTTACTTAAATTTAATTAATTTAAACTGAAATATAAATAGCCACACATGGCTGGTGGCCACTATAATGGACAGTGCAGGTATAGATTGTTCAGTATTCTTGGCTCAAATGGGCTCTTTCAGCAAATGTACTGATCACTACTTACTTCTTCAGCAACTGTATTCCTGTTCATAGTCTGGTAAAGAATTCCATGGAATGTACAAAGGAGGCTATTAGGGGTATCAGATGCCAAGTTCCCTATGCTGTAGTGCAGAAAAAGGCCTGTAGGTGGACCCTTTCCTTTAACAGGGCTTGATGGGAAGGTATCTCTCCCGGTCTTTGGGTCTTAACCTTCATACTCCAACACCCGCCTAAACACACACACACACACACAAGGCCTAAACACACACACACACACAAGGCCTAAACACACACACATACAAGTATACGCATTGTGGTAAACAAGAATGGATGGCGGAGAGGACAACAGACCCTTTCAGGAATCGGATTTTTTTTTTTCCCTCTAACATCAGTTGCATTGCTCCAGCACAAAATTAACTGTCAGAAGAATGCCAAATAGAGATGCTTAGTATTGCACTGTGATAACACTTTGATAATAAAAAATAATGGCACTTAAAAAATCTAAAATCTTTGGCTTTCTTATCAATGTGAATCAAACACAACTTGATGGGTTTGACAGCAAATGTGCAAACGTTTCACTAAGCTATGAAACTATTCAGCAAGTAAACAATACAAATGTGAAACCTAGAGGGGATATTCAATAGGCTAAATTAAAATTAGAGCCTCTAATTTGAATGTAACTTCAGAAAGAAGAATATATACACTAATAATTGGGTAAACCAAAGATACCAGTACCTTAAATTGAAAAACCAGCAAGAATTTTGAGATGATTTTGAACTTTATATATATATATATATTAAGTGCTCAATGTCCCTGGCAAATTATAATACTTTTAACATTCTTTTGGTGTGAAAAATTCCTCATAATTTTCTCCTAATAATTCTCAGATGCACTCTAGAATAAGAGATTAAATGATATTTTTAGTCTCTGATACGCTAGACAAGAATTCCCAGGGCATTCTTCTCTAAGTTTTTAAAAGCAGCAGAGTAGCTACGTAGGAGAAATGAGGATTTGGGGCTAGGGTTGTGGCTCGGTGGCAGAGTGCTCACTTGGCAAGTATGAGGCACTGGGTTTGATCCTCAGCACCACATAAAAATAAAATAAAGGAATTGTGTCCACCTACAACTAAAAAATAAATATTTAAAAAAAAATAAAAGAAGTAGAGGATTTGAAGAAGTATAAGTAAGTGACATATATTTGATGGGACCCTGGTCAAATTATTTATGCCTTTGAGCTTTGATTTTCTCATTTGCAAGTGGAATACTATTATCTGTCTTACAATTATTGAAAGGGCTAATTATTAGCATACTCAATAGTCTCTACTATTTTCTTTCAAATTTGCTTGCTGTATTTGCCAAATAGACTCTACTGAAATAGTTCTGTGTACATATTTGCACGGAGAGAATAGTATCCTCTCAAAATTCATGTCTACCTGGAACCTGTGAATATGATCTCATTTGGAAATAGAGTCTTTGTAGAATGTAATCAGATGAGGTTATTTTGAATTATAGTGGTCCCTACATTAGATAATTGGTATCCTCAAAAAAATAAAAAAGCAAATAAACGGACTTGGAAGAGGCCATGTGATGATGGAGGCAGAACCCGGAGTGATGCTGTTGCAAACTAAGGAATGCTAAGCACAACTGGCAAGCCCTAGAAGTTAGGAAATGGTAAAGAAAGATTCTTCCCTAGAACCTTGAGAGAAAGCATAGCCTTGTGACACACTGATTTCAGATTTACAACTTCAAGAACTGTGAGAAAACACATTTCTGTTGTTTTAAGCCACCCAGTTTATGGTATTTTGTTATAGCAGCCCTAAGAAATTAATGTAGTATTTATTGATCACCAAAACAAAATGTAAGCATTCTGGCTCATCTCTCACCAGAAAAAAGTGCCTTATATTTGTTTTGTTCTATGGCTGAATGACAGAATGTAGATTCATATTCTGATCTTATTTAATATGGAGTTCCTAAGAATACATTTTAATAGTGTTTTAGTTTGTTTTCAAGTGACCAAAACTCAAACAGATTTTTTTTTAAATGTGTACATTATCTAGCCCCAACTGAGTCTTAACATTACTTCAACTCATATAACTGAGGAGACAAAAACCTTAAACCAACAACCCAATCCTAGAGCAATCCCAGAACAAAAAAGAACTATACATGTAAAGACACATGTATAAAATAGGAAAGGGAACAAACCTCAATTGATGCCCAAGTCTAAGTCCTCTGAAAACACAAGGAAAGGGGCAAACAAACCTCCCTCCAAAATTCACAATCCCACAACAAAGGATCCCATGCATAAGGAAGTGAATGAAACTCCAGAGAAAGATTATAAAAAACTCATTATTAAAATATTCAGTGAACTACAAGAAGATCTAAGGAATGAATTACAAGAACAAACACAAACACGAAAAACTATTTCAATAAAGAAATAGAAATATTGAAAAGAAACCAATTAGAATGCATAGAAATGAAAGTCACAATCAAATTAAAAATTCACTTGAAAGCATCACAACATATTATATTGCATAAAAAGTAGAATTTCAGCCCTTGAAAAACAGAACTTCAGGCCTTAAAAGATAGGGTACATGAACTTGAGTACACAGTATGCAGTAAATGGAAAAAAAATACAGAACATGATCAGAATATATAAGAACTCTGGGACAACATCAAGAAACCAAACCTGAGAGTCAATGGGACAGAAGAGAACATAGAGATACAGGCTAAAGGCATTAAGAACATTTTCAATAAGACAGTAACAGAAATGAGATCGGCATCCAAGTACAGGAGGCGTAAGGACCCCAAAAAGACCAGATCAGAAGAAAATTTCTCCAAGACAAATCATAATCAAAATGCCTAGCATAGAAAATAAGAAAAGAATATTAAAAGCTGCAAGAGGTCACAGAGGCAAATCAAAAAGGCTCATTTCTTACTTCTCAACTTGAACCCTAAAATCAAGAAGGGCCTGAAGTGAGATATTCTAAGCTCTGAAAAAAAAAAAAAAAAAAAAAAAACAATTGCTACACCTAGCAAAGCTCTCTTTCATATTCAATGGGGAAATAAAAACCTCCCATGACAAGAGTAAACTAAAAGAATATATGGCCACCAAGCGAGCACTACAAAGAATACTCACAGATAAACTGCACCCTGAGAAACCCAAAACCAAATCCCAGAACTCCCAAATAGATGAAGATCAATAGAAGATTAATCATCTAAATGAAAATCAAGACAGAATTAAAATAACAAAAAATAAAAATGGTAGTAAACCACAAACACATATCCATGATAACACTGAATATAAATGGTCTCAACTCCCCCCAAAAGACATGGATTATCAAAATGGATCAAAAAGCAAGATCCAGTTATATATTGTTTGCAAGAGACTCATCTCATAGGCAAAGACATTCACAGGTTAAAGGTAAAAGGATGGGAAAAAAATATTCTATACAAACAGGAGTCTGAAAACAAGCTGGAGAAGCTATTCTCATATCTAACAAAATAGATTTTAAGCAAAAATTAATCAGAAGAGACAAAGAAGGCCACTACATCCTGGTAAAGGGAACAATCCAACAAGAAGATTTAACAACAGTAGATATATATGCCAGTGCAGTAAAATGTCAGTGCACCCAATTATATAAAAAAAGAAAATACTCACTGACATTAAATTTCAGATCCCAATAAAATAATACTGGTGATTTCAACATATACTTATCACCAACAGGTATGTCATCAAAGCATAAAATGAATAAAGATATAACCAAACTAAATAATATTATAAATCAAATGGTCCTAATAGACAGTTATAGAATACTTCACCCTAAAACAGCTAAATTTACCTTCTTTTCAGCAGCTCATGAAATCTTTTCCAAAATAGACCTTATTCTAGGATTTAGCAAATACAAAACCAAAACAAAAACCCCTGATACAATCCCATGAGTCCTTCTGGAATGAAACCAGAAATCAACAGCAAGAAAAAGAATACAAACCACATAAATACATGGAGATTAAATGATATTCTTTTAAGTGAAAAATGGACCAAAGAAGAAATGAAAGAAGAAACTAACAAATTCTTACAAACAAATGGGAACAAAGATACAACATATCAAAATCTCTGGGTCAGTAGAAAGCAGTACTATAAGGAAAATTTATTACATTGCATGCCTACATTAAAAAGTATTAGAGAGATTCCCAAATAAATAAGTTTATGTTCTACTTTGAGGCTTAGAAAGGAAGAAGAAACTAATTCCAAAATCAGTAGAAGACAGGAAATAATAAATATCTGAGCCAAAATTAATGAAATAGAGAATAAAAAATACACAGAATAAATGCAACAAAGAGTTGGTCTTTGAAAACATAAATAAATGTGACCATACTACCAAAACAATACACAAATTCAAAGCAATCCCCTTCAAAATTCCAATGGCATTCTTCACACAGAACTAGAAAAAACAGTCCTTAAAATTCAACTGGGAGAATAAGAGACCAAGAATAGCCAAAGCAATTATAAGCAAGAAAAGTTAAGTGGGAAGCATCACAATAACCGATCTCAAGCTATACTACAGAGCTACAGTAGCAAAAACTGCCGCAGTCTTGGCTGGGCACAGAATCACGAGCCAGTCAAGCAGGAACAAAACTTTATTTTGAAAAAGCCGCCGCAGGCAAGCCAAACCCGGTCCTCCCACGCGGGCGTCTGCCGGAACCGCGCGCCTCCCGGAGCCAGGGTCCCCGACCTTCCCCGGAATTTCCTCCTACTATCTTTCCCCAACCAATGGGAACTCTCCAGCAGTCCGGTAACTTGAGTCCTGTAGCAAGCCAAGGTGAACAGCAGGAGCCCAATTTGCATATGAATGTAAATCTTAGCATAATAATACCTCAGTGGCTAGTTGGCGTCACTTTACAACCAAAGGTGCCATTTATATTTTGTTTGTGGCTCCTAGCATCTGCCCCCTTCTGTTTAATTAAGCAACAAGCAATGTGGCTATGGACCGTGCCTGGTAGGTTGTCCAATTTAACATATGGTTCTTACCCGTCATGGGAGAACTGACCTTTAGGCGTCAGCTTCCTGTCTTAGGTTGAATCCATTGTAATCAGATCAACCCGTCACTGACTACCGGTCCAGCATTCAGCCATGCTTGTGGATAGGCCTATGCACCAGTGGGGGGGGTGAGGTTCTTGCCTCACCTCTGTTGGCCCCCAAATTTTGCCTTGGTGCCAGTGGGGGGGTGAGGTTCTTTGCCTCACCTCTGTTGGCCCCCAAATTTTAGACCATCACTAGTAGAAGGGAGGAGGATACAGAAATGCCACGACATTAAGCCAATTGATGGCTCCTTGGAAAAATTGCGTCACTGGTGACACCATCAGCAAAGATATGCCAGTATTACCACAATAAACATGGGGTGAGCTGGCAAGGAAATTGCATCACTGGTGACACCATCAGCAAAGATATGCCAGCAGTACCACAATTCGGTGCACCAGATGATATTTCACAATGTATGCAACTGATATATAGTCCAGGCAAGTTCTGGAAGCAGTTCAAATTGGAGGAGTCTATCAATGTGTCCATTTCCTCCCAAAGTAAATCAAGTCCTTGATAGCATTACTTGTTGAGTTATATTTATTGATGCATCAGTTTATACAGTTTACTGTGATTGCTATCATAGAAGCTGTAGTTTGGTTTTATCTTAGTCTTCACCGGCACTGGGATGGAGATGGGAATTCTGGCAATGATGCTAAAGAGACATTATCCTGAACAGAATTATTAAATATAATAAAAAGGAAAGGTGAAAGTAAACAAACAGATCTGTTAAACTCCTTTAAAAACAATCCTTAACAGCTGTTTACCAAATTTAAATTAGCAAACAAACAGATCTGTTAACCATCTTTAAAAACAATCATTAACAGCTGTTCACCTAATTTAAATTAAACCATATAAATCACGTGAATAAAGAAAAAATTTGGATCCATTTTTTCATGAGCGCTCCTCATATAAGAAATATGGACATACATACATACAGACATACAACACAAAACAGAAGTGTGCACACAACATACAACACATAAGACAATAGTAAATAAAGGCCTTGTAACTATACCTAGGTGAAATCTCCATTGCAATGTTTAAAAACTCCACAGTCAAAAAATAAAACACAGTCAAAAAATAAAACTGATCAGAAAAACATTAACCTAGGTTTGTATGAGCTCAAAAAATAAATAAATAAATAAAATAAAATAAAATAGAACTTTATGGTGTGGGAAAAATGTAATAATAAAATAGATATTGAAAAAAAAAAAAACACCTTGGTTAATCACTGCCGCAGATGTAAGAATAGCCAAGCTGGAGCTCTGGATGTCAGCTGTTATGAATTTGAGTCAAATCATCTTCTTTTTCTGTAGAAATTGTTTTAGTTAATCTCTCTGGAATCCAAATCGGTTGCTGTTCATCCTGTGGGAAAACACAGACAGCACCCCGATTCCATACTATGACTGGATCGGGGCCTTTCCATTGTCCTGTTAGAATATCTTTCCAAAGTACCTTAGGCTTATGTACATTTTTGGGGTACAAGTGTCTTTCCGCAGCACTAAGTCCCGATGAATCTAAATTTAAAAAGTTTAGAGTAAAAAGGGTTATTTTAAGTTTATCTTTGGGGGATATATACCCCTTTCCAATTCCCTCCTTTTGTTTTAATAAGTACATTTTAATAGTTTGATGAGCTCTTTCAACTATGCCTTGTCCTTGTGGATTGTATGGAATTCCTGTTATGTGAGTAATACCAAATGATGAGTAAAATTGTTTAAAAGAGGTGGAAGTATAACCAGGACCGTTGTCCGTTTTTAACTGTTTTGGAACACCTACAGTGGCAAAATTTTGTAAGCAATGAGCTATAACATCTTTAGTTTTTTCTCCGGCATGAAGGGAGCCCATCAAAAATCCGGAAGAGGTATCAACTGTAACATGTAAATATTTTAATTTTCCAAATTCTGGCAAGTGTGTGACGTCCATCTGTCAAATATGGTTAGGTATCAGTCCTCTAGGATTGACTCCAAGATTAACTTGTGGTAAAAATGTCACACAATTTTGACATTGTTTTATTATATGTCTGGCTTGTTCTTTAGTTATTTTAAAACGTTTTTGTAAAGTATTAGCATTGACATGGAACCTTTTATGAAAATTTATAGCTTCTTCTATTGTGGAGAAAATATGTATGTCATGTGTAGATTTATCTGCTAGTTCATTGCCCATACTAAGGGCTCCAGGCAATCCTGTATGTGCCCTGATATGACCTATAAAGAATGGATCTTTTCGGTCCCAGATTAGACTTTGTATAGCAGAAAACAAAGAGAAAACAGTAGAAGAAGGTGAAATCCTACCAGCATCTTCAAGGGATATTATAGCATTAACTACATACTGACTATCAGAAAATAAATTAAATACAGAATCTTTAAACATCATAAAAGCTTGTAATACTGCATTAAGCTCTACCTTTTGAGCTGATTGTTTGGGAACTAAAAATGTAAAAGTTTGATCAGGAGTAACTACTGCTGCTGTACCATTGTTTGACCCATCAGTGAATATATTTGGAGCATTTATGATAGGGGTTTTTCTTGTCATTTTTGGAAAAACTACAGGATGCTTAGACCAAAAAGACAACAAAGGATTAGATGGTAAGTGATTATCAAATGAAACACTAGTTTTACACATGATTATTGCCCAAGTATTTAACTCATTAGCTAACTCATCAATTTGATCCATAGTATATGGAGTGATAATTTTATTGGGAGAAATCTCAAATACTCCCTTAGCTGTTTTTATTTTTTTGAGTATTAATTGTCCTACAGCCTCAGGATATCTAGTAAGAATAGTGTTAGGAGAATAAGATAAATGTATCCACAATAATGGACCTTCCTGCCAAAATACTCCTGTAGGAATATTTTTTGTTGGTAGTACAATAAATAATAAAGGCAAACTTATATCAATTCTATCCAAATGCATATTTTCCATATACGTTTCAATGATTTTTAATGTTTTTCTTGCTTCAGGCGTTAACATGCGGGGTGAATTTGGATCTGATGGACCTTTTAGAATATCAAATAAAGGTCCTAACTCTCCTGTTGGTATGTCTAGATAAGGCCTTATCCAATTTATGTCTCCCAATAACTTTTGAAAGTCATTAAGTGATTTGAGTTGATCTACTCGTATTTGAATTTTTGGTGGACGGACCATGGTTGAGGATAATAGAACTCCTAAATAATTAATTGGAAGATTTAATTGTACTTTATCTATTGCTATCTCTAGATTATAATTTTTCAATAAGTTTGTAAGTGTGGCATAACATTTTAGTAATGTGTTTTTATCTTTATGTGTGAATAACACATCATCCATATAGTGAAATATTTGTAGTTCAGGATTTTGGTTTTTAAGTGGCTGGATTGCTTTATTAACATAAATTTGACACATAGTTGGGCTGTTAGCCATCCCTTGAGGGAGTACTTTCTATTTATATCTCTGATCAGGACCTTCATGATTCAGTGCAGGGATAGTAAATGCAAAATGTGGACTATCCTCGGGATGAATTGGAATTGAAAAGAAACAATCTTTAATATCTATAGCTAAAACATGCCAGGTTTTTGGTAAAGCAGACAATTGAGGAATCCCTGATTGAGCAGGTCCCATAATAACCATCTCATTATTAATGGCTCTTAAATCTTGTAATAATCTCCATTTACCAGATTTCTTTTTAATGACAAAAATGGGAGTATTATGGGGAGATACGGAAGGTTGTATATGTCCTTCCGCTAATTGTTGTCTGACCAAGTCATGGGCTACTTGTATCTTTTCTTTAGTCAGGGGCCACTGAGGAACCCACACTGGTCTTTCTGATTTCCAAGTAATTTTGATTGTCTCAGTGGCCCTTTCTGAAAACCCAATTCGTGTCTATTTATTTCTTGATCTATTTGAATAGGTGCTGTTATACCTTGTTCTTGTTCTCTTAATCTTTTTTCTTTCCTAAAGCCTTGTTTAGCCCTAGTAGTGGGCGCATTAGGATTGATGTTATTTGTTAATGTCAATCCTAATTGATCTAGGACATCTCGTCCCCATAAATTTACGGGAAGATGATCCAATACATAGGGCTGTATAGTTCCTTCACATCCTTCAGGATCCCTCCAATCTAATACCATAGCACTTCTATGGGGATTAGTCGCCACTCCTAGGCCTCGAAGCGTTTGAGTGGCTTGTTGTAATGGCCAATGTTTTGGCCATTCTTGACGAGAGATGACACTAAGGTCAGCTCCTGTGTCCAGCAGCCCATTAAAGTTATGTCCTTGTATATTTAATTTTAGCATTGGGCGAGAATCTAAATTCAAAGACAGCATAGCCCAATCTACACCTGTGGAGCCTAATCCCTTGGAACCTCTTTCTACATTACGACTGGAAAATTTATCATGCAGGCTGGGTATTATTAACAACTGTGCTATTCTATCTCCTGGTGAAATTATTGATATACCTCTTGGAGAACTAGCTATAATTTTTATTTCACCCTCATAATCGGGATCAATTACCCCAGGACTTATCGTAAGTCCTTTTAGTGTAGAAGAACTGCGTCCCAATAATAAGCCTACTGTTCCCTGGGGAAGAGGTCCTTTTACTCCTGTGGGAATGATTTGAACTCCCATCTCTGGAGTTAGTACTGCTCTGGCAGAGGAGCAGATGTCCAGCCCTGCGCTCCCTCTAGTTTGTCTGATGAGGGATTTAATGGATAATGCGTCCTGGGCACTACCTTGATGGTGCTGTTGGGTTCCTCCATTGCCCCATATATTTGTGGTTTTGGGCCCCGGGGCATTGGGCCCTCTAGTCCGTTTTTTGGCAACGGAGCCTGATACCTTTCTCCATGATATCGTGGGTAAACACTTGGTCTTTGTCCGTTTTTTGATAACGGAATACCCTCTATGGTGGTTTGAGAACGGCATTCATTAGCCCAATGTTTCCCTCTATGGCATCGTGGGCAAATACCCGGTATTCTATTCCTTTGATACCCCGCTTTGTTAAACCCTCCTCTTATGGGGCAACTCCTTTTAAAATGTCCTGTTTGATTACAATTATAGCATGTTTTTGGCCTGGCATCTAAAGCCTGTTGTACTGCTGCTAAGACTTGCCCTTGTTCATTAATGTCTCTACATAATTTAATATATGTGTTTAAATCTTCATGTCTCCATGGTCTAATGACCTCTCTGCAGCAACGATTTGCTTGGTCATAAGCCAGTTGTTTTATAAATGGCATTACCTGTTCTGTATTACCAAATATCCTAGAGGCTGACTGAATAAGTCTATCTACAAATTCAGCGTAAGGTTCATTAGTTCCTTGTATTACCTTAGATAATTGACCTTGTAAGTCTCCATGCCCCTGTAAAGTTTTCCATGCCCTAACTGCATCTACAGCAATCTGTGCGTATACGCCAGGGTCATATTCAATTTGCTGTCTTTGACCCTCATAAGGTCCCTTCCCCAAAAGCATTTCTATATTTCTTTGAGGATAACCAGCTTCTGCATTTCGCCTAGCTGTCTCCATGCAAAATTCCTCATTGGCAACTTTCCATAATAAATATTGTCCTCCGTTTAGCACAGATCGACACATGTTAGCCCAATCTGCTGGTGTCATGTCCAAGTTGGTAACAGATTCGACCATGCTTATTGTGAAGGGAGCTTGCGGCCCATAGGTCGTTACAGCCTCCTTTAATTGCTTTATTGTTTTGAAATCTAAAGCACGGTGAATTCATTGCCCTCCTGCCTGCTCAAGTACAGGGCATGCTAATCTTTGGGGTCCTGCCTCAGAATTCCGTCCATCAACTACGGGAGTTGAGGGCCGCTCAGCGGTAGATGGAGCTGTTGGTTGAATTACGCCCTCTGGTGATAGAACGGAGTTAGTAGCAACCTCCTGTTGTAATTCTCCACCTGATGGCTGCTTTTCCTCTAAGCTTGGTTTCTTTAAATTTTCCTCTGTCTGACTAGCTTGAGAGACCTTCTCTTTTGCTTGACCTAGCGTTTTTTCTACCATAGTCTGGACCTCTAACAATTTACTTAGCAGTTTTTCGGTTTGTTTTTTACTGGATTCTAATCTACTATAAAGGTAACGTAACCCAATAAGATAGGATAAAACAAAGCCGAAACAGAATGAAACAAAAACGGAACAGACAATGGTTGTATCAATTTTCTCTTTCTCAGGGCCGAATAACTTCAAACCTTGAGCCAACCATTTTTCCCAGTTCGCCTGAGAAAATTCTAGGGCTAGGGAGCTTGAAATAAAAACAAAATAAATCAAAACAAGAACACATTGTTTTTCTAAATGTTCACCCATTCTGTCGCCTTCCCTCAGGGGCGAGCAGTTTTACTCACCTCTAAGTTTCAGGCGTTCCCCGTACGGGCCACCAAATGCCGCAGTCTTGGCTGGGCACAGAATCACGAGCCAGTCAAGCAGGAACAAAACTTTATTTTGAAAAAGCTGCCGCAGGCAAGCCAAACCCGGTCCTCCCACGCGGGCGTCTGCCGGAACCGCGCGCCTCCCGGAGCCAGGGTCCCCGACCTTCCCCGGAATTTCCTCCTACTATCTTTCCCCAACCAATGGGAACTCTCCAGCAGTCCGGTAACTTGAGTCCTGTAGCAAGCCAAGGTGAACAGCAGGAGCCCAATTTGCATATGAATGTAAATCTTAGCATAATAATACCTCAGTGGCTAGTTGGCGTCACTTTACAACCAAAGGTGCCATTTATATTTTGTTTGTGGCTCCTAGCATCTGCCCCCTTCTGTTTAATTAAGCAACAAGCAATGTGGCTATGGACCGTGCCTGGTAGGTTGTCCAATTTAACATATGGTTCTTACCCGTCATGGGAGAACTGACCTTTAGGCGTCAGCTTCCTGTCTTAGGTTGAATCCATTGTAATCAGATCAACCCGTCACTGACTACCGGTCCAGCATTCAGCCATGCTTGTGGATAGGCCTATGCACCAGTGGGGGGGGTGAGGTTCTTGCCTCACCTCTGTACCTATTGGCATCAAATAAGACAGGAAGACTAATGGAATACAATAAAAGACTCACAGACGAACACACATGCTTACAGCCATCTTGTACTTGACAAAGGTGCCAAAAATATATGTTGGAGAAAAGACAGTCTTTTTAACAAACGGTGCTGGGAAAACTGGACATCCATATGTAGAAGAATGAAATTATATCCCTATCTCACTCTGAACAAATCAAATAAAAATAGATCAAAGACTTAGATATTAGACCAGAAACCTTGCAACTGCTAGAAGAAAACACTCCATCATATAGGTGCAGGCACTGACTTCCTCAAAAAATCCCCTAAAATTCAAGAAATAAAACCAAGAATTAATAAGTGGGATGCCACCAAATTAAAAAGTTTCTGCATAGCAAAGGAAATGATTAAGAATGTGGAGAGAAAACCTACAGAAAGGTGGGGGGGAACCTTGCCAGCTACTCTTCTGACAGAGTATTCATAATCAAAATATAAAAAGAATTCAAAATATTCAACACCAAAATTACAAATTACCCAGTCAATAAATGGGCAAAAGAAATAATGTTTGTTTGTTTGGTTTTGCAGAAATTTCCCCAAAAGAAGACAGAAGGCCAACAAATATATGAAAAGCTGTTCAACATCTCTAGAAATCAGGGAAATGCAAACCAAAACTATATGAAGATTTCATTTTACACCAGACAGAATGGCAATTATCAAGAACACAAATAATAAATGCTGGCAACAATGTAGGGGAAAAGTACATTGATACATTGTTGGTGGGATTGCAAATAAGTACAATCACTCTGGAAAGCAGTATGCAGATTCTTCAAAAAACTAGGGATGACACCACCATGACCCAGCTATCTCACTCCTTGGTATTTATCCAAAAGAACTAAAATCAGCATACTACAGAGATGCAGCCACTTCGATGTTTATAGCAGCACAATTCACAATAGCCAAATTATGGAATCAGTCCAGATGCCCATCAACAGATGAATGAATCAAGAAAATGTGGTATAAATATGCAATGGAGTTTTACTCAACCATAAAGAATGAAATAATGAAACTTGCTAGTAAATGGATGGAAATGGAGAACATCATGCTAAGTGAAAGAGGCCAGACTCAGAAAATCAAGGATAGAATGTTTTCTTTCATATGTGGAAGCTAAAGCAAATGAAGGGAAAGAAGACCATTGTGGGGGTGGAGGTGAGAAATGGGATATTATAAATATATAGGAAAAATCAGTGGAGTACAAGGAGAAAAAGAGAGGGAGAAAGGAAAGGAAACAGGAAGAATATGAAATAAATTTAATAAAATCATGTTGTATACATATATAAATGTACCAAAGGGACTTTCACCTTATGTATGTGTAGAAAGTACCAATCAAAAATAAATAAATAAAGGAGTAAAAGGAAGTTCAGTAGAGTAGAGGAGGAAGAATAGGGTGAAAGAGAAGGGGGAATGGGGATTGAAATCAAATTCCTTGCAAGTATAATTTTGTCAAAATGAACTCAACTACTATGTATAATTATGGTTTAATAAAAAACACTAAAAAAGTGTGTGTGTGTATGAATATGTAATAGATCCCAATATTATGTAAAATTATAATGTACTAATGGAATAAAAGAGAAAAAAGCTAATAAAGTTTGGATCACTAAAAAAAAATGTGAGTCTGAGTGAGAGAGTAAAAGAAATAAATTTCATCATATCAGTAAACATTTGACTGCCCATTGTGGGTAGGGCACTAAAGTGCCATAAAATTATTTTCAGAGAAACTTAAACTCAATGTACAACTTGTAATTTTTTTTTCAGAAATAGAAATAATCACTTACCATGGTATTACAATCTCGATTAGCTTGATCTTGTTCAAAAGACTTAATTTTATTGGAACTCATTTCATCAGTGTCAGCAATGACATAATGTCTAGGTGAGTAAGCACTGGACAAGCTCCCAACCAGCCTCAGGATCTCTGTGGTATGACCACCTGGAAAAAATATTGGAAGGCCTAAGATTAATAAATATACAATGGACATATCCATTTGACCAAGTTATACTGATATCATGTTTTCAAAGATGGGCACAGGGCTTAAAAGATAGGAAGACACTGAAAACAATAATCTGTCATTGTATAAACATTACTGTTGTAGAGGGAAAAGATAATGTATAAAAATAAATTTGACATTAGCAGTAGGTACCGAGGAAGGTATAACAAAGTTCAAGATATAGTTCCTGTAATTAAGAAGACTGATAGGAAAAGGTCAAGACACATACCATAGAGTAAGATAAAAAGGATGCAAGACAGCAAGAAAAACTAAAATGGGAATGAAAGCAAGTAGATATCAATGTCCTAAGAGTTCGGAAGATCTGGTAAAGGTTCAGGTAACTTGAAAGGTAAAGATAATGAACTGACAGGAGTAGGGAGGCTACTGGGAAGAGATAGGGATTGTTAGAGCATGAGATGAAGATCTGAGATGTGTTCATGGAATGATGTGAATACTGGAAAGAAAGGTGAAGATGAAGTAAGATCAGGAAAGTAAAATGAAAGCAGTTACTGAAGACTTCTGTATAGAGAAAAAGGTAAAGGCAAGAGCCCTGGCCAGCAGGGCTTGGATCTTCTTAAGGAAGATTTTTTTTTGTTCACCACTTCCTAACAGAGGTCTCAGCACACTGCAGATCCTCAAATATTTACCAGCTTCACCATATTTATTTTTTACTTTGGATTTTTTGTTTGTTTATTTTTGATGCTGGAGATCGAATCCAGGGCCTAGTACTTCTGAGGCAAGTGCTCTACTCTACCACTGAGTCCCCAGTCCCAACATTCAGTTTTTTAAATCATACGATCTCCAAAATTTTAATACCTTAATTTTAAAAGCATGAATTTAAAAGCAGAATAAAATAGACACTAGTATTGCTGTATGTATATACGTGACTATATCCAATGTGACTCTGCAACCTGTACATTCAGAAAAATGAGAAATTATACCCCATTTGATTCAAATGTATGATATGTCAAGATCATTATACTGTCATGTGTAACTAAAATAAATAAATAAATAAAAATAAAAATTAAAAAGATAACTACCATCATTTCCTCAGTATCTGTGAAAGATTATTTCCAAAATAGACATGAAACCAAAATTCACAGATGTTCAAGTCCTCTAGAAAAAATGGTATAGTATTTGCATACAACTTACATACTTACTCCTGCATATTTTAAACCATCTGTAGATTACTTATAATGTCTATTATAATGTAAATGTTACATCATTGTTATAATGTATTATTTAGGAAATAATGACAAGAAAAAAGTCTGTATATGTTTAGTACAAATGTAATTTTTTAAAAAATATTTTTGATCTGCCATTGGTTGTATGCAAGGATAGAGAACCCACTGGACGTGGAGGGAAAGCTAACTGCATGTTCACCGTGGTTTATTTCGTGCAAACAACAGCAATGAAAGAATATCTATCACAAACCATTTAAGCTCAATAAGGAACTATATTACACCCATTTTAGGTTCATGTCACAAGCTCTGTGCTTCAGCTAGATTGATGTCTTCATCATTCTCTACATTCATCTTGTTTGTTACCTCCTCTTTCCTTTGATCAAGGGGGGGACCCCTTATCCCACCTCCTTTATGATTCTAAGAATGAGTTTTTAATAATAATAAATACAAAGAAATATAATCAAACAAATTAAGTATGGGTTTCCATTCGACACACACACACACACATATATATACATATATTTTTTTAGTTGTGTATGGACAATTAAATTATTAGCGTACTCAATAGTCTGCCTTTATTTTATTTAGTTTTATGTGGTGCTAAGGATTGAACCCACTGCCTCACATATGGTAGGCAAGCGCTCTACCATTGAGCTACAAACACAGCCCAAGATCTCTCTCTCTCTCTCTCTCTCTCTCTCTCTCTCTCTCTCTCACACACACACACACACACACACACACACACTTTTTTTTTTTTTTTTTTGGTACTAGGGATTGAACTCAGGGGCATTTGACCACTGAGCCACATCCCCAGCCCTATTTTGTATTTTAATTAGAGACAAGGTTACACTAACATTTTTTTAACAGTAGGAAAGGAGTAGTTTCTTTCCAGATTCTAGAAGGAATTATACATAGAAAGAAATGTGACACAGACTAGTGTGAATGTCAAGAATTATAATCACACACTGACTTCATAGAATTTTAAAGTAAGAGATGACAGGGGTATGTAATTTACACATCTGGTTTATACTCATTTCAGTATTTTTATTTTTAGCCTTGAAAAGTGTTGTGGTTTGCAAAGTGGGTACTTGTTTTCACAGCTGGAACAATTAAGGATAAAACCTAATATTCACAACATCTTCCACTGCAATGGAAACTTCATCATACCTGCTTTAATAGTCTTCTCTCTCAAAAGGAAAACTTCATTAAGTACATTCATTGAAAATTTAACTTTCCTACTGAAGTCATTAAAATGATGGACTCTGGGTCTATTTTAGTAGATATATTATTGAGGAATAAAATCATCACAATTCTACCTTAAAATATATACAACATCTAATCACTTCTCACCAACTCCTTTGCTACCATTCTGATCCAAGCCACTGTCACTTTTCACATGGATTATAAACATAGTTTCCTGGTCTCCACCCTACCCCCTCATTTCTCCATCAGGGTATTCTCAACACAGCATCCAGTTGAGATCCTATTAAGAAGAGTTGACTGAATTATTTAGCTCTGCTTAAAACTCTCCAATGGTGTTGTGTCTTATGTGGAATAAAAGGCTTTTTGTAATCTGATTGCAATTTCTGCTCCTTTTGGGCCTTATCACCTGCCTCTTTCCCCCTTATTTAGTCTACTCTGGTCACCTCTGACCTCCTTGCTATTGGATATCTGTCATTTTCCCAGGAGGTGTTCCTTGACAATTCTTTTTAAATGCTACTTCTCCTCCCATGTCCTAGTATTTATCACTACATAACTTTACTATGTAGTCTTATTTCTTTCTTTTGCCTTTTACATCCCCCAATGTCTACCCCACTAGAAGGCAAACACCAAGGCAGGGGTTTTTGTTCATTGTTACTGCTGTACCGCCAGTGAACATAAAATAATATGCTTTCCTATTGTTGAAAGAATGAGTTCAATATTAAATCTAAAATTTGCCCAAGGAGAATCCACTGTGTATCAAAGGAAAAGTAGTATATTTTGAGAGATGTCCTCTGAATATAAGTGCTCGACTAATAATATTTTATGGTACCTAAAGATCAAATGTTGCTTGGTTTTCAAGGTGAACTTTGAAAATACTTTTTCCCTCCTCAAAAAAATTCAGCATAAATTATTAAATTTATTTGATTACAAGTGGTTTTTTTGACTTGCATGATTCTTGAAGATCCTTGATACCTCCCTACCCTGAATGTGTTGAATGAGGGAAGACACCACTTGTCAGATGAATTTTCAACAATTTTGGATTCTAGTCCACCAAGTCCAATATTTCCAAGTGAACAGCTTTAACATCCATCCATTTGTTTAAATCAGAAACCTGGACATCATCCTTTAGCCTTTCCTTGTCTCAAGTTCAGATAAAGGGTTGCCCTTTCTGAAGATTGCATAGCCACAGCACGCTGTGCACTTCTTCTACAATTATATAAGATTTTTAGCACTTACCTCATTGTGGCAAGTACTCATTTTGTATTGTTATTTGTTAGTCTTTCTGTATTCTCTATTTCATCCACTGTTGTATTTTTGTGTACTTCTCAGTGCTTAGCACATAGCACTCCATATAATATTAGTCAGTTTTATTATTTCCAAAGCTTAGCTTAGTGCCTGGCCTATCTTACAGCTCAAAATCAATACGTTAAATGAATAAAGTAATAAATTATATTTATAAATTTGTTCATACTTTAAATATTCTATTTGCACACAATCTCCTGGTATTTCCAAATGTGTGTGTGTGTGTGTGTGTGTGTGTGTGTGTGTGTGATGCACTACATAATGATATTTTGGTCAATGATTAACAGCTATAAGACAGTGGTCTCATGAGATTATAAGGGAACTGAAAAATTCTTATCATCTAGTGACATGGTAGCTGTCATAACACAATAGCTACAAGGCAATACTCACATGTTTGTGGTGCTTCCTGTCATAAAAGCATAGCACATACAATCAAGTATAGTAATGCATAATACTAGATAATAAGTGACTTCTACTGGTTTATTTACTATTCTTTTTATTTAAAAAAATAAAATAAAATATATCCTGTTAACAGCAGCAGAAGCCTCACCTACCTCATGTTTACTGCTTCTTAATTGTATCATTTTCTGTTGTGTTTGATTTAATCTTGTGTTGTGTTGTTCACCATGGCCCTAGGACTATACCTTATATACGCATTACCAGAGAGCCTCGGTGTGTAGTATTCTATAACTTCTGGGTTTGTGTAAGGATCTCTCATGATGCTTGCACAAGGACACATTCTTAAAAGGTAAGCCATGCATGATTATGAATATATATGTGTGTGTGTGTGAATGATATTATAAGGGACAGGAATATATTCCTACCAAAATTGTCCATTTAAAATCGTAAATGCCTTCAGAGCTGGTCGATATGGACTGTTTACCTGACAGAGGACAATTTATTGCTCATATTCTGCCACCCTGTATGCACAGTTCTACGATCTGTAGTCAATGATTTTGACCTTGTGGGTGTTGTATATTTAGAAATGAAACAATTCACTTTGCTTCATTTACTATTTAGTATTCGTGTTTCCTAAACGAAAGACAAAGTGCCTACATTAATAATGCACAACAGCCAAACAGGAAAACTGTATGTTAGCATCAAAAGCGTCGGCGTTCTCTGTTCACTAATTATTTGTTACAAAGGAGAGGCTTAATTACAGACAAGTGTAAATTACTTATTATTAAAAGGGAAGGAGCCGCGTCAGAAAACTGCATTCCCCCCCCCCCCCCCCCCCGGGCTGGGCTGATTCCGGTAACGCGGAGAAACTACAAATCTCAGCATGCATCGCTCCAAAGAGCGCTAAGGAGGCCAGAGAAAGCGTCGCGGTGTACTCTGGGGTGTGTAGTGACCGACCCAAGCCCAAGAGGCACCGCCGCGATACTTACCGGACCCAGCCACCACCAGGAGATTGAGAGACTCCCGGGGCGCCACGTCCTGGGGCCGAAGCACTATCCATAGTCGTACGACTAGGACCACAGCCACAGCTCCGATCGCTGCAGCTAAAATTTGAAAACACACCATGCAAAGGAACGGCGCATGCGCATTATTCCTGGCAGGAGCAGTCAAAGTTTCACAACTACAAGCGCTGAGGAGACCCAAACTTCGAGGAAAGCACTTCTCGGTGGGCGTGGCTATGCCGAGGTGGGCGTGGCTGCGGGCCTGAGGGAAAAGTCCCGGCTTTGCGGACTTTTGTGGCTGCCCTGTTTGATTCTGCTAGGCCTCCTTCCAGGCGTAAACTGAAATTCGGGATGTTAAACGCTGGAGAAGTTTGGTTTCCGCCAGTGATGAGGTCAGGCCTCCTGCACTGCCGAAAGACCCCCCAAGCTCCCAAGTTAGGAGGTGTTTCAGCTCTGCCTGCCAACTTTGGCTTGAAACTAACACATACATCGCTTTTTTCTTCCTTTCCTCCCTTCCGCTTCTTCCATCCTCTTTTTCCTTTTCTTCTCTTCCCTTCCTGAACTGTTTCTGTTGCACATACCAACATCACTGAAAATGTTTTGTTAGTAAAGATATCCTATTGGGGAAAAACAAAATGAATTTAGGGTTCTTGTGTAAACCCGATCTTTCCCAAAACGCATGTCTTGAATTTTTCTAGGTGAACTCACAGAGTGATTGAGGGTGATCACCTCACGCTACACCATGTTCCCGAGAGGATTGCAAGCCCAGTAGCTCAAGGCAGCAGGAGAGAGAAGTCATAGTCCTACAATTATTATTCAATTGATTTTACCTCAAAGCATTCCGAGTTTGTTCCTCATGGCCTCAAGAAAAATCATTATCTGCCAATACTTCCTTCACTCCCACTTTTGCTTATTTTTGTCTGCTTAATCCACATTACAGCAACAACAACAACAACATCAACAACATCAAAAACCCTAAAGTTAGAGAAACCCCTTCACCCCAAATGTGATTGCCTTTGGATGCCCATAGACTTGTAGGTTAGATAGGACAAGCATGCAGGTGAGAAAACAGGTACAGAAAGGTGCAACAACTTGCCTAAATGGAAGAGTGTCACATCCAGAATTACAAACTAGAAATTCTAACTCCTGTAGCCTATGAGTACTATATACTATATATGGTCACATTTCCCTGGAGCCTAGGATGTGTATTTGAAGGGACAGCCTTCCAGAGTCCACCAAAGAAATACTGGTGATAGTGCTTGGGGCCCAGTAGTTGAATCTCCAGGGGAGGTGATGGGATCAGTTTATAAAACCAGGTGTTAATTCCTGAATTAGCAGGCAAGTTTGGGAATCTTTTTGGCTACATCCTTTTCTGGCTTGTGAATCTCAGCACTCTATGTATTCTTCCATCCAATCCTCTTGACCCCGCATCCTCACAATACGGCCAGTAAGGTGATATTATGCCTCTCTTTATAAATAAAGAAGCAGATTTCATACAAGTTAGATAATTTGCCTAAGATTTCTTAGTTGATAAATAGTGGAGAAAGTTCGTAGTTGTGGATTTAGAGGTCAGCGTCTCAAATTTTGATGGAAATCAAAATCCCTTGGTGGACTTAACAAATAAATACATTGTTGAAAGTCTCCAGAAGAGGGTCTCCAGAATAATATGAAAAACAGTTCAAGAATGTTACAATGTCATTTTTTTTCATTTATCCTCTCTGCCATTCTCAGAAATGGCTCCAACCTAAGACTCTCTACCTTCATGCTTAAAAGAAGACGTAAGTGGCCCTACAAATTACATCCACAGAGAGCAATCTCCAGAGCCATAAAAAAGGTTATCTTGTCATTGGATCCTTTGTTTCTCCTTAAGGTGGAAGAAATCTTTCCCAGAATCCCTCACAACAAACTTGTTTTTCACTCGTTTATGCCATTTTCATATCACTTCCCCATGAATAAAAAGGAAAAAGACCCCAAAGGCTGGCAGGGGTAGGTATGGAGGATGATATACAATTCTGCTCTAGCATATAACATTAGATGCAGGATGGGTACTGAACAAAATGGAAATTCTTTTGGAGAACAGGAAGTTGAAGGTAGGAGGCAATGGCGTCTCAATTGCTGTGAAGATAATGTTTCTTTGTAAACTGACACATGCAATGCAGATGTCAGGACTATAATAATTACTTGGCTTCAAGCTCCAAGTTCCATATTAGGGAAGATTTAATACTGAGAAGATACTGTTGCATCTAGCATTATCCTATCCCCTCATTACTATAATCACCTATATCTTTAAGAAAAATATCAGTTTTCCTACACTTGGTATAGAGCTAGAATTGAATGGGGGCAATCAAGCATTTGGGGGCTGCCAGGTAATATCTAGAATCAGGATGATGGAGTAGGTAACACTGGAATTATTGAGTTATTCTGAATTAATGAGAGAGTCAAACTGTTTGGTTTTCCTGTCAAAGCAGTTGAGGACTGCAAAGAGGAGTTAGGTAACAGGCCAGAGACAGGAACAAAGCTGAGAATCCCTGAACAAAACTGTCTACAGGGTGGGCTGAGTCCTGGGCTGTGATAGAATGTGTAGAAAATAAGAGGTCAGGAAGCTGTACTGGGTTAATCAGGAAAGTTAAGACAGAGCCAGAAGAATCAGCAGCTAAAATTGAGACAGTGAGTTGCACTGTCCAAAAAGGTAAAAATTTTATGAAGGCAAATTATAATGCTATGTAAAGCATGAAAAAATACAACA
Source organism: Spermophilus citellus (assembly GCF_964194105.1). Lineage (NCBI taxonomy): Eukaryota > Metazoa > Chordata > Mammalia > Rodentia > Sciuridae > Spermophilus > Spermophilus citellus. Next base: position 56,252,642 of record NC_138191.1, on the reverse strand, counting down.
GTTGACAAAATTAATGATATGTGGTTCATAACCAATCTTGAGTAGTCTATCTGGGAAGTGATTATTATTTTCTTATACTTTTCCTAAGGTTTCCATGGAAAATATCTACTATTCATGCATATTTTTAAGTATTTAGAAGTTCAGCCTTTTCATTTTTTGTAGGATTTTTGTGTGTTAATTTATTCAACATATTTAATAAGTATATGCTATGTGCTAGACACTATATTAGGCACAAGGGATATCGTATAAGTAGGGCAGTAACCCAGCAAAGAATCTTGGACGAGGGAGATGACAGTGGAGGTAGAAGAGGGCAAATTTGAGACTCATTTTATGGGTGGAGTCAATAAGACATGTTAATGGGTTAGATACTGGAGATGAAGAAAAGGGAGAAATCAAGATGACTTGTGGATATTTTGGCTTTAGAAATGGTTAGATGGTGTAATTTGCTAATAGATGGACTGGAGTAAAACTAAACTTCTGTGGGGAAAGGAGGAGAGGATGAAAATGAAGTGTTCTGTTTTGGATTTTAGTCTGAAGAGTCTGTTAGAAATCCAAGTGATTATATTAAATGGGCAATTTTATGTACATATCTGAAGCTTGAGTCAGACATGAAGGTACAAATTTAGAATTCATTAGTATATAGATAGTATTTAAAGCCATGGAGTAGGGTAAGATAACCTGAAGAAAGAGTTTAGGACAGTCATGTACAATTGTTGATGAAAATGTTTTATATCTGTGTTGTATGTGATATACATGTGACTGTTGAGCTCTTGAAATATGGCTGTTGCAATCAAGTAACTGACTTTCAATATCACTTTACTTACAATATTTTAAATTTGAACAGATACATGTAGGTTGTCACAACTGTATTGGATAGCAAAGGATAAAGACGAGACTGGGGTTGCTAACATTTTGAGATTTAGTCAGAAGACATTGAGGCAGCAGAGAAGATGTAGAAGGAAAACCAGGGAGATAAGAGAAAAAAAAAACAGAAAAGAATGGTATCCACAAAAACTCAGAAGGAAAAATGATTTAGGAATGAGACTGCAGTCAATTATGTCACCTGTTCCTGAAAGGTGATATCAGATGACTTGGGAGCAGGTTAGTCACTGTGGATTTAAAAAGCATCATTCCATGGAATGGTGGGGATGGAAAGCAGAGCATGGTAGTGACGCATGAGCAGAAGAGAGAATGGGGGGTGAAGACAATCAGAAGTTTCTCTAGAATGTTGTTTCAAGCTTTTATTTGATGGACAACAGGGTGGAATTGGATGGAATATGGAGGAGAATTTGAAATTGAGAAAACTTATTTTATAAGATGGGATTTTCTTGACATAGCAGTGTTTGTTGATGTTAAAGAGATTGATGGAAGGAGTGACTCTTATTCAACGGTAAGGATAGAGGTCATGGGCATAGGTGCAGATACAAGGGATTTTGTAGAATTGGTGGTAAATACAGGAGAGTGTGGAGACTGGGGGGTGTAGAGTGTGGGAGGCTTGAAGAGAGCAAAGGTGTAAAGTAATAATCTTGAATAATTGGCATACTCCCCAGGACCAGGATAATATTAAAGTGTTCATTTGAAGCTTGTGATAACAAATGTACTGAGAAGTCAATCAGCATAATTTTACGTATTTCCCCCCAATGGAAAAGACACATAATTGGCTTTAAACAGTTAGAATTTTGACAAGTGGGACACTAGAGAGAGAAGGTTCTTTTCAAGGGAGTGAGGTGTGTGAAAATTTCTGTGGGTGTAATAGGAAGTAAAGATGGGAGAGTAGAGGTGGAGGAATGTAGTATTTATGGTATGGCTGTTAGAATGAATGAAAAACATCAGTAGGGGTATCTGATGGGTGGAAAGGATGATAATAAGCTAGGAGCTCTGACAGCAAACAAGAAGAGCATAGGGCCATTTGTCCCACCAGATCCATTCTCCATGCTTGTCTTCCCAACTCATGCCATGTTAGCTGAAATCAGTGGACTAAAATCAACGGGTTTCTTTGCCCTCTGGTTCTGGCTGGGTTTGGCCAGTAGGGATCTTTAGCAGAAGTTTTTTGAGAGGGAAGGTTATATCCCTGAACTCAAAGTCTCTGCTCTTTCCATGGCTTTCTCTATACATACCTCTCCTTCTGGGTCCCAGCACTTCCTTTGTTCCTTCTGTCTCCAAAGTGATACTAGCTCCATTGTTACTGGCCCTGGGATACTGCATTCACTATTGCTTGTACTTTCCCTACCCCATTCATACCTTTGTAAATTATGCCTTTATTAAATCATCCTTAAATTAACCTAATATCATTGTGCTATCCTATCGGGGACACTGACTAATCCAAGGGTGTACAACTATGTGACAAAAACTTCAAAGGAACTGGAGTTTTTGAGAGAAGGAGAAAAGGTTTGGAAGCCTTTCCCACCTCCTGTGGGGGTGTGAGAAACAAATGGCCTCTCCAAGAGATACTACATGCTGTGTACTAGAATAGCTACTGGGTATACAGGAAAGGTAATAACAGTTAACACCCAAGCAGTGACTTAACAATGAGCCTCACTGTATGAAGCACTGGCCTCTTGACAAGACCTCCTAGAGAAATGCCACCCCACCCCTGGGCTTCCAGGGAGTGTGGGCTTCTAGGGGTCCTGTGAGCTAGGCCCCTATTCCATCAGAATTCGACCATCAGTCCTAATAAAGGCAGAAAAACATGGACAAAGAAGACTGAAGTCCTTTTTTTTTTTTTTTTTTTTTTTTGCAACAACCAGGGAGACCACTTTGATCAATATAATGCCTACCCATGACAAGGTAGGATAAAGCTGGGTTCTTAATCTGGGTCAGAGACAGAACTAGAACCATGTGACCACCAGGACTATTGATTATACCCCTCACTATTGAAGATTTCTGGTACATTGGGTCAGATAAGGTGACAGAAATCATCCCAATATAACTCAAAAAATCTTAATTATAGCCAAGATTTTTGACTTATTAAATATACTAATATCTGCATCACAGCCTTTTCCAGGACTCCTTGAATGCTACCCTTGAAGCCTAAGGCAGTTATTCAATACTTATAATAGCTATATTAAATTGTATGGTTATTATGTGCCAAGCACTTAGAACATGAAGTAACTCATTTAATTTTCACAACAATGCTGTGAGATAGATACTGTTGTCCTCCTTTTACAAATGAAGACATTGAGGTTCAGAAAGATCATGATCTTTGTTCTGAATCATGACCCTAGGAATTGATAGAAATGGGATTCAATCCTAGTTATTGTTCACATTTTTATCATCCACAGTATCATTAAAACTCTTCATTTTATATTTATACCAGCTACTGTGCTAAATACTAAAAAAAGCATGGTAGAAATATGGTTTTATTTACTATATTTGACTATTCATTTATAAAATTAGGAGGAAAAAGTTTTTCTTAAGTGGCTTTTTAACATTCCAGTAAAGAATTACTTTTCCTTTTTCTAGCTTTTTCTCCAAGTTCACTCCAAAAGGATACTACATACTTATAGGTCTATTAATTATGTCTATATTATGTCAAACCTTTTTAAGGTGAATTTATAGTGAATGATTAAGACAGCATAATTTTATTCTTTGTCACTTTATGTCCATTTATAACAAGACATTGAAACTTATTTAAAATACATTCCCTATCATTGGAAGTCCCATACACATTACATTGTTCATTAATGACAATTAATTATTATAGTGGCTTTAATTTTTCAAGTTGTCAGACTTTTCAGTTTTTGACCCGTAAAGCAAGAAACAATATTTCTGCAAGAAGCACTGCTTGCCTCTGTAGTCCATGGAATTGATTTTCTCCAATCCTTCCTTCCCCTCAAGGCTTTTTTGTCCTTGATAGGAATGCAAAAGTTGTGCCTTCATTCTCATTTGACTTTTTGTTATTCCTTAACTTTATAAAGAAAAAGTATGGCAAGTGTGAAATTCAAAGATATAATAATACATTGCCTACCATCTAGCAAGCATGTACTTCTTCAATCACCTCTCAGAGCCATCTTAAGAACTTGAACACTATTATCATTCCCTTTGATAGGTAAGAAAATGAAGACTTTCCCATGCTCAATCAACTCTCCTGGTGCTTTGATTTGACTTCCTGTGGATGTATTATGGTCATCTAGTGGCTTTAGGATATAGTGATTCTTGGGCAACATCCTTGGTGCAGAAAACATTTTACAGAAAGAAGAGATAAGAAATGAAATTTGCAGATGGGTCCATTTAAAGGTTAGTGCTATTTTATCTCAGAGGTTTTGTGTAAATAATCAATGAATATATTTTACAAATGGATAGATAACTCTTGCTGTATCCTGAATTTAACTTGGTTTCTTCTTCCATGAAGTATTCAATATCCTATTTCTCATCAGTAGATGTTAGGTGTCCTAATCATTGTGAATTCCTTCTCAATTTATTAAAAATAGGCTTGTTCATTTATTGACATTTAAAAAAAATCTCAGGTGATTTAGCTATTTTCTAAAGTTAAAATATACCATATTCAGGTGGGCTCTTTGCTGATTTTGTTTTGGATGAGTGAAAAGATAATGTTAATGAACCCAGAAAATCCTAATACTTTGTAATATTTTTAAAATATTTCCTAATAGAACTGTGGAACAACTATGTCTTTCTTCCTTCAATTATGCTCTGCCCTCAATCTTGAACCACTGACTCTCACTCTGTCTTTACACTTAGCCTATAAAACAAGCTTAAGTCTTTCCCATTAAAAAAAATAAAAGCAAAATCAATAAAACCATCCCTTCATCAGTCTGGCTCAGCATAATTCCTTTGAACTACACAGCTCAACCACATGTAGATGGCACTGCAGTCTTTAACCACACCTTCTCCCTATTTGCCAGAGTGCTTTTCTACTGTTAAGTCTATTTTTATGCAGTTGGACTTTGTCATGGATTTGAAGCCTTCTTCTGAGCATGGAGCAAAACGGTATTTCAGATGTTGAGAGAGAGTCATCCTGAACCACGTTTCTCCAGTAGTCTTTCTAAAAGGGGTGACAAACCACTCGAGATAGGCACCTGCCAGACCCAGGCTTCACAAGGAGAACATTTCATTTACTCCCTGAATACTTCCCCCAGCCTTGCATTTCTTTCTTCCAAAGCTCTCAGACTGGTGGCCTTGTCTATCTTCTTCAGAAACATTTACCTCCCACCAAAGGAGGTCTCATTCCTTGGTCTGTTCTTCGTTATCATAATGGCCCAGACTTCACTTGAATGAGTATTCAGACTTCATCTAAGTATTCAGTCTTAGGGATTCCAGAGGATATGGGCCCAGGTCTTATGAATAAAGTCAAAGGTGAACCTCTCAGTGGTGGTTCAGCCCTTTTTCCACTGCAAGCTAAGTCACTTAGAATGTCACACTGCTATCAGACGCATTCAGTTCCCTCAGAGACAACTCAATCCAATCCTTTCTCTATGAATTGATATTTCTTAAAGGAATTTGGGGCTTATCATGTAAGAACAAGGGATTCCTGCTTTCCCTGCCACGTTGAAGAAATAGCACTAATTTTATTAGAATTTGCTGGCTTTACATCTCTTCTGATGGGAGCTTTGAATGGAAGATGATCACATATCCAGTTTAGTCTGCCAGACAAGAGGTACTGGAAGTTTGTAAGTTTTACTCTAGCTGATTCATATTCCCTTTCTCCATTCAGACTCATTCATTTGTTGCACTCCCATCTAATTGATGTTCTAAAGGGGAAGGCCTTTTCCCACACTGCAGCTATGACTAAGGTGTTGCTGATCCTTCTTTATTCTCACACCTCACTTTAATCCCCTGTTTCTCCAGGGAACAAGCCATCTATCTCACACAGGAGTAGCAGTAACTGACTATGAAATTGAGGAGGTGTGGTTTTAAGATCTCATACAAATCCCACATCCAATAGCAATTCTTAAATTTGGAAAGGTTACCAGCCTAAGATGCAGAGTATTGTGTACTTTCAGCTGCTCAATATGCACACGTTTTACACACACACAGACACACACACACACACACACACACACACACACACACACACACACAGTGTGGGCCATCCTAGTCTTTAGGACTGGTTGCCCCAACTCAGTCCCATGGGGTGGTACTCAGATATCTGAGTCCACATGTAAGTGAAACTAGCCGTAACTAGTTATCATCCTCTTTCTTTTGTTGAAAGCCAATGTTCTTAAAAATCACTAGTCTATACTTGCAGTTTCATTTTCCTTGTTTATTTTCTCTTCTCAATTCACTGATATCTAGTTTCTGCCATAATTATTTTCCAATAGCATCTAGAGTTTCAAATATAAAGAACACTTTCTTTTCTTTCTTGTCTCAGGCAATTAAAATTTTTTTTCTTAAATTTTTTTGTTCCAATAACTTATAATTATTCCATTTGCTTTTGATTTTCTTCATACCATTGTTGTTATATCTTGTTATTCTTTTTTAAAATGTTTTTTAGATGTTGGCCTTTATTTTGTTCACTTATTTACATGTGGTGCTGAGAATCGAACCCAGTGCCTCACACATGCTAGGCAAGCACTCTACCACTGTACCACAACCCCAGCTCCTGTATCTTGTTATTCTTCTCAAGCATTTTTTCTATTTTCCTTGAAATAAAAAATTATAAATTATATTTCCAAAAGTACTAAAAATAATCACATGGAAATTTGGGTATGCACCAGATGGATTTTGCCATATATTTTTTCAGACCTTTATTCTCTTTGCTTCTCAGAAACAAAATCCTTATTTTCTCCCTCTGCTCTTTGTATTTCTAAGATTTATTTACCTTGAGTATCTTTTTCTGTTCACTTTTTATGGCAGACTAATGTTTATCACCTCAAAATCTATTCTTCTTTTCTTGCTCGTCACATGTTAACTTATCTGAAGACTACATTTCTTATCCTTCTATGGCAGCTACATGAGTTTTTGGGATGAATTCTTACCAATGGAACTAGAAACAATGAATGAAATTTTTACTTTACCTTTTTTAAAGGAAGATGGCTTGCTTTCATTCTTTCTCCTTCATGGGCATGTCTATGACCAACTGCAACCAGGAAGATGAAGAAGACATTCTAGGAGAGGACAGAAAAGAAGATGAAAGAACCTCATAGAAAAGTTGCCCTGCCAGTACAGGCCCTACTGTTATGTTGAAAGGAATCTTACATTTTCTTGATGTCACTGAATTCTGGTGTCTCTTTCTTATAGTAGCATAGCCTTTGCTCTGAATAATACATAACCTGGCAATGGAGAACTTCTATCAAAACTCAAGAACAAAAAACATTGCCTGAGCAGTCAGACAATTGGCAGTGAGGAAACATCTGTCAGGCTGGAAAACTAGGGGTCCTTGTTTGCCATTGCCATAATATTTGGTAAAAATCTCACCTATCTAACTTGTAAGGCTGATCACATTCCTTCTATGACTGACCTCCAGGAGAAGCCTTTGAAAAGAACCAGAGTTTAGGTGTATCAGTTTTTTTTCTCTGTGCTGAATTCAGCAAGGTTTTTCAAGAAATGAGTTCACATAAGAAATGCTGGGTTTACAAGCATGAATGAAAGGAAATAAAGGATTTTGACTGTGTAGGGTTGAAAAATCTAAACAGGAGGTAAGACTCCTATGCCAAAGACTTTATTAAAGTCCTCCCATTGGCATTCTTCAGTCAAAAAAAGAGATGAAGATTTGTAGGTGGAGGAAAGTTTCATCTGATGATTTGATAATTTTAGTGCATGAAATAAATTGGCAATAGATTAACAGGAAAAAGCATACAAAATTTATAAATATGCAGAACACAAAGAAAGAGACTCAAAGAGAAGGTAAGATAGTTGAAGCTTAAATACCCTCTTTATAGGAAAGAAGGAATTAGGAATATAGGTAATATTAAAGGAATAGTAAATTTATTTTTAGAAAAGATTAATGTGGTCAGAAGAATAGATAATGGCCTTGGACAACATTCTGGGCTCTAGATGTGATGTTTGACTTTCTAGTCTTCCTCCCTGTGATACTAATTTTAGTCTTTCTGGTTAATGAAATTTCCATAAGCATTTGGAAGGCAATTTCTATCCCTATCTTGGTGGAGCCAGTCAGGATGACAAAGGAAGTTTGGGGAAAGCCTTTCCCTGTGGTAGGAGGAGGGAAGCAAGAGGACCTCAGAGAGACCTTGATTCTGAGGCAACTTCTAAGATTTTTTAGCAAGTCAAAGTTCCAGTCCTGGGGGTATTGTTTTCTGATCCACGACCCAGTAAAGATCAGATTAAGAGTGTTGCCTCACTTATTTTTTAAAGATTATATGAAAGTAGCCACCATTGACACAATAGGAAGAGGAACGAATAGTTCATAGAAGCTACAGGATAGGCATGTTTAAGAGGTAGGTTCAGAAAAGAACTTTGGGTATGGGTCCTGGGCAGATGTCCTGAATCATGAAGGGGCTGCATCTAGAGAAAACCATTGTTAAGTTGAAAAATGTCATAAGTTGGGAAATGCATTTTATATGCCCAACCTATTTGTGTGCATAGTCATCTGGTCCTATTACTTTGGGGCTTTTAGAGAAGCAGAATACCATGGTGGGAATCTTGTGGTAAAATCTTGAGCTGTTCGTCTCATGGTGTCCAGGAAAGCAAAGAAGGGACAGAGGACAAAACATACTTATCAAAGGGCACATCCTCAGTGACCTACTTTGTCCGACTAGGCCACACTTCCTAAAGTCTCCACCACTTCCCAGAGTGCCACCCTCTGGGGATCAAGCCTTCAAAAAAATGAGCACATTCCAGATTCAAACTGTTAATTATACTGAACATCTACACTGTAGGTCTCTATCAACTGTTTCCCATTGTGATCAAGTGGCCAAAAGGGAGCCATGACTGGCTGCCTATGCCCAGCAACATCACAAGAGAACATTGTACCACATATTACTAGCTCAGGAAAAGGTCAAAATTAGAAATACAACTTCTTCAAAGTATTAATAGCTTTAACACCATTGTACAGTCAAAAAATTATAAGTTAGGGGCTGGGCTCAGTTCATAGAGTGCCTGTGTTGCATTCGAAAGGCCCTGGGTTCAATCCCCAGCACCACACACACACACACACACACACACACACACACACACACATTATAAGTTGAACCATTGTAAGTTGGGGATTATCCTGTAAGGAACTGGAAACAAGTAATAGAAGGCTATGCTTTTGAGGAAATTGTATTGCTTAAAAAAAACGCCACTAGCCTAACATGCGAAAGCCAGCTATTGTTCATATTCTAAAGCTGTTTCCAGGAAAGCTACTCTTCTATATCCATTTCACTTTTGTACTTTGAAAATAATCAGCAAGGAAGAGCCTCCCAGAAGGTAGAATCCAGGGACCTTGAAAGCATAACAAAGGCATCTAGATGAGTTATTCAAGGAACTTCCAAGGCCAGGCAAAGGATTTTTGCCTGGAAAGAAGAACAAAAAAATAAAAAATAAAATTAATTAATTAAACTAAAGACTAGAGATTGCTGCCCATTTCCCATGTTTTTCTTTTCAAATGGAAATTTCTTCTCTTTTATTCTCTAGGCCTATACTATCCAAATATGGAATTCTTTCTCATGGATTTACTTTAACCACAATAGTGCGAAAAGAAATTATTTCATTTCATTTCTCCATAAACATGTATCTTTTCTGTGGTACATTGTATGTTCACAAACTTGTTCCATTCTTCTCTATAAGCCTGTTTTAGTCAGTTTTTTTTTTTTTTTTTTTTTTTTGCTGTTGCAACCCAAAGACCTGACAAGAATAATTAGAAAAGGAAAAGTTTATTTGGGGGCTCATCATTTCAGAGGTCCCAGTCCATAGATAGCCAACTCTAATCCTTAGAGCTCGAGGTGAGGCAGGACATCATGGCAGAAGAATGTAGGGAAGGAAAGCATCTGGGAACATGGCGCCAGGAAGGAGAGAAAGAGAGAGAATGCAAGAGAGCAAGTTTTGCTCAACAAGGACAAAATATATACCCAAATGGCACATCCTCAGTTAATTCTATGATGCACTGGCTAGATCAAGACACTCATAACACAATTAATTCAACTCTAAACTTTCTTGCATTGTCTCACACATGAGCTGGGGGATACCTCATATCTAAACCATAACAAGGCCTCTTTGCCATGTGACTTTCCTATTCTTCCTATCAAGGGATGGACCCCAGATTCTCCACTTTCTTGTGTCTGGGTTGGCCTGTAACTTCCTTTGGTGAATAAATGCAGTAGAAGTGATGATATGGGAATTTTGAGCCTAGACCTTGAGAGGCTTTGCTCTCACTGTCTTCCAAAGGTCTTGTAATCGTGAAGAAACATGGGCTTGTGTCACCGTGATTGAGAGGTTATATAAAGAAAGATGCCAAGCTGATATCCTATAGCAACAGCCAACAGTACTGGAAACATACTTTGCTAGGCCCAGTGGAGCCCCTTGTTCCATAAACATTAAGAAATTAAAGATGGCAACAGCAAAACAATAAATAAAGCACAGGCCCCTTCTGAACAAGAACCCTTTGCAGCTGCATAGGTCAGATAACTCACGTGTGCCACAGACCTTCGGACCATCAAGCCTCCACCAAGCTTCCAGCTGACTGTCACATGAGTGAGTCCAGGTGAAAGCAGAAGAGTCTCCCAGTTAAGTCAAGCCCAAAACTGACCTTTGGAAATAGATACTAAGTGTTGGTTGAAGCCACTAACTTCTGTGATACTTTATTATGCAGCAATATATATGTAAGACAACCCCCCACCTTACTTCCCATCCAGGATAATTAAAGTTTGAACCTTTCAACTTCACTATACCTTCCAGCTCATCTTAGAAGGACTGAGGAATGCTCTGGGCTTTCTCCTTCCACATGTGTTCTCTTCTTACTAGGAGTTTGAGTTGTGGAAGTCAGTATGACTGCATGAATTTAAATTCTAGCTCCTTCAATTACTAATTGTGTGACTTTGAATACATTATTTTACTTTGTCGTGCTTCTATTTCCTCCTCAGTAAAATGGACATAACCTTATCTTTTTAATTAATATCTGTGAAGTTAAGACGAGGTAATACCTGAATAGCACTAATCACAATGACTGTACTTACTAAATGCTGTGAGTATGTTGAAATCAACCATACTGTTTATGAGATTCAGGATGAAAGTTGCAGGAAATTCATAGAAGATTTCTGGGGTTGTATAGGAACAGTGTTCAGAGAGGTATAAAACAGATAATGTCCTAGACAAACTATAAAGTAGAGTGAGGTTACAAACTTGAGCTCTGGAGTCAGATTTTCTTCCTTCAGTATTGGTTCTGCCACTTGTTCTGTTTCTTTGGCACACTTCTTGACTTTTTAGGTCTTAATTTTATCAACTGTAAATGAGATTAATAAAAGGAAGACTCACATAGTGTTATTGAGAGGATTGAAGGAGAACTAAAACATTAAAGCCTACAGGCCTGGTACATAGAATATGCCTGCTACATTACATTTAAAATGTGAATATTGGTCAGACAGGCAAGTCAAGTTCACTTTGAGAGGGAAATTACCAAATATACTTTATATTGGTCAATGCATTAGAAAGGCGTAGAGATGTATGTTTCCTAACCCTCTGTGTAAGCCACAAAAGCAAACAGAAAGTGCTCTAGCAGTAGACTTTAGGTTAAATGGAACTGTTCAAGTAATCCCAGTTTATTCTCTACCACTTAGCTTTCAAAAGTCCCCTCCACGTTCAGGTTGGTCCTTGTTTGTTTGGTTTTTTTTAACCTACTCATAGTTCAAGAATTCACTTATTCATCATTTATTGAGCACTTTGCAATATGCCGATGAATGACAGACCAGTTTAAGTTCTCACAGAGCTTCTGAGTTATACAGGAGGCTAATGGGATGAAATTTGTTTGCCCAGTTAAAGAATTTGTACTTTATTCTAAGAATAATGGGAAGTCATTCAAGTGTTAACAAAAGAGTGACATTTAGAAATAGCTATTGACTACAATGTGGAGAGCAGAAGGGACAGGGCAGAAGTCCTACAGCCTGCTTTGGTAAATAAGTTTTATTGGAACACAACCATACTACGTGTTGTCTATAGTTGTCTCCAGGCATTAGGTGTTGACTAACTCTAATCATCTGGTCCACAAAACCTGACCTATTTACTACCAGGTAATTTAAAGAAAATATTTGTTGATCCCAGGAAAACTGTAGAAGTAACCACAACTATGATAATGGTGGCTAGCTTTGGGGAATGGATGTTAGAGATTTTGGCAAGGCAGACCTAAAAGTATGCCAATTAGTCAATGACTCTGAGGAAATTGTGACCCAGATATCAGCTGGAATCATCTACTTTGTTTTTTCAGTAAATAAGAGTTGTTATGCAACTCTCTTATAAAGTACAACACATCCTGAGATATTCTGTCCATTTTCTGGGCATCTGATTTTAGCATTATCTTGACCTCTACTAATGGGTTTGGTTTATGGACTATCTCATTGTTCTGATTTAGCAGTATAACTTGGCCCCGTGCTATGATATTTCTCCTCTTAACCTCACTGCTTCCTCCACTCATTCATGCATCCTGGGGAGGTATGAGAATTTAGGGGTAGTGGAAAGCTTACTGACGATTTGGGAGCAAAGAGGGACATTAAAGAAATACAAATAACTTAGAATATTATATATGTTAAGGAGTATTTCAGACATACTCTGAAGTTACTCTAGCTTCCATCTCTTTTCTCTCTGATCCCCAGTGCTTTTCCACACCCCCACGATTTCTGGTGTAGAACAGTTCCTCTGTTGTTATACACCTCTTACTAGCTCCAGTTCTCTAGAATTATCTACATATAATGATTTGTTAGGGTGTTTTCCTCTGACAAGAATTTTAGTACCAGCTATTGAGAGAACTGGTTTAATTTCAGTATAGTAGCAGGGTGTCTTGGAACCAGGGCAAGGATACCCAGAGCAGGTTAAGATCACACAAAGTGTAATCTGATGCATCAGCTCAAGTAGCCAGGCAAGGAGGTAGTTCAATAGGGGCAATAGAGTGGGGAAACCAAGGTTACTTCTTAGCAGTAGTGTAAATAGCTCAGGGTGAGTATAAGGTTGTAAATAAGAGAGAAGACCAGGGGTCCAGAGTGAAAGAAATCACCCAAAAGAATGTATTGTAGACTTTTGACTCCTCATGAAAGGAGATTCACCTTTTTTAAATGAAAAGGAGGAAGGGTTTATTTTGGTTTACAATCTTGGAGATTTCAGATGAGGGTGGTTGACCCATTGTTTGGAGGGCTGTGGTGAGGTAGTTTATTAAAGTAGGAACACATGGCAGAGGAAACTGTTCACCTCATGACAGCCAGGAAGCAAAGAGAAGGAGGATGAAGTCAAGGTTCCAATATTCCCATCAAGGGCACACTCCCGGTGAGCTAGCTTCCTTCTGCTAGTCATCACTGAAAGGAGAGAATATTTTAACTAAAATATATATATATATATATATATATATATATATATATATATATATATATATATATATATCTTTATATAGTGTTAAACATACAGTAGGGACACAAGAAATATTTGATATGCCAAACACTTAATCTAATGTTATTTCTAAAACTTAGCTCTCCTGTGGCCCTAAGACTTGCTGTTTTGATGTAGAATAATCTATTAGGCCTGAACAAATCAAGCAGCAGTGGCTTTATTTCTAAACAGCTTAAGTAAAAGAGTATCAGTAAATATATTAGACAAGTTCTTCCTTCAAGAAGACCTAAACCAGGTCTCAATGTATTTGTATCACAATAATAACAGCAATAAACAACAAAATAACTTCTATCATTTATTGAATACCTCCTAGATCTGAAATACAGTATCAGATACTGACCTGTGTTCTTTTCGTATTTTCCTAAACCCTATTATTATATTCATTTTACAGATGAGGAGGCTCTTGCTCAAAGATGTTCACTTTCCTAAGGTCATGATAAGTGGCAGTTTGTCTGACTTCAGAACTCTTGATCTCAATAATACTAGCCCTTGCCGTCTCATAAAAAGTTGCTCTGCCTCCTATTTCTTTTTCTTTTTTTTAATATATATTTTAGTTGGACACACACCTTTATTTATTTATTTTTATGTGGTGCTGAGGATTGAACCCAGCTCCTTGCCGTGATAGATGATCACTCTACCACTGAGCCACAACCCCAGCCCTCTGCCTCTTACTTCTAAGCCTTTGATCTCCTCATTCCATTGCTTAAAATCCTTCCTTGTTTTCTCATCTCCTCCTGAGTAGAGTCTACATAATTTCGTGTGCCATATTTATTTTTCATAATCCCTGACTAATTTAATGCCCTCAGCTTCTGCTGCTGTTTACATATTGGCATTGAATTCCAAGAGCTTGTGTTTCCTGGGAACATGCTGAGATCTCCCATGCTTCCCCAATTTTTCATATTCTCCCTCTTCCTGTAGTACTCTTCCTCCTTTAAAAGTTTTAAAACTAGATACCCAGATTCTAATCAGTGAGCGATCTCCTAATCTCTCTGGTGTTGGTTCTCCTATCAGGAAATTGAGATTATATTTCCCCAGTTTGGAAATAGGCTGCCTGGAATGACTTGCGGCTTTTTCACTCTCTGGTTGATCATCTTGGGAATATTGGTTGGTTTCTTTAAGCCTCAGGTTTTTATGCTTTTAAAAGCATTTTTATTGGCTGGGGTTGTGGCTCAGCAGTAGAGCACTCACCTTGCTCGTGCGAGATGATGGATTCGATCCTTAGCACCACATAAAAATAAAGGTATTGTGTCCAACTACCACTAAGAAAATCAGAAAATAAAAATTAAAAAAAAACATTTTTATTAAGTAGGATACTGATGGAACTTTAGAATAGTGCCTCATATAGTTAGTACTTAATTAGAACAAACTTTTTTTTTTTTTTTTTTTGTATCAGAGATTGAACTCAGGGGCACTCAACCATTGAGCCACATCCCCAGCCCTATTTTGTATTTTATTTAGAGACAGGGTCTTACTGAGTTTCTAGTAGCCTCACTTTTCCTGAGGCAGGTTTTGAACTCAAGATCTTCCTGCTTCAGCCTCCCAAACTACTGGGATTATAGGCATGCGCCACCACACCAGGCTAGAATAAATTTTTACTGACCCTTGTGCAAATTGAATGAGTAATAATCTACCATAATAATTATTACCATGCTGTGTTTCACAAATTCACTTTTGTAATCCTTTCCTGTAAGTATTCTGTACTTTCTATACATGGCTAGCCATTTTGTCAATTTGCTCGCATACTTCTGATTTCAATTACTTGTTTAAATCCTCATCTCCTCTGTTACCCTGAATTCCTTGAAGACAAGGGACTATTTTATTATCCACCCAAACCTAGCATAAATTGGTATTTAACATGCATGGGTTGATTTATTGAAAGGATGCATTTATTAGTAAGTGAGAATGAGTCAGTTTCAGGGGACTAACAATGAGTATTAGTACTACTTGTAGTTTCACACTGCTGGGTAATGTTTATTAAGTACAGTTTTCTTTATACTTTCCGAAACTCCTGGCACTCATTAACTCATATAATTCTCACAATAACTCTATTAGGTAAGTATTCTCCTCTTGAAAAAATTTTGAAAATTATGAAACTTCATTATCACTATATACAGATAAATTAATTGAAACTTAGAGATGTTAAGTATCATACTCGAAGTCACACAGCTAGCAAGAGGCATACAAAACTTCATATTTCAATAGAAAATTGCATTTCTTAAGAGATACTTGCCTTTCACTGTATTTGAAACATTTTGCAACTCTTTATAAATAAAATGTGTCTTCAGACTCTTTTTAAAAAAGAACATAACATTTCCCTAGATCTATTACTACATGAATTAATAAATAACATCTCTAACATTTTTTTTTCTTTTCTATCTGTATGATTGTCATGACTTCTAGATTTTTCTGAATAAAGTTAACAGAGATGTAACTAGAAAGCAGCTCCCATTCTGACTAACTTTAAGGCCCATTTCTTCAACTCAGTCTCTAACTATGCCCCCCATCCCATATTGCACACTTTCCTGGGACTCTATATTCTTAATGCGCAGAGTTCTGAGATCTTCCTTAAGAGACAATTTTATAGGGTTTTTTTGTTGTCCATAATGAAACTCCAGTTATTCTGTTGCAGGTGGTCTTAAAACATACCACCTGAACAACTCTGATACTTTATACAAGTATTTCATACTTGCTTTATACAAGTATTTAATTTCCTAGTAGGAGAAATGAAATACTTGTATAAAGCAATGCATAAACTTGCTCAAATCCTCAAAGGAGAGAGGAAGAAGAGAGAAATTCCATCTGGAATCTAAGTTTCATGAAAAAGGTGGCACAGTATTGGACTTGAACTTTAACTAAGACAGAAGTGAGGAAAAGGCATTCTATGTTTTGGGGGTAGCATAAGCATAAGTATAGGGGCAGGAAAAGATTTTTTTTTAATGACTAGTTGTTGGATTTAGCTAGACTGAGTAGAGAACAGAATAGAAAATATGAAGAGGAAAAACAGGAAAGGTAGGTTTGAGCTACACTGGAGGATTTTTATATCTGCATTTGTTTGAAAGGCAATAAAGAGTAATAAAAAAGCTTTTGACTTGAGGTGAAAGGAATAAAACCAACAGCAGGTCAGAAGAATTCTACAGAGGTATGAGTTGGAGAAAGGCAATTTATGAATGACAAGGGAAGGTGTAAGATTATAAGGGTTTGAAGTCTCTTCTGCCATTAATAAATATTTGTTGAGAGTCTATTGTATGTGAAATATGTGGTAGTAGGCAGTGGGAGAAGATACAAAGGAAATTTTCCTGGTATGATGCTGGGAAGACATAAGAGGTAAAATATAGTATATGGGCCGAAACATAATAAATGAAAGAGGAAGAGCAGAGGAGGTAAATAAATAAATTTGGTGAGTAGAATTCACAGAATTTGGTGTGTGCTTGGACATAGAGGGCTAAACAAGAGGGAGGAATCTAGGAAAATTGAGGCTCCTGAGTTGGTAACAAGAGGCATGATGACTCTTAAATGGAGAAAGATGGAGAATGAACAGTACAAAGAGGATGGGGGACACTGCATTTGAAGGACCTGGGAAACTTGATAGGATCTCGAAAATTTAGATCTGGAGCTCAAGAAAGAGAGTGTTAGGTAGTATATCAGTGGAGTTTACAAAACATATATCTCAGTGGAATGAGGAAAACCTGAGGAGAAAATAGGGATATTAAAACAAAACTGAGATAGGGTTAAAGTTGGGTGAGGCTATTACCTGGAGTAGGTAATACAAAGTAGTCAGAAGTGACTGAGTGGGGTGGGGGTGGGGATCATGGGAGAAATAGGCGAACTTAGAGCAAAGGGGGGTGAGGATAGGAAAGACGGTGGAATGAAATGGACATCATTACTCTAAGTACATGTATAAAACATGAATGGTGTGACTCTACTTTGTGTTCAACCAGAGACATGAAAAATTGTGCTCTATTTGTCTAATATGAATTGAACTGCATTCTGCTGTCTTTGTATAATTAGAATAAATACAATTTAAATTTTTTTTAATGAGCAAAAGGTTAATTGCAAAATACAGAGTTAAAAATCAAAACAGAAAGCTTATATGTTCTCAAGTTCAAGACTTATAGTAAAATCTCATGGGCTGGAGGAATGAGGCAAGAGCTTACAGAGAAATATGAGCAAAGGTAATAGACTGAGCTGAAGAATGATTTTTTGCAGAACTTCTTTTGGTGAATGTGCTATATTTGCTTGGAAGAAATCCTTTGGTAGGCAGTGAAACTCAAAGGGACTTAAGCAATGGAAGATGCTCATTCAACTCCAATGTAGGGAAGAAGAGAAAGTGTAGCATAGAAAACTCTACTCAATTCCTCTGGAATTTCTCCCTAGAGAGAATATTGAAATACTTGGAGATAATTTCCTATAGGCAATTAAAGAGTTGAATTCTGAGTTAAAGTAATGAAGCCATACAGGGATATCAGTGAGTTAATTCTTTGTATGTTTATTTATTTTCTTACAGTCAAAGTATGATTGGTCTTAACTG
This sequence comes from Spermophilus citellus, assembly GCF_964194105.1. Taxonomy (NCBI): domain Eukaryota; kingdom Metazoa; phylum Chordata; class Mammalia; order Rodentia; family Sciuridae; genus Spermophilus; species Spermophilus citellus. Next base: position 56,234,629 of record NC_138191.1, on the reverse strand, counting down.
TTTTAATATTCATTACAAGTCAAAGAAGATTTTAAAAAGCACAAAAACCATATCTGAATTATTTAGGAGACAAGTGGTTTTAATCTTCTGCTTAATTTGTTCATCCTCTTCTGCCCACATCAGCATAACAAATGTTGAATCTAGATAGTTGGTGTTTTTAGGTATTGGTTATAATTACTTATTTTCCAAGCACTTATTATATGACCAGTAATCCAAATTTGCATGATTCTTTTCAAAGCATCCCATGATGCTCTTACAATGGACATTCTTTTTTGGAAGAATTAATACTTCAGATTAAAATAAAATGATTTGAAACTGAGTTCCTTTCACCTCTATGTTGGTACATTGGGAGAAGTACTTTCCCTTTCATACTAGTGAAAATACCTTGTGTGTAAAAACAATATTTAAAGCCAAATCCTGGCAGTTTTTAAAATGTCATTTAGTACAGGACTTCATGTACAAGTCAGAGGAGAGTTTCTATGGAAGGGGTCTTTAGAGGATGCTTGTATTTTAATGTAATGCAAAGTATCCCTTTAAGTCACTTGACTCCCTCCTATTACTTAGTTAATTGCTCAGGATTAAAACAAAACAAACAAACAAAAAACAGGAATATCATTCTCTCACTTTTTCCCTCTCTAGAATGTCAATTGTCAGTTAAGATTCTTCCTTAGCCATGTGCTTTGAGCTTCCTAAATTAATTCCTTGACAAGCTGAGAAAAGTGGTGAGAATCCATGGAGATCACTCATGGTACAACGTAAGGCGCAAAGCTGCAGGGTGCAATGTCTGGGGAAAAGTTGTGTAATATAGAAACTTGGTCTTTGAACATCTTAAAATTTGGCTGTGTTCAGCGATTTAGCTCTCAGAACACAGTTGTGAGACTCAAAATTGTGGTTTTGATTCCTATGTTCATAATGTTGCCTCTTTTATAGGTTATAGATTTTGATAACTAGTCACTTGTCTAAAACTAATAATATATTCATTCAAAGTTGAATGAATGAATGAATGAATATGATTTTGTTTCTAAATTTAAAAAAAAATACTTATTTTCTTATTGGTGGCAGCAAATAGAGGCTAATGAGAAGAGATGTGTGTGGGAACAAGACTGAGCAAAGGAGATTAGTTTGGGTGCACTTGTCCTAATGTAGACACTGGGTGCTGTGGGAACAGGAAGGAGTCAAGGGTGACTTCCAGGTCTCTGTGGTGGCTTGGCTGATCTTGTTAGCCATGTAGAGAGATGGAGAACCCCTGGAAATAATACTCCATCTGAAAAATGATTCTATCCAAAGGTCATCTGAATTCTGACGACCTCAATTTCTATCTATTATAAATGTTAGTATATGCTTCCACACTGTAAATGTTGGGAGACAAAATGAGCTTCTTATTTATGTCTAAAGAAATAATTTCTATGCTTTAAAATTCTGACATTCACTTTTATTTTTTGTTTGTTAACTTCTTCACTTTTTATTTGATTAGAGATAGAATTAATACATCAAGTTAAATTTCCTTATACTGATAGTGTTTTCATTAATGATATTATAGTTATTCTACATAGAGAATATTAGTAGTTTAATTTTTTCCTTACTCCACAACCCATTTCTCTCAACATTTTGATTTTTCAATATTGTTAACATTTAGGGATAATACACATTTTATTATAGAATATGTATAACAAAGTTTGAAGCTAAAATTTAATTATAACTGTCTTTCAAAAATGATATTTTATCTTGTATTTACTACAAAGAGAATTTTAAAATCTGAGACCAGAATCATACTTTTCTTTGTAGAAAATAAATCCCCATAAAATATCTTTCTCACTAAAACTAGTTTTTCTTCTTTTAAAATATTCTTAGTATATTTTTAAAAGGGATGGGATGGGTAATTTTCAAAACTGTTACTTGTTGGAGAATAAAAATGTTTTGTTTTTACTAAAAAGCACAGAATACAGACCCAAAGACTAAGTGGGAAATGTGAATTAGCATGTTTATTTTCTAGGTAAATAATAACTGCTATTCTTAATGCTTCTGACTTCTCATATAGAATATCTAAAATGGGACAACAATTAGTAATGAACATGATTCAAATTTGATGAGTAAATTGATTATAGTAATACTATTATTGTATGAACAATAGTCATAATGACATAGGAGATCATTTTGGATGATAAATATTTAAGGGAGAAAATGTTTGTATATTAAAAATATGGTTATAAGAAGGAGGAACATGGAGGGGAGAAGAGTGGGCTGGGACTGGGTAGCCTATGAACACCTCAAAGCTGAGGAAATGGATGAACAGAGGAGGCAGAATGTTTCCTATTAGTACCTTTGTTAGCTAGAAGAAGCCAAGTACTAAATGGAGGCCTACTTGAAGGAGGAGCTTTCCCTCCCTGGTATAGCTGAAGGACAGCCTCTGCAATGGAGCGCTGCTGGCTAAATGGGGCCACTGTTTTGCACCCTCTGTGGTTCCCTTGAAGAAGATCTGTGATGTGGAGCAGCTGCAGTACCAGGCAGCAGGCTTGTATTTCCATCACACAGACACCCTCAACTTTTGCTGTCTGCAATAGCCCACATCAGTCTGCCTTGGACCTTCTTCCCAGAGACCACAGACATCTATGACAAGAAGAACATGCCCCAGGTTATCTACCGCATTCATGCTCTCAATGTCTTCCTCTCCTAGTTGGGATTGGCCCCTCAGATACATACATGATTTATATGTGAAAGTGAAATTCAACAGCTGAGGAACCCAGCAACATGGCCTCTGAACTGCCTTCAACAAGATGGGGGGCATCCTGGCCAGTGAATTTTCTGTGGATAAGACTGCAATCCACATAGCCATCCTTGCCATCAATGAAGCATTGGAGTGAGGGGTGGTCTAGGACACCCTGGCTGCCTTGCAGAATCCTAGTGCTCTTCTGGGGAATCTTTGAGAGCCTCTGATAGCCATCTACCAGGAAATGTTGGCCCTGGCCAAGATGGAGAAGGCTTCCAGTGCCAGGAACCATGATGACAGAGAAAGCCAGGACACCTATGACTACTACCTTACCCAGACTGAAATCCAGGGCAACATCAACCATGTCAACGTCCGTGAAGCTCTAGAAGTCATTGATGAAGCCCTGGAAAGAGAACCCTGAAGCCTTGCTTGAGGCCCTTCAGGACCTTGCCCTGACCCTGCAAGAGGTGAGGAGAGACTTTGCTGACTGGTATCTGAAACAAGTGACCTCAAACAGAGAGCAGAAAGCACAGGAGGTGGGCCTGGTAGAGCTTTTGGAAAAGGAGGAAGATCAGACTGCTGTGGCTGCAGCCAACAGCGAGAGTGGTCAGAACAAGCCATGCTCCAGGCTGTGAGGTGGGTCAACAAAGCCATTCAGAGGGGAGTAGCCATGGACACAGTGAAGGAGCTGCCTCCAGGGTACCTCTTTGCTGCTACTGTGTACCAGCAGGAGCTAGCAGTGCCCCAGCTACAGCAGCAGGGAGAGCTTTTCCAGGAGGAGTTCTTCGTGGCTATGGAGATGCTGTCAGCCATAGTCCTGATTAACAGGAACCTGGAGGCCAGGGATGCCTGTGGCTTCTGGAACAGTCTGGCGAATCCCATCACTGGCCTAGCAGAGGTAGAAGGAGAAAATGCTCAGTGTTACTTTGATGTCTTGGTGAAGCTGTGACAGGTGCATGGAGTAGATGTTACCTTCCTGAGTTGGAATGACCTGCAGGGCACCGTGAGCCAGGGAACAATGCCCAGGTCCAAGAAGATACCAATCAGGTCCTTGTGGTCAGCCTTATCAATGAGGCTTTGGACCAAGGCAGCTCTGAGAAGACTTGTCAGCCTTCCTGTTGCTCCTTGGTATCATCTCTTCCTTGTGGCAGCCAAAAGACAGAAGGCCAAGGTGACAGGGAATCCTGGAGCTGTGCTGTGGCTGGAGGAGATCCACCAGGGAGTGGTCAGAGCCAACCAGAACACAAGCACAGCTGAGAATGGTCCTTGGTGTGGCTGTTATCAATCAGGCTATCAAGGAAGGCAAGTCAGCCTAGACAGAGCAGATGTTGAGCAACCCCGCCATGGCCAACCAGAGAAGTGAAAAATTCTGCTCCATATTAGCATGCAGCCCATCCTCCCTTCAGTGTGGTGCACAGATTTGCCCACCTCCTGAACCAAAGCCAGCAGAACTTGTCAGCTGAGGCCCAGCTGCTGAAGCTCCAGGAAGAGATGATCAGAAAGATCTGCTCCAATCAGCAGCTGGGGCAGGACCTCATCCTATGGACATCAAGATTGGCCTGCTGGTGAAAAACCAGATCACCCTCCAGGAAGTGGTCTCCCACTGAAAGAAACTGACCAAGAAGAATCCCATAAAACTAAAGGCCAAATGTTTTCTCTGATAAATGAATGCTAATTCATAATGGGGTGGGGGGTAAGGGATGAGTGGAAGAAATTTGGATGGGGCAAAGGGGAGGGAGGAGGGATTAGGGGGGTAGGAAAGATGGTGGAATGAGATGGTCAACATTACCAGGTATGCCGCAGTCTGGCTGGGCACAAATCACGAGCCACTGAAGCAGGAACAAACTTTATTTCTGAACTCCACCAGCACACTCCACACACGCTCCCCGGGAACTCTCCCAAACGCCACAGGGCTCTTCCAGGAACCACACACCAACTGGAAATTTCTCCTCGGGCACTTCCCCAACCAATGGGAACTCTCCTGGAATCCCCATGAGAACTCCAAAGTAGCAGGCCCGGACAGCAGGGGTCTAATATACACAACTTAACATAACCATTATCAACTCTCAACCACTCCGTTCTGGCAAAAATGCCATGCGTCATTCGGACTCGGCTGTGGCTCTCAGCACAGGTACATGTATGATCCTACTTTGGGGACAACCAGAGAAGTGAAAAATTCTGCTCCGTGTGTACAATGTATTGAACAGCATTTTGCTGTCGTGTATACCTGATTAGAATGAATGAATGAATGAATGAATTTAAAACAAAAGCAAAAAAAATACAACAAGAACAACAACAACAAAAAGAAGACGATGAAGAAGAAGCAGCTGTCAAATATGATGGTTCTGGATAAGCAGAAGGGATTAAAGTCGCTAAGCAAAGAGAACCTGCAGAAACTAGAAGCTTATCAGCGCCTCTTCTACCTGCTCCAGACTCAACCCATCTACCTGGATAAGCTGATCTTTCAGATGCCACAGAATAGAACCACCAAGTTCATGGAGGCAGAGATTTTCGTTTTGTACAATTATGCCTCCAACCTTTGGGAGGCCTACCTGCTGCTATAATGAGTGGGGACAGAGCACCCTGTGGGAGATCCTAGGCAAGTTTATCAAGGACATGCTGGAGGACAAGGTGCTTAGTGTCCACACAGACCCTGTCCACATCTACTAGAGCTGGATCAACCAGACTGAGGCCCAGACAGGGCAGTGCAGCCATATTCCCTATGATGTCACCCCCAAGCAGCCCATGAGCCACCTCAAGGTCCAGAGATGGCTGGACATCTCCTTGGCAACTTTCTTGCAATGATTGATAAGTTCCTTGTAGCCATCATTTCATTTTTGAGCCCAATTCCATATGGGCTGTGGTATGTGGCCAAATTTCTGAAGACAACACTGGCAAATAAGTTCCCTGATGCCACAGGGAGTGAGGTCCATAAGAATGTGGGGAACCTGCTGTACTATGGCTTCCTGAACCCCACTGTGGTGGCTTCTGACATTGTGATCCTGGAAGTAAGTGATGCCCTGGCCACCCCACAGCACCATGCCTTAGGGGCTATAGTCCAGCTCCTGCAGCATGCATCGGCTGGCAAGGCCTTCTCTGGGGAGACTTGGCACCTGTGGGTCCTGAATAACTATCTGTAGAAGACACACCTCAAGTTCAGGAAGTACATCTGCAGAGTCTGCCAGATGCCAGAGCTGGAAGAGCAGTTTGCTAAGGATGAGTACTCAGACATGGTGGCTGTGGCCAAACCCATGGTGCACATCATGGTGGGAAAGCTGGTTAACATGCACAGGCTGCTGCTGGAGCATCAGGACTGAATAACTCCTAATCACTGGGACCCCCTGTACCAGCTCCTAGAGGACCTTGGGGAGCTGCCCACCATCCCTGACCTCATCAGGGAGAACATAGCTGCAGATGGTCACATGGATAAAGCAAACTCAAAGTGTCCCTGATACTCACCAACAAATTTGAAGGGCTAGAGGCAGATGCTGATGATACCAATGTCCAGAGCCTGCTTCTAAGCACCAAGCAGATGTTGATTGATATCATACAGTTCCACACTGGGGACTCCCTCAAGGAGATCCTGACTCTCTCAACTTCCAGAAAGCAAGACATCTGTAGCCAGCACAGGCACTGGCAGCAGCAGAAGGCAGAGCTGGTGAAGCTTCAGGCCACATTCCAGGCCCTGAGCTCTAAGACTACCGACTGCGACAACCAGTACATCCGGGCCTGCCCGGACCACCTGGCCCCCAGCAACAAGAGTTCCAGGAAGGGGAAGAAGCAGTCATCTCTTCATTACACTGCTGCCCAGCTCCTGGAGAAGGGTGTCTTGGTGGAAATTGAAGATCTTCCCATCGCTCACTTTATAAATGTCATTTTTGACATCACTCCGGAGATGAGTAATTTGAAGTAAATGCCAATTTCCTGAGTGTGGACATAGAACAATGTGTTTGTGGGTGCCCATGTGGCACTGTTGTCCTCTGTGGCAGGATGGGCAAGGTGGCCTTCCATGAACCTCAAATATTGTCCCCTTGCTTATGGTCTCTTTATATGTGGGTTACTAGGGTATTTATTTTCTCTTCCACCCCTATACACCAAATCATTGTACAGACTTAATCCTGGTTTTAATTCTTGCATCTTTTTGAGCTCAAAGAAAGAGTTCTCATTTGCCCTATTCAAACTAATATCCATGCTAGTCTTTTCCACCTTGTGTTAAAGTCACCTTGGGTCAAGGCACTAGGGATCCTGCTGGTGTTTAAAAGTTCATTATCTCAGCTTCCTTTGTCTTCTACCCTCAGGATTCTTATGCCTAAGAGCTGACTCTTTAAGCAGATTCAATGGATCTGCAGGCCCACTTCTGCCATAACATAAGGCTGGTGCCATAACTTAGCTATAGGAAGTTGTGCTGCTGTGGGTATACATGTATTGCTTTAGTATGCAGATGAATAATTCTTTTGGATAAGTATCAAGGAGTGGTAGAGTTGGTCATATGATGGTTCCATTCCTAATCCCAAAGGAACTTTTCTAATTTCCTAAAATTGTATTTTAGCTCTAAGGTCTATGAAAATTACTCATGAATGATTCAACTATCAGTTTTATTTTTTAAAGAACAATTTGTTCAAAGGAACAAAATATACACGTGCAAACTAATTTTTTGCTATACTGATATATGAGTTCTTTATGTTACAAAACAGTAGGCATGAATTTTATATGTTGATAAACAATGATACTTCTAGCATTACCCAGTAAGGTCTATTTGCCTTGTTACTAGGCATTTGGATCTAGAATTTTAAGAAAAAAAGGCAGTTTCATAAATTTGCTACTTTTTCAAAAAATGGTGGAAGGTAGAACCAATCCGTAGAGCTATACTGAAAGATAAATGCTCCAAAATCAGAGTAGTGGGGAAGTAGAATAGCAATCTGTTTATGGGGTGGAGCTTGTTGGTTTTAATTGGAATATATTTTATGAATTTTTAATGTTTAAGGGCAAATTACAATTTTTTTGTGTGTGATGTTTGTTAGTGTCCTCTATTTTTCTCTTCAGTGATTGGATTTTTTCTTCTAGCTATCTAGAAGCTTCTTACATATTAAGCACCCCTTTATGTGTGATTTGAATATCAGATATTTTCCCCAGCTTATAATTTGTATTTTTACTTTGCTTATGTTACTGTTATTTTTCAGCCATTAATAGTGTTTCATTTTTAGATTTATTAATATTTATGGGTTCTGGATTTTGAGATAAAATTATAAATATCTTCCCATTCTAAGGCAAGAAAGGAATTTACCCATGTCTTATATACCTTTGTGTATTTACATTTTATATTTAAATCTTTGACCCATTTGAAATATATCTTAGTGTACAGTATGAGATATAGATTTAACTTCATTTTGTCTGGATGCATTTATTTAAAAATTCATATTATCCTATGGATTTAAGATGCTGCTTATTTGAGTTTAGAATATTTCTAGAGTTTCTACTAATTCCATTATTCTATTCCTATAAAAATCCTCAAGTATGTAATTATTTAAGTTCTGTAGTATGTTTTTATTATAGAGAGGGTTATTCCATAATCTTTTATTTGTTTTCTTTTGGGTGCTGGGAAATGAACTCAGGGCCTTGTGCATGGCAAGTATACGCTCTACCACTGAACTATAACTCCAGTCCCTCACTGATTTTTTTACAAGAGTTTGAGAAAAATTATTCTTGCTAGTTTATTTTTATAGATGGACATTAGAATCAGTTTGCCGTATTCGAGAAAATAATTTGTTGGCATTTTCATTGTGATTGTAAAAAATTTTTAATTAAAATTTAGGAAGAATTGGCATACATTGACTTTTTTTTTTTTTAATCCCAAACACAGTTTGACTCTTAATTTGTTCAGATTCTACTTTGGGTCATGAAGGAATGTTTCAAGTTTTCCTCATAAATTTTGTATATTCCTTATTAAATTTATTCTTAGGGACTATTTCTTTGAGTTTGAATAAGTTTATTTGCAAATTTGGTTTACTATTTTGTCTAGCCTTGAAAATTTAGAGTTCTTCAAAATTTTTGAAGCCCTCATTTTAATGCTATATTTACTTATTTTATGTCACTTCTCCACAATTTCACTCTAAATTTAATTTGAAAGGCTTGGATTTTGTTTCTCAACAAAATGTGAAAAATTGTAGTTCACCATTGAATTAAGGTTTTCATCCAGTTCCTTGCTTTTGTTTTTTTTAAATATTTTTTTTAGTTGTAGTTGGACACTTTTGTTTTATTTTTATGTGGTGCTGAGGATTGAACCCAGTGCCTCACACGTGCTAGGTGAGCACTCTATTGCTGAGCCACAAGCCCAGACCCCTTGCTTTTGTTTTTATTTGTTCTTTTTAGATATACATGACAGTAAGAGTATATTTTGACATATTGTACATATATGGAGTGTAATTTATTCTAATTAAGATCCCATTCTTGTGGTTGTATATGATGTGGAGTTTCACTGGTCACATATTCATATATGAACATAGGAAAGTTATATTTGATTAATTTTACTGTCTTTATTATTTCCATGCCTCCTCCTTTCCATCCATTGCCCTTTGTCTAATCAAATGAATTTCTATTCTCCCCCGCTCTTATTGTGTGTTAACATCCACATATCAGAGAGACTATTTGGCCTTTGGTTTTTTGGGATTGGCTTATTTCACTTAGAAGGATAGACTCCAGTTCTATTCATTTACCTGCAAATGCATAATTTCATTCTTCTTTATGGCTGAGTAATATTCCATTGTATATATATATACCACATTTACTTTATCCATTCATCTGTTGAAGGGCACTTAGGTTGGTTCTATAGCTTTGCTATTGTGAATTGAACTGCTACAAACATTGATGTGACTGTGTTACTGTAGTGTTGATTTTAAGTCCTTTGGGTATATACAGAGGAATGGGATAACTGAGTCAAATGGTGGTTCCATTCCAAGTTTTATGAGGAATCTCCATTCTGCTTTCCAGAGTGGTTGTACCAATTTGCAGTCCCACCAGGAATATATGAGTGAACCTCTTTCCCCACATCCTCACCAACATTTATTGTTACTTGTATTCTTGGTAATTGCTTAGGCACTCTTTATTGCAGTTATAACAGGATCTTTTCATTCTTTTATTTTGTAAAGAAGTATTCTATGTGTGTACATATGTATACATGTATGTGTGTATGTATGTATATGTACATGTAGGTGTACACATGTGTATACAATTAAAGTAGTTCCAAGAAAGGATGTATGTATTTAAATTAATTTTATATCCTGATCCATACTTAATTTTCTATTATTTATGTATTTTTGTTGATTTTCTTTGATATATTCATACTTATTTATTAAAATATGCATGTATATTTTAGTTGACTTTCATAATATAATCATATCATCATCATCTATCAATAGTGACAATTTTGCATTTTTTTCCTAGTATTGATATGGTCACTTTCTCTCTTTCATCCAGTTCCCACAACTGGTATTTCTAGTATCCCTTTAATTAGTAGTGGAAGAATGGGCATCCCTTTTGTCTTCCCCTTGACTTGAGCCAGGCTCTTCTAGTGTTTCCCATTAAATCTGGAGCTGGCTTTGAGTTTTAAATTTACTTTCTCAACACATTACTATTTTGCCTTATCTGAAAACTGAAAATTTGGTCCAATGGTAAAATTCCTACATGTCCAATAATGTACTGTTTTAATCCCCTCTCCCATTTTTTCCTATGAAACCTTATAGTATTTGCAAGTATGTATAGAAAAGTATCTGGAAGGATATTTAACAAATTGATCTAAAAGTTACACATCATATAAATAGTGATTGGTAACATCAGTTTCAACTAATAAATAAATCTAAAAAAACCCAATAATTTTTGACACAATTTAAAAAATAAGTTGGAAATTAAAAAAAAAAACAGAACTGTGGTTCTTCCCATGCCATCGTTCTGGATTCCTTTCTGTTATTAATTTTTTATAATACAAAAATAAGACCCTCCTTTTTAAATATTATGGAAGTGATCTTTGCAAATAGCAATAAAATGAGAGTATTCATCGGAAAACTTTGTTTCATTTATAAGAATTATTTACTTTTCTTTTTAAGGATGGAGAAAAAATCTCCAAGAGATGAAAGATTTCAATATATTTTGGAAGCTGAAGTTGGGTTAATTAGTGGCTTGGCCAAGTGTAAGAGGGACTAAAGTAAGTGTTTAGAGTAGATAGCACTTGGTTGTGGGGTATACTGTGGAGGGGAGGGGTGGGGCATTAGACTGAAGGAGGTTTGCTCTAAAGTGATTGCTTTACTGAACTCTGAACCCCCTGGTCCTTCATATAGCCAGACTGGACTCAGGTACTATACCCTAATGGTACCACCATCAATATAATACCCCTCTGAGATTAATGTTTCTTCTCTGGAGAAAGGATTTATTCTTCCATGGAGAGTTCCCACAATAAAAGGGCTAACTAAAGAATTGAAAGAACCCTTGAAAATGAAATATATGTTTGGAACAGAACTTTAGTAGAAGATTAGAAGATAAAGTTAAGGCATTCTCCTGGCCCACTATGAACACTTGGGGCAGGGAATTTTTGTTGTTGTTGTTGTTGTGGGGGCTGTTCTGTGCATTGTAAAATGATTAGCAACCACTCTGGCCTCTACTCATTGTATGCCAAGGCATCTGCTCTTTCCTGTGGTGACAACCAAAATTATCTACAGACATTGTCACATTGCCCTAGGGCAGAGAAATCGACCTTCCAACTCCTCCCTTTGACAATTTCTGTCTCAGACAATGGAAAAGAAAGATGCAGAGATGATCAGTAGAATAAAGGGATGACAAATTTAGAGAATTAATGTCGATAGTCTAATAGCCTATTAACAAGAATTCACAAGGAGAGAACAGAGAAAAAGGTAGGGAGGAAATTATTGAAGAAATATAAGAAAAAATTGCAGATAAAAGACCCTTTAATGTTCAATACAATTGTTTTTTTTAAAGACCTATTCTAAAATACATCATTATGAAACTTTAGACTACCAGGGAAAATTCTAGAAAGAAAAACAGATCAAATACAGAGGAATTGGAAACTAGAAAGACATTAGACATTTCAATAGCAGCATTAAAAGTAAAAGACAGTGGAATAATGTTTTTACAGTCTATAGGAAATTGAACTCAATCCTATCTAAATTATCAATCAGTAATAAGAACAGAATGCATTTTCAGACATGGAAGTAAATATTTTCTCCCTATGTATCCCTCTGAGTAAACCCCTGGAGTGTAGACAGCAAAATAAGAGTAAACTCAGTCATGTTTGGGCATTGAAAGGTATTATTAATGGACATTGGATAGATATGTTAAGGATTTTAGACAAAATTTAGGTTTAGATTATTTTAAAAGTGAAAAAGCAAGGCAATTGTTAACTCCAGGAACATATTTTCAAGAAAAGTATTATTATGGCACACTACTTGATTCAGCAATGCCATTATATTTACATTTTGTTATGAATGATGTAAACTCTAATTATTGTTTACTGAATGTGATGTGTCAAGCCAAGGGTGTGGGCAAAGTGGTGGTGATGCTGGTGTGTAAACAGCATGTTATTTTCCAATACCATGACAAGATGTCAATAAGTAGTATCTAAAACTGAAAATTAAGTAACATTGGAATATGGGTTCCATTAGGAATTGAAGAACATACAGCTGTGTTGTAGGGAATATGGGGCAAAATAGGTGGAAAGGAGTAGGGCAGAGACTGATGTGACTTAAGGATGATGGTTTTTATTATAAGCCATTAAGAACCATTAGAGGATATAAAATGTTATATGCTTATATGGAAATATCACAAAACTCAATTATTTTATACAATTAATATGCACAATAATTAGTCTAAAAAATGAGAAAAAAGAAAATGTGAATTTTCACCCATATAGAAAAATAGAAAAATTTTATTTTTATAAATAAAATGCAGAAAAAGCAACACATATTCATTATGGGGAAAATCACATAAAATAATTAATTGTTATAATATCCTGAAATAGTTTCTTTCTAGAAATTTCAAAAACACAGATGAATATACTTTTAAATGCTCATAAAGTCTCACAAAAATTCTTGATACACTTTTTCCAACATAGGAAAAAGTGTAGTACTTGAGGTTATTTACTTTTTACTACTCAAACCTTTCTGATCAAAGTGTTCGGCTGCCACTAACAGCCTAGTGAAGAATTGAGGCAGTTTTCCAAAACACTTTTATCTTGCTATCTTAGCAAGAAGTAGCTTTTGGTCTCAGTTTTTCAAACAAATGACTCTATTTAGAAGTTTAAGAACCTTGGGAAAGAGAAGTTCATCAGGAAAATTTGCTTCAATTAAGAGAATTTTTGTACTTTTTGAAGTGCAGATGAATAATTTAATTTTTCTGAACTGTTTCCTTGAACCATTTCTAGGAACAAAGATACAAAAAGTGCAATTCAGCCTTCATACTTCACATTTAAAATGCAGAAAAGCTTCAGAGTAAATACAGAATTTTGAGGAAGTATCATTGGAAAGGGAATATTGGTAAAACAAAGGTAAGAATAATTAAAGATCTAAATGTAAATAACAAAATTGATATTTTAAAGAAATTAAGCCACACTAAAATTTTCAGGAAAAAATGTAGTTGATATAGTCTGTCCCTCAAGGTCACTGAGTTTTGATTAGTTTTCAAATTTTAACATTTGAGTAATATTTACATTTAATATTTAACTAATAATCCTTTTGAATCTCAGGCTTTGTCTTTCTTGCAGTTTGGTGATGCATTTATAGAGGCCTAACATGAAGGAATACAGTGGGACATATAGTGTATTCTGTGGGTTTACTTGGCCTGAGTTCTTGCTATTGTTAACAAATTATTAATAATAATAATAACAGAATAACTAACAACTAACAGAATAGAACAGAACAACTAACAGCCACCACTGACATTCATACTAGTGTCTGTTTGTAGGGGGGTAGTTTTGATCCAGAGTCCTGACATGACATTGAAATCTATCCTCTCTGTGGGCTGACCCCGCATATGTCCATATATAACCATCCTGCCCAAGGAGTTAAGAAATAACCATTGTCAGGTACTACACACATTGTGAAGCAACTATGATGAAACAGATGTGGTCAAAGAGCACTGCTGCCCTGCCTGGTATGTTCTGAATCTTAGGAAGGAAAAAGGGAATATGCATTTGGGGGCCTGCAGGATGGATCTTCCTCCCTTCCTGAATACAGGACAGGTTTCTGTCCCTATAGCACATTTTGTATTTTCCAAGTTAGTCTGAGCTTCTTTTGCTAAGACTGGGTCTTCAGAAGTAACTGAATTATTATTACCATTTTGTAGATGAATAAATTAAGCCTCAGTAAAATTCAGTTAGCTAAAGTCACACAGCTCTAATAAATAGATGGACAGAATGTCAGGTTTTGATTTCAATTATATTGCTTTTCCCTTGAAAATAAATATGGACAGGGTGTGTGAGGTTTTTTTGTTTTTTTGTTGTGTGTGTGTGGGTGTGTGTGTGTGTTCTGGCCCAAATTTGAAGCAGATCTGTATTTATGTGCATGTATATATTAGGTCAAATATGTTAGCTCTATTGATGGATATTTCTCACAAGTAACTATCCTGTGTCGTTAACGGTGATGTTTACAAATTACTTATTTAGAACTTATGTCCTTTCAAAAAAAAAAAAAAGCGGGGGCGGGAGGGGAGACTTTGCTCTTTGCAAATTATAATAGCCACTATACTTATTATTTTGTTTTATTCCACACAATTCTTTGTGGTTGATCCAGTTTTCTTCACCATATATAAAAGGTTGAAAATATATTTAAAGGCAAAGTTAATGCTCTGGGCAACTTGGGATTCTTAGCCAGCTTCAAAATTTCAAATCTTGCTTTAGACAACAGAGGGGCTCCAGGTAGGTGTAGGTAGAGCAGCCATAAAGAATGTTTTTCAGGAATTCTGGAGGAGGCTGCTCAGAGAGAACAGGCCTCTTCCACATGCCTCCTACCCAGTTTGGAATGCACCTGCAGCCCCGAAGGAGAATGGGGCGGGTCTCGACTTTGGCCATGTCAGACGTGGCAGGAAGAAGCAGCAGTTGCCCTTTCATCTCCTTTCTGGTGATCAAATCATGCTGTTCATTAACACAGTATTTGGATATTTAGTGCAGAATGTCAATTCTTAATCTAAAAAGATTTCTGGTTATGTGGCTAGTCCCAGTGCGGACCGCTGCGGAGGCGGACTAACAGTTCTCTCCACTCCTGAGTTTGGTTACTTGCTTTGGAAATCCAGGGAACCACATGCTATGCCGCTGGTGAGGTGTGATCTTCCAGGATCCCACTGCAGCCTACCTCAGGTGTGGGCGATTTGGAGTCCTTTTCCGGGACTTCAGTTTCAGGACACGGAGGTGGGCCCCTGGGACATCTTCGCGGCCCCGCCCACTTTGGCCGAGGGGTCGGAGACGTGGGGAACCGAAGCCGGAGCCTGAGCAGCCGCGGCCCCTTTAAGGAGCCGCTCTGCGGTAACCCGAGCCCGCAGTTCGGGCGGGCGCGGCGGCCGCGCGGCAGCTGAAGCCTCGGTGACTGCTCCTCCAAGCGGCCCGGAGCCCGCGGCTTCCCTGGCTCCCGCGAGCGTCTCGCGGGGGTGGCTCTGGCCGGCTCCAGCCTTCGGGCCGGGCCGAATGACCAGGAGGCTGTAACCACTGCCGCCCACTCCCGGCCCGGCGCTGTCGCCGCCCGTGCCCAAGTCGCTCCGGGACCCGGCACAGGTGACGCCGTTTGGAAGGGGCTCGGGGACAAGGGCGGGCTCGCCTCGCGCCGCCCGGGCAGGGTCGCCGCGGCTTCCCACAGCCGGCCTAGCGCGGCCGAGGGTTCCCGCGCCCCGAGGCTGGGGGGGCGTCCCGCGCGGGAGGCGGCAGGGCCCCGGGCGGGCTGCTGCAGGTGCGGGGCGGCCGCAGCATCCTCCTCGCCCGCCGGCCCCCGCGCCCTCCGGGAGCAGATGGAGTCCCGGGCCCACGGCCCCCGCGCCGCCCCGCGTTCCATTTGTGTTTCCCGGCTGCGCGATCTGGGATCCCCTCCCTGTTGGAGGCGTCTCCGGGGTCTGAGCCCAAAGCGGGTGGGTGCAACCTTTGGGTATCCAGGAAAAGCTCTATTTTTGCTGGAGACCTGCACACAAGCAGGCGCATCAAGTGGGTAACCGCCTCCCCCCAGCCTCCCGCAGCCCCGATCTCCTTCTCAAACAAGTAGCTTTTATTTACCCTTGCAGCTCTCAAGTGGGTCCCATTTTTAGCCAGCCGAGTGCAGAAGAGTCCAGTGGGAAAGGGACCCAGCTCAGCTCAGGGAGAAATGGGTTTCTATTTCCAGCGCTACCACTGAAACCCCTGCCAAGTTTATTAAAACTAAGTGCCTCGGTTTACCCGACCTTGAAATGGGGTTTGTAATGCCAGTTCCCAAACTGTAGGAATCCTCTGTGAAAGCACTTTTATTTGTCTAGGTTCATTTAAGGGTCACTGTGGCTGGTCTGTATTTTCTTAATTATACAATGTTTGAGAGTTAATGTGCACTTTTTTAAAATATAAAATTGTACAATTTAAAGAGTGATCTTTGACAAGTGTTTATATCCAGAGAGCAATTGAGGGGCAAGATGGAAGAGTTTGTGTGGATAGTGGGAATTGAAGTGTGAAGTAGACCAAAAAAAGTGTCATTTTAATAAAACCTTTTATGTAGCCACAAATGGGTTTGAGAAGAGTGAACCTTGTATGGGGGTGTTTTAGATGAGATACTGCTATGTAAGCATATGGAGTGGAATATAGGCTTACCTTTGTGTAGCCAATGTAATGAATTGAAGAATTCCAGTTCCCTTTTAAGTATGCTTTATATGAGGTAAATAATCTTTCCCCTTGTTTTTCCTAAATGGATGGAACTAAATTAGAAATGTGAACTCTTGTCGTGTTAGAAACTTTGAAAGAATGACTTGAAGAACCATGGATTTTAGTTTGCCACCCCTCTCTTGCACCATATGATGATCCAGAGGATAATTTATTTTGAGGATGCTTTTTTTTTCTTATTCCTATCTCTGCAACTCCTTTTGCCACATCGCCTCCTTCCAGAGTTTTGAATCTTTACTGTGTCAAATTGCATGAGTTTTCTCTGTCTAGGCTGACTGCCTTGAACCCAGCTGCTTAGTCATTATCATCATTTTTCTCTTTCTTTTCCTTCTAAGCCTTGTTTACCCTGGTGGAAAGAATTATAGCTTTTGGCTGCTAAAGCTCTATACTTACTTGGAAGTGTCTAGGTATGGCTGTGGTCATGGGGCTGAAACGTTTATCGTAAACTCCAGAGAAGCTGAATCTTTGTCGGGGTTTTCTGAATAGAACCCAGGGTACAAATGGAAGAGTTGGCATATTTTTTCCTTCATTTTTCTGAAATCTCCTTTGGAGAGATTAATTTGATTACCAAGGGGAGTCTTGGGAACAGGGTGCTATCTGAAGTCTAACTCAGTCCTTGACTGATTGGGAGCATTCCTGCAAAGGAGTGGGAAAGAGGAAGTATGGGCTTCAGATGGGATGGAAGGCCCTCTACAGCCAGATAACTAAAGTGTAAAGGAGCCCTGGATTCCTGATTGGGAGTGGGAGAGGGCCAGGTATCAAAAAGGATATAGTACAGTTTTGAGGCAAATTCTAGAGTGAACCTAAGGTGCGATGGGCCCTTCTGTCCCTTTCTCTTAGAGAGTGTTTTTTGTCCCTCAGTATCAAATGCACCTATTCTATAGTTATCAGATCTGTTCACTCTCTTCCCTCCATGCTCTGAATGAGGTCTGGCGTCTGTGTCCTCCTTTCAAAGCTGGCTTTCCCTTTAATAGAGGAAACCAATCAGTTTAAGTTGCAAGAAACCCTCAAAGTCTCCATTTACCCTTCCTTCCAGATTAATATCCCATGTCTTACAGATTAAGAATTCATTTAGGCTTCAGTATCTCTTGGAAGGTTAAGAAGTGGGATACTTAGTTTGGCTGAGAAAAGTAAGCTGAATATACTAAGATGCAGAAAACTAGTTTTTCTTGAGAAAGATAATGAGTTAATTGTCTTGGTGAGAACTGTGGGCACTTGGACCAGGGAGGGCAGGCGTAGGGGTGGAGTTGTGCTAGACAGCTTGTACCCTTGTCCTTGAGAGAGGAAAGGATCCCACTAAGCTGGTATAGTCACCTTGTTGTGCTTTTCCTCCTTCCATTTGTCCTGTGAGCGGAAGAAGTTAACAATACGGAGGTGGAAGTAACCATCTGTTCACAGAAAGGGAAACAGACTTTAACTGAACAGTAGGGATGACTATGTTCACCTGGCATCGGTAACAGGCACTGGAGGTATGTATTACACCAGAGAATGCATCATGACAGGAAAAGTGAGGCTAATTTTGTAAGAAAGCCTGAGGTTATTTCAAGAGTGACTTTGGTGGTACTTTTTCTTGTGGGGATGAAAGGTAGCACACAAAGAAATGAAGTCCTACTGCTCTGAGGCCTGCTATTCCTGGTGAGACAGTTGGATGTGCTACAAGAAGATCCCAGACCTGAGGAAGCAGGATAAGGCAGAAATAGCAAAAGATGTTTCTTTGCTCAGAATGCTAGACTGTTCAGGGAGAAGGCAGTCCTGTTGGATACATGAGAAGGAGCTTGTGAAATCTGTGTAAAAGGCCAAGGTTTTTGAAAATAGCCAATGAAGATAGCTGGAAGTCTTCTCAGAGCTTGATATCCTGCATGGGAGCAAAGAGATGCTTAACAATGGGACCAATGTCAAGCGGGGGGGGGGGCAGATTTGACGAAATGACAAAGGCTTATCTAAAGCAGTTTTTCAACATTTCTGGATGACAACAGTACAAAATACATTTTTATTTTGAGACCCAGAACATAATTAAGTATATGTGTTCAAAACAAGTTTCTATTTCTATTCTATTACTGTTTCTGTTCTGAGGTATACAGTTGGTAGAGAGCTCAGTGTCTCCCTTTACCTTTCCTTCCAGATTAATATCCCATATCTTACAGATTAAGAATTCATTTAGGCTGGATCCCTATTGGTGGGACAGAAGAGCACACCTGATGCCTGAGAGGTATAGGATGCATATAACTGAACAGCAGCTGGATGAGGTAGATACAAAAATGGGGACTTCCCACCAGTTTTGTATACTTCAAAGCAAAACAGTTTTGATGGAAGAGGAAGAAGTGAACTCAGATTTGAAAACAGATTTCACAAGAGCAATAGACTTTTCTCTGCTGGCTAAGTGAGAAGACAAATGGATCCTGAACAAATTGGCTGATGGATTTAGGTCATGTCCACTTTCGTAGGCTGGGTAGGGAGCATGAGCTTGTAATGCAAAGTGTCATGGTAAGTGGGAGGCTCACACCTCCCCTTCCAGCTTTGAGAAGTTTGAGCAGAAAAAGTGGATAGAACGTGTTGTTTCTAAACCCCACTTGCTGATCAAACATGTTAGGAAGTTGGCTGCTTGCCTCACTGAGAATTGGAAAAGGATCCTCATTCCTTTTTTTTTTTTTTTTTTAAGGGTTAGGCTATCGAGACTTCCTTAGAAGTCTGTTTCATGATCTATAACTAAGCTCAAGCTTCTGCCTCAACCAGCATCTGGGAGCTAATTAATCAAGGGCAGAGCCTATCTGCAGGCTTTTGATTTCCTTTTCATAACAATTAACATCTGACTGCAGCACTAATACTCCCACCAGCAAGTAAAACAAGGTCTGCAGAAAAAGTACACTGGTATCAGAGTTCACCCAGCATGTTGCTTGGTTACTGCTTGCTTTTTATCATTGACATTACACTTAGTTGGATCCTCCCTTTGACCTATCTTGCTCCCTTGTCTGCTTTTCTTACCTTAGTTGATAATTTTTTTTTCAGTGTTTGTCATCTTTTGTCCTAAATGCTTTCTCTTATCTTCTTTCACCCTTCTTTCTTCATCTTCCCAAATGCTGTCTTGGCATTTATTCAATGCTTTCTACCCTGGCTTCTCTAATCTTATCTCTGACCTCCCAGACTTACGGTGTCCACCTGACTATTCCCTTGGAGCCCGATTTTGGATCCTGCAGCTTAGAATGAGTTTATGTATTGGTTTTAATTTAACTTTAAATTTTTAGACATGGAGATACTACCTTGGTCAAGTTAATTTACTTGTTTCCAAATAGACTTAAAAATCCATTAAAAAGGACATTTTTGGGGCTGGATGTATAGCTCAGTGTTACAGCACTTGCCTAGCATGTTAGTGCAAGGTTGTAGGTTCAATTTCTAGTGTCATACAAACACATAAAAGTATATTTGAAAGATAAGGAAAATTTCTCCCTACTTGATATGTATTTATTTAGTGGGATTGGGAGGAAGAAGTACATTTTATTTGAGGAAAATGCTTAAAGAAATTTAAATGCCCCCTTTACAGAGTGTTATATGACATGATTCTTAAAACTAATTTTGCTTGATGAACATGTTTGCTCTAATACATGTAAAAATATTGAGACAATTAGGAATTAACTTAAATGTTTTATAATTTGTTACATACTATTTTAAGGCCTTATAAAGACTACAGTTTTTTTCATATTAAGGTTCCTTGCCTTTTCATATTTTTAGAACCCGGTTAGTGCTACCAGACAGATTTCTTACATGTTTTGTGGGGAAATGGAAGAATCAGGGCAATGTAAAGGCTGAAGCGTAGGTGGTCAAGGGGGCAGGCCTGATATCAGAGCCAAGGCTCATATTTGACAACTTCAGCATCATCTCTCTGAACCAATCCTTAACACGTGCAGTTGGAAGATTTGAGAATGATTTATAGCTTAAAATCATAAATGTTTTCTCTAGTGCTTTTTAATCACAAAAGTGAAACTAGCTTATTATGAAAAATATTAACAATCAGTACTCAGGAGAGTAAAATGGAATTTCCCCTTTCCCCCTCCCCCATTCCCACTTACCCTGATTTCACTCCCAAACACTGTCAGTTACCAATTTTGAGCTATAGTCCTGTAGACCTTTTTCTCTACAAAATCATGCCCAGAGTTATTTATTTATGAACAGCTGATCATTTTGCAGTCTGCCTTCATATCATCTTGTTAATTTAAATGTCTGTATGTGTGATGGTACAGCTGTATCCATATGTTTAACCATTTTCCTGTGGTTGAGCCTTAAGGCTACTGCTCTTAATGCTACAGTAAACATCTGTACATACCTCTTTTCACATTTGTGTGAATTGTGTTGAAGACAGAAGATCAATTCATTGATATAGTGCTTATTTTATAATTCAGGCAACAAAGTGCTATCAAAACTTATATAATCTGCTGCTTAACTTCCAAGTATCATTCAGAAGGAAAGCACAGTAGTAGGTGCTATGGGAATTTCAAAGTGGGGCAATGTCTGGCCCTTGCTTACAAGAGCTCACTATTTAGTAGGGGTAATAACATGCACCTTGACTCTTATCTTTAGTTTTATTTTTACCCCATGCTTGTTCTGAAAGGGATTTGGCTTACAAAGATGAACACACACTCTGAAAAGATGAAGTAAATTTAGTATAAAAAAAGAAATAGGGATGAAAGGCTAAGTGAGGCCCGATTGTATACCTTGAGGTCCTATTTTGTAGTTTGAGGCCCTCTCCTCTTGCTATATGTTCTAGCACATAAATTTTCTAGCAGCCAAAGAAAAGAGACAAGTAATCCAGAACCAGCTTCTGGATGTCCAGAAAGAAAACCAGATTGGAAAAGCCCATGTATTCCTGATTCTAAAAGTTGAGAAAATTTCACCTTTTCGTTTTTGTAACAAAACAAAACAAAACAAAACAACAACAAAAAAAACCTGCCTTTTCAATGACTAACATTCTCAACAGCATTCCCAGGATCATACAGTAAACCTAGAGACTTGGTTTTATGATGCCATTTCATATCATGTTCCTCAGTGCTAGCCAGGGGTGTCATGCCTCGGTGCAGCTCAGTGAAAGGTCAGTAGGATGAGGTGTAACTTCATGGCTTTAACCCAGAATTAGGTTTTAGAGGACCTAAAGGGACACATGAGCCATATAAACAGAAATGTGATACTGTTCTCTGGCAGTTTTTCCACAGTGTAGCACAGAATACACAACTGATTTGCCCAAAGATATTGGCTAAAATTTATGAAGCCAGAAACGAGGTTGCTCTAGATGGTCTTAATATATTAGAATTATTACAATGGTTAGAAAGAATCAGAGTCGCCACACTTTAAGAAGTCTCGAGAGCATCTTCAAGGTTGAAATTGTTGATAGGTTGTGGAGTCTGAGAGTGTCACCCATTTGTGAAGCTGGGAAAAGTTCACTTCTCAAAGGCACTTGGCTCTGGGCTTCATGCTACATTCACCAAATCCTTGTCTCAGGAGCATTGTTCCAGAACAGGTCTTCATTACTAAGTTTGTGGGTAAACCTTAGTCTTTTTATGTTTTTTGACCATGCTTGAATTTAAACGTGAGGGTTGTATTTAAACGTGTTAAACTTAAGGCTGCCTGAAGTCTGTGAAAGGATAAAACCACATCTGATTTGCATTACTCATCTCACTAGCCTTGAAGTGTTTCAAAGAAACAACGTCATTCTGATTAGATTTTTTGACTGCCCGACAGTATCCACCAGATACTGAATTGAGTTGGTAAATATCATACTTATTGGGCAATTGTATAGTTGGAACCAGGATCAGGTGATGACAGTCTTATAGGAAGCAGTTAGAAGAGAATACATTCTCAAAGTGCTTTGGGTAAAGTTTTAAGTGGCCCTTCACTAAAACAATAGAAAACCACCTAGAGAATTTATGAAGTCCTTGGACACCCAGTCAGATCAAAGGTGTAGACAAGCTGCAGAGTCCCCGGTAAAGGGAAAACAAAAGAGGGAAATTAATTGTATTGCTTCAGATGTGAAATGTCATATTCTTCTATAACTTGGTGCACCAGAGAAATGGGTGTGACATTTCTTGGTTAGGAAAGAGCTGGTAGTATGGAGCACTGTTCTTAATATTGAGCGGTCTTTCCATCTATTGCCAAATAAGCACCCCAAACCCTGGGGGCTTAAAACAACACTTTCTTATCATTTGGGGGTTGACTATGCAGTTACTCTTCTGACTACAGGCTCACCAAGTGCATGCATTCAGCTGCAGGTCCAGCTGGGCTGGCAGGTCCAAAATGGCTTGCTAGCCTGGCTGGTATTGTGTTGCCTGGCAGCCTCAGTCTCCTCCTCATGGCCTCTCTTCCTCCAATAGACTAGACTGGTTTTCTTGGATCACTATGGAGGGAAACATTCCAGAACAGAAAAAGACAGACAATGAAAGGTCTCATAAGGCCCAACTGGGTTCTCATGTCCTCTTTTCTGCTGTGTTTGTCAGCAGATGGCTAGACCAGCCCAGATTCATAGAGGTGAAGTGGCAGTGTCACTTTGCAAAGAAATTGATGGCCACCATAAATGGCTACATATGTCAGACATGTAGGTGCACCAAAGGCATTATCTCAGTTAAGCCACACACTCATCTTGCAGGGTAGGCATTCTTATCCCTGTTGTAGAGAACGTGGAGATCAGTCACAGTCTTCCTTTCCAGAGCTACTGATAAGTATTCATTCCAGGTCTCTCTAGCTGAATGGAATTCATCTTGAGAACCCAACAAGTGGCAGAAATTTGCTAAATTGTTCTTCTAACCCCTCTAACCCTTCGGAAACTAATATTTCCTGGGGGAAGCATGTATAAAAGAGAGGGAAAACAGAAAGTAGGAGGCAAAGCCCTATCTTTGCCATTTTGCTAAAGATGTTCTAAGTGGGTAATCAGATTGTTGATTGGAGGTGAGAAAAACCTTCCTGTATCCTTAGGTTCTGACTTCCTAGGTACTTTGGTAGATGTCCCAATGATCCTTAAAAAAAAAAAAAAAAGCAAAATATACTTGGGAAAAATCATACTTTGTCCAGATTTTCCTTGATTTCACAGTGTTGGTTGGCAGAAAGCCAAGGGGTACTCTAAGCCAAGAGGCTCCTTCTGTGATCCCTCCAGGAAGGGAAGAGCACTGATATGGAAATAAGTACTTTAGAAGCCTGTAAGAAATGGTTGGCTGCAGACTCTCTTACTTCTTCCTGAGAGACCCCTCAGGTGATTCAGTGCCACCTGGTCCCTCCTTTAGGGTCAGGCCCCTTACAGCACAGATTCCTTCTAAGGCCTGAATCTAGTGTTGCGTTTGAAACGTTAGTTTTATGTAAAAAAAAAAAAAAAAAAAAAAAAAAAGTCCTCAAAATTGTATCAGCGTCAAAACCCTTCCTTTTTATTTGTGCCAGCTACTGTATTATTGACCTTCCAATTACTGGAGTCTCCTGGCCTAAGAGGCTCTTGTTTATCCAAAATCCAGTGATTGTAATTGGTTCTTGGGG
This sequence comes from Spermophilus citellus, assembly GCF_964194105.1. Taxonomy (NCBI): domain Eukaryota; kingdom Metazoa; phylum Chordata; class Mammalia; order Rodentia; family Sciuridae; genus Spermophilus; species Spermophilus citellus. The sequence continues at coordinate 56,210,534 of NC_138191.1, read as the reverse complement.
GTTTAAAAGACAAAGCCTTCTTTATGAAAGTTTTAAGTCGAGTGAGATGTGAGGAAGCAACATTTATTGCATAAATCACACATGCCATCTATACTCTGAGCCTTCAGGGCCTAGAAAATAAACTCCTGAATTTCCTAAGGATAGAATTCTTGAGAGCTGGGAGCTGAGAAGCAGAGGAGCAGTAGGGTGAACTGGGGAGGCATTTCCCCTTTGCTGGCTTCCTGTGGCCACACTGCTTGGTAGGCATTATTGCAAACAAACCCCACATCAAGAAATTAAGTGCAAAACCAAATAAAGTTTAAATATGACAAAGATAAAAAACTGACACAAAATACATTAATTATACTAGATTGTTTTTCTTTAAGTAAAAGCTAGAACATATAAAAAGTTTAAATTTAATGTAGAAAAATGAGAACAAAAGTTTTGCTATAATCCCAGTTAAAAAATATCTCTAATAGAAGGGAAAACTGATCAGGTATTATGGATAATCAGGGGGAAAAGTTATTTCTTGAGGGAGCAGGGATTCCCAGGGAGGGGGCTAAGGAGATGGGTTAACCCCCACCCCCTTGCTGTGTCAAAATCTTTTCGTAAGGATGCTGGGCTCTTTGAGAAAAAATCTGTATCAAGGAACCTCACCCTCTCATCCCAGCTCATAAAACAAACTGTGAAAGGGAAGACTACAAAATCTCCTTGATTGGTAGGAATAAGGAGACAAGACAGAGAAAGTGTGTGTGTGTGGTAGAAGTCTCAGATATGGAAATTTGAAAAACATTGAATTAGAGGGATTGGAGGAAGAATCCTAGAAGGCATTTAATCTAAGATGTAAAGAATAGGATTGTTACAGATAAAAGGAGATCTTAAAAGAGATTTGTAGCAGAGATAGGAAGTAACTCAAAAATGTTCTCTGAGCTAAGGGAGCAAGGTGGGGCCACTCTTACTTTTGTATAAGGGTACTCTCTTGTTGGGGGTGGTGACTCATAGAACACAGTTTAGGAGACAGGGTTTAGGCCCCTTTCTACTCTAACGTCCTGTACTTGTAATTATTTCATAGAATTATGTGATAACAAAAACCAGATAGACATGTATAAATATTTTACCTTAAATATTTTATTCTTTGTTATCATCAAAACAACTTCTAATCCAAATATGTTGTTTCAGGGAAGTGTCAATAGCCAGACTTTGTAGCAGAAAGGATTGAACAGTTTCTCTTTAACTTGAGTTCTGTTACATGTTATTGTAGGACAAAAGGTTGAAGGACAAGGAAATAGAGAATAAAAATATAAAGGATATCCTTATTCAAAGTTTAGTGTTGTATTTGGAAGGGAGGAACCATAGAGAGTTATTAGTTCTGTAGTTTTGAGCATTTCCTTGTCAAACCTTAAGGAAGATCATGTATTTCAGAAAGGGAGTGTAACTTAGAGTTATGGGGAGGTGGGTGTAGTTTCCTTGATACAGATTTTCTAAAGAGCCCAGAGTCCTTACCAAAAGATTGTGACACAGCAAGGGGGTAGGGGTTAACCTATCTCTTAAGCCCCTCCCTGGGCTCCTTGGCTTTACCTGGTTGTCTTCATTTTCTTCCCATTTGCTTTAGTTAAAAAATCAGTACCTTCGGGACTGGGGAACTGGGAGTATAGCTCAGAAGTAGAGCACTTGTGAAACGTGTGTGAGGCCCTGGGTCTATTCCCCAGTGCAGGTGAACACATGTGCCCATGCACACACACAAGCAAATGTTTACAAAGTAGTACCATGAATATAGGATTTGTAGAAGTTGTGTAGACGGCTTTATGTAGCTTGCTTTCTGTAGATTTTCACACTAATGCTAATGGTTCTTGAACTTGGTCCCCAGAAAAGAAAAGTGGGGAATGTTTTATGCACATAATGCTCCTTTTTTTTTCACATAACTGTCAATGCATAATGAAAAAACAACAAAGCTGTCACTGCAGTTAATTGAGAAGTTATACACTTGCTTAGATGCTTATCAGTTTTTTCAAGAATGAAAAGTTGAAAGTGAGTATTGTGATAGTTATTATTTACTAAGGAATTTTAATACTTCTGATCAGTTATTGTCATTTACTAGCATTTAGAGAGCTTTGCAATGTACTACCTATGTGAAAATTTAAACAAAAACCAGAATAGGTGAGGGGTATGTATATCTTTTGTGATAGGGTGGTTGTTGTGATAGGTGGCTTGGTAAATGGCTGATGTTTTGAGTTATGTGTTCATATAAAAATCTTGTTTGTAGGCAGAAACTTTTAAATGCTAGAATGTTATGGCTACTGACAGTGGTAAATAATGCCATAAGTATTTCTATAGTTGATAAGTATTTGAAAAAAACAGGGCAGATTATTATAGATACACACACATGAAACTTGAATATGTATCATGTGTTATAGGGAGTTTGAAATGGGCAAATATTATATTCAATAGTTGTTTATAACATTACATTTTCTTTTGGAGGGCTTTGGAGGTGAAAATCTTTGTTTTTTTTTTTTTTTTGGAGGTGAAAATCTTTGAATAATATACTTTGAATAATATAAATCTTTGAACAATATACTTTTATGCTGTTAGTAGTAGGGTTGATAGTTCTGATTATACTGCTAAAGTGAAGGACCTGTAATTGATGAGGTACTGACAGAATAGAAAGCACATGTAAGAATATGAATATCTGTCAATATTTAACAGACATTTGTGGAGAACCTTCTGTGTGGCAGGCACTGTGTTAGGTATGGGGATACAATGGTGAGGGAAACATGGCCATGTTTTCCACTCTCATGGGACACACATTCCCCTAAGAGAAGGAGACATTGTTCAAGTTCCAGCTGCAAAGAAGAGGAGCAGTGCTGTGAGACAGATAATGGGATAATTGACCTGTTGACAGAGTTTGTAGAAGCCTTCCTGAGAAAGTGAGGATTGACCTGAGCGCAGAAGAGCATGGGAGTTAACTTGGGAGTGGAGAGGCAGGGATAGGAGTGGAGGAATACAGTGGCAAAGACCTTGTGGAAGGAGGGAACATAGCATTGTTAAGAAACAGAAGAAGGCTACATTGTCTGTAGTGTAGCAAGTGAGGGAAGTGCCAGAGGGAGAAGGTGGGGTCCCCATGAGAGTGTTGGAAACCAATGAAGATTTTAAGTTGAGAGTAAGAAGGAACTGACATGATTGGAGACAGCTTTTGGGGAAAAAAATAAGATTTCCCTGAAGTCCTCCACTCTTCTTCACACTAAGGAGGCCAATTTGGAGGTAATCCAGAAAAGTGATGTAGTAACTTGAGAAAAATGGATCTTTTTGAAAACTATTTAAGAAGTAAAATCCATAGGACTTGATGGCAGATTTAATGTTGTGGCTGAGTAGGAAAGTACAGAAAGGGAGTTATTAGGGGATGAGAGTGGAGTGGGTTGAAGAGTGAGATGAAATATCACAGAGTATGGCCAAATCTTCCCAGAACTTTGTAAAGGAGTTGGGATAGCGAGAGCAAGAGTGAGTGAGAGAGAGAGAGAGAGAGAGAGAGAGAGAGAGAGAGAGAGAGAGAGAGAGAACTGTGGGAAAAGAGATAGGATTGAAAAAGACTATGGATCTATTAACTTTTTTTTTTTCTTCTGGTGACTTGAGCCTGTTTAAAAGCTAATAGAGCCAGTTTAGGAGGAGAATAGACAGCAAAAGATGAGCAAGAAAGCCAGTAAGGGTGAATCTAAAATGCAGATATTGGGGAGGCTGGCGTCAGACAGGAAGGCAGATGGGTGCAGATGCACATGGTTTGTAGAGTTGGAAGTGGGATATTGAAGTTTTCATACATTGGCTTCATATATGTGTGTGTGTATATGTATTTTTTGTGTGTGTGTGAAGTAGGGTTAGGGTTATATGGCTAAGAAAGGGGAAGGATATTTGGAGTTTCAAAAAGAATAGGGAAGATTTGGAAATTTTACTATGAAATATGAGGACTGCTTGGCCAAAGCTCTGTGGTTGGAGTGCAGGACAGTGTTGAGGGCTGTTTGATCCCTCTATAATTTCATATTCACCAACTTCAGTCCCTTCTACATCTGACTTTCTCCAACAGGGCTCTGATTGTTCAGGGCTTGTTATTGAGTAAATAGTTAGGCATATTGAGAGATTTGGGTTTTGCCAGCTCTTGGCAATGGAAGGGGAATGTAGGGTCTTAGAGTATTACAGAAATGATGGGCTTTAAGAACTAACTGATTAAAGAGAGAAGTTTAAAAAAAAGGAAAGGGCTAATGCATTGGGGAAAAGCTGAGGGGTTAGTGAATTTGCGAATGTTGAAATATGAACAGGTTCAAAGGAAAGGAAGCTAAGTCAATAAAGGAAACTCTTGAACAAATGTTATTTTGGAGACAGAAGAGTGATGGATGAGGGATGATGGTTATGGGTGGTTGAGATGTGTGGAAGAGGTTCTAGTCCAGGTGAAGATAAAAAGGACTGAGTTGTCAAGGTGATACTGGTCTATCTGCACAGACGAGAAATGACTCAGGATGATGGTGGGGCTAGAGGACATCAGTGAACTGGGTTCAATATGTACATGAGAGGAAACGTTTGGAAGGTTAGAATATGACACAAATGAGGAGAGGAAGAGGGCTGGGGGACTGAATGGCAAGACCAAAAGGGAAGTGGGTGTTTAAGAAGGTGGGGAATGGGAAGTAAGGCTGGAAGGGGCTTTGCTTACCATAAAGATCAAAGAGGGTACTCAGGCCACTACCTGACTGTGGAGTGTGGGAGTCTAGGCAGCCACAATGACACCTCTCTTCAAAGAGAAGAGAGGTGTCATTAGAGTGCTCAGAGGAGAGGCCAGGGATATAGCACTGTTTTCTGGATATGGAGTAATAGTTCCAGGGAACCCAGTGAAAGGATTTGGGAGGTACAGGGGATGATAGTCTGGGAAGGTGGCTGGAAAGAAATTTTAGAGCAGGGCAAAGATACCCAAGTAGTAGAGGATGGATTTCTTTAGCAGGAACTGCCTACATTTAAGGTGTTTTCTTGTGAAAATAGGGATGAGTTAGGAGCCCAGGGACAAGTGATCTTGTTTCCCTTGGCTGGAGTCATGACAGGTCCAGAAACTGCTTGTCCTGCATATTGATAGAGATGATGATGGAAGCAGAAATTTACTGAGTGCAAACCATACTATTCTTAGTGCTCAAGGGACATTACGTTGTTTATTTCCCACAACAGCCTTGTCAGTGCTATTGCCATCTCCAACTTGAGGAAACTGAGGTTCATTTAAGGCAAGTTAAGTGCAGCTAACAAATGGTGGAACTGAGACTGCAACTCAAGACTGTGAGCCTGCATACTTTTGGCAATGTTGTATGCATTTAACATTTCCTTACATGTGAAAATTTTGATTTTTTAAAAAATATGATAGAATTTTGAGAAGTCAATGTAGTCTTTAATACAGAGCAGCCTTTTTAGATCCCCAAATTAAGTTCAATCCTAGATCCAGATTCTCATTCTGAAAGCGCTCTGGAAGATGGACTAATGCCCACTGTCGGCTGACCACCTCCTGTCTGTCCTTTACCACTTCTGTGATGGATACTCGGATACTACTAAATTGTTAGGTGGATCATCTTTAAATTAAACTGAACTCTTCCCTTACTACTATTTTTGCCCACTTGTGGCATTTTGAGGAAACCAAAGTTCCTTTTTGCATTTTTCTTCATGAAAATTTTTTGATTTGTTGAAAGACTGCTCTAAAGTTCTCAGACATGCTCCCATCCTAACATTACTCAGTACCTCAAATCTTCATCTAAAAAACACTGTCTTATTTATACTTTTGTAAAGCTATTTTAGTATGTGATTAATTCTAAATTAAATTGGACTGATACTTACATTGATTGAAAGGTATACTTTGTCCTGATATATAAACAAGCCTTGGTTTTTTTTGTGTTTGGTATCTTCATTATCCTATTGTCTCTCCTTGGTTTGTGTTATTTATAAGTTAAGGTTGTGTGTGTGTGTCTATGTGTGTGTGTGTGTGTTGCTATTATGCTAAGTTCCTGTGTTTGTTGCCTTTAAAAGTTTATTCCCATAATTAGTTAACAAATATTTGTAAAAAAAAGTTTACTGGGAAAAACTTACAAACTCCCAGGAGTTACTTTCCAAGTCTGTTTCAGATCATTGATCTATATACAGTTTCTAGTTTTTCAGCCAGCTCTGGATTTACCTAACTTGTTATCCAGCTACATTTCTTTGTAGTGTTCAAAGCTATCATGAGAAACTTTAGAACTTTGCTAGAATCAGATTATCCTTCATTAGGTAGTCCACTAGAACTTGTCATTTGTTTGTGAGGTAAGGGCTGAGAAGGCATTAGCAGTGACTGAGCTGTTCTAGGTCAGCAGGTGGGGAAAAGTGAAGGCCTTGCAGTTCACTGAACTATGGAGCCATGGAGAAAGGGCTGATTTTGGTTAAGTTCATCTTGGGCCAGATAGAGCCTGTGGAGCCTACAGGATGCCCACATGCAGCGTCCAGAGGCAAGCTAACTGGCCAGCTCTGATGTGGTGGGGGATGGCAGCTACGGTTACACATAACATAAGCCGTGTCCAGAGCATGGGGAAGCCAGGTAGAGACTGTAGTGTACAGAGAAGAGATTCAGGTGGTCAGAAGTGGTAAACATTAACAAGTTGAGGGAGTTCATGCCCAATAGCCTTTATTTTTTTTGTGTGTGTGTGAAATGGGAAGAAACCTTATCTAAGAGGGAGAACTGGAAATTTGAGAGCAGTGAATATATATTTGGACTTTTCCCTTTTACTGCAGGGAAGTAGGAAAAGGAGCTCATTAGGCAAGGGAATGCTAAGCCTGAATGCAGCATTATCCCAGCTTTCCTCTTCCCTGCCAGCTTTAAAGATGAACACACTGATCTTTCCCCTCTCTTTAAGGGTTTTATTGCTGAACACTGTAGCAGGGGTCTTTCCTGGGAGCTGTATCAGAATGTGAGGGGTGGAGTTGTGTGTGCATGTGGAAATGGCATTGGCAACTCTGATACATTGGCTAGGGAATCACTGTACTTACAAAGAATTAACGAACAGAGAAAAGTGAGAGTAACAGTTGTGGTTGCTGGAGGGAGAGTGTGTTTTAAACTCACTCAGCAGAACCAAGTCTTGTTTCACCTTAAATAGTGTTGGATATCGCCTCACTCTTTATGTGTCATCTCTGCTGGTTATTTATTTCCTGGAGAGCAGGGAGTGTCCCCGTAGCACACGCTCAACGTTTACCACTTTATGTGGTAAGGATTGTTTTTTTTTTTTTTTTTTTTTTTGCTTCCTTCCAGGCTTATAATCATGACTCCCATTTAGTGTTTAGAACGCCAGCACAATGCCTGGCACATGGTGGACAAGTGTCAGATGTTGGATGGGCCCTTGACTGAAGTGAGGACTGAATCAGGTCTGGCTATGCTGCCTCGGGCCCTTATCTTTGTGAGTGTCTAGTGTAGGCTTAAGAGGGCTTTCATAGGTGATGGTGGTGAGGTGTACCCCAGACCTTTTTCATGTTCTTTTTAACCAAGAAATCAGCCTCAGTTAAAGTGTATGCTGTCTTGGGGGAAAAGTACAAAATCATTGTATTCAGCAGGTCTCTAGAAGAGTTCTACTGGTGTCCTTTGAATTTAGATGGGATAATTGTATTATAGAGTTCATGTCTAGATACTCTTGTACATTGACCCAGAAATATTTCCCATATCTGTTTCAGCTGCTTTTCTCCAGGACAGCTAGTTTCCCAGCTTTCTGCCAGCTGCTAGCCACATGTAGAGGTAAATGAACTAGGCCTAATGCTTCTCCTAATGTGTATTCCTATGCTTGATAATCACCAAACTCTCAAAGGCCCTTTATTTATGTTAGTAATGAGCATCATTTGGTTTTATCCATTTTAAACATGGTCTTGCCTGATTCAGAAACTTAAAACAAATAAATAGGAACAACTGCTTCCTACCAGAAATGTTGATTTTCTGGGGAAATTTCTAAAAATCTCTAGATTAGTCCTTGATTTGGCATGACTGATTAGGCAAGCAACTGCTTATTAAGAAGCAGAGCTGGGAGTAGAACAATTTGATTAGCTTCTGTCTGTTGAGCCTTTAATAGAAGCCATAGCTTGAATATATTGAGCTTAATATTTAGTTTTAAATGGAAGATTTTTTTTTTGCAAAGAAGACTCAGCATACATCCCAAAGACTTAACTGAAAATAAGTCTGTTAAAAATATAAAATATTCATCCAATATAACAGATTTAATAAAAAACTATAATTTGGGGGAGGGGAATGGTAAGTTTTTTAATGATGAATTATTTAAATGCTTTTTTTTTTTTTTTTGGTACTAGGGATAGAACTCAGGAGCATTCGACCAGTGAGCCACATCCCCATCCCTATTTTGTATTTTATTTGGAGACAGGATCTCATGAAGTTGCTTAGCTCCTCACTTTTACTGAGGCTGGTTTGAATTCACAATCCTCTTGCCTCAGCCTCCCAGGCTGCTGGAATTACAGGTGTGCACCTTGGCGCCTGGCTATGTGAATGCTTTTTAATATACTAGTTAAAAGAACAAATCACAAACTGGATAATGTGGATGACATATGTTTTATGACATTTTTTAACAAAGATTCATGAAATACTCATTGTATATCTTGAACTCTAATGAAATTCACTGAGCATCACATGAGCAACCCATGCCCATCCCCAGCTCCAGAGCCAGCAAGGAACATCAGAAGCCTTCGGGACAAACCATAATCACATTTAAGTTTGACTCTTACTCTCTTCTGATTGCTGATTCTGTTTTCTTCAATTAACTGTCCATCTGACCTCCAGATCCCTCTTTACTTTAATCTTAGAAAAAAAATTTTCCCCTTTACAGCTTACTAAGAAAATTATAATGATGTTTAATTTATGTACAAATTTTTATGTGTTATTTGGTTAATACTAAACCTAGACTAAAAAGGCCACAAATTAATTTTTTTAATGCCAAATAAACACATGTTGAACAAAACTAAAAAAAAAAAAGTAAATGAGCAATAAAGTTAATGGAGTTTCACAGAAAAGAATTGCAATATCAATAGTTCTACCAAGGACACACATCAAAAAAAAAAAAAAAAGAATTCATTACAGACATATGAATTCTGTTGGAAGGGGCCCTGTGGGAGACTGATTCTTAGTGTGATATCCTGGTTGGAAGAGAATGAAGTGGGGTTATTGCTAATGCTGTCAATGACTTGGTTTTCTCTAGTGAATTGGCTCCAGTAGGTGACTTTATTTCTTCACATTAGGCAGCTGGAAATGTGTATTGATTCATTTCCTTTTCATTTTAGGATCAGCTCTATCAAAGATGGAGCCATAGAAATGCTATATTTGCTGGATATGAGCAAATGCTTTAGTGTCTTTTTTTGATCTGAATGTTCCACAGATTTTTAAGAGCCAAATAAGGTTCAGTTCAATAAGATAAAAAAACATACTTTGTGTGTGTGTGTGTGTGTGTATACATATGCATATTCCTTTTCTTTCTGCTCTGTCCTTAAAACCTGAAGCTCTTTTATTAAAAAAAAAATTAAAAGTCCATGGAGGCTTTTTGTTCTGAGGAAAAAAGTTAAATATTAATTTAAATAGTAACAGTGGTATGGTTCTTTTTAAAGACTACTTTTTAAAGACTATCATTCTTTTTTTTTTCCACATCCCCAGCCTAGGACTATCATTCTTAATATTTTAATTTTGTTTTAAATGTCTCACTATACAATATGTTTTCATTATGTAATTTTTGTTTTGTTATTGCAAACAATGTTCTATGCTTTTTGGCTTAATTGTTTCTTAGAAATTATCTAACTTTCCCAACTTAAAGATGAGAATTCAGTCACAGAAAAATCAGGTGATTTGTCCTAAATATAATTAATAATATTATTAAAAGAATATTTTGTAATAGTATTTGAAATTCCCTCTTACTGTTAAATTCTAGACTTAGATAATTTTGAATATTGAGATTTTTAAATTAAGAGTTTTTTAAAAAAATTTTAATATAAATGTAAGCTATATGACAAATAGATGGTAAAGGTGAAGAAACATACAAAAGGTTTAAAAATTTTAATATTCATTTAATTTAATCAATTCATTTAATAAATCATAGCAGAAGACTACATTATCATGGGTAACATCAGTGTGAGTTAAGCCAATGTACAGATATGAGTCAAATGCAGTTTTTTAAAATTGGACTACATTTTTGGTTAACTATTATTTTCCTGTGACCAAAAGAAAATACGTGAGTTACAACAGTTAAATTATCAACTAAAACAGATATGTTTTAAAATATAGCAGTTGTTTCCAGAAATGCCATATTTTCCCTAAAAATTAAGTAAAAAGAAATACATTATAAGGACATTCAACTCTATTTTATATAATAATTGTTTACTACTGAATCAAGTGAACAGATAGCATTGTAAGTAAGAGAATGCCTTATTCTTATTTTTATGAAATAAAATAAATATAAGGGTGAATATCTTAATTACTTATACCAAAATAACCAGAATTCCTATATAGTAGTAAAAAGGCAATACAAAAAATACTGAGAAGAAATTAAGAATATCTTATTATGTAATTATATTTGCCTAGCATCCATTTCCTGAGTTCAATCCCTGGTATCATTAAAAATTAAAATTCTCATAGTTTATATTGTTACACTTGTGCTAAATTTAAAAATATTAATAACAATAGAAGTACACATTTTTTAAAATTAAAAAAAATTAGTCTTGTCATGAAATGGCAATTTATAACCATCATTTTTCTTCACAGGTTGAAGAAATATGGATACCAACACCATACTGGTCAGCAGCACACTTTGTACCAGCTTTCTCATCTTTCAGCTTCTTTTCCACTTTGTAAGTTCTTGGTTTTCAGCAAAAGTTTCTCCAGGTTTTAATAATCTCAGCTTTGAAAAGAAGATTGAATGGAACTCAAGGTAAAGCATATGAAAACATACTTGACTTAAAAGAAAACTGATTTTCTAAAGCAAATTATTTAAAATAGTTTTTAAAAGGCTTTCATTTAGAATCTAACAAAAATTCATGGTCTATTTTTTAGTTTGACCTTAGAAATAAAAGAAAAGACAAATAGATTGATCTCACACAAGAAAAATTTAAAAATTCTTATATTGAAAAATGTTAGGAATAATGTATTGCACTTTCCAGGGAAGTAAGTGTAGGAAGATTAAGTAGACTCCAGCAACTGGAAGTTCACGATTTTGCATTCTTCTCTGAACTCTTTGTAATAACAAACATATTTTTTGGCAAGGAGAAAAGGAGAAAACATTTGCTGGAGTTGTGAGTAGCTTATACAGTATTGGCCAGCTTATCCAGACCCAGGGCAGTTAAAGTATACAACCAGAGAACATAGTGTATGATCTGCCCATCTGTGTCTTTTAATGGACCTTCTATTATAATTTGGAGCCTGTCAGAACTTATTATTTTATTATGTAATTCTAAAGTGTAACTGCATTTTAGTTTTTTAACAACAACAAAATCAATGGAACAAGAATTAGTTTATGATTGAAGAAATCTACTGAAGTTTTCTTAAATTGGTTGCAAATTCTTTGTGTGCAACCCATTAATCTCACAAGGGTTCAGATGCAAAATGACTGCTACTGCTCTCTTGGCTTTAGAGCATTCATGTGCTCAAATGTTGCCTCATCCATTGTAAGTTTTTTTTTTAAATTATTAGTATTTAGTTGAAGTTAACACAACTATAAACTGGATTTAGCGTTTCTAAAATTACTATCATTATTCTTTACTGAAATTTCCTTTTAGAAGTTAAGAACTTCTACCCATGTCTAAGAATTGTCTTATTTGACCTGAAATCCCTTGTCTGTCTCCTAGCCTATTTGTTTTGCAGTCATTCACTTCTATAACTCAGACTGTGAATAAAAATCTAGTGTTTTCTTGTGTACACTAATATGTCTGGTTCATATGTACTGCTGTTCTTTTTACCCTCCTAGTCCCCCAACCCCCAAATTTTTCTTAAGATATTTTTTTAAAAAAGAGATGTGATTAGTTTGTGTTAATACTAGCTCAAAAATATTATTAACATGTGGTGTACTAGAGATACGATTATTTTAACATTTGAAGATAATTGGAATGGTGGGAAAGACAAGGGCTGGGGAGACATACATTCTTTGATTGTATTTTAAACTATTTTCATTTCTTTTCACTGTGGTTAGGGTAGATAAAGGCATTTGATTATTGGGTAGCTGCAAGCCAAAGAAATGAGGGTATGAAGAGATAGAAGTAAAGATGAAAATGAAATGATGAAATTGAAAAATATTTTGTATTATTCAGTCTCATCGCTGTCCTTCTATGATGCAGAAAATTACCATTTTGGAAAGTGAGTTTCTATTTGAAAAAGGCATCTAGGATAATACAAGATTCATTTAGCTGTTTAAAAGGTGTTTCCTCCACTTTCTGTCTCTCAAACCTGTTTCCTACTCCAGCTTTACATGGGACTAAAGAGTGCAAATTAGGAAAAAATAGGCCTTTCTTTCTTTTTTGTAAAGTACAGATATATGTATGTTAAGATTCAGCTTCCAGTCGTAAAACATACAGATCAATATAGCACACAGCATTCTTTCTAGTAATCAGGAAAGAACTTTGAACAATAGGTGGCCTGGGGTATTTACTAGTAAAAGGACAAAGAAAATACTGGGAAATGAACACCTGATAATAGTTTAATTATAGGTGAAATTTTACTTTAATTATGTTTTTTTTTCTGGAAACAAACCTACTTATGAGTATATTTTCCATCTTACAATTAAAATTTTTTGAGTTATTTATATTCAATTGCTTACTTATAGCATATAAGGAAGTCTGATAATGTTAAAATATTACTCATTTTAAAATCTCTTTCTCCCAAATTTAACTCTTTTGCTTATTAGAGCTATATAGTTTCTATTGGCAATATTCACACTACTTGTGATTAAGTTAGTAACTTTAAATTGCTTGTTCCGAAATGGTCATTGATTGATTGTTTCTGTAAAGTGCCACTTATAAGCCCAAATACTTCTTTTTAACTCTTTGAAAAAAAAATTTATTTTGGTGTTTATTTTTAGATGCTAAGAAATATGTACATTTTTCTTTGCCAGGAATCTGATTTTTAAAAAAATAAAATATGAAATTTTTACTAACAGAAGTTTCTGAAAGTATAGACTTTAAAATGCAAAGTGGTGTGTGAGTGCAAGATGATTGCTTTTCCTGTTCAGTACAGTGGGAGCCATCTGACCAGACCAAGTAGCATTTGATTTTGCTCTGATGAATACTCTTCACTAGAGCCCTTCCCATCAGCTAAAGGATATAATGCTTCCCACTCACCATATACATCTCAGTAGAGAAGGGCATTTGAAACCTGAGTGTCACAAATAAAAAGGATTTTTTTCAAAAAGGAAACTTTCTGACTCAGTTACTAAACACTAAAACTAGTTGGTGAGAGGTTTTTTCCTTCTATATAATTTTCTAATAGCACAGAGAGCTGTCTGTAATTATTTAGATGGAGTGTTTAACTTGATAGCAAGGATTTTACATTTTCATCCTGCTCAGGTGTGCTTGGCATGAAAATTCCAAGCTTTTAAACCAGATAAATTGGCTTAATTATTCACACTTCAAGATGATCTTTTGGGTATTTCAAAGGATTCTTGGTCAATAACTAAATTAGTGAAAATCTTTATGCATTTAAAATATGATTTGGTTTAAGATGGTATATCTATTTAAGATCTATAGATTGAGTATCTTGATTTTTCAAGTTATGGTGAAATTTTCTAATATCAAACTCTCAATATTGTTCATTTATATAGCTCATTTTAAAAGATTTGGGGATCATACTCTAGAAACCTGTTCATCCTTTCTTATGAAAAGAAATACTTCATTACTTGTAAACTTCTAAATAAAGATTTGAGAAATCTGAAATTGTTAGGTAAAAAAATTTCATTGTGCAGATAATTACACAGTATCCTGTATGGTTCTTAAGTAGCATATCATAAAGCTCAAGTACTGTTTGAGTTACTAAATTATTTACCAGATATATTCATAAAAACATGTTTTTCATTTAAACCCTATTCTTTCTATAAAAGAAAACTTGACCTGGATCTTGTAAAGATTTTGCTTTCACTTGAGCGTTTCATGTAAAACAGATTTTTCTGTATAAATTTATGGCCCTCAGTTTTTTTCTTTGGAAGTGCTTTCATAATAATGATAAAGAGGAACTAATAATAGCTGCCCATGTTTTTCACAGATTTGTTATAGGAATCAAGTGCAATAATGCATGTGAATCTACATTTAAAACTAAAATCTCCAAGATAATCTTCATGTCATGACCTATTAAAATTGTTTTAAGAATATGGAACTGATTAAGGCAAATGGATTTGGAAGTCATTCCCAGCTGATTGTGGCAGGAGACTCCTCCTGCAGTGATGCTGTCTGGGATGGAGCTCAGAGGACACAGAATAGAGGCCTTACCAGCTGCTCTCAGTCTGCATAAAACTGATCCTCATGTACTCCTGCTTCAGAACTTTTAACTAAGAAATGAATCACCAGTTTTCTAGTACAAAATTGTGGATTTGACATTCTTCTTGTTATTCATATCTAAATGGCAATTTTGTATTATACTCTCCACCTTCTATATTTTAATGAATCAAGATATAACTTTTTCAGAATGTTGGTCTTTCCAGGATGAGTTAAAATTTATTGCTAGGAATCTAAAATCTTCATATGTATTTTGTTTCATTTCAGGGTAGTATCTACATGCCATTCTTTGCTGGTTGGGATTTTGGGCCTGTACATTTTCTTCTTTGATGAGGCTATCATAGCAGATCCACTTTGGTAAGCTGTTTCTTTTCAAACTAGTGAATTTGATTTATGTTTGGATATGAATTATTAATAAGAATGCCATTTACTTTAAAACAGAAAATATTGATGGTTTATGCTTTATTAAAATGCTTATATTCAGACTTACTTCAACAAGGTGCATTAAAATGATTTTAGCTTGGAATGCAAATACTGAGGGCCATTTTGCTTTAGTATTGCAGTTGTTGTCCCAAACCAGGAGAATAAGATGATAGCATAAATACTTATACTGTGTTAATGAGTAAATCTAAGTTGTGGTAACCACTTTTTGGAGTAAAACTGAGTCATTATTGAGACAGGATAGTCAGCTGTAGTCAGATAGGATAGGATAATATCTACTTAAGATTTTGTCTTCAAATTTATGTTTGACCCATTGTTTAATATCAATGAAGTGAATGAGAATTATAGAAGGCCATGTGAGAGGAATTTAGTACCACATGAGAAGCACTAATAACTAGCAATAATAGGGTCATTTATAAATGGTTCTTTTTGAAAAATTTAAATGTTATTCTAGTGACAGAGATTTTGCACACTGTATTCTGCAGCATTACACAAGAAGGCTTAGTTCAGCTTAGCTTGAGAGAAAGGAGGTATGTTTTGTGGAAGCATTGCACTGGTATGTGTGGTAGTTATGGGCTTGTGAGATGTAGGGCAATTTAATGAGATACTTTGACCACCATTGTTTAAGGATCCCCCTGCCCATATGAAATAATTCCTATTAGGATATACCAGTTGATAAATTTTCATTAGGAAGTATTTTTTCAAAGTGAATCAATTTAACAAATTTATTTCCTTGATCAGAGGTTTGTATCATCCACCTAAACAATTTTTAGCTTTTTAAAAATTTTTTTCATTTTAATTTTACTAACATTATTGTTAGCAGAACCAGTTCTTTTGAGAAGTAAATTTTCTAACAAAGATTTGATTCATTAGTCAAAATTTGCCTTATTAAATTTTAACCTCACAAGAAAAAATTGATATTTTTGATACATTTTTTTCTTATATTCCATGATTTATTCCACGTCTGATATTCCTGGGTCATGTTTACAGATCAAAATTTATTAACAAAACATAACTTCTGCTAAATCTTTTAATTTGTAGTTTAGTTGCTATCAGATTTATTTTGTATTAATTTTACTAGTAATTTACATTACAAATCAGATGTCTGGCTGGGGCAAAAATATATGATCTTGATATGTGTAGGGGTGGAAACAGCAGAGTTAAACTGGCCTGTTCTAACCATTTTCTGATAGTGTGATAATAGGCAGATCTAGTACTCAGGAAAATTATGATGAAAGTACTACATGGCCTCAAAAGCAGAGTTGAGTTAGATGATATCTTAAGGCATTTGAATTTCTAGCTTAGAATAAAGAAAAAAAATCATCATCTGGAATACCATTTGAGAGCAAATTATATGAGAACACATTTATAAATCTTCAGTAAAATTTTAACATCTGCATATGTGTGTGTGTGTTTGTGTGTGTATGTGTAACTTCACACAAACTTGTGTAGCAAAAGTATTATCTTAGTTAACACAACACTTGGGGCATTTCCAAGTTTGAAATAGGATCTGGAAGTGATGCAGAGACACTGCTCATTTAGGTCAACCATGACCTTATAAGTTTATAGTTATCCTTCTAATTCATTGTGAATGCCATTGATGGTATGGGTGATGTTTTCCAAATTTAAAACAAGCCCTGTACAGTGCTCCTAGATTTGGAGGTTATGGGAATAGTTCTCAAATGGATAGGGTGATCTTAGAGGTGATCAGGAGGCCTGATTTTAATATTGGGTTGGGTTCTAATATCAGTATGGGTTGGTTTTAAGTGAGTTAGAGAATTTCAGCCTAGTTTTCATTCCAAGAGTTGATGATTGATCTACAAGGAGATTTTAGAGATTTGCCTGGGCCTAGAGTAAATTTCATTGAAAGTACAGGCAACAGAAAACCTCTTGATTAAAACAATTTATCTTGTACAGGAAGGCTATTAAATTTCGTTAGGGGTTGAGGGTCCAGGCTATCCTGGGGAAAATATATGTCTGCTAGTAACAGTACCATAGGCCACATCACAGTTCCACTATGTTTTATGATTTATATTGAAAGTGACAGCTTACCATTCAAGAATCTATAGAAATCATTTTCATTATATTTAAATCTCAATAAAGAGAAGTAATTTCTATATAAATTTTAAAACATTAAGTAACTCATCTATAATCCATATGCTTAAAAAAGAACCTTTTTTAAAAAAAATATTTACAGGGGTCAATCATCACTGGCGACTATGAATATTGCTACTGCTTCAGGCTACCTCATTTCTGGTATGTGATATTTAATTCATTGTTTATTTCTTTTTATACTACTCATGGAATTATGCAAAGAATACATAGTCTATGCTTTTGGTTTATCTGAAAAGTAGCTTTCAGAATCTGTCCAGAGGAAAATAATACCCATGATGACAGAAGAATGTAAAACATTTTTTCTTGCCTTTCTGATTCTCACTGAAGTTCCAGGTTATAGAATGGGGCCTCAAACCACCAAGGTCAAGGCATTTAAGATTTTTTTTTTTTTTTTTTTTTTTTTTTAGTGGTCTCTCCTTTTCCTGAAGAGTTTCTCCATTGTAATTACTGTGAAGCTAATGAAGTTTAAGCCTCAAGGTCTTTCACTGTTAGGTCCTTGAAATGTATATTCCAATAGTTATGGTTTGCATTGTTTTGGTAGAATTTGCAGAAATAATTTAGCCATAATCAATTAAGGTCACAGACTCTTTCTACTCTACATTCTTTGCTGTTATGTTTTCTCTAATGTTGGATGGGATTGGAGTGACCTTTTTTACAGTGAGGCCAAGGGAAGTAAGTTGAAAATATGTCATTTTAACTGCAATTTGAAAGGATGTTTTGAAATAAATACATTAACAATTAAGACATTTGAATCATCTTAATTAAAAAAGATATAATAGAACCATTATTTGTACATTTATATAGAAACCCCATTTTTAAATTTTAAAATATTAAATAACTGAAAGAAAATACAAATAAAAATAATGGGATATGAAACAAAATGATAAAGTAATGAATTCAAAAATTGTATGCCATCAAGAAGTGAATCATAACAAAAATATATGGTATCAAAACAATTAATTCATTAAGAGGAAGAGATAAATTTTGAAGATAAATAATGAATAGACTGTTGAATTATTTGGTAACCCAATTTAAAAAGTGAATCAGTGAACTCATAAAAACTATATTTATAGCTTAATTGACACAAAATGATGTTATTGATTAGGTTAACACAAAATTCATTATATGCCACATGTACTAGTTAATGAGTGTTAAGTCAGAGAATAGCCACTCCTCAGGAAATCCTATATGCAAGAAATTTGATTAAAGTTTTCCAAATAACATAACAATCCAAAAAATCTTACAAGAGTTATGCACTGAAATAAACTTTTCTAAACCAAGTTGAAAAAAGTTTGCTTTATTCTCTCAATAGAACATGTTACAAAATAATTATCATAGAAGTTGGTGACCAGAGAGTATACAGAATATCCGTAGGGAAAATAAATGTATTTAGGGAAGGGTATCAGGCAGCTAATTAACAATAATTTATTTTACTTTTCTAGATTTGCACAATTATGGTATTTGACTTCTCTTTAAATTTTGTAATTTGCTTTCTTTTTCAAAATGTTCATATCTAGTTTGTTAATAATTTTTATTTTTACACACCGTCATTGTAGTCTATAAATTCTGATTCCACGAAATCTGAATTCTCCCCTGGAGAGATGATAACCATTTGTTTCCCTTTCTATATTTCATGTTTAGCCATTTGGTAAAGAAAATAGTTGTGTTAACATTTTCTGCAGTTTCTATTTTGATAAACTATTTCCTGAATAATGGCATTTAGTCAGACCCTTTTAAAGAAAAATTGATGCCTTGACTTCTTTCTTTGCATATCTTTTTCTTTTTAATTTTTTTTTAGTTGTACATGGACACAATATCTTTGTTTTAATTATTTATTTTTATGTGGTGCTGAGGATTGAACCCAGGGCCTCACATGTGCTAGGCGAGCACTCTGCCACTGAGCCACAACCCCAGCCCCCTGCATATCTTTTTAATAGTCATAGTTTTTGATTATTTTACTATTGTAAATTAGTATTTATTTATAACTGTTGTTAATTTAAAAAATTTTTGTTGAACATGTGTTATAAACGAGCTGGTAATTTTGAACTTTTTCTATCTTTTCTACCACCATCTTATCTGTTCGCATTATTTTTGTGACAAAAATCAGTAATTCAACTTTTAAATTTACTTTTTATTTGATAGTGTTTTCATTTGTTTTAACATAAGTTAGTCATTTATACTTTCAGAAAATTTACAGGCTATAAGCCAGTGCCTAAATTCTGAGGGTGCAAAGATACCCACAGCTTGGCCCTTGTCTTGGAGGGACCACAGCAGGGTGGGTGATTCAGATATATAGAGCAGACACATAGTGAGAAAGTGGGTAAGAGGGGTGAACAAAGTGTTATCTCAGAGTAGACAGTGATGAGTTGTCAGTAGAAAGAACTAGATACACTTGAAAAACAATGCAGCTTTCTTTCTGTGTAATGTCTTATTTATTTTTCTTCTTACAGATCTGTTGATTCTCATTTTGTATTGGAAAGTGATTGGTGACAAATGTTATATAATTCACCATTGCACAGCGTTGTATGCATACTTCTTTGTAATGGTGAGTGCCAAGATTTATTGTAGCCTACCCAGTAGACAAGATTGGAAATAGGAACTCAAGGGTAAACATTAATCTAAATGCACAAGTGTTGATATAAAAAGACCATCTCTAGCTATGTTCAGGGATCATTCTTGTGATAACGGTATCTTGTTTATTAACTAAAATAATAACTACATATTGGTTATATAATATCTTAATCACTATTTTTGTATCTCTCTCTGCTATATATATTGGAGTTTTAAAATTCTCTTGCAGAGTACCTTAGAGTTTAAGGAATCTTCCTCTGCTTATGTAGAGAGAGAAAAAATCTTATTTTTTTTCCCCTGATATTTAGCTTTCACCCCTGGGTCAGGATACTAATGATGAAGGATAGAATGACAGGCTGATATATATCTGGGAAATTAATTATTTTATTAGTATTTCTGTATCTCACAGAAATCTGTACAGATGCACAGATATTTAGATAGTAATAGCAATAAAACTCTTTTATTTATTTATTTATTTTATTGTGGTGCTGGGGATTGAACCCAGGGCCTTGTACATGTGAGGCAAGCACTCAACTAACTCAGCTATATCCCTAGCCCTAGTTTATAACTCTTAATTCAGATATTAGTCATATCATTAATGTTAAGTGATCAGTTTCAAAAACTACATGTATTTGTTTATATTCACACACATACATATGTGTGTGTTTTCTTTTGGAATTTACTTCAGCATTTACTATTTGATATAGAACACCTGATGTGATCATCCTAATAACTTGTAAGCATAGCACAGCTCCTGTAAGGCCTTCCTCAGTTTTGGTTTAAGAACTCAAGTCAGGCATTACCCACCTTTCTTATCCTTTTGTTACTTTTCCACATTCTTCTGTGGGCAAAGTATTGCCTTGGCTTTGTATAGTGGAATTACCTTGACAGAGTTGTCTCCTTTTCTTTCTCTAAGCTCACTTGATTTTAGAATTCTATTTTCCTTTTAATCCCAGGAAAGAGAGCAGTTGGTGGATTGACTTTGGATGTGATGATAAAATAGTTGTCAGCGGAGAAGACTGCCATGTCCACTCTAGTGTTTTGTTAGATTTTCTCAAAAAGCAAGCTCATCATATTCTTTGTATATGTGTACCTAGAATAATCAAATTTTTAGAGACAAAAAATAGAATGCCAAGTTACCAAGGACTGAACAGAAGGAATAATAAGGAAATTACTGTTTAATGGGTACAGAGTTGCAATTTGGGAATTTGAAAACATTCTGGAGATATGTAGTGCTGATGGTTGTGCAATGAGTGCATTTAAGGCCACTGAATCATACACTTAAAAGTTGTCAAGAGGATAATTTATGTATATTTTACCACAATAAAAAAAGTTAAAGGCAAAGCTTATCAAATGACTGGAACAAACTTAGGAAGGAGATGTTGGACAATGTGCTACACTTTTTAAAAGGTTTACTACTAAGATAATAGGCTGAAACAAATAGATGGAACTTAATAGTGATAAATTTTGTGTATTTAGGTTTAATAATCTATAAGTAAGATGAATGGAATAATGAAATAGAAGTGTGATCACTTCTATTGTACCAATAGTACATCACAACTTAAAGCAAAAGCAAAAAAACCCAAGCCACTTCAATTATAAGATCCCAATAGGAGGGGTATAGTATCTAATTGGGACATGTTATAGTTTTCCTCGTCAGATCACACCCTGTATCCTCATTATTTGGTGTCTGTAATCTTGCATACATTTAGAGGAGAGCCACTAGGGAAAGCAGACAGTTAACTGCAAAAGGGAGATAACATCAGGTACCCTTTTTTTTATAACAAATAATTGAAGGACTTAGAGATGTCTTGTCTGGAAAAGACAGGAAGAATACATGATAGCTCTGAATTGTTGAATTATGAAAGGATTATTAAGTGGAAGAGGGATAGATTCAGATTAATTCAGGATTAATTCAGATGTTGTAACTAGAACTAATGGGAGTGGTAAAACTGGGTGACTTTTGAACTAAGGCAGAGGGCAGGAGATATGGAAATGTATCATGGAACCTGCAGTTTCACTTAAGGAGATAAGAAACTATTAAAATATTAAAACAAAATGTCACCCAGTGATAAATCATTAATACTCTAGTAACTTAAGGAACTACAAAGACCATTGTATTAATTTTTCCCTCCATATGTAGATGTTTGAATTAAAAAAACTTCTGAGTTTACAGAAATTTGAGGCTTAGGAGGTAAAACAATTTTAGGCCTGATTCTCCATAGATAACTACTGACAGTATTTGATATATATTCTTACAGCCTGTATAAATTGCACATAAATTTGTCACAATGTATTATGCCCTTTTGTATTTTCTAAGAAAGATTATGAGATATGTAGGACTTAAAATCAGCCTTCAGAAATATGTGTATTTAGATTGGCACAAAAAGGTAGGGATGACTTCCTAGGTCAGCAAACATGAGGAAACACCCTGGGGAAAGGTGTCAGCTCTTCCTGTGATATATTCTGGAGCCGTGTTTAGAAAGAGAGAAATTAGGGGAAGGGCTAGGATGTTTTGCCAAGTTTTTACAAATTCAAAAAAAAAGTTTCCTTAAGGTGTGGAGAATTATCACTTTGACCAAAGATGTTTAGATGCAAACAGCATGCACATTTACTGTTTTTCTTAGTAACTTTTAATATTTAAAGAATATCATAAATTAAATCTTTATCTCATACTAATTTGGTTCTTGGTTCATTGTTAATTTTAATTCTATACCAACATGAAAGGAGTTGAAAGAAGTAATCCGTTAAGTTCTAAAATAATGCTTTAGCCCTAGTGTGTTTCATGAATATGTTTTTGCATTTGCAAACTTCATTAACTAGAGAGAAATTTTCAGAATTATTTTTCAAAATTTAATACTAAAAGCTATGGCTACTTTCAGTGTTTTCTCTAACTTTGGGGGTTTTAAAATATTTCAGGGGGGATAGTAGGGGATAGGAAAGGTAGCAGAATACAACAATTACTAATAGGGCATTATGTAAAATTGTGGATGTGTAACCGACGTGATTCTGCAATCTGCATTTGGGGTAAAATTGGGGGTTCATAACCCACTTCAATCTAATGTATGAAATATGATATGTCAAGAGCTTTGTAATGTTGTGAACAACCAATAAAAAAAATAAAATATTTCAGATACCACAAGAATAAGTTTTAGTAATGGATCTCATTTTGGAAAAGCTGTGAAGGACAGTGATTTAGCAAAGATTTTGGCCGACATTAGGAACATATTAGCTCATAATATTTTGCAGAAATCTGGCCTTTTATATTCTCTAATGTTGTACATATTTACATAGAATACCATAGACTTAAAACAAATAGGAAAAATAGACTGGAAGAAAGAGCTGTTTTTAACTCTGGGGAAAAGGACAAAGATATGAATGAGAGAATTTATCTTTAAGAAAGAAAAGTGTATGTCTATTATATTTATGAGTACCTTATAAAAAGTTATACTAATAAAATATTTCAAGATTTTAAAATTTGATTCAAATAAGAATTTCACTAAAATAACATTTCCTTGCAATTTTTCTTGAGTACTATTGCATACTATTCGAAGTTCTCCCTTGCCTTAATTCACTGCAGAATTTAACTGTGAGAGAGAATAGCAGAACATTTCAGCTTGTCTATTTTAGTTGGATTTTCTACAATTGAACTCAGTTATTTATTCTTCCAACCTCTTCTTAACCAAATATTACAACCAGTTCTTCTGAACAAACTCACCTAACCTGTGAACAAGTCACCAAAGTTTGTTTTATTATAAAAGCACACAAAATATGCATGAACTTAAAATGTGAATGATAATTTGTTTCCTATTTCTAAAGTGCTTGTTTAATTCTAGATGAGTTAGAGAGGTCATACATTTGCCCTTTTCTCATCCCTTTGTCTCCTTGCAACAGATGTGTTTTCTATTACATATTAAAATGAATTTATAATTAAACAGTTGGGAATGGCCTGCCCAAGGCTATGCTGATTTTTATCATCTACCATTGAAAATTCTGCATCTCAGGAAACATCTTCCTGTGATGTGAAAATAATGTAGTTGGCTTGTAGTTCATAACAATGGGTCAACTATTGTTGCATGATTCTAAGGGATGAAATTCAAGTGTGTTGTAATTGTAAACAGCAGCAGTCCATCTTTGACTTTGCTCATTCTATTAGCTGTTATGATTTGTTTTAGCATAGAGCTAGTATAACACTGTGAATATTAGTGTATTTCCTAAGAGTGTAGATAATGAAAATTAGAATGGTTATATGCCAAATCCAGAATGTTCCACACATCACTGGAAAAGGTTATTATTATATGTGGAAATCTATATAACATTATTTTATATGTTAGTATATAATGACATGTTATATCAGATGGATGAAAAGACAAATAAAATTGAAATAGATAGATAACCAAAATAAAGCATACTACACAATATACAGAAAAGAAATTGGGATTTGGCATCATTATGAGTTGAATTATGCCCCCTCCAGAATTCATACATTGAATTGACTTTATTTGGAAATAGGGTTAATGGAGACTTGATTAGCTAAGTTAATATTGGAGTTAATATACTGTAACTGATGTCCTTATAAAAGGGGGGAATTTAGACCTAGACATGTATTTAGGGAGAAAGTCATATGAAGTGAAGAGTTAGGCTATCAAAGCTAAGGAATTGCAAGAAGCCAGCAGAGACCTGGAATAGATCTTTCCCTAACACCTTTAAAGGCCCTGTTGACACTTGATCTTGGATTTCTACTTCCAGAACTGTGAGACAATACATTTCTGTTTAAGCCATCCAGTTTATTTTTGTTATATGATATTCTGAGCAAACTAATACAGGCATAGTAGGGGAATCAGAAAAGCACCTAAGGAGGGCTGGGATTGTGGTTCAGTGGTAGAGTGCTCGCCTAGCATATACGAAGCCCTAGGTTTGATCCTCAGCACCACATAAAAATAAATAAAATGAAGATATTGTGTCCAACTATAACCAATATATATATATTATATATATATATATAGTTACATATATAGTTTTTTTTAAAGCACCTAAGGAGACAGAATCTCACAAGTCTGGGATACAATAGACAAGTACTTCTAAATCAATCTGAACTTTAGTCATCTTCAAAAAAAAAATAGTTGAAAATAGCAGGCATTGAATGAGCTTGGATAATACCACATAAATATACATATGTTATTTTGTTGTTCCCTTGATTTCTGAATGAAAAGAAATAAAGTTACATTTTACTAATTCATAGGTTGCAATTAAAACATTCTATAGGCAAAAAGGGTGGAGAGTTGATGAGATGTGTTGACTTTTCTGGTATATAGCTGATTCTATCAGATCTTATCAGTGGTCATACTTTCTAATACTCTTTATCAGTTGTTGCATCAAATCACAGCAACAAAAACATGCTCCCCCAGCTCTTAGGCACTTTGATTTAGAAAATGGAGTTTCAAATCAAAGTGTTGATTTCTGTAAGGATTTTAAAGAAGCTAAAGAAAATATGAAGCAAAAGTTGATGATAGGTTCAGATACAAATTAGATTTTGCTCATCTGCCTTCCTATTCAGCAGATAGTGCAAATGCAAATACAATGATGTTTTCTTTCTAAAAAAAATAAAAAGATATTACCTGCTAAATGCCTTTGCACATAACACTGCTAAGAATAGATGTGACTTGCTTACTGATTTTGAGGCTTTCATGATGATAGTTTTTTGTCACTTTTAAATTTCCTCCAAATTTGCAGTTATTTTTTAGTTAGTGGAAACAGGAGAGGAAGAATATCCTCTGAAGACATGTGCCTACAAAATAGGTGTCACTGTTGCCAGCAACAAAAATAAATTATATGTTAGTGTGTTGTAAAATCATATTTTCAGAGTTGTGGCCAAAAAAGTATCCTTTATTTGGAAATAAGTTGAGGATGAGAATGCAGAAAAATATTAGAGTAAAACAGACATTTATAAACATCAGTTTCCAAAACTGGTGATATTTGAGGAGGCCCTAAGGAATTTAGCAAAGGGTAAGCTGTCTACACCTAAGTTATTTGATGTTATGTGTTATCAAAACTCATATGGTGAAACACTCAGTTTTTAGAAGTGAGACAGCTTCAAAACTAAAACAAATAAGGTAATAAAGGGGTAGTGCCTTGAACTGGACTTACAATTTGGAATCTATCCAGTATGCTTTGGAGTGTATAAAAGTGGTAAATGTTTTAGACAGAAATGATGAAAGTGATGAATTTATGTATGCAAAGGGACTTATTAACAGTTGGTCTGCCAAAGAAAGCCTGGAGATAGAGAGTGGATAGACATTTCTGAAGAGGTGGAAAATTACTTTTTATAATTTTAAAAGCTTGCTGTTGCTAGAAGTAAAATCTTAAGTATTCTATGCTCAGACATCTTCATTGGGAGAATATTTAGCTTGAGCTCACCATATTGGACAAACACCAGAAATTGGTATAATGTGGGCTAAAGAGCAGAGCTGTAAGTCAAAGTGAATTTTATGTTTGATCTGAATTGTCTTAGTTGAATACAAGGAAAGAAGGATGTCCTAAAGGCTATGGCAATTCAGAGATTACGTTGTTTTTGTTTTGTTTTTAATTCAGGATGGATAGATAATAGCTTCAGTTAGCCCTATGTTTACATTTTTTTTAAAAAAAACATGTTACATATTCTCTTTTTTAAGTATATAGTACTATAACCTACTAACGTTAAAGTTATACTTTACTCAGTTATATCCAACTGAGTTAAAGGAATAGAAACATAAATACTGTTAAATTTTTTTCAAAAGTTTTTGTCTTATGAGTGTTATTGCCATTAATTGCCACTGTTAATAACTGTTCACCATATTCTGTTTAAGGTAATAAACCTGGATATACTACTTTCTCATACTTACTTGTTTTGGGATTGCTATAACTTTCCTGGTTGACTCTCCAAGGTTGGTTACCCTCCTGTCATACAGGGTTCACCTGGTCTGCTATTTTTTGTCTCTTTGGCCATCCTTCCTCCCTTCTTACTCATCATCCATTCCAGTATCAACTAAAGAGAATGAATTTGACATTATAAAAAATTGTTAGCTAAAAAACAAATAACACAATCAATAAATGGGCTAAGGAAAAGAGCAGATACTTCACAGGAGAAGATATACAATTGATCAACAAATATATGAAAAATATTCAACATCTCTAGCAATTAGAGAAATGTAAGTCAAAACTAAGATTTTATCTCATTCCATTCAGAATGGCAATTATCAAGAATTCAAGCAACAATAAATGCTGGCAAGGATGTGGGGGAAAAGGTGAATTGATTCATTGATGGTGGGATTGCAAAATGGTGCAACCACTTTGGAAAGCAGTATAGAGATTCCTTGGAAAAACTTGGACTAGAACCCTCTTTGACCCAGCTATCCCACTCCTTGGTCTATACCCAAAGGACTTAAAATCAGCATTCTACAGTGATGCAGCCATCTTAATGTTTATAGCAGCTCAACTCACAGTAGCTAAATTGGAATCCACCTAGATGCCCTTCAATGGATGAATAGATAAAGAAACTGTGGGATATTGGGGCTGGGGTTGTGGCTCAGTGGTAGAGTGCTCGCCTAGCACATGTGAGGCCCTGGATTCGATCCTCAGCACCACATAAAAATAAATAAATAAAGATATTGTGTTCAACTAAAAAATAATAATAAAAAAGAAACTCTGGGATATATACACAACAGAATATTACTCA
Source organism: Spermophilus citellus (assembly GCF_964194105.1). NCBI lineage: Eukaryota > Metazoa > Chordata > Mammalia > Rodentia > Sciuridae > Spermophilus > Spermophilus citellus. The sequence goes on along the minus strand of NC_138191.1, from coordinate 56,183,227 downwards.
GCCATAAAAAAGAATGAAATTATGGGATTTATAGGTAAATGGATAGAGTTGGAGAATATTGTGCTAAGCAAAGTAAGCCAATCCCAAAAAACCAAAGGCCAAATGTTTTCTCTGATAAGTGATCCATAATGGGGGGTGGCAAGGGAAGACTGCAGGAACTTGGATTGGGCAGAAGGGGGGTGTGTTTTTCTGTGTGTGGGAAGAAAGATGGTAGAATGAGACAGACATTATTATCTTATGTTACGGATATGAGTGCAAAGTGTGACTCTACATCATATACAACCAGAGAAATGAAAAGTTGTGCTCCATTTCTATAAAAAGTTTTAAAAAAAAGTTGTTGACCTTGGAAAAGTTAATTTAGCTTTGAATTTTAAATTTCTAAAATAGTTTCCATTAATAGATACTAAAAATCTTCAAATAAAAAGTTCACTTAATTTTTTAATTCTTCCTGTTGTTCCTATTTAATATGGTATATCCAGTAGAAAAATAGAAAAATAATTCCCCAAGTTGTGTGTGTGTATCTAATGTATTAGGGTAGGTAGGATTTGGGGTTTTTTTTGAGATGTAATTATAATTATGATTTAATTAAAAGAGCTGGAGTGACTCCATTTACCTAATTTTTAATTAGGTAATTTTTAAAGCACATTAGATAAAATTCTTGGAACGTATACTTTTGGTTTACTTTCAAATGTTTATTAACTCTACTGTAATCTTCATGTTATTAACTTGGTAGAATGTACTCAATATTATGTTTAAATTTAGAAAGGTCTCCAAGGTATGCGTTTTACCTTGAGGATCTTTTGACTGATAGTATATTTTTTAGGTCGATTATGATAGACAAGACTTGACATGTTGTTATATTTGACAAATATGTATCTACTCACAAACTTAAATATGTTTATTTAGTATAATTGTGCTTTTAGGATTTTTAAAAGGTACTTCTGCTTAATAATGGATATAAAAATGAGTTCCTATTAGATATTTAAGTGCTGTTAAAATTCCTCACCTTCTGAAATTTCATACTACTTTGTGATAATTCTTTCTTCAGTAGTTCAAGGATGCTGTCATAAAGGTTAAATACAGAGTTCATTGGTTAAGCATTCAGCATGAGAAAACTGCTTGAAACCTGTTTTCATAAATGAACATTAAATGCATAAGTAAACTTAAGCATACGGTATACTGTCTTTTAAAAATATTGTTGAATTCTAAGGACATTTCTAAATTCTTGTGAAGAAAACCAGTTAAGTAGTAAAAGGTAGAAAACTTCTTGGTCTGTATCCATACTGATATGTCATGTCTAGAAGCTGTTGAGTATTTCTAAAGTATTTGGACATTTTGATAAGCATGTTATCCCTGACATTGTATTTTATGTTTATCATCTAGAAAGATGGAGTGCTGGTGTATGTTGCGAATTTCCGCCTGCTTGCAGAGCTTTCCAGCCCTTTTGTAAATCAGCGGTAGGTTACACTATCATTAATTATTTAAAAGTTGTGCTGTTTATTTTCAGTTTAAAAAAACTTTTTCCTCAAGATGCAAAACCTACCATATAAAAAATGAGAAGATGTGGTATGACTTATTGTCACCATTATCCACATGGGGAAAATGAGCCTGGGAAAGGTTCAGTTGAGTAACTTATCCAAGGTTCCCCTGCTGGTAACTGGTGGTAGAAGCTTTTGAACCCAGCTTTCTTTGCACTAGACTGTGCTTTATGCCTGGTTCCAGGACATTCATTCTTTCACCCTTCATGATGTACACTGCACAGTGAACTGTATTCACTGTATCTTAGAATTCAGTGGGGGTTCTTCATGGCATCATTCTGGCTCATCTTAGGTTTAGTTTATATTCCTGACACTAGCACCCTTTCTGTCCCCAAATTGTGATATCAACACTATCTTTGACTCTCATTAAAAAAACCAGCTTTTTAATTTTCACTTAAAAAAATTAAAAGGCTAGTTTTGTTTCATATATGGACACAGCATAAGTAACTAACAATGTATAATATTGATAGCTATTGCTAGAGAATGTTTTAAACCATCCTAATCATTTTTTTTATGGGGGGTACCAGGGATTGAACTCAGGGGCACTTGATCACTGAACCACATCCCCATCCCTATTTTGTATTTTATTTAGAGACAGGGTCTTAATGATTTGCTTAGAGCCTTGTTTTTGCTGAGGCTGGCTTTGAACTTGTGATCCTTCTACCTCAGCCTCCTGAGCTGCTGGATTACAGGCATGTGCCACTACTCCTGGCTATCCTAACCATTTTCAAAAATACAGTTCAGTAGTGTTAAGTATACTCAGTAGTATTAAATATGTTGTTGTGTAACAGATCTCTAGGTCTTTTATCTTGAAAAATCTAGATTATATTCATAGTTCCCCCTCCCCAAAACTACTTTAAAATTCCATTTGAATGGTCCATGGAGTGTTTGTCCTTTTGTGACTGGTTTATTTAGCTTAGCATATTGTCCTCAATATTCATCATGTTGTAGCATGTGATAGGATTTCCTTTTTTAAAACCAAACCTATTCTTTTGTATCTGTATGCTACATTTGCTTTATCTGCTCATTCTTCCATGGATATTTAAATTGCTTGCCCCTCTTGACTATTGTAAATAATGCTGCACTGCACATGGGTATGTAGATAAATCTTTGAGATCCTGTTCTGAATCCTTTTGGACATATATTCATAACTAGGGTTGATGAATTATATAGTAGTTTTATTTTTAGTTTTTTAGGGAATTTCCACACTGTTTTCCAGAGTAGGTACATTTTTTTTATTCCTAGCAACAGTGCACAAAGGTTCCAATTTCTTCATGTCCTCCCCAACACTTGTTATTTTCTATCATTTTTCTAGCTTCCATTTTAATGGACGTGAAGCAATAGCTCATTGTGGTTTTGATTTGCATTTTTCTGTGATTCATAATATTGAGTATTGTATTATTCAGGTTTTCATCACGGTGACCAAAATACCTGACAAGAACAACTTAGAGGAAAAATAGTTTATTTTGGTTCATGGTTTCAGAGGTTGAGTCCATGGTCAGCCGACTTCATTGCTCTGAGCCCAAGATGAGGCAGAACAACACCATGGCACAAGTGTGGCAGAGGAAAGCTGGTCTGCCCCTGACTTGACAGGAGGCAGGGGGAGAAAGGAAGGAGCTGCAGGGAAGGTGTGCCCCCAGAGACCCACCTCCTCCAACTATGCCCACCTACCTACATTTACCAAATTCAGATGTGGTTATTTCACTCAAATTAGGATGGACTGATTAGCTTAAAGCTCTCAGCCATTTCAGCTCTGAATTATCCCTGCATTATCACAGACGCTTTTGGGGGATACCTCATTTCCAAAAACAAGTATCTGCATATACTTATTGGCCAATTGTGTTTCTTCTTTGAAAAATTATTTATTCAAATTCAAAATTATTTATTTGCCCATTTGTTAATTGGGTTATTTGGATTTTTATTTTTAAATTATCAGATATATGATTTATAAATATATTATTGCATTCATAGATTGGTTTTTCATTCTGATGATTGTTCCCTTTCGTGTGCAGAAGTTTTTAGGGTTGTTGTAGTTCTATTTTTTGTTTTTATTTTTTGTTGTCTGTGCTTTTGGGGTCATATCAAGAAATTATTGCCAAATCTAATGTCCTGAAGCTTTTCCTTATATTTTCTTCTAGGAGTTTTATAATTTGATCTTAAATTTCAGTCTTCAATCCATTTTGAGTTAAAATTTATAAGTAATATAAGGTAAGGGTTCATTTTTTTGTATGTGGATGTTTGGTGTGCCCAGTACCATGTGTTGAAGAGACGGTCCTTTCTCCATTGCATAGTCTCAGTATCCTTATCATTGGTCACTTGGCCAGATATGGAAGGGATTATTTCTGAGCTCTCTATTCTGTTCCATTGGTGTGTGTGCAAATCAGTCTAATCTTTGGGCACATAATGTCTTTCCATTGATTTAGATCTATGATTTCTTTTAACATGTCTTATAGTTTTAAGTATATACAACTTTACCCCTTTGACTAAATTTATTCATGAGTATCTTATCTTTTTTGATGTTATTGTAAATGAGTGCTTTTTAAAATTTCTGTTAAAATTGATCATTTAAAAATTTTTAGATTTATAGACAAATTGCAAAGATAGATCAGAATTCACACATACTCCTTGCCTAGTTTTCCTCAAGGTTAACATTTATATTACCATAAAACATTTGTCAAATCTAAGATATGTTACTGTTAAGTAAATCTCAGACCTTTTGGGCCTCATCAGTTGTTCTATTAGTGTCCTCCATCTGCTCTAGGGTCCATACCAGAGTGCCACACTGCATTTTGTTGTCTCCTCAATCTGGGGAAATGTCCTCACAATCTCTTCTGATCTGTAAAAGTTTCTTAGTCTTTTCTTATTTTTCTTGCTCTTGACTCCTTGTTATGGAGTACTGGCAAGTTTTCTCACAGAATGTTCCCCAATCTGAGTTCTTTGGGTGCTTATCTCATGAATAGACACAACTTACAGGACTTCAGAAATACCCCCACAGAGGTGAAGGACTCTTCTTGTCATTCCTTATCAGGGATTCTTTACAACTCCATGATATCACTGGAGATATTAACCTTTAACACTTGGTTGAGGTCGTGTTTTTTGCCAGATTCCTCCATTATAGACTGCTGGCCCCCCATATTCTGTTCTTGAAAGCATGACTTGAAGTATAACATACCCTCAAGGCACTGAAAGAGGGAGGGAGTTGTTCATTTTTGACATTGGCTTTATTGTTATCCTCTACCATGCTTCTCATTTAGCAGTGTCTGGTAGTTCTTTTTTTGTGAATTGTTTGGTCCCTCTTTCCATGTCCATGGTTCCTGTTTAGGCCTTCAGGATTTGCACTGCTTCCATCACTTCAGAGCTTTCTGACTGAATTGCCTAATTCCAGATTCTTCCTCTCTCAACCTTCTCCTCACACTGATACCAGAGTCGTCTTTCCTAGTTCCACTTTCAATACCTATTTTCTGACTACAAATCAGAATTCTGTTTATTCTGCTCACTTTGGCTTTGGAAGTTCTCTGTGATGTGCTCTGTTTCCAGCCACATTTCTTAGTATTCAGACGCAGTTTTATAGTCTGTCTACTACTTGAGGGTTGTTTTCATGTTTCTTCCTTTGTTTCTCCCATATCTTTTATTTTCCCCCAATTGTTTTGGGGGTACTAGGTATTGAACCTAGAGGAACTTTACTAATAAGCTACACCCATAACCCTTTATTTTTTATTTTGAAACAGGGTCTCACTAAGTTGGTAAGGCTGGTCTCAAACTTGTAATCCTCTTGTCTCAGCCTCCCAAGCATTCCTCCCCCCAAACTTAAAATAATTACTTACCCTTTAAATTCTAAACCCCCAATCCCCAAACCAAAGGAAAGGCTTTTATGATTATATGTTGTCTTTGTATCATAGTCACATGTTTTATATTCTTAGGTGGTACAATAGATTCAGCATGTCTAAAATAATGCCACATATCTCTCCCTGTGTCTCATGATTGACATCTGGCCCTCTTCCCAGTTGCTCCTGTTCAACATGTGGGAATCATCCTGTTTCTTCCTCATCTGTTCTGTCACTATGTTTCTTATCTCTGTTGCCTCTTTTCCATCTCTACTGTTGGGCCCTAGTTCATCACCATCTTGCCCACATTGCCTTACCTGCTTCTAACTCTGCACTGTCCAGCAGAGTCACCATGAAATACAGTATATGTAAAGTAGCCCTTCTCTGAAATGCTCAGGACCACAGGTGTTTCAGATTTCAGACTTTTTACGATTTTGGAATACTTGCATATGCACATAATGTGCACATATGCACATCTTGGGGAAGACACTCAAGTCTGAACATGACATTCATTTATGTTTCATATACACTCTATACACAGAGCCTACAGAGAAGTTTATATAATATTTGTAGTATACCTGTATTTTGACTATCACCCATCACATGGGTTACATGTGGAATTTCCCACTTATATCACTGTGTCAATTCTCAGAAAGTTTCAGATTTAGGGTTTTTATGATTAGGATCTTCAACCTATGTGACTGTTTATATTTAAATTAATTAAAACTTAAAAATCAGTTCCTTAGTCTGACTTCATAGCCCCATGTGGTCTAAGGCTACTGAATTGAGCAGCATATCAAAAGGAGAATTTTCATTGTTGCGAAGAAAATTTCCTTTGAACGGTGCTACTCTAGACCAGCTTGGCAAACTATGCCTTGTGAGCTAACCCTACTGCTGTTTTGTAAATAAAGTTTTGCACCAGCATCTATGTTCCTTTGTTTACCCTGACTGCTTTCTTCTGAGGACAGCAAGGCTTAGTAGTGGTGACAGAAAATGTATGGTCTCCAGAGGCAGTGACATTTATGTCACTTTCTGACTCTTTTACAAAAGGTTTGCTGATGTCTGCTCTAGACCATACACCTGCCTCCAGTCTTGTCCCCCTTTCTTCTCTCGTTTATATTATTATTGTCTACAGTGAAGATAATATGCAGCTCTCCTGGTTGAAACCCCTCAGTGGCTCCTGCTGCTTACAGAATATAGTATGAGTCTTTAACATCACACAGAAAGCCCTCCAAGTGGAGCTGTCTTACCTCTTTCTGGCACATTTTCCCAAAAATCTGATGTCATGCCAACTTTTCCATTTTCTGTCAAGGGCCTCCTGTCATCTTAGTCATTCTTCAGCACTCAACCCAGAGATCATTTTTATCACCAATCCCCATCTCTTTCTAGGCTGGGTTGAGTACCTCTCACTTGTGCTTCAAATAAAAGCAACATTTATTTGCTAAGTTTTGATTAGTTGGAAAAATATGAATGTAATTGCTGGATGGGGCTATAAACCATCTTCTAAAGAGGCTACAATTTTGCATTCCCACCAGCAATCAATGAGTATCCTGTTGGTCTACATCCTCATTAGTACTTGTTTTTTGTTTGTTTGTTTGTTTGTTTGTTTGAACCATTTTATGGCTATATAGTAGCATCTCATTTTATTTGTATTTTCCTAATACAATGCTGACTGTTGTTTGTTTGTGTTTTGTTTTGAGTTACAGTCTCACTATGTTGCCCAGGTTAGTCTTAAACTCCCTGAGCTCAAATGATCCTCTCACCTCAGTGTCTCAAATAGCTGGGACTATGGATGTGAGCTACTGTACCTGACATTAAGTATCTTTTCATGTGCTTGTTTCCCTTCTTCTCTAAAAAGATGTTTAAGATGTTTTGCCTTAGTTTTAGTTGGATATTTTGCATATTGGTGAGTCTTTGTATATGTTGAATTCTTTTTTTTATGTAATTGATTTTATTTTTTTAAATACACAACAGCGGAATGCATTACAATTCTTATTACATATATGGAGCACAGTTTTTCATATCTTTATATATAAAGTATGTTCACGTCAATTCATGTCTTTATACATGTACTTTTTTGCATTACAATTCTTATTACACATATATATACCACAATTTTTCATATCTCTGTTTGTATAAAAAGTAGGTTGACACCCAATCATGTCTTCATACATGTACTTTGGATAATGATATCCATCACATTCCACCATCCTTGCTAATCCCCTGCCTCCTCCCTTTCCCTCCTACCCCTCTTCCCTATCTAGAATTCATCTATTCCTCCCATGCTCCCGCTCCCTACCCCACTATTAATCAGCTTCCTTATATCAGAGAAAACATTCAGCATTTGGCTTTTTGAGGTTGGCTAACTTCACTTAGCATTATCTTCTCCAGTGCCATCCATTTACCTGCAAATGCCATGATTTTATTCTCTTTTATTGCTCAGTAAAATTCCATTGTATATATATGCCACATTTTTTTTTATCCATTCATCCACTGAAGGGCATCTAGGTTGGCTCCACAGTTTAACTATTGTGATTTGTGCTGCTATAAACATTGATGTGGCTGTGTCCCTGTAGTATGCTGTTTTTAAGTTCTTTAGGTGTGGACTGAGGAGAGGGATAGCTGGGTCAAATGGTGGTTCCATTCCCAGATTTCCACGGAATCTCCATACTGCTTTCTACATTGGCTGCACCAATGTGCAGTCCCACCAGCAATGTATGAGTGTACCTTTTTCCCCACATCCTCACCAACACTTGTTGTTGTCTGTCTTCCTAATAGCTGCCATTCTGACTAGAGTGAGATGATATCTTAGAGTAGTTTTGATTTGTATTTCTCTGATTGTTTTAGATGATGAGCATTTTTTCCTATATTTGTTGATTGATTGTATATCCTCTTCTGAGAAGTGTCTGTTCAGGTCTTTGGCCCATTTGTTGATTGGGTTATTTGTTTTTTCAGTGCTTAGCTTTTGAAGTCTTTGTATATGTTGGATTCACATACTTTTATCATATATGTGTGCATTAAATATTTTCTCCCAGCATATAATTGTATTTTTATTCTCTTAATAGTGTCTTTCACAGAGTGAGTTTTTTATTTTAGTGAAGTCTAGCTTACCAATGTCTCTCTTTCATAGATTGCATTTTTGGTGATGTTATCTGAAAACCAGCCAACCTGAGATCATGTGGATATTTTTCCCTGTGTTTTCTTCTGGAAATTTTTGTAATTTTGTACTTTAAATGCAGGCCTTTAAGCCAATTTGAGTTAATTTATGAACGAACTGTAAGTTCTCTGCCTAAGTTCTTTTTTCTGCATATGGACATACAGTTTTGCAAAGTCATTTTTTCACTAAATGACTTTGTCCAAAATCATCTCAAGTGTATCTGAGTGAGGCTATTTCTGAGATTTTTCTTCTGTTCTGTGGTTTTCTTCACCTATTTCTTCACCAGTGCCATGCTGTCTCATGCTGCAGCTTTGTAGTAAGAGCCGGAGTGGGTGCTGACTGTCCCCAGCTTTGTTCTTTCCAGTATTGTGCAAGCTGTTCTAGCTTTCTGCCTTTCCACTTAAATTAAGGTTTATACCTTAAGAGGATGTTCCCTGACTTTAAAAACTGAAACATAAAATTAAGATGGTTAACTCCCAGCTTTTCAGAATATGATGATTCTTTAATTCTCTTTGCAGATGGTTCTTTGAAACTCTGAAGTATTCTAAATTTTCCAAAGCTAACGTCATCAATGGAATTCTCATGACGGTGGTATTTTTCGTCGTGCGGATAGTAGCAATACCTCCTTTGTATGGCTTCATGCTTGCCGTGTATGGAACAGAACCCTACAGAAGGCTTGGATGTTTACTCCAGTATTCCTGGATTTTTACTTGTATTGTTTTGGATGTGATGAATGTCATGTGGATGATCAAAATTTCAAAAGGGTGCATCAAAGTCATCTCTCTCATGAGACAAGAGAAAGCCAACAATCGTCTTCAGAATGGAAAAGTTGACTAAAGGTGTGCTTTGTCAAACACCTTCATTTAGATAAGCAATCCTCATTACTACCCAGCATTATACCTACTAATAGGATGAAATCTTGGCATGTTCTTGTGCTTTGTTATTAATTATAATTGTTATTCAGGGTTTCAGTGTCATTCTTTTTAACCTTTAGAAAAGAGAAACTAAAATTTAGTTTTCATTCCAAGATTTCCTCTTTTCTTCTGCATTATAAGCATGGTTAAAATCTTAAAGGTTTAAATAAAAATTATAAGTGTGGTGAATTTTTCCAGAAATCTCTTGGCTTGCACTGGTATTTTTCTATGTGGAAAGAGGACTGTGATGATTTGGCACACTTGATGTGTCACCAATTTTGCAGAAAGGATGGGAACTACTTTGAAATCTGTAAATAGCACTCAACATTTTGTTATGCTGCACTCTTCTCATGTCAACACCTATATGGGGGTTAATTTCTAAATTGTTGACATGTTCTTTTCCTAGGTTATTAGAAATGACTTTTTTTCATTTCAGATATACATTCATCTATTAATGATGAAGGATTTTACTCACTTTGGAATATTTCATTAGTTTAATTATTAGAAAATACTTCTGCATTTTACAGTTTTTTAGATGTCACTTTCTTCTATTTTTAGTATTTTATCAAATTATCTCTTATGACAGACATTATAAACCTCCGTAGTGGATGAATTTCTTCTTCTAGAAATGCATGTTTGGTACATGACCACTTAGGCTGATAGGAGGAATCATTAAGAAAAAAGTTTTAATATTACTGTTTGTCTGCTTCCCTTGCACTTTTTCTATGAAAAAATATTTATATTTGCAAGATCTCCCCAAGTTCAGAACTCATCATCACCAATACCAGTTTTATGCAATATGGATTTGTTCTGCCCCTAAAATAATCCTCTTTTTGGTGAAACCAAAACTAAAAAAAAAATCAGTATTTACTTTACTCACAATTTATTCTCATGCTTGCTTTGAATTTTTCTTAAAGAGCAGGAGGGAAATAAGGTAATTTAATCCAAGCATTCTGGTTTTCAAAATTATTGTCTTATGTGAAGATAAATGACTGTTTTTCTCTGTGTGTTTATATATATGTGTGTATTCACTTTGTTTCTTGCAATCCAAATATAGAATTATATATTTAGTTCTTAATATCTTTATTTATTTTTTGCAAGTACTTGACTTTAATGATTGTTCTTACTTTAAAAAAAAAGATTTAGTTCAACTATTGGGGAATACTTGAACTTAATTAAACCCGAACCTAAAGATCTAATCCATTGTTTCTGGGTTTAAAGGATAATGTTTGATTCATTTTCATTGCTCATGTTAGGATGATGAAAGGAGGTTAGCTGAATATCATCAATACTTTTAATTTGACTGTGCAATGCAGATAGAGCCTGATAAGTTCTAGAACTCAAAGACAAATTGAAATCTCAGTCAGTAACTAAATGATAAAATAAGGTTGACTGGTACATTTATTTTTTGAAGACAAAGTAATGCAAATTGTAGGTATTTATTTTTAAAGCAGTTAATAAATTACATTGATAATTGGTTACTAAATTTATTGCTGCCCACATCAGAGGCATTTAAATATGTACTGGTTATCTAGAGGGTGAGGGTGTACAAAACAAGTGATTTTTGTCTTGTCCTTGCTCTTTTGCAAGCAAAGTAGCTTTTTTAAAAAGGAAGACATTTATATTGCAAAACTATTTTGGAAATTGTTTCTTTAGAAAGTAAATGTTGAAATAAATATTTTTGACTCTTTGCATATTTCTATAATTCTGAACACAGATTTTAAACCCACCATCAAAGTGACAAAAATATAAAGCTATGTTAGTGCATCTCCATATAGCAGTTTTAATAGTTGTTTCATGCTTTCAACTTTTTTTTTTTTTTGTCACTGACATTATCTTTCACTGATTGGCAAAGCTATTCATTAAATAATTATATTTAAAATATCAAAGTTTTAAACTAAGGCTTGTTGTTCTCTTAGAAATCCTTAGGTTGGCTACATGACAGTTAATTCAGTATCCATATTCAGCATTCAGAAGTAGTGCTATACATTTTTACATACAGAATATATGAAATGGAAATGTCACGACGAACTACTAAGCTTCTTTAAGTCAGATCTTTACAGGAGCTATACTTTGCTATTCTGCAGTTGTATCCATCTACCTAAAATATAAATGAAGACAGAACATATCATTTATTAAACAACGAATTTTCATTTGTTAAATGACAAACTTTTGCTAGACATTTTAGATATTTAGTATTTTGGCTACATGGATTAATTTAAATGATTCTATCAGGCATTCTGATATTTAATAACTATTAAAATATTTATAGAAAATAAATGCAAATTGGTATAAATTTTTAAGCAATTCTATTTTTCTAGAAAATTCGTGCAACCTATGTTGTATTCTAGAAAACAAAAGTTCTTGTGAAACTTAAAAATGAATGAAAATCAACTGTTAGCTTGCAAGATCACAGATTCTGCATTAAATGTTTTATTTGTAAGAATTTAAAAATTGTGAACTTGAGTTTATAAGAGTTTGCATTCTTATGCCCAAAATGTTTTTAAGGATTACTTGCATTTATTTTAAAACTCAAAAGAAAGTTACATGTGAGTGCGAAGAAATTAACTCAAGCTTAAATTACCCTATAGTATGTTGACATTTTTTATTCTAAGTGTTGTTATTTTATAGACTAATTCTCTGTTAGTGAAATGATAGTTACATTGTTATCATCTCTAAGAATGATTCATATATTGTGGATGACCCAGTACTGTCTTAAAGATCTGGTTTTTAAAAACTGACTAATTTATAGGTATTTGAATCAAATCCTTAATTTTAAAGTTTCTTTGACTCGAATCAGGTTTTTACTAAAGTGACAGTTTTAAAATTTTACACCTTCTCTGAGATGGATTGGAGAATGTTCTTTATGATATGAAAGATGTGTTTTACTGTCAGCGGCTCATAATGTACTTAGACACATTGTTCTCATGGAGATACATAGGGGAAAGAACTGTTGTAATGTGCATGTTTCTTTTGTTTCATCTTTAAGGAAAATAAACATGTTCCAAAAGACCCTATTAAAATAAATATTTGAATAAATTTCTGTTTCTATGTTGCTCTTAACTCCAAATATGTAATACATCTGGATTGGCGTTTAGTGGTTTACTCTTGTTGCATGAAATTGAAAGCCCACTTATTTATTGACATCACCAATTATACGTAATAGAAGCTTATATTTTGGCATATGTTTTGGATTCCATAAGAGTGAATATGTCATTTTATTTGAGGAGTGGCTCAATGTCTCTCAACACGTCAGAGCCAGCACAACAGTAGGACCCTTTCTGTGTGCAGAGACAGGAAGGCACACACACCTCCCAGCCTTAACCACAGTTCACTTGTACTAAAGCTACTGAAAATGAATTCTGTTTGTATTTTGGTGCTGAGGATTGAATGAAGGGCCTTGTGCATGCCATGCGTGCACTCTACAACTGGCTGTAGCCCCAGCCCTGAAAATGAATTCTGATGCAAAAATATGATAGGAATACAAGAAGCTCACAGGATCTGGAGTTGGAGGAGACACTGAGACTGCTTTTCCCTTAAAAGATGAGAGTTCTCCCAGATTCAGAAGTTTTTCTGAGTCCTTCTAGCCCATCTATCACTTCCTCCTATTACCCCCAAAACTTCATCAGCACCTCTCTTCCTCATGCTGACACCTTTTTGTGTTCACTTTTGAGACATTCCAGTTCATCTGTAAGCTCCTCCGTCTGCTGGCAAATTTAAAGGTTTACAAATAGGTTCTGTCATTTTAAAAAGCTTTGTAGTAAGTTTAAGTAGAGATCAGACAAACCACAACTTATTAAGAGGCTACAGGAAGCTGTTGAGCATTTAATACCTGTTTATAACACAAAGCAAAGCTAATTATGGTTTTATTAAGAAACATCTGTAATCTCTTTCTTAAACTGGTTTAGCAATAAGTTTTGTAAAGTGTTTCAGCTGGGGATTTATTGTAGGCATGTAATTATGTAAATGTTCTTAGATCCCATGACACAAGGGGATTGTGGAGAACTGACCTAACTCTGTTACGAGGGGGAGATCTGACTTGTAACAGTTTTTAAAGTCCTGCTCTTCCATACAGCAATCTTTGTTATGGTAATATTCACAAAAACAAGTTTACTAGCAAACAGAATACTTGGTGTTTCCTGGAGTACAACATCCACTGACTTGACATGGACTTGAGCTCTACTTCTTTCTTACCTAGACTTCAAACAGCCTCTACTAGCTTTGATAATAAGTACTCTAACTGGAAGATATTTTGGAATGCAGTGAAATATTGTAGACATCTCCTAAAGGTCTTTTAGAATTTTCTTCTCTCTCTCTCTCTCTCTCTTTTTTGCACTGATAATGTTTACACTTACTGAGCATCAGTTTTGATACCAGGCCCTTCATGCAGACCAAAACAATGAGAAATGTTTCTAAATCTCAAATATTTATAAATATGATACCTCTGGATGAAAACTTATTGAACATCATTTGTATATTTTGTCCTTTATATTTTTATGTAATGCTTTCTGCAATTAAATGTGCCTCAGTTATTTGCTACTTGGCTAACAAAACCTAAAAATACAGCTGTAAATAAAGCATGCTGTATGTTTGTTTCTTGCTTGGTTTGTTTCTGGTCTGATTATGTCTACTTAAGGAACTTTCATGTGGATAATACTCATAACCCGGGTAAGTTATGAGTTTTCTTCGGGTAATTATTAGAATTTGTAATAGTGACATTTAAATAGACTTTATTTGAAAAAGTACTTGAAAACTGCAGTACATGCAATACCTATAGTGACATATATACAATTTTTTCCTGAAAATATATAATATTCAATATTGTCAAAGATTTTTGGAAGTTTTTCAAAATACATTTAACATTTTGTGAATTACATACTTTTTAATTTATTTCCATAAAGTTGTACTTTTATTTATAGAATATAAGACTAGATAATTTATAAATCAGTGTTACTAAGAACTAAAATATGATAATAGTATTCTTTATTTTGGTTTCTGGTTGTGCTTTGCCTGAATGAAGGGATAATATGTCTTTCAATATTTTCATTAAAATTTTGAAATATTTGTATACTTTGTATGTGTACCATTTTAAATTACATGCAAGTTCTAAGCAATAATACTCATGCCATACAGGGTCAGCCTACTTTGTCATGACTATTTAATACTAATTTTAAGAATGATAGAAGTCACATTATATAAACTACGTCCCCATGAACACCTTTGGATTTTCTTGTGCTGGAACACTACTATAATGTAGTGCAAAGCTTTGTATTTTGTGGACAAAAATAAAATCAATTATTCAGTGCAAAAGTTTGTCTGCAAGGTGTATACTTCAATAGTAATGAATGAATTTGGTGAGATTATGTTCCTAAAATCAATCTCGTCTTACCTAAAGGTAAGTTTTTATTTCTCAAGGTGTTTGAAGAGCTCATTAACCTTCCCTCCATCTCTCCTCTCTGGGATCCCAGCTTATAGCAAATCAGAAAGAGTTGCAAACATTTTAGTCATGCTTGCTAATGGAAGGAATGGTGCTATCTAATCAATAAGCCCTTTTAGATTAAGTAAAACTTTGGCGGTTAGGTTTTTAATCTCCTTCCCTTTGTCCCTTAGGCCTCTCATGTGGTCTAGTGATCTTTGCCAAATGTCTTGGCTGTAATCCCTACCTTCTCAAATGGCCTGTGGCATTCCTCCTGCATCTTGGTCTGAGAATACCTAGTAGGTCAGGAAGCTGAGCACTAATAGAATAGAATACTGAAGTGGTTTTTGCCCTCTGGAGAGTATCATGAGTCATGTTCAAAACATGCCTAAAATGTTGTGTCAAGACTGGCAGGGGAACAGCTGAATTTCAGAATGAAAATAGCAATCACAGCTGTTGGTGGAGAATAGGCCACAGGTGAAAGGACAGGATTTAGAATTGCTTGAAGCAAGTGGACACCTCAGGTTGTCTCATACTAATTCACCCCTTTATTCTTATATCCTCTAGTCTTTACCAAAGTCTACTTTTTGCTTCTTCCTCCTTTTCCTCCCTGCTTCTCCCTTTTAAAGATCCTTCAACATACACAAATTAAGTGATTTGGTAAATTGGTAACTTTTCCCATGCTAGTAACTGATAATCCGACACATGTTCCTGGATGCTCCCCCAAACAGGACTCTAAGGACCGTGTACACTACTTTGCCTGAATGGCTGTGCCTATCATCACTTGTGGCACAATGATCCTTGGTCTCCCTACCATTGGCAAATAGCCCTTTCCTCTCCCTCCTCCCTCCAGCTAAATTCCATGACTACATCTAATCTTGTCATTTTACCAGATCACCAGCATGAATTGCCTGAGCAAGGGAGAAATGGAAGGTAACAGCGATGAGGGGCTGCCTTTCTATCAAGGATCAAGGTCAAAGATCAGTGGAAATTTGCAAAGAAAAAAGGAAGGAGGAAAGGACTTCAGAAAACAGGAAAAATAAGAAAACTCCATGTATGTACACATTGCATTCTGGTTGACAGGAACTTCTCAAATAAAATTCTTATACATAGTATCTGTGTTTAAGAAGTTTTATGACTTTATATTAAAGTGCAACATGTATGAATATGTATGTATTATATATGGTCCATGTGTATGTATCTCTGTGTGTATCTAGATACACATTCAACTGCTGGTTTCATGATGTGGCCTGCAGTTTCAAAGTCACCTTTGTTTGAGAAAGTGCATAGTTTTTCAATGTTTGACCCACTTCCAATGACCAGATGCCTCTATGCAGAGGAAGGAATGAGGAGGAAGCACAGTGAAGCCATAGTCCTAGTGGTTTACTGAGATTACAGAGAAGTATAAGTCCTGATCTGTAGTAGCTACCAAAACCCCAACAACACCCAGTCATTAGGTTTTCTAGACAGGACTGTGTGTCGGATCATGACAGATTTTACAAGATGAAAGGAGCCGTTTTTGAAGTTGGTTTGGACAGAGAGGATGTATGAATTGGTGGGGCACTGGAAGAAAGAAAGGGCTTTGTTTGGATTGTAAATTGGAAAAGAACAATTTGGAAAGAGTGAGATGCTTAAAAACTTATGGTCACTATGAAGAAATTATCTTAATTATTGAGTTAGTTTTGCTATCTATAAAATACTGTTTGAAATATCTCTCTGACATTGCTTCCTACTCTATCCATCCTATCAGCAAGAACATTAATTTGAAACAGGTTATTAGGAAAGAATATGTGTACCTTTGAAGTTTCATTAGTAATGTGATTTGAATAACATTCAAGGGATATTCTCAGTGCCAGTTTAGGTAAATGAAAGTATAGACATAGGTTAAGTGATGGAGAAACTGGATAAAGAACACTGCCAAGAGGTTAAAGCCTGATGGTTAACCCCAGACAAGGAAGATAAATAAAAGGGCTGGTTCTGATAAATATTGCAGAGAGCCAAACGGATTTAGAAAAATTGAACATAACTCAAGGATAAGGCTTTTGAACTGAGAAGAGACAGACACCACGGGGCAGTGATGTCAGAACAAGGCAAGCCACAGACTCAATGGAAGTTTGGTCAGCAGGCTGATGGCAGCTGTCATGGGACCCTATGGATAAGAAGAAAGAAGTCAGGGGATGAGGCATTTGAGCATGAATAAGGAAAGAAGGTACAGGAGTTGGAAGAACAGAGTGGAGCCTGTGATAGACTTAACATAATGGCAAGGCTGTGCAGAATTCAACCTGTGAGAAAAAAAAAAAAAAAACACTCTTAAAGTGCCACCCTGTAGCACTCGTGGTTTTGATTCCTTTTCTGATTCCTAACTTGCTGCTACCTTATCCTCTGGTGCATTCCAGGTTCCTGACAGGCCACGGACTCATGGTTTCCTTGCAACTCTCTCAGTTTCCTTTTTTCTGACCCATAACTCATGGCTCCCAGTGTCAGTTCAGCTCATCAAGTCAAAGAGTTGATGAAAAGTCTAGAAAGATGGTCAGAGGTCAAATAATAAGGTTTTCTATGATTTTTTTCTATGTTTTTTGTTCACAGTTTCAACTGTGGGTCTAGGAGCTAGGGGCTGCTGAGAGTCTAAGAGACTCCATCTTGCTGTGGAACTGGTTCCTTAGGTGAGGCAGTTTGGGGTTGGTGAAAGAAGGAGCAAAAGTCTAAAGGTGGAGGAGAAGCAGCTGTGTGTCCTAAACATGGGTGGAGGCTGCAGTGACTCTGTTAGGTTTTCATTTGTGAATTGTCAAGAGGTGAAATAGAGAGGCACTTTGAAAGTGTACCCTCATTGAGTACTACACAGTCTCTAATTGGCCTCTCTGACTCTGTCCTCTCCCCCATCCATCACAGTGCTACTGGCCATGTCATTTATCCTTAATTTTTGTCACAGCCCTGCTCAGAATTTCCAGTACTCCATTCAAATGTAAATTCCTTAAACCAAACTTGAGGTTCTCTACTATATCACCCTATATTACCTACTCAACCTCATTGTCCACTTGAAAGTTCTACGAGGTGGGTGCCACTGTCTGTCACAAGCTCCTCCAACCCTAGGCATGTGTACTGGCTGCACCTCTAGTATGTAGTCCCTTCCCCACTCATGAATCTGTGTCCTACTCACTCTCAATACTATGTATTAATAAAATTGGTTCTTTCCCCTCTAAAAACAAAAACAAGTAAATGTCCAGGTAGAAGGGAGAGGAAAAAACTCATTATTTTATCATCTGTCAAATGTTTGCTAGATTGTCAAGTGAGTTTCTGTAACAACCAGGATAAATAAACTCACTCTTGATTGACAGCTGATATTCCTAACACTTCCTGTCCTGAACAACCTTTTCTGGCCACAGAAGAGCTGCTCTGTGTACTTTCAGCCTTGAGGTCAAAGAAATGAGTTCACTGCCCCAATGACTGTGACAAGTAGTGGAAGCAGGGCACTGTTTGGGCTGGAGCACAGACTTTGATAGTTGGAATAACATGGTGGGAAGGCTTTTCATCTGGGAGATTAGAGACTGGGACGCCAACTCCTGCTCTACTACCCACTGGCAATCATTTTAGAAAAGCACTTTCACCTTGCTGGTTTTTTTTTTTTTTTCTTTTCTTCTTCTTCTTTTTTTTTTTTTTTTTTTTCCCAATTGTAAACTAAGAAGTTGAACTGGGTGAGTTGAAGACCCCTTTTCTTTCAAATTCCATCATTCATTGTTACGGTAATTAGAAGCAGGTTTAAGATATAGCCCAATGTGTGGCAGGTTTTAATTCCTATCAGATAGCAATTCCAGAATACTGTTTTCAGTTGTGTGAATTTTTGGAGGCATCCTAAATTCTAATTTTGATTGTGACTGTATGCCCTTCAGTGAGTCCACTTGTTTATGATTCCATCTCCCTTACTTGTAAGAGGAGATGGTATCACTTGCAATCAATGAAATTAGCCAAAAAGGCTGAATATAATATTTGCTAAGTGCTTCTCAGCACTCATAGGGGAAAGAGATAAAGTTTTAATGATGTACTTTCCAAGTTGGCCAAGTTGGTTTTTAAAATATTCTTCCAAGTGTTAACTTATGGAAGATGTATACATCTTGATGATGGTATCCAAACATATAACTCATTTTGTTTCCCCACACAAAATATAATGATCAGAATGGAAAATAGATAAATAATAAAAAGGTAATAAGTTATTTATTCCTCTCTCACAAAAATAAAAACATCTGAATCCTCCATTATTTAGAGAAGTCAGTCCATCACTTATAGATCAGTTACCTTGGTTGACTCAGTATTGGGTAATCAAGACCCCATAAGCTTTCTTTATTCTTAGTGAACCTACCCATAGACTGCTGGGAACTTTCTGGAGAGTCAAACAAGGATGAATTGGGATGAGGGAATTATTATCATAACAATGTTTGCTGTCTGTGATTTCATTGGGTGGTACACTTTACTTCCTGAAATTTTATAAAATTTAGCAGGCCAATCTACTATAGAGGATTCATTCCAGGTTTTATAATCTATGGAGGGACTTTCATAAGGTAATATATCATTATGGAAAGTAATGGAAGAAATGAATCTGGGGAAAAGTATGGATAATCCCTTAGCATAACAATGAGCTAAAGCAAATAATAACAGGGATTCATATGTTAAAGAAGAAAGTGAGGAAGTTGCTGTGCCAATATTTTAATTCTTTTTAAAACTACATTACAAAATGAAAAATTTTATGTTTGAATTGTTTTTAAAGGGATCTAATTTGTTTATATAAAAAGTGAAACCAGAAGAAATCTGCACTCCATTGTCGATCCCTTTCATGATTTTCTAACCATTAGCTTCAACTCTTAAATCTCTTTACCCTGAACCAAACCAAATGATTGCATTTTCTGTGCTTAACCTAGATGGCAGAAACCTGCTGGAAAATCGTTCACTATTGTGTGCTGGATCTGTTACAAATTCCAGATCTCAGTCATTTCCTTAAATAACACCAATCCTCTATGCAAGGCAAATTCTAGCAAATAGAGACAGTCAGTAAACGAGAATTGGTGGCATAAAAAGTGGGGGATTTACACAGTGAATAAAACTGTCAGGGTCCTTGTCCATAGGACACTAGGAGTCGGAAGGGAATAAAATTCAATCCATCCCATTAAAAAATTGAAATCCTCTCCCTAAGGTAGTGGTATTAGGAAGTGAGACTTTTGGAGGTGATTATTCATGAGGCTGGAGCCCTCATGAATGAGATTAGTTCTCTTATGAAAGAGACCTCAGAGAGATCCATTGTTCCTTCCACCATGTGAGGAAGCTGGACTCTATGACATACTGAATCTGCTGATGCCTTGGTCTTGGACTTTCCATAACTATGAGAAAATTAAATTCTCTTGTTCAAAATCCCTCAGTTTATGGTGTTTTATTATAGCAAGCTCTAATGGGCTAAAATAAAGATAAGGAACAGGGGAAAGCATAGAATACGTCAAATGATCCTGTAAGATGTGTTTTTATCTTTGATTTCCACATCTGGCACAGTATTTCAGTAAGTCACTCAATCAAAACCTTTTTTTTTTTTTATTTTAAAGAGAGAGTGAGAGAGGAGAGAGAGAGAGAGAGAATTTTTAATATTTATTTTTTAGTTCTCGGCGGACACAACATCTTTGTTGGTGTGTGGTGCTGAGGATCGAACCCGGGCCGCACGCATGCCAGGCGAGCGCGCTACCGCTTGAGCCACATCCCCAGCCCTCAAAACCTTTTTTATTTAGTATGTTTTATGTTCTGGCTGTATTTTAGGCTCTATGGATAGATCAGTGAAGGAGGCAGACAAGGAAGGTACTGCTGTTTTAGAATTTACATTCTAGCAAATAGACGGGCAGTAAACAAGAAATGGTGGCACCAAAGAAGAGAGTGGAGATCAGGGGACATTTTGAAAGGCACTTTGTGGAGATAGCATTTGCACAAATACCAGAAGGAAGAGGCAAGTGTGGTGAACAACATTCTGTTCAGGGAAAACAGCAAGTGCCAACTCCCTGGGGGTCAGATCATATTGGGCTTCTTGGCCCACCTGAGGTGTTTGGCTTCTCATCATACTCAGAATAAGCATTCAGGTTTTAAGTAGTCCAGGTAAGAAATAATGTGGGCTTATATCTAGGCTTTCAAACACTCGTTCCCCCCCCCCCCCGACAAATCACAGGAAGAAACATGTTTTATGTGGTGACTCAGTACACAAACAAAAAAATTGTGAGACACTCTTACATGAGGGATGCGCTTTGAGATTTTCTATTCTCTTTTACTGTAAAAGACGAAATTCTGGTTGTCATCCACTAAACTGATCTCCCAATTCATCAGTGGGTTGCTATTCATTCTTTTGTAAAATGTTGGGTCAGACTTAAGTGGTGGCAATAGAGATGAAGAGAAATAGATGGTTTTAGAACTTATTTTAGAACTAGAGTTGACTGCAGTTGATGGACTGCTTTTGAAAGATGTGGGAAGAAGCCAGAAAACTGATGATTTTTCTATGATTTTGGCTTGAACAAAAGGGAAGATGTTGTTTCTATATCTTAAGAAAAGAAAAACCAAGAAAGAAGAATGTTTGGAGGGAGGAGTTAAGGAGGAATTAAAAATATTCTCTAAACACTTAAAAATCCTGATTATGTATGTTCGTGTACACACAGGTTTATAAAAATTATTGCTAAATTACAAGCCAACTATTAAAATTTTTATGTAGCCTCTAAAAGTTAAAATACTTAAAAAATATTTTTTAAAATGTTCTCCATAAAAATAAAACCTGCATACTAAAATAAAAGAGAAAGAAATATGATCCATGATCTAGCTACATAAAAATTACCATGCTTACTTAGTTTTTTAATGTTTTCTTTTTTTTTAAGAGAGAGAGAGAGAGAATTTTTAAAATTTATTTTTTAGTTTTCAGCAGACACAACATCTTTGTTTGTATGTGGTGCTGAGGATCGAACCCGGGCCACACGCATGCCAGGCGAGCGCGCTACCGCTTGAGCCACATCCCCAGCCCTTTAATGTTTTCTTAATGTGACTTTTTCTAAAAGTTTTATTTATTTTATTTTTTTAATTTTAATACTCGGTCTCACTAAGTTGCTTTTAGAGCCTTGATAAGTTGCTGAGGCTGGCCTCAAACTTGCAATCCTCCTGCCTCAGCCTCCTAAATTGCTGGGATTATAGACAGGCACCACTATGCTCAACTTGCTTGAGGTTTTATAAAAATAACTATATCTAGGGTTGGAATTACATAAGCAGTGTGTTAGTCTGTTCAGGCTACTATGAAAAATACCTTATGCTTAGTTTATAAACAACAGAAATATCTCACAGTTCTGCAGATTAGGAAGTCCAAGATCAAGACACTGGCAGATTCCGTATTTGGTGAAAGCTTCTAGGTTCCACTTTGTAAAAGGTGTCCTCATTGCATCCTCATGAGGCAGAGGTGCCAATGAGCTCCTTTGCACTTATTTTAAGGCTATTTTTCCCCCTCAAATGAGGAATTCCTCCTTTCTTCTCCTAGAGGCCTCATACTTTATGTCATCAGGATTAGGATTTCAATGTATGGATTTTGGAGGGACTCAAACATTAAGGCCATCATAGGTAGTTTAGGGGTCACCACTGATTGGCATTGGTGAGTTATGATTATTGATGCTTAATGATTAGTTTTATTTTCTTAGTAACAAAATAGGAATCCAATAATGGGGAACTTAATAATTTGGTACAATGTTTCTCAAACCTTAAAAATTCACACACATCATCACACTATAATTATTCTGGTATTGTTTTCACTCAAAGTGAATATTAATGCTGGATTCTGTGAATATGCTACCTTATCAGGAAAGGATCTTGATTGTCTTTGGATATCCCGGTAGGCTCCATGTAGTCACAGATTCCTTTTAGACAAAGAGGAGGCAGGAGAGTCAGAGAAGGACGTGTCTTGTCATATGATGGGATTATTGTCTGGAGACTGGGAGACAAGTAGGCTAGAAAAGGAAAGGAGTAGATTCTATGCTAAAGCTTTCAAGAGCCCCACTGATGTTGATTTTGACTTTGTCAGAACCATCTGGCCTTCTAATCTCCAGAACCATGGAAGAACAGATTTGGATTGTTTTAAGTCAGTAAAATTTTGTAATTTGTTACAGCAGCAATAGGTGAGCTAGCTATGTAGAGATTACATTTTTTTATGAAAAGAAAGCCAGAATTTAGATATTGTAGGATTTTAGAAAGTTAGATTCCAAAAGTTTATATCTGCTCCAACATAACTTCATTGTTTTAGTTGAAAATAATAAGAAAAAACTTATCTGCCAAACTTTTCCTTATTCAAACTGATTACTTTTGTTCGGTAGCTATATATATATAGCAGAATGATTCATAACAGCCCCAAATTGGAAACAACTGAAATGCCATCAATAATAGAGTGGAAAACCAAACTGTTATATATTCCCCAAATGGAATAGTGAATAAAACAAGAATGTTTTTACTATTACAAGCAATAATATGCTGAGTCACTTGAACTCATCATTTGCTGCTGATAAGAAGCCAGATACCAAAGAGTTAATACTATATAAGTACATTCACACCATATTCAGAAATAGGCAAAACTAATCTGCTAGGTTGAAAGTGACCTTCCAGTGGGATGTGGGGCTGAATAATGACTGAGAAGAACAAAGTGGGTTTATAAGGTTCTAGCAATGTTCTGTTTATCAGGCTCTATGCTAGGTATACGAGTGAGCTCACTTAGTGAAATTCATATGATTTGAACAAATTGTCTATGCTAGACATAAATAAAATCCTAACTTAAAGTAAATCTACATGAGTGTGTATATAATATATATATATATATATATATTCTTTATAGACATGACAGTAGGATGTATTTTGACATATCATACAACATGGAGTATAAATTTCCATTCTTGTGGTGTACATGGTATGGAGTTACACTGTCTCCTATTCCCATCCACTCTCCCTTCCCCATTCACACTCCCCCCCCCCAACACACACATCCAAATCAGGTGAACCTCCATTCCTCCCTCCCCTGCTGCCTATTGTGAGTCAGTATCCACATATCAAAGAGAACATTCAGCCTTTGGATTTGGGTTTGGCTTATTTCACTTAGCTTGATCATCTCCAGTCCATCCATTTGCTGGCAAATTCCATGATTTCATTCTTCATTATGACTGAATATGTATATGTACTATTATATTTTCTTTATCTATTCATCTATTGAAGGGCACATAGGTTGGTTCCATAGCTTAGATATTGTGATAAAGAACTTTATATATCCTGCTATATGAGCTGCTATGAACATTGATGTGGCCACATCACTATAGTATACTGATTTTAAGTCCTTTGGGTATATGCTGAGGAGTAGAATTCCATTCCAAGTTTTCTGATGAATCCCCATACTGCTTTCCAGAGTGGTTGCACCAATATGCAGTTCTACAAACAATGTGTGAGTGTACCTTTTCCCCCATATCCTCACCAACATTTATTGTTACTTTTGTATTCTTGATAATTGCAACTGTCACTGGAATGAGATGGAATCTCTGTGTAATTTTAATTTGCATTTCTCTAATTGCTAGTGATGTTGAACATTTTTTTCATATATTTGTTGACCACTCATGTTTCTTCTTCTGCAAAGTATTATCTGTTCAGTTTCTTTGCCCATTTATTGATTGGTTCTTATTCTTATTATTATTACTATTATTTTTGGTGTTAAGTTTTTTGAGTTCTTTATATATCCTGGAGATTAATGTTCTATCTGAGGTGCAGGTGACAAAGATTTTCTCCCATTTTGTAGGCTTTCTCTTCATGTTCTTGATTGTTTCCTTTGCTGTGAAGAAGCTTTTTAGTTTGATACTACCCCCATTTATTGATTCTTGATTTTACTTCCTGCACTTTAAAAGTCTTGTTGAGGAATTTCGTTCCTAAGTGGACATGATGGAAATTTGGGCCTAATTTTTCTTCTACAAGGTGCACGGTCACTGGTCTAATGCCTATGTCCTTTGAATTGAGTTTTGTGCAGGGTGAGAGATAGGGGACTAATTTTTTGTTTGTTTACAGATGGATTTCTAGTTTTCCCAGTACCATTGATTAAAGAGGTTGTCTTTTCTCCAGTGAATATTTGTGGTCCCTTTGTCTAGTATGAGATAATTGTACATATGAGAGTTTTTCTCTGGGTCTTTTATTCTGTACCATTGGTCTTCATGTCTGTTTTGGGGTCAATACTATGCTGTTTTTGTCACTACAGCTCTGTAGTATAATTTAAGGTCTGGTATTGTGATGCTTCCTGCTTTACTTTTCTCGATGAGGATTGCTTAGCAATTCTGGACCTCTTGTTTTTCCAAATGAATTTCATGACCGCTTTTTCTACTTCTGTGAAGAACATTATCAGAACCTTAATAGGAATTGCATTAAATCTGTATAGTGCTTTTGGTAGCATGGCCATTTTGACAATATTAATTCTTCTAAGAACATGGGAGATCTTTCCATTTTCTAAGCTCTTCTTCAATTTCTTTCCTTAGAGTTCTGTAGTTTTCATTGTAGAGGTCTGTCATCTCTTTTGTTAGATTGAGTCCCAAACATTTTCTTTTCTTTGAGAATATTGTGAATGGGATAGTTTTCCTAATTACTCTTTCAGTTGATTCATCACTAATATATTGGAACACAATTGATTTATGGGTGTTGATTTTATATCCTGCTATTTTGAAAATTCATTTATGAGTTCTAGAAGTTTTCTGGAGGAATTTTTTGGGTCTTCTAAATATAGAATCATGTCATCGGCAAATAGGTATAGTTTGAGTTCTTCTTTCCCTATTTATTTCCCTTTAATTTCTTCCTTTTGTCTAATTGCTCTGGCTAGAGCTTCCAGGCCTGTGTTGAATAGGAGTGGTAAAAGAGGGCATCCCTGTATTATTCCAGTTTTTAGAGGGAATACTTTCAATTTTTCTCCTTTAGAATGTTGGCCTTGGGTTTAGCATACATAGCTTTTACATTGTTGAAGTATGTTTCTTACTTTCCCCAGTTTTTCTATTGTTTTGAACATGAATGGATGATGTATTTTTTTAAAATATTTTTTCTGCATTTATTGAGATCATCATGTGATTCTTGTATTTAAGTCTATTGATGTGATGAATTACATTTATTGATCATATGTTGAACCAACCTTGCATCCCTGGGATGAACCCCACTTGATCATGGTACACTATTTTTTTAATATGTTTTTGTATGCAACTTGGCAGTATTAAGGATTTTTGTGACTATATTCATCAGGGATATTGGTCAGAAGTTTTCTTTCCTTGATGAGTCTTTGTCTGGTTTTGATATCAGGGTGATACTAGCTTCATAGAATGAGTTTAGAAAGCTTCCCTGCTTTTCTATTTCGTGGAGTAATTTGAGGAAGATTGATGTTAGTTCTTCTTTGAAGGTCTTGTAGAACTTAGCTGAGAACCTGTCTCCTTCTGGGCTTTACTTTCTTGGTAGGCTTTTGACGGTGTCTTTAATTCACTACTTGAAATTGATTTGTTTAAATTTCTATTTCCTCCTGATTCAATTTGGGTAGGTCATATGTCTCTAGAAATTTGTTGCTGTCTTCAAGATTTCCTATTTTATTAGAGTATAAATTTTCAAAATACGTTCTAATTATTGTCTTATTTCTGTACTGATGTGTATGATCTTGATGGGAATTGCAATAGAAGCTTGATCTAAAGAATCTGCTTTTAGAGGGGGATTAACAAGCAAAATTCCCTCCTGGGCCCTTCCCAAATCCACTGCCCCACAAAATTCAACAATACTCCCTGTCTTGACAATATTAGATATAAAATTTTGCCCTAAAAGAGATTTGAAATACTTGCCTTATCATCTACTTATTCACCTCTCTCCCTGCAAGACTGATTATTTTCATACCTGTGTTTAAAAATATTATTTAATTGTTAATAAATAATCTAGGCTGGAAAGAAAGTCTTTAATAAGTTAAAGATCAATAACAATATCCCTAATTATGCTTTTATGGAAGAATCTTGCTTTCTGGTGCATTTGGAATTGTATCTGCTAGGGACACTCTTCGTTTTGAGCAGGCTGCCAGTGGAAGGCTAAGCCCAAAGGCTGCCTAACAAGCCTTTGACACTAACATTGTGGTGGGATAATCTGTACAAGGCTGGTAAGTTCCTTTATAGAATGTTGAACAATTCATACATTAAACCGTCTTTAGATCAAGTGATTTCAATAAATGTTTAAGTAATAAGCATCCTATGGTTTCAAAAAAATAAAATTTCCTATAACAAATATGTGTTATAAAATATGTAGTCCTCACATAATTTTTGACTTCCTGCAAATTAAAAAAATGTCTGCAGCTAATAATTAAATTTCTTAGGGACATTTCCTGCCCTTCAGCAGACATTAAAGATAACATCAATTAAAACCTAAATAAGTTCCAGGCTAGTGCTGTTTGTTTATTTTCTTTTCGAGGTCACTAGAGTGTAAGTACTTCCAACATTCTCTTATCTTTGCTAAGAAGGATAAGAACCAACACAGTACTTAGAATTCTTAAAGTACTTGTAGCAACAAGATTATTTTTGCATGAGGTTCATTGTCAAATATCATTATGACCTCTAGAGTTATTTTAGGTTTACTTAAGGATGAAAAACATTTAGAATGTGAATATCATTTTATTTCACATTTTTTTTTGTATATGTATATTTATTTATAGTCCAGCTAATATGTAACAGCACACCAGAAGTTATTACTCTTCTCTAATTTATTAGCCACCAATCAACCTTTCCCTACCTCTCCCTCCCTGCTACTCTCCAGCCTTTGGTGACCATCATGTCTGGCTTATTTTACTTAATAATCTTTAGTTTTATCCATGTTGTTACAAGTGACAGATGTCATTCTTTTTTATGGATGAATAGTATTCTGTTGTGTATATGTGCCACATTTTCTTTTCTATATCAGTTGATGGATACTTAGGTTGTTTCCATTTCTTGGCAGTTACGAATAGTGCTTTAATAGACATGGGAGAGCAGGTATCTCTTTGACTTATTGATTTCCTTTTGGATGTATATCCAGTAGTGAGATTGCTAAATCATGTAAATTAAAAATTTATTTCACAATTTTAAGGAGTCCAAATTATAAAGTTAAATACTGATTTATTACAGTTTATTTTTTAAAATTTTGGTAGTAGTGATTGAACCCAGTGATACTTAACCACTGAACCACATCCCAGCCCTTTTTAATTTTATTTAGAGACAAGGCGTTACTGAGTTACTTAGGGCCTTGCTAATTTGCTGAAAATGGCTTTGAACTCACAATCCTTCTGCCTCAGCCTTCTAAGCTGCTGGAATTATAGGTGTGTGCCACCAGTTTGATTTTTGATGACTCATTTCTTATGAAAACAAAATGAATGAAAGTTAGTTATTAAATCTGGTAGAGAATATTAACTACATAATAACAGTACACTTTCAAAACCTAAGTCAATCAAAGGAAAATAATATAGTAATGCTGAAGTGCTTTATAGTAAAGAGAAATATTTGTGTCATTATTTTTAAGTCATTAAGTGTATCAGTCCATTTTCCATTACTATAATGAAATACCTGAGGCTTCATACTTTATAAAGAAAAGAAGTTTACATTGGCTTATAGTTATAAGGGCTCAAGTGGTGAACTTTAAGTGATGAGTCCCAAGTGGAATAGGGCATCAAATGGCAAGAGATAGGGAATGTATATGTGTGTTGGTTTCTTTCCTTCTTTTTATAAAACCATTAGGATTAATCACGGGGTTCCACCCTAATGACCTTATCTGATCCTAATCACCCTTTAAAGGTCCCATCTCTAAACACCATAGTCAAATTAAGTTTCTATCCTCTTAATGCTTCACAATTAGGATGAAATTTTAACACATGAATTACATAGATGAATGTGTAAACTATATTACTGCTACAGATTGGGCATTATGGTCACCACTACTTTTAATTCATATTTATGTTTAGTATTTTCCCCCAATAGCCATGAAGAAATGGTTGAATCTAGAGGACATTTTTTTCCAGCCTGTGAAAAACCAATATGCTCACCTCTCCACTTGCATGAATTCTTAGGTCCCTGTGTTGACATCTCTTTCTTTCCTGGTGCATTCCACTTTTGGAATCCTTGGTCTGTTCTTGCAGACTTGGATCAGGACTCCTTGTTTGAACCCTTCTTAACTTTGAATCATTATGGTTGGAGATTGGGGCTTTGATATCTTCTATCCAAGAAGGCTGTGAATTCCTTATAGGATCCACGTTGCCTCCTCCCAAATGAGTATCATTACACACCAAGGGGAGAAACAATTATTACTAGAACAAAACAAACAACAAAATGAAATAAAACAAAGCAAAAATAGGCCCTTCTTTCCACATTGAAGGGGAAAATTGGCATACCTAAGGTACTACTCAAAGAATCCTTCCGGTAACCAGTAAGCTTCAGTTCCTCAATTTAAAAAAGGCAAAATTAAAAAATGGTGGCGGGTAGGCATCTTGACATATTAGCAAAAGAGAAGGAAATTAAGAAGAGAACCAGGTAGACTATAGTAAGGAAACTGGGAATTTAAGAGATGTAATCTATTAATACCTTCAATCTTCATCAGGTTGAGATTAAGACTGAGAAGAATCCTCTGACTTTGGGCTTGGAATCATTGTTGGGTAGACACATGACTGCAGTGGTTTGAAGAATGTATGAGAGATGAAGTAGAGACTGTATTTGGAAGAGCTTTGGCTGTGAAAGGAAAGGACAGTGAGAGGGGCTACAGGAGGGTGGTGGTGATGTCGGAGTTTTGGTTCCTTCAAAGAAGAAAGAGTGACTTCCGTGGGCTTGCAAGCTTCACTTGCATCAAGTTAACTGAGCAGTAGGCATAGCCTGATCCACTATTAAAATGCCTTAAAGATAAAAATTATATTTTAAATAAACTTTATTTTTGAGAAGGAGAAATTTAGACTTGTGAAAGAGTTACAAAGATAATACAGAGATCTCCAGGATACCTTTGTACCCAATGTTCCCTCCTATGAACATCTTACATTAATCTAATATAGTTGTTACGGTTAACAAACAAACAAATTAGACAAACTGTTCATACATTATTGTTAACCAAAGTCTACACTACATTCAGGCTTACTTAGTTTTTATCTGATATCCTTTCTGGATCTCATCCAGGATACATAATATTTAGTCATGATCAAAAAAATAATAATAATAATAATCAGGCAGCTGTTAGGCTGAGACAGATAGCTCCAACCTTCTAGGTTCCTATCTAAGCAAATCCCAAAATCCAACTCAGAGTAACTTTACCAACTGGAAACTGCCAATGAATCATTAGCTAGAAACTCTGAGACTACGCCTTTAGCCGATCAAATATTTCCTTTGTCTCATTTTTTTGTGAATATCTTACATAAGTTTTCACTGGGTGTCTCATCCATGGAGTCCAAACTGGTTGTAGGTGAGTGCCACCCAATTCATAAGTCATTGACTGTTCAAATAAACTCTTTAAAGTGATAATGTTTCTAAGTTTATTTTTAAATAGCCTGTTCTTGACTGTGATCATTTCTGGGTCTGCTTATTTTTGATGACCTTGGTGATTTTGACGACTACTGATCAGGTATTTTGTAGAATGTCTCTCAACTGGGATTTTTCTGATGCTTTTCCTCGGGGTTATGGGGTTTGGGGAAAAAAGACCACAGAAGAGAGGTGTAATTTAATCCACATCAGATCAGTTTATATTGCCAATTATCATTACTGATGTTGACCTTGATCACATGGCTGAGGTAGGGTCTGTCAGGTTTCTCCTTTGTGAAATCACTCTTGCTGCCAAACCCATGCCCTTTCCATACAGGACTGTATGGAAGTCATTACACTGGCCCAGACTCTAGGAAAGAGGTGGTGTGCTCCATCTCCCTGAGGGTGAAATATTTACATAAATTGGTTGAATTCTTCTGCGTGATTTTTGTCTCTTTTCCTCAGGATATGTGAGTTCTTAATCCTAAAAAGAAATCTCAATGACTTCATGCCTTGCTTACTAAGATTAAATTTGTAGGATAAATTTCATCCAGGAAGTTCGCTATTTGATTCATACTTTTCAAAACAGATTAACATGCTGACAGTAGCAGAAGCGGAGAGCAGTGTGAAGTCTCACAAAAATAATATTGAAAGTGTCTTGTTCACATATTTTCCTCGTCATTAACATTTCCATAGGCCAAGTAAAAAGTCATTTAATGGAAACTACTTGTAACTGTGATTTGAATAACTTGATGCCGAAGTCCTGGGTCAACATTTTTATTTGTCACTTTTCATTTTATGATTTCTGCATAGGTAGCATGGTGTAAAATCAAAGTTAGAGAGTTTTCTTTTCCTTGTAATTGCTCAATGGGAATGAAAGAGAAGCCACAGAATTAGACAAACGGGTTGTGTTGGTCAGCCATAATCCTTCTAGGTTTTCCCATTTACTACTCATGGGATTGAGGGCAAATTAATTAACCTCTGTAAACCTCACATTTCTCATCCATGAGAATAAACAATAAGAATAAAAATATTAATGTCTACATAACAATTTATTTTAAGGACTAAATGAGATAATATGCTTTCAAATGCATTTGTAAACTGTAAAGTTGTACCAGTTTCTCAAGCTGTTAATTCCTAGGCTGACACTCAGCAGGGTGTACTGCTGCACCCTGTGGAGTTTTTGACTAAAGCTCAGTAGGTGGTTTAGGGCCCAAGTTCCTTTAGCAGGTGTGTGTGTGTGTGTGTGTGTGTGTGTGTGTGTGTGTGTGTGTACAGTACTAAGGATTGAATGTGCTAGGGAACTCATGCCCCTGAATAGTTTCTTGGGCATAATTAAGTTAGGCCTGAGTATAAAGCTCTACCACTGAGTTACATCCCCAACCCTTTTTATTTTCTGTTTTGAGAAAAGTTCTCACTAAGTTGTCGAGGTTGCCCTCAAACTTGCAATCCCCCTGCCTCAACCCCCATCACTGGATGACAGGTGTGCACCACTGCACCTAGAAACTGTTAAAATTTTTGATATCACTTTTTTTTTTTTGATAGCTATTGGCAAGCCACACTTCCTGGCCAGCTCCTTCCTGGCTCTTTCAGACATCTGTCTACTAATAGGTAACAGATGGACCTGAATGATGCGAACATGAGGTTAAAGGGAGAGTTATATAACTGGACCCACTTGCTGACCTCCACATACTTTCTTTTAAAAAGCAACTTACCTGCAGCACTGCCCGGCTTAAGTCAATAAGTTATGTTACGTTTCTCAGTGAACAACCTGTTCTCTGCAGGAGGAATGCAGTCCCTAAATGCTCCTCCTTACTAATAAGACCACAAATAATCCTGAAAGGAGGGGGTTACTTTTGTGACCTTTACACAGACAAGATTGCAGAATTCAGAGAGATATGATAATTAGGAGAAAAGCCCCCTAACAATAAAATCTGTAAGAAAAACTTCCCATTAGAATGGGTCAGCATGGGCCAAAGTGACCCAGAGTTGCCTTGGGTATTTGCCATGCACCATCAGGGACTTGGAAGTCCGATGCAATCCTGCTGTCAGTCAAAAGTCAAGAGGTGGATCTGGGCAGGACTCTCTGGAAACTTCCCTGGGATTCCCAATAAAATTGGAGGACAGGAGGGTATCCCATCCTTCTCTTCTATGTGAGGACCCATTTTCTCCCTTGAGAGTTCCCCTTTTTTCCTTTTTCTATCCTTTCTAGTAAACTTATGCCTGCTGCTCTAAATAACATGCCCGGAATTTTCCTGGCATGATTGTAAGAAATGGTAAGAGAGGACCACTGAGGGTGGTTTGGCTCTGCAGTGGGTTGTCCCCATCAATGTACTGATGGAATAAGCACAGTATCTGGGTTCATCACATATGAATGATTAAAGTACCCTGGTGTGAAGATGTAAGGTAGGGAGCTAGGGATGTACCAGGATAGACTTTGTAAGGCAAACTTTCCTCTTACAGGGGTCATATTGGCTCTCTGAGGCAGCGAGGATACCAGGGTACCACAGACAGACATGTAGACCTGAATTCACTCTGTTGTTCTGTGGACACCCACCTGCTAGTGAAATCATTTACGGTGGTGGACACAGTTATTATACAGATAATTTTTTTCTCCTGTTGCTTGCTTTCCCTTTGTTAAGATATTACCCAAAGTAATGAGTCCATGAGAGAAGTCATGATCCTGAATAATTTCTTGAATATTAGTAAGTTAGGCATCAGTACAATGTTATCAAAACTTCTAAACCTTTATGTAATACTTGAGCTTAAAAATGACTCTTCTACAACATAAATGCCTTTCAGTAGATGAATGGATTAAAAATGTGGCATATATACACAATGGAATATTACTGGGCAATAAAAGAGAATAAAAATCATGGCATTTGCAGGTAAATGGATGCAGTTGGAGAAGATAATGCTAAGTGAAGTTAGCCAATCCCCCAAAAGAAATGGTGAATGTTTTCTCTGATACATGTTGACTGACTCATAGTGGGATAGGGATAGGGAGCATGGGAGGAATAGACAAACTCTAGATAGGGCAGAGGGGAAGGGAGGAGGCAGGGGGCTAGCAATAATGGTGGAATGTGATGAACATCATTATCCAAAGTACATGTATGAAGACATGAATTGGTGTGAACATACTTTATATACAGTGATATGAAAAATTGTGTTCTATATGTGTAATAAGAATTGTGATGCATTCTGCTGTCATGTATTTTAAGAATAAAAGCAATTAAAAAAAAGAAAATGACTGTTCTAGGGGATTAGATAACACCATCAAAAAATAATTAAGTAGTTTCTTCACAAATACATTATAACTTGAAGGGAGTTTACTAAATCACTTCCATTTTGTTAAAAAAATATTCCATATTTGGGAAGATACAGTAATATAATAATTTTTCAGTTACAGTTCATATTTTGTTTTTCCAATATTTTGGCTAAAATTTAGTTTTGATTTATAGAATTATATCAATTGAAATTGAGGACTCAGATATTTTTTATAATTTCAAATCACTAATGTGATTTTTTAGATCATTATTTTTGAGGAAAAAGAAGTCATTTATTTTATTTTGGTATTACAAATTAAAATCAATAGTCCCTAAGGAAAACTAAGAGCATTTCAGCCTCCTTCTCATTGTTTAGCTTTGAGGGTCTGATTTCAACTGCAAGGAAACTCAACATGCCATTCCAAAACTTCTTGGTGATTTTTCCTTTCCCCAGATACTAGTCTTGTAAAATGAAAACTATTATGAAATAGTTACTGCACATAGATTAGCACTTTGATATTTTATTTTGTGTACAGGTATTTTATAGTTTTAAAAATTCTTACCTCTGATAAAAACTTTCTCATCTACATTTATTTTTGTTAAGCATGTGACTTGATAGCATTGGATTTAAATTATAATAAGAAAAAAAACATTTATCAAAGAAACTGGGGATGGAAAGGACAGTGAAATCCATTGGATTTACTTGCATATAGTAATTTATGCAATGTCTGGATGACTTTAATCTGTGCCAAGAATAAGAGCCAAGAATTTTAAAACCAGAAAGGTTCTTAGAAATTATCTTGTAATTTGCATCTTTTTAGGATGAGGGAGACTGAATTCCATGAAAATTAAGTAACCTGGATTCAAACAGAACTGCTCTGAGAAAAACAGAATGGCTTATGACTTTGTGTTCTTCATTGTTTCTTACCCAGTGCCAATTAAGTGACAGCTTAGTCCCTGTAAGAATCAGACATGTCCAGTGCCACTGATGATAACTGAAACAACTGGCTTCATTCATTGAACAGCATAAAGAATTGAGCTACCAAATCTGGCTGTTAAAAGTAATATTTTGTTGATGGTAGTAAAATATATAAATGTATGAAGTCTGCAAATTATTATAATAATATACTTTCAACTGTGATAAAATCATCCCAAATAGAACTCATTAAGGCACAAAAAGAGGATGCTTTGATGTGAAGGGTCTAAGGTACCTCACTTAATTGAGGGATGCACTGTATCACCAAACTGAGAATAAAGTCAGCTTCAAGAATACCCTGAACAGGAACTGCTGCTGCCGGGACTCTCATTTTCATCTCTCTCTGCACCTTCTTGAAGCTTTCATTTTGAACTATGGAAGATGTTGAGGAGGGGGCAGGGGAGGAAGTAACTGTACAAAAATCAAGAGCTTGGAGGCTGAGGCAGGAAGATTCCAAGTTTGAGGCCAGCCTGAATAACTTAGTGAGACTGTCTCAAAATAAAAATTAAAAGACACCCAAGTGGTCGTAGGTTCTGTGTTCTGTGAATCAAATGTATGATATGTCAAGATCATTGTATTGTCATGAGCAGCTAATAAAAAAATAACACTCAAGTGTTGAGGATATATCTCAGTGGTAGAGCACTGTCTAGTATGCATAAGATCCTTGGTTGGATTCCTAGTATCACTTAAAAAAAATATCAAGGGCTTTAGGGGTCAATCTTAGTAGGTTCAAATTCAGTTTTGCAAATTATATTAGTCTGTTGACAGCAACACAATACCACAGACTGGGTGCATTATAAAGAAAAGAGACTCTCTTCAGTTCAAGAGATCCAAGGTTGAGGGGCTGCATCTGGTGAAGGCATTTTTTCTAGCATGTCTGAGGCAGTGCAGGGCATCATGTGGTGAGAGACAGGGAACATGCACATATGAGTAGCTCTTCTGGCCTCTCTCCCTCTGTTATAAAGCCACCAAGATTCAATTGTGTATGTGTGGGGTCTACCCTGATGATCTTATCTAGTGCTAATCACCTCTCAAAGGCCCCACCTCCAAACACCTTAATAGTTGGATTAAGTTTTACCCCTCTTAATACTTCACAGTGGGGATTAAATTTCAACACAGGAAGCCTTGGGGGAACAGACACACTGAAACCATATCCAAACCATAGCACAAATTTACCTTTGACGTGTTACTTAATTGCTCTGAAGCAATAAAAGTCAGTCAATAGATCTTAGTCTGTTATTTGCTGCTGTAACAAAATTCCAGTCTTTGTAATTTATAAAGAAAAGAGATTTACTTTTCAAAGTTCTGGATGGTGGGAAATTCAAGAGTGTGTCACTGGCATCTGGTGAGGAGGGCCTTCATGCTGTATCACATTATGGCAGAGGGCATGGCAGCACAAGAGCAGAAGAATGAGCATGAGAGCAATGTGTGGAAGAGGGATAGAGGAAAGGGTATGCGAGCACATGAGAGGAAGTTGAGAAAGACAAATTCAATTTAATAGCAACCTACTCTCACAATAACTAGCCCACTCTTCCATAACTACCTTAGTTCATCATGAGGGTGGTGATTGCATGACCTGATCACCTTTTAAAGGGCCACCTCCTGATACCACTACATTGGCAACTGCATATCAACATTAATCTCAGAGAAAACATTCAAATTATAGCAAAAAATAAGTTTCTCTTGGGTTTTCTTTGAGAGAGTTGTATGCACTAATATACATAAGGTACTCAGCATAACAGTTGGCCTATAGTAGCTATGTATAAATAGTATTATTTCGTATGTTTAAAATATTATTTGATAAACATATCTTTTCTCCCTATTCTTTCAATGTTTCCTTGGATGAAAAGCAAACATACAAAAAAAAAAAAAAAAAACCAAACAAACAAAAAACAAAAATCCAAGAACAACAACAACCAGAAAACAAATATCAGCATTTATAGAATCTAAGATGTCTTCAGTTGTGAGATGGACCATTAGTTTAGGTACCACTACAAAAGACAATTATACTATGGCTCAGTTATCACTTGAACTTTTTATTTTATACTTCTTGTAAAAGCTCTTTTAGATTTATTTAGATCTAACATGATCCAGTATCAATATTGTGCATACATAGTAATACATAAGCAAAATGCCTGGTTAAATTATTCATAAAACCTGTTCACCTTCTGTGTCTTTTCAACCACATTTCAACTCAGAGGCATCAATGTGTGTTTTTCCACATAAATTATCCTTTGTTTCATCAACAGCATGTGTGGAATTAAATTTCTTTTAAAAAGGCTCCGCTAATATTTCCAGGCCTTTTTTTTTTTTTTCTGAATTGCTCACACTCATTCTGCTGTTCTACAAGTTTTGATGCTGGTATTTTCATGATCTGGGCAGCAATCAAGTCACCAAGAAAAATAACCCATTTAATCCATTTTCAAAACATGTCTTACATTTCATCAGCTACCTGCCTCATGGATAATGCAAGACATCATAAGTGGTGTGAAGCTTCTTGATTTCAGAGATGTGAAAATGTAAAAAATATGTGCATCTAATAATTTATGCACATGTGGTGCTGTACTGCCCATATCACTACAGATGTCTTCCTTTACCATACATACATACATATATAAAGTCATCTTGAAATTAAATACATGCATACATACATACATAAAGTCATCTTGAAATTATTTGAAATAGTTTAGTGCATTAAAAATTATTTGAATAATGTCTCTTTAGCCTATATAACATGTGTTGTACTGGAATCAATTGCTTTGCTTTTTGTTTTATTTTGAACATCAACAGACAATGATAGGCTGAACTTTCAGACCAAAAACAACTTTCTTCAAGTGAAAGAATGCTTTTCTTTAGTTTTAGAGCATCCCACTCACAGAGAATTTGGTGCCATATGAAGAGTCTTGAAATCTGCTGTTTTTCCTGCAAAGATTTGTTGTCACACTGTAAAAAGCAAGCAATAGCAAGGCTTAAGTACCAATGGTACAGAATAGAGGACACAGAGACAAACCCTCATAATTACAGTTATCTCATACTAGACAAAGTTACCAAAAACATATATTGGAGAAAAGATAGCCTCTTCAACAAATGCTGCTGAGAAAACTGGAAATCCATATGCAGCAAAATGAAATTAAGCCCCTTTCTTTTACCATGCACAAAACTCAACTCAAAGTGGATCAAGGACCTAGAAATTAAACCAGAGACCCTGTCCCTGATGAAGTCTTACTAAGGAAGTCAGGGCCTAATCCCACATTCTTAGTAAGACTCCTATAGTATGAGAAATAAAATCAAGAATCAACAAATGGGGTGGATTCAAACTAAAAATCTTCTCAGCAAAAGAAATAATCAGTGAGGTGAACAGAAAGTCTACAGAATGGGAGAAAATTTTTACCCCTCACACATCAGATAGAGCACTAATATCTAGGGTATATAAAGAACTTAAAATCTTAACACCAAAAAAAAAAAAAACAACCCACAAATAACCCAATCAATAAATGGGCCAAGGAACTAGCAGACACTTCTCAGAAGATGATATACAATCAATCAACAAATATATGAAAAAATGTTCAACATCTCTAGCAATTAGAGAAATGCAAATCAAAACTACTCTAAGATTTCATTTGACTCCAGTTAGAAAGGCAGCTATTAAGAATATAATAACAACAATTGTTGACGAGGATGTGAGGAAAAAGGCACACTCATACATTGCTGGTGGGACTGCAAATTGGTGCAGCCAATATGGAAAGCAGAATGGAGAATTCTTGGAAATCTGGGAATGGAACCACCATTTGATCCAGCTATCTCTCTTCAGACTATACCTAAAGGACTTAAAAACAGCATACTCCGGGGACACAGCCACATCCATGTTCATAGCAGCACAATTCACAATAGCTAAATTGTGGAACCAACCTAGATATCCTTCAGCAGATGAATGGATAAAGAAACTATGGTATATATACACAACAGAATATTACTCAGTATTAAAAGAGAATAAAATCATGGCATTTGCAGGTAAATGGATGGCACTGGAGAAGAGAATGCTAAGTGAAGTTAGCCAAATCCAGAAAACCAAAAACTGAATGTTTCTCTGATATGCGGATGCTGATCCTTAACGGGGATGGGGGTGAGGAGCATGGGAAGAATGGAGGAACTTTAGATAGGACAGAGGGGAGGGAGGGGATGGGAGGAGGTATGTGGGTAGGAAAGATGGTGGAATGAGGTGGACATCATTACCCTAAGTATATATAAGAAGAAATGAATAGTGTCACACTACTTTGTGAACAACAAGAGACGTGAAAAATTGTGCTCTATATGTGTACTATGTATTGAAATGCATTCTGCTGTCATGTATAGCAAATTAGAGTAAATAAATAAATTTTTTAAAATAGAGATTTCAAGGCAAAAAAAAAAAAAAAAAAAAAAAAAACCAAACCAAGCAAGCAGTAACAAGGTTTAAGTGTGTTTTTTATTTTTATTTTTTTTTTTGTACCAGGATTAAATCCAGGAGCACTTAACCACTGAGCCACATCCCCAGCCCTTTTTTGTATTTTATTTAGAGACAGGGTCTCATTGAGTCGCTTAGGGCCCTGCTAAATTGCTAAGGCTGGTTTAGAATTTGTGACCTCCTGCCTCAGCTTCCTGAGGGGCTGGGATTACAGGAATGCACCACCACGCCCAGTGCATAAGTGTTTTTAAAGGAATATATTTCCTTTATTTTTTAAGCTGAAGGTATACTCAGCTTCACTTCAGGAAAAAGTAAGAGGAATTTTATAAAAGTTTTATGAGCTTACTAACCTGTCTTTTTTTCCCCTAGTTTTTTTTAAAAACAAGGCATAATATACATAAAATAAAATACACAATTTTAAAATAAAGTTAAATGGCTTAAATTCATGTAACTGCCACAATCAAGAAATAGAACTTTTCAATGAGTTCCTGCCCCTTCCACATAATCTGGTCTTTTAATTTAAGCTGTGATCAATAACATATTGAAATGACAGACCAAAAGAAGGAAAAGAAAAAGAAAGTTCTTAAGTAATTCTGAAACAATGAAAAATCTAGAGTCTCTTCCCTTCTTAATTTTAATTGCTACGGTTATATCTAGCCTGTTTTCAAGTAAGATATTTCTTTTTAAAAAAATATTTTGTTTTAGTTGTAGTTGGACATAATACCTTTATTTTGTTTTTATGTGGTGTCGAGGATCAAACCCAGAGCCCTGCACGTGCTAGGCAAACCGCTCTACTGCTGAGCCACAAATCCCAGCCCCAAGATAGTTATTCTTTAAATGTTTGATATTAACTTGTATAGTAACAAAATATGATATAGTAACACACTTGAAATATTATACATTTTTAGCTAGCCTGGTTCAGATACCTTGTGGTCTCTTATTTCATTTTAAGCAAAAATTGTGTATAGATTTATCTACCACATGACTTCCCGACTTAGCCTACCAGTGTCAAAACTCTGTACTCTGTATAAGCTGTAGTAATTACTGTAACATTTATTCTTTTCCCTTTGTACATGGTGTAATCAAGTGAAGTGGCAACTGTGAATAACTATTATTCAAATGTGTAAAGGTGACATGTCCTCCCTTTTCATCTCCTGTATGAAATTGTGAGATTTTATTGGAATAAATCTAATGTTTCTTTTGCCCATTTTGCTCTAAATGTGAATCAAGTAAAGGCAATATTTCTCAAGGTTGATAAGGAAATTGGATAGAAATCAGAACCCTGGGCTATTTCTTTACATACTGTATCTATGCATTCATTCATTCTTGATTCATTATATAAATATTTAATGTTTTTTATATGCTAGGTACTGGGAAAAGAGTTGGATATGGGACCAAAGATGACTTAGAAATATTCTCCCATCTCGAAAAAGGTACACTTATACACTGCTGGTGGGACTGCAAATTGGTGCAGCCAATATGGAAAGCAGTGTGGAGATTTCTTGGAAAATTGGAAATGGAACCACCATTTGACCTAGCTATCCCTCTCCTCGGTCTATACCCAAAGGACTTAAAAACAGCATACTACAGGGTCACAGCCACATCAATGTTCATAGCAGCACAATTCACAATAGCTAAACTGTGGAGCCAACCTAGATGCCCTTCAATAGATGAATGGATAAAAAAATGTGGCATATATACACAATGGAATGTTACTCAGCAATAAAAGAGAATACAATCATGGTATTTTCAGGCAAATGGCAGGAGTTAGAGAAGATAATGCTAAGAGAAGTTAGCCAATTCAAAAAAAACAAAATGCCAAATGTTTTCTTTGATATAAGGAGGCTGATTCATAGTGGGATAGGGAGAGGGAGTATGGGAGGAATAGACAAACTCTAGATAGGGCAGAGGGGTTTGAGGGGAAGGGAGGGGTTAGAAATGATGGTGGAATGTGATAATCATTATTATCCAAAGTACAGGTATGAAGACACAAATTGGTGTGAATATACTATGCATACAACCAGAGATATGAAAAATTGTGCTCTATGTATGTAATAAGAATTGTAATGCATTCTGCTGTCATAAATATAAAAAAATTACAAAAAAAAGAAATATTCCCCCATCTCACAAGAGTCATATTCTACTGGGGTTATAGACACGTAAGCAATTATGGTAGTCTCATGAAGAATAAATATGATTAGTGATGAGGGAAAAGAGAAGGGGTCCTCAACTCAGACTCATAAGGAGGGATGGGATCAGACTTGAAGAATGAGTAAGAAGTGAGAAAGTATCTTAAGACAAAGAAGAGAGGTAAGAATAAAGCAGGTGTTAAAATGATCCCAGTCTCAGGACCTGTGAGTGAGTGTGCTTCATCTAGAAATAGGAAGCAATGACGCCATCCATGAAGAAATGCCTCATCACTGATCCCGGGGGCAGTGAGAATCCCAGGAATATAGCAGAATTTTATCTGAAATAACAGTAGACAAAATATCCTAGTTTAATCTTTTATTCATAGTTTTTATATCAAAAAGGAGAGAGAGAGATTGAAAGAGGGAGAGATAGGAGGGGGGGGGGCGGAGAAGGCA
Organism: Spermophilus citellus; assembly: GCF_964194105.1. Lineage (NCBI taxonomy): Eukaryota > Metazoa > Chordata > Mammalia > Rodentia > Sciuridae > Spermophilus > Spermophilus citellus. The sequence goes on along the minus strand of NC_138191.1, from coordinate 56,141,574 downwards.
GGGAGAGATACCCAGAGACAGAGACTGAGGTGGTGTTACCAGGTGGGAGGAGTGCCACAAAGGAGATTTTCTGTTTCTATTTTCTTGACTTGATTTTTCTTTCTACTAAAACCAGAACAAAATAAAAGAAATGAAAACCAGCAGGGAAATACAGAAACACTCCACAAAGGGACGATTGTTTTCATACAGATTGTGTTAAAAAGACCAACAAAATAGTACTTCTTTGTTCTGTTACTGGGAAAAGCAGGCAGGAAATCTCATTTTAGTCCCATGATTTAACAGGTGGACGATGATCCGTTGAATAATCTTTCAAGCTCTGTCTCCCACTGTAACTTCTGAGAAGCCCAAACCACAGTTTCTAGGCACCTGGTGCAATGCCTGGTACATAGTAAGGTGCTCAGCAAATGCTCATTGAAGAAGGTAGGTAGAAATCTAACTTTCCAGCCTGCTTTTCTTGAGCTCTCCTCCTTTCTGGGTTTTTGTTTTGTTTTGTTTTGTTTATGTTTTGAAGACCCTTAACTCACCTGGCAAGGCCTTCATCACCCTGTCACAAAAGGGACTCTTGTCCTCTTGGAGTGGATTCTGAGCTCCTGCAGGGCAGTGGCTTTGTTCTGTTCATCATGCTATATGCCTGAAACCTCACCAAGTGACTAGTCTATGGTAGGTGCTCTGTAATTCTGTTGAAAAAGTGATTTTGTCAAGGACTTATAAACTTTGCAATGAATTTATTTGTATTAACAAATATTTATTGAATCTCCCATTTTTATCACTCTCTTTTAGATATGGAGGATACAGAGGTGACCAGAGATAAGGTCCCTGAAGTTTAAATTCCAGTGGAGACAGACAATGAGCAAATCAGACTCCATGTTTGACACAGGGACCCTGACAATTTTCAAGCTGCACACTTCCTTTTTTCCCTTCATGTCCAACCGCTAAGAAAGTAACAAAGCCTGAGAACTCATTCTTTTGGTGCTGGGTGGGGGCAAGTGTACAGACTATGGAAATCTCAGTGGTGTGCAGAACTCTAAGCCAGGCACCACCCCCTAACCACATGAACATCAAAGCCATTTGTCCTTCCCTTCATTCAATCAATCTCTAATTGCCCTGATTTTCCCAGAAAGACTCAGCTTGTGAGCCAGAAAACTTTTTCACTTGGAGTATGACCCACTTGGAGCATGTATCATTATCCTGGGCATCTTGATCAATGTAGCAATGATGGTAGAGTTATTATCCTAATATCTGTGTAATGGCTATTACAAAATACCTTAGGTTGTGTAATTGATAAACATCAGAAAATTATTTCTCACAGGCCTCAAAGCTGGGAAGGCCAAGATCAAGGCACTGAGTAGTGTGTAGTTAGAGTCATTTTTCTCAAAGATAGTGTTTTCTTTCTTTTTTTTTTTTAAATTATTTTATTGTTGGTTGTTCAAAACATTACATAGTTCTTAATATACCATATTTCACAGATTGATTCAAGTGGGTTATGAACTCCCATTTTTACCCCGTATACAGATTGCTGTGTCGCATCAGTTACATTTCCATTGATTTACAAATTGCCTTTCTAGTGACTGATGTATTCTGCTGTCTATCCCATTCTCCACTGTCCCCCCTCCCCTCCCCTCCCCTCCCCTCCCCTTCTCTCTCTCCATCCCCTCTACTATAAATCGTTTCTTCCACTTATATAATTTTTCTCCTACTCCTCCTTTCCTCTTATATGTAATTGTGTATAACCCTGAGGCTCACCTTCCAATTCCATGCAATTTCCCTTAACTCTCACTTTCCCTCTCGCCTATCATCCCTGTTTAATGTTAATCTTCTTCTCCAGCTCTTCGTCTCTACCCTGTCCTTGGTTACTCCCCTTATATCAAAGAAGACATTTGACATTTGTTTTTTAAGGATTGGCTAGCTTCACTTAGCATAATCTGCTCTAATGCCATCCATTTCCCTCCAAATTCTATGATTTTGTCATTTCTTATTGCAGAGTAATACTCCATTGTGTATAAATGCCACATTTTTTTAATCCATTCATCTATTGAAGGGCTTCTAGGTTGGTTCCACAATCTTGCTATCGTGAATTGTGCTGCTATGAACATCGATATAGCAGTGTCCCTGTAGCATGCTCTTGTTAGGTCTTTAGGGAATAGACCGAGAAGGGGAATAGCTGGGTCAAATGGTGGTTCCATTCCCAGCTTTCCAAGAAATCTCCATACTGCTTTCCAAATTGGCTGCACCATTTTGCAGTCCCACCAACAATGAACAAGTGTACCCATTTCCCCGCATCCTCGCCAACACTTGTTGTTGTTGGACTTCTTAATGGCTGCCAATCTTACTGGAGTGAGATGGTATCTTAGGGTGGTTTTGATTTGCATTTCTCTGACTGCTAGCGATGTTGAGCATTTTTTCATGTACTTGTTGATTGATTGTATGTCCTCCTCTGAGAAGTGTCTGTTCAGGTCCTTGGCCCATTTGTTGATTGGGTTATTTGTTATCTTATTATCTAATTTTTTGAGTTCTTTGTATACTCTGGATATTAGGGCTCTATCTGAAGTGTGTGGGGTAAAGATTTGTTCCCAGGATGTAGGCTCCCTGTTTATCTCTCTTATTGTTTCTTTTGTTGAGAGAAAACTTTTTAGTTTGAGTAAGTCCCATTTGTTGATTCTGGTTGTTAACTCTTGCGCTAAGGGTGTCTTATTGAGGAATTTGGAGCCTGACCCCACAGTATGTAGATCATAGCCGACTTTTTCTTCTATCAGACGCCATGTCTCTGATTTAATATCGAGCTCCTTGATCCATTTTGAGTTAACTTTTGTGCATGGCGAGAGAAAGGGATTCAGTTTCATTTTGATGCAAATGGATTTCCAGTTTTCCCAGCACCATTTGTTGAAGATGCTATCCTTCCTCCATTGCATGCTTTTAGCCCCTTTATCAAATATAAGATAGTTGTAGTTTTGCGGATTGGTTACTGTGTCTTCTATTCTGTACCATTGGTCCACTCGCCTGTTTTGGTACCAGTACCATGCTGTTTTTGTTACTATTGCTCTGTAGTATAGTTTGAAGTCTGGTATCGCTATACCGCCTGATTCACACTTCCTGCTTAGCATTGTTTTTGCTATTCTGGGTCTTTTATTATTCCATATGAATTTCCTGATTGTTTTATCTATTTCTACAAGAAATGCTGTTGGGATTTTGATTGGGATAGCATTGAACTTATAGAGAACTTTTGGTAATATCGCCATTTTGATGATGTTAGTTCTGCCTATCCATGAACAGGGTATATTTTTCCATCTTCTGAGGTCTTCTTCTATGTCTCTTTTTAGGGTTCTGTAGTTTTCATTGCATAGGTCTTTCACCTCTTTTGTTAGGTTGATTCCCAGGTATTTTATTTTTTGGGGGGATATTGTGAATGGAGTAGTTGTCCTCATTTCTGTTTCAGAGGATTTGTCGCTGATATACAGGAATGCATTTGATTTATGTGTGTTGATTTTATATCCTGCCACTTTGCTGAATTCATTTATTAACTCTAATAGTTTCTTTGTAGACCCTTTTGGGTCTGTTAGGTATAGAATCATATCGTCTGCAAATAGTGATAATTTAAGTTCTTCTTTTCCTATTTTTATGCCTTTAATTTCTTTCGTCTGTCTAATTGCTCTGGCCAGTGTTTCGAGGACTATGTTGAACAGAAGTGGTGAGAGAGGGCATCCCTGTCTTGTACCAGATCTTAGAGGGAATGCCTTCAATTTTTCTCCATTCAGAATGATGCTGGCCTGTGGCTTATCATAGATTGCTTTAACAATGTTGAGGTATGATCCTGTTATCCCTAATTTTTCTAGAGTTTTGAACATAAAGGGATGCTGTACTTTGTCGAATGCCTTTTCTGCATCTATCGAGATGATCATATGGTTCTTATTTTTAAGTCTATTGATGTGGTGAATAACATTTATTGATTTCCGTATATTGAACCAGCCTTGCATCCCAGGGATGAATCCTACTTGATCATGGTGTATAATTTTTTTGATACGATTTTGAATCCGATTCGCCAGGATTTTATTGAGGATTTTTGCATCTAGGTTCATTAGAGATATTGGTCTGTAGTTTTCTTTCTTTGAAGTGTCTCTGTCTGGTTTAGGTATCAGGGTGATGTTGGCCTCGTAGAATGTCTTTGGAAGTTCTCCCTCTTTTTCTATTTCCTGAAATAGCTTGAAAAGTATTGGTGTTAGTTCCTCTTTAAAGGTTTTGTAAAACTCTGCTGTATACCCGTCCGGTCCTGGGCTTTTCTTAGTTGGTAGTCTTTTGATGGTTTCTTCTATTTCCTCTATTGTTATTGGTCTGTTTAGGCTGTCTATATCTTCCTGACTCAATCTGGGCAGATCATATGACTTAAGAAATTTATCGATGCCTTCACTATCTTCTATTTTATTGGAGTATAAGGATTCAAAGTAATTTCTGATTATCTTCTGTATTTCTGAAGTGTCTGTTGTGATATTGCCTTTTTCATCCCGTATGCTAATAATTTGGGTTCTCTCTCTTCTTCTCTTCGTTAGCATGGCTAAGGGTCTGTCGATTTTATTTATTTTTTCAAAGAACCAACTTTTGGTTTTGTCAATTTTTTCAATTGTTTCTTTTGTTTCAATTTCATTAATTTCAGCTCTGATTTTAATTATTTCTTGCCTTCTACTTCTTTTGCTGTTATTTTGCTCTTCTTTTTCTAGGATTTTGAGATGATATATGAGATCGTTTATTTGTTGGTTTTTTCTTTTTTTAAGGAATGCGCTCCAAGCAATGAATTTTCCTCTTAAAACTGCTTTCAATGTGTCCCATAGATTCCGATATGTTGTGTCAGTGTTTTCATTTATCTCTAAGAATTTTTTAATTTCCTCCTTGATGTCTTCTATGACCCATTGATCATTCAGTAACCTATTGTTCATTCTCCACGTGATGCATAATTTTTCCTTCCTTCTTTTATCGTTCATTTTCAGTTTCATTCCATTATGATCAGATAAGATGCATGGTATTATTTCTACTCCTTTATATTGTCTAAGAGTTGTCCTGTGACATAATATATGATCTATTTTTGTGAAGGATCCATGTGCTGCTGAGAAAAAAGTGTAACTACTTGATGTTGGGTGGTATATTCTATATATGTCAATTAAGTCTAGGTTGTTAATTGTGTTGTTGAGTTCTATAGTTTCCTTATTTAACTTTTGTTTGGAAGATCTGTCCAGTGGTGAGAGAGGTGTGTTGAAGTCTCCCATGATTATTGTATGGTGGTCTATTAGACTCTTGAACTTGAGAAGAGTTTGCTTGATGAACGTAGCTGCACCATTGTTTGGGGCATATATATTTATGATTGTTATGTCTTGTTGGTGTATGGTTCCCTTGAGCAGTATGCAGTGTCCCTCTTTATCCTTTTTAACTTTGGCTTGAAATCTATTTTGTTTGATATGAGTATGGACACTCCTGCTTGTTTCCGCAGTCCATATGAGTGGAATGATTTTTCCCAGCCTTTCACCTTCAGTCTATGTATATCTTTTCCTATCAAATGCGTCTCCTGTAGGCAACATATTGTTGGATCTTGTTTTGTGATCCATTCGACTAGCCTGTGTCTCTTAATTGGTGAGTTTAAGCCATTAACATTTAGGGTTATTATTGAGATTTGGTTTGTTCCTCCAGTCATATTTGTTTATTTATGTTATTAAACCTGATTAGTTTTCCTCTTTGATTACTTTCCCCCCTTTACTGTCCTACCTCCCACTGATGGTTTTCAATGTTATTTTCAGTTTCCTCTTCCTGTAATGTTTTGCCAAGGATTTTTTGAAGAGATGGTTTTCTAGCTGCGAATTCTTTTAACTTTTGTTTATCGTGAAAGGTTTTAATTTCATCTTCCATCCTGAAGCTTAATTTCGCCGGATACACGATTCTTGGTTGGAGCCCATTTTCTTTCAGTGTTTGAAAAATGTTATTCCAGGATCTTCTAGCTTTCAGAGTCTGTGTTGAGAGATCAGCTGTTATCCTGATTGGTTTGCCCCTAAATGTAATCTGCTTTCTTTCTCTTGTAGCTTTTAAAATTCTCTCCTTATTCTGTATGTTGGGCATCTTCATTATAATGTGTCTAGGTGTGGATCTCTTATGATTTTGCACTTTTGGCATCCTGTAGGCTTCTAGGATATGGGATTCTGTTTCATTCTTCAAGTCTGGGAAGTTTTCTCGTATTATTTCATTGAATAGATTGTTCATTCCTCTGGTTTGGAGCTCTGTGCCCTCCTGTATCCCAATGACTCTTAAGTTTGGTCTTTTAATGTTATCCCATATTTCTTGAATGTTCTGCTCATGGTTTCTTAGCAGTCTTGCTGAACTGTCTATGTTCTTCTCAAGTTGAAATACTTTGTCTTCATTGTCTGATGTTCTATCTTCTAAGTGATCTATTCTGCTGGTAGTATTGTCAATTGAGGTTTTAAGTTGGTTTATTGCTTCCTGCATTTCTAGGATTTCTATTTGTTTGTTTTTTATTACTTCTAACTCCCTGTGAAATTGATCTTTTACTTCCTGGATTTGTTTCTGTAGTTCCTTGTCAATGTGATCTTTCATTGTCTGATTTTGCTGTCTCATGTCTTCCTTGAGAGTCCAGATCATCTGAAGCATGTATATCCTGAACTCTTTATCTGACATTCCATCTGTTGCAGCTATTACCTCTTCTAGAGTTGAGTTGACCTGCATTGCTTGTGGTCCTTTCTTTCCTTGTCTTTTCATGTTGCTTGCGTTTCTTTCTGCTTGGTGAAACTGTTGTGTTTTTGAAATTTTTCCCCCTGTTTATTTATGTTGCTCTTGTATATTTGGGATATCTCTCTTGTAGGGCGGGTAGTGGCTGTGATCCTCCTCTAATCAGGGTGATCTATCCACTACGCTGGTTGGTTGTAGGTCTGCCCGCCCTGCGGGCACGGGTGGCTGCTCTACTCTGCCCCCACTCCAATTGCGGTGACGTTCCTACCACGTCCTCGGATCGTTGGTCCTGATCCGGATGTGGGCGGCAGCTCTTCTCCACCCCTACTCCAATTGATGTGACGTGTCTACCACGGTGGTTGGCCTCCAAGCCTGTTCCGCCGGTGGGTCTCAGATCTGCTCACCCTGCGGGCCTGGGCAACAGTTCTGCTCAACCCCCACTCCCAGTGGGGGTACCTAACTGCCTCTCCAACGGGTCTCTGGGCTCCTTCCGGACGCTAGCGGCAGCTCTGTTCAACCCCCACTCCAACCAGTGTGACGTGACTGCCTCGATGCTACTCGTCCACCACACTGGCAGGCTGCCGAGCCTGTCCTGCCAGTGGGACGCAGGACTGCCTACCTTGCAGGGTCAGACGGCAGCTCTTCACGGCCTCCACTCCAAGTGGGTTGACTTGGCTACCCTGCCGTCGGGTCGCTGGTCCTGTTCCAGGCGTGGGCGGCTACTCTCCTCGGCCCCAGCTGCAGTTGGGGTGTCGCGATACCACACCGGCGGGACCCTTAGCCTGCTCTGGGCACAGGAGGCAGCTCCACTCTGCCCCCCAGGCCCCCGCAGCACCCAGCAGGACCCGGACCAAGAAGCAGTCCCTGTAGGATCCCCAACCCTGAGCCAGAGCCGCTTCGGGAGCCAGGAGCCGGTCTCTCCGATCCCCGCCACATTCTGCTAGGAGCAGGCTCCTCAGGGCAACCGCCGCGGGTTCTCCAATCCCAGGCCAAAGCCACCCCGGGAGCCCAAGCCTGGCCGCACCAGACTCTCCCTGCTCAGTGCACGTTCCGCTGGGAGCAGAGTCTAAGACGCACTTCCCGCGGGCTCCCCAGCTCCGGGCCAAAACTGTTCCAGGAGACAGAGTCCGGCTGCCCCTCGTCACAAGTTTCACTTGTGGCTGGCCTCAGCTTGCGGTCCCCGCAGGCTCCGCGGCCCTGGGCTCAAGCAGCCACGCAAGCCAGAACCCAGCCTCTCCAATCCCTGCCACACTCTGCTCGGAGCAGGCTCCACAGAGGTACCCCAGCCTCAGGCCCAGGCAGCCCCGGGAGCCCGAGCCTGGCAGCTCCAACCTCTCCCAGCTCAGTGTACGCTCAGCCAGGGGCAGGGTCAAAGACGCAGTCGCCTTGGGTTCCCTAGCCCCGGGCCAAAACTGTTCCGGGAGTTAGAGCCACGCCGCCCCTCAGCGCACAATCCACTTGTACCTGGCCTCCGCCCGGAGTCCCTGAAGGATCTCCCGCCCTGGGCCAAAGCAACCCGGGGAACTAGAATCTGGCCGCTCAAAGCCCGGCGCCCACCTTGCCAGGGGTGAGGCCTGAAGAGTATTCTCCTCAGAGTTTCCAGTCCCGAGCCTGAGCGATCTGTCTGCGCGACGCAGGCAAATACCAGCCTGGAATCACCTGTTCTGTAGTTGAATGAGCTGAGATCAGTAGAAAACAGGGATGATTGCATCAGCTCTCCATGATGGCGGCTGCTGTCCTCCTCCGTGTTCCGACCGGTGTCGGGAATCGAACTGGACCGATTCTCTCCTCTATTTCAAAGCTGGAACTCAGCACTCAGCGCGGCCAGTGTGCCACTGGCAGGAGCCTGCAGAATCCGCTTCGCTGTAATCTCGCTCTGGTACCTCGCGGCTAATTAACTGGGGCGCGTCCCAGACTCCATCCATGGGGCGGTCCGCTGACCAGGTACTGCTTCCCTCCGTGCGGAGAAATCGCCCGCGACCAAGCCCCTGCAGCCGAATCCCGCTTGCTGGAATTCTGTCCTCTAGATTCTGGAGCACCTCAATTTCACTGGGGATTCCCACCAAGGTAGCCTTCAGCCATTTCACCTCGTGTTTCTCCCGCACAGTGGCGCAGCGTACTGGTGTGCTGCACTCCCTTCGCCGCCATGTTCTCCTTATCCCAGATAGTGTTTTCTTGCTGTGTCCCTACAGGTGCAAGGGGAAGTGTTATTGTTAGAATATAAGGTGTCCCCCTAAAGCACATTTAGAGGTGAAATGATTGGATTAAGAGACTTCTAGGTGGCAATTGTAGGCAAGTTGTGGCATGGTTCAGGGAGGTGGGTCACTGGAGATAAGCTCTGGAAAGGTTCATATTTTCTGTAGTCTCATCCCCCTTCCCTCTTTCTGCTTACTGGCTGCCAAGCAGTGAGCAGCCTTCTTCTTCCATACCCTTCTGCAATGATGTTCTTCCTTACTTTGGGCTCAGAGAAATGGACTTGGCCAACCACAGACTAAACCTTTGAAACTATGAGCCAAATAATTTTTTTTTGCCTCTAAGTTCTTCTTGTTAGGTATTTTAATCATAGCAATAAAAAGCTAATACAGAACTTGGTACTGAGAAGTGGGATCATTGCTGTGACTAATCTGATCATGTGGTTTACAAGTGTGTGCATCTGGTTTGCAGGGGGAGTTTGGAAAAGTCTGGAGACACAGGATAGAGATTCCTCAAAATTTTGTATGCAGAGCTTAAAGGGTGATTCTGGTGGGAGTTCAAAAGATCAGAATGCCTACAGGAATACAGACAGTAAAGACTATGCTCATGAGGTTTCAGAGGGAAATATGAACTCTTGGGAATTGGACTAGAGGCCATTTACATTATATATTAACAAAGAACTTTCTAAAAATTTCCCCATGTTCCAAGACAGCATGTGAAGCTGGACTTAAAGGTGATGGACTAATTAATATGGTGGAGGAAGATGTCAAGGCAGCACAACAGTCAGTGTCATGGATTTTAGTGGTGCTTTTTAGCCCAGTTTACTGTGAGAATTATGAACAGAAAGCAGAGATTAAGGATTTCAAATACTTGCAGTTTAGCTAGAAAAATGCATGTCAAACTAGGGTCAAGGAAGCATTGGTTGTTGAAGAGATTACAGCCACAAAAGAGACACTAAGTACTTTGCACAGAGATGATAAGAAAGATGACTTGAGGTTATCTTAGGAATTTATAACATCATACCAACTGCAGGCTCAAAGATGTAGAAGATAAAATTCCTTTAAGAAGAGATCATGAGGGCACCCTGCTTTCACAAGAGTGCTAATAAATTGTTTCACTATGCTCATCTGATAGGGTACTCACAGATTGCTGCAGCTATGATCCCAGGGGGGCCCAGCTACTGCACGAGCTGGTGGCAGACCTTGGCATCATCCATACCCTGCAGGAATACAGGGTGCTGAATTTAAAGGGTTATGGAGGCCTTCGCTGAGATTTCAAAGGAAAGCCAGGCAAATTGTAGCAGGGTTAGAATCCCTGCAGGCTGCCCATGAGAGGGTGATAGTAAAAAGCAACCATGAAGGTGAAAACAAAGTTGAAATGGAAACCCTAGGGATTAAGAGGTGCCAGTGATGTGGACTGTCTGCTGAGAAAAGCCACTGAATATGAAGAGAGGCCGTGTGTACTGAAACTGTGAAGGCCAAAGGGGGCAGGACTGCCAATCCTTTGGAAAACATATCTTGCTGTCATCTGACTTAGATGCTATATGCAGAGTTATGGGTTATATTTGCCTGGCTGGATTTTGGTCTTGTTTCCCTCCCTTCCCTTCTTTCTATGCCATTAATCCTCCATTTTATAAGGGGAATGTTTATTCCATGCCACTGCGTATTGGATATACATAACTTGCTTTTGATCTTTACAAGGGCTCATAGTTAAGAGTTTGCCTTGAGTGCCAGAGGAGACTTTGGACTTTGGGCAATGCTGAGACTTTAAAACTATGGAGATCCTTGTAGATGGACTAACTTTTTTTTTTTTTCCTTGTGAGATTAACTTGAGTTTTGGGGTGCAGGAGTGGAATACTATGGTATTCCAATATATGGATACGAGGTGTCCTCCAGAAACTCCTGGTTAATGCAAGAATATTTATAGGTAAAATGATTGTATTAAGAGACTTCTGGATGGTAACTGTAGGGTGGTGAGGCATGAGTTGATGAGATGGGTGACTGGGCACATGCCATCTTCTCTGCAATCTCTTTTCCACTCTACTTTCTGGTCAACATGAAGTGAACCGTCCTCCTGAACCATGTCCTTCTGCCATAATAATCTGCCTCTCCTTGTGCAATGGACTTGGCTGGCCATGAACTAAACCTCTGAAACTGAGCTAAAATATCCTTTCTCCTCTAAGTTGTTCTTGTTGGATATTTTGGTTACAGTGATGAACAGCTGACTAATGCAGACAGATAAGTTTCCTCAAGCCTCTTTTGAGAGGACACCAATCCCCTTAGATGAAGATTCCACCTTTATAACCTAGTCACCTCCCAAATGACCTAGTCCCAACACAATCACATTGGGGTGTGAATTTTGGGGGAAAGAAATATTGAGCCTACTCCATGGAGAAAACGCAAGACATATATAAACAAACCAGAGGATTTCAGGTAATGGTAAATGTTATGAGAAAAATAAAAGAGGACAATAAGATAAAGAGCAAAGTGAGGTGGTAGACAAGGGATGGGGTAAGGCTGAGCTCTGCAGAATTATGTGAAATCTTAAATCTCTTGACTAGACCTCAACTTACTGTGGTGGGGACAGCTAGCTATCACTCAATGGTCTTTCCCCTTTCTCCATAATAAAGAAGAAATAACAAGAATAGCAATACTTAATTTCTTTCTCTATCTTGAGCTGAATACATGACCTGATAAAATTGACATTGTTTAGGTCCCCTTTAAACTAGGACTGAGTTCTACCCTTTGGGATTAAACTGGATCTCATTCTGCTGATGGGGTGAAATTCCAGAAGCCACCCTGACCCACAAAATAACTGTGAGAATTGAAGCACAGCAGGTCTACAAAATAAAGGATGGTTGGCTCCAGACACTGTCTACCTTCAGACTTGAACATATAAAAGAACACCCCTTATATCTTGTTAAAGCCACTGAAATTTTAGATTCTGTGTTTTTCTCATCTCTCGATATCTTTCATCAACTTTATTTTTGCTGGTTGGCCTTAATATTGATTATGCTCCTTCTGTTTTTCTCTTTGTGTGATTTTTTTCCTCATTGAATATTTTGCAAATGTCAGACATCTTGAGCTATTACCTACAGAATCATTTTAAAATTTTAACTTTTATTATAGAGAATGTAAAATATACAAAACAGGATAAACTAAAATGTTGGATTATTTACCAATCACTCAGTCCAATCCTCAGACCTCATATTATTATTATGAATGTTTTGTTTGTGCATTATAATTGTACTTTAATAGTGGGGTTCATTTTGACCTAATCATACATGCATAGAATAGAATTTGCTCCATTTCAGTCACTACTATTTTCTCTTTCTCCCTCCTTCCTCCAGCTGCTCTCCTTCCTCCACTGGTCTTACTTCTATTTATTTATTGTTCTTTATTGGTGTTTTATAGACACACATAAAGTGACATTCAATAAGGTATGTATATTCATATATATATATATATATATATACACACACATAGCATAATTTGATGAATTTCATTCCACAATTTTTTCCTTTTCCTGTCCTTCCTCCCTCCTCCTCTAACCCTTTCCACTATTCTACTGATCTCCTTTCCATTTTCATGGAATTTGCCCCCCCTACCCTGGCACTTTTTTTCCCCCTTATTCTACTGTTTCTTCCACAAAATATTTGACCCTTAACTTTCTGAGTCTGGCTTATTTCACTTTTCCTGGTATTCTTCATGCCACCCATTGACCAGTCCATATCATAATTTCATTCTTCTTTTTGCTGAGTAAAACACCAATGTGTTTATATACCACATTTTCTTTTTCTACTCAACTGTTGATGGACACCTAGGCTGGTTCCATAATTTGGCTCTTGTGAATTGTGCTGCTATAAAAATGGGTATGCATGTATCACTATAGTAGGCTGACCCTATCTCTTTAGAATAAATACCAAGGAATGGGATAGCTGGGTCATATGGTTGCTCCATGCCTAATCTTTTGAGGAATCTCCACATTGCTTTCCAAAGTGGTTACATTACTTTGTGGTCCCATCAAGAATGTATGAGTATAGCTTTTCCTCCACATTCTCACCAGTGTTTATTACTTGTATTCTTGATGATTGCCATTCTTGATGGGTGGACCCAGATGAAATCTCAGTTGTTTTAGTCAGCTTTTACACTGCTGTGACTAAAAAAGTTTATTTGGCACTAATGGTTTCATAATCTCAGTTCACAGATGGCTGACTCCATTGCTGTAGGTGCAAGGAGAGGCAGAACATCATTGCGGAAGGGCGTGGAGGATAAAGTAGCTTAGAATATGGCATCAGGAAGAAGAGAGAGAGAGAGAGAGATATCTCTGCTTCCACAATATATATATACTCCAAAGGCATGTCCTCAGTGACCTACCACTTACAGCCATACCCTACCTGCCTACAATTACCACTTAGATAATCCATTCAAATAGATTGCTGCACTGATTAAGTTAAGGCTTTTGGAACCCAAGCATTTCACCTCTGAACTTTCTTGCATTTCTCACACATGAGCTTTTGGTGGACATGTCATATCTAAACCATTACCTCAGTATAGGTTTCATTTGTGTTTCCCTGATTTCTAGGACTGTTGAATATTTTTTATTTGTGCATTATACTTGTATATTATGGTGGGATTTGTTATTACATATTTGTACATGTACACAATCTAACAATATAATTTGGCTGATCATGTTTTTCATATATTTATTGTCCATTTGTATTTCTTCTTTTGACAAATGTCTGTTTAGTTGTTTTGTCAAATTATTGATTTTTTTTTGGTGTTATGTGTTTTTTGAGTTCTTTATATATTCCAACATGTATATATATGCATGCTATAGTTAGGATGTGGAGAAATTATCCAAAAGCTCAAGTGTGAGACAATGTGAGAGGGTTCAGAAGGGAGATAGATAATTGGGTTATGAAAGCCTTAGCCAAATTAGTGAATTAATATATATATATATTAATTATTAATAATTAATATATATATATATATATATCCCCAATGCTTCACCTCCTCCAGCCACACCTCACCACTCAATTAATTCCATCAAGTGATATATATATATATATTTATATATATATATATATATATACACTTCACTGGTGAGTGAATTCTCTCTCTCTGTTTTCTGATTATCAGGTGAGCTGCTTCCCTCTGCCATACTCTTCTGCCATAATGTTCAGCCTCACCTTGAGCCTCAAGGAATGGAATCTGCTATCTATGGATTGAAAGTTTGAAACTGTAAGCTCCCAAATAAACTTTTCCTCCTCTATAATTACACTGGTCGGGTTTTTTAGTAGCTGTGGCGAAAAAGTTCACTAAAACCACACACACACACACACACACACACACACACACACACACTCTCACATATATTAATCCCCTGTTGGGAGGAACAACCAATGAAGATTTTCTCTCATTTTGTAGGCTTTTTCTTCATGCTCTTGTTTTCTTCGCTGCCCAGACCTCTTTTGTTTGAGCAGCAGGTGACTCCATCCTCTTTATTTCTTCTAGATCTGATAACAAATTCCTAACTCCTAACTCGTGATTTCCTTTGCCTCAGAGATCATCCTTTTTCTAATATTCCCCCCATACTTTTCACCCTTCCCTCTTTTCTTCATCCTTTCCTTTCTTTTTCTTCTCCTTCCTATCTTCTTCCCTCCTCCTACTATTATCTTTTCCTCTTTTTAGGAAATTATTTTTTTAAAACTTTCTAACTATAGCTGTAGTTCTTTGAAATATATTTGTGTCTCCATTTTCAACCACTGAGAATATATCTTGCTAAAAGGGCAGTGCCTACTCATTTATAGGCCCTTTATGATTTGGAGTAAAGGATCTTTAAAAAGTCACTCAATCCTGCCTGTCTGGTGTCACACACCTGTAATCCCAGCAGTTTGGGAGGTTGAGACAGGAGGATTGTAAGTTTGAGGCCAGCTTCCACAATTTAGTGAGGCTCTGAGCAACTTAGCAAGACTCTGTCTCAAAACAAAAAACAAAAAGGGGCTGAGGATGTGACTCAGTAGTTAAGTGTCCTTGTGTTCAATCCTCAGTTTAAAAAAAAATCCTCAACTCTACCTCAGATTAATAAATACCGGCTACATTAGTAATATTCAGTAGGAAAATATAATTAATAAAATGAATCCACTTACTGTAGTAACCAAAATTAAGTATTGGGTATTATTTTAACTAGACAAACTCTAAAACATGAATGATAAGACTTTGTTTTATAAGCAACGAAACGTGGACCTTGGTCACGTGTACGACTCCCTACAAAACCAGCTAGGACTATTTTGATACTCCTCATGTATAAGAATCAAACACGGGAAGAAAGCAAATAATACTTTGGAGCAAGTACAGATTACTTAGATATAGTAGAGGCAGATTCTTCCACAAAATGGTATGATCACAGTAGTCAGTGTCAAATTCTTATGGCATTAATTTGCTTTTACTTTGACATCGTGGTGAAAAATAAATTTGCAACTTGTATACTCTATTACAAAAGAACTAACACCAATTAGCAATACTGTCTTTGTTTATTTTTGGAAATTGTTCTGGAATATTACAAAATTATATCTCCTTTAGGAAGTATGGGAGGACATGCTGTTCCTCATCCCACTGCTTTCACTTACTTCATGACATTGAACTTCACACTGATAAATTGGCAGTTCTTGTGCCCTAAACTTGGTAAAAGAACTTGTAATTGCTGCATTTTTTTAATCCAGATGAAAGATTAAAGTCCTTGAAGGTAATAATTTGTTGCTTTCATCTCTTTATCTCAACACCCAGCTCACAGAACTAGGTCAACAGTCATTGAGTGCCCAAGAACACTTTGTAAAATGAGTAAATACAGGAATCATTTAGACAGAACTAGTAAAAACTGGTAGCACAGTTTCTCAGAGTTCAGGTGTATTTAGGAAGTAGGCATTTAATGTCTCTTTTGTATTCTATTTTTAGTAGTTCTCATATTTTTACTTTTCTGGTATGAAAATTTTCCTTACCATAGCCTACTCCATTTAGGGTCCTAAGCTTCTTCCACATGATACTAATACTTAATCTCTTTGATACTCTTAAAATCATGTATCCTCATTTCTATATCCAAGTGGGCTTGGAATTAATATGTTAGACTTTGAGTGGAGTGTTAAAGTCTCTATACTATTCAGAAGAAAGTGAATATAACTGTGGTCCCAAAATAGTTACAATACTACCTCTTGGGTTAGTGGTTTCAGCCCGTAGTGAGAAGTTTTAAATTCCTTCCCGTGATGGTTCTGGGGAAATGACTATTTAGAAAAATTGCATGAAAAAATAATATTATTCTAGCAAATCATACACTGTGTTTTTTTTTGTGTGTGTGTGTGTGTGTATGTGTGTGTGTAACACAAATACCGACAGGGATAGATAATGCTAAGTGTAGACATTCATTCCACATTTAAATGTTTAGAATTTTCAGTAGCCTGTGAATACAAGAAAAATTATTACATTAAGGTAGACTTAGAGATTTGACATGTAGCTGATATTTTCATAGTGTGAGAAATATCAAACTGACATTATGCTGTCTCTGTGATGATTACTTCTAAATGTCAAGTACAGAAACTTATTCATGGGACTTCAGTGCCTTAGGATAGTGTCAGTTTAAAAGACATTCACATTGACTTCTTTTTTATTTAAACATGCTAAATGAAGTATGAAAAGCAGGTTAAGAAATCAACGGAGAAAGGAAGAGCAAAGAGGAAACCTATTGACTAGAAAATTTTAAATACAGTAATAGATTGCTGTACTCTTAACATCAATTTCCATGGACCCCCTGCTGACTAGAGGCTTCAGCAACTGCCTTCAAATACTTCTGACAGCTGAAATCATGCTGCTCATAGTATTCCACTCATATCAATTATGTTGAATTTGTAAAATTAAAAATAAGAACCACTCAATTATTTTGTAGCTTATCTTTAATATATAAGTCAAATAATTAAATTAATATTTTCCTGCCACTTTTAATAGTAACAATGAACTTCAAGCTAAAATCAAATAACTCAGTGATATTTTAAACTAGAAATTTATTCTTTTGTTCACCAACCTCTTTAGCAGCCAATTATGAACCTACTGCTACTTTGGAAATAACTCAAAGGAGTCTTTACTTCTTTCTTTCTTTAAAACAAATTGGCCACATCAGAGATAATTATGAGTTTAAATAAACCTTTGTCTTTCCAATTATGTGCACAGCAGGGCTCCTAATTAAGTGGGGTCACTGAAATCCCATGACATCCTCTGAAAAACATTTCCCTTTGCAGTCCATTTTGTTAGATTTCCTTCCTGTTCTTGAAAACCTCTATCTTTATTTTTTCAAATCCCTTTTTTAGCAAAGATGGAGATGATGATGATGATGATGATGACGGAAATGATGATGATGGAAATATCGATTCTGAGTCTTAGAGTAAAGCAAATTTATGTTGACTTCTGTAGGTCAATAGTAGCTGCAGTAGTCGCTATGCAGTCACCTAGGTTCCCATTTATTTCATAAAATGTGATTTCTGATACAAACAAAAGTCGTGGGCCCTCTTTGAGCAAGTCCAGCTGTTTTGAGGGGCTGCAAAATCTTAAACTGTTACTTGAAAAAACAACAACAAAAAAACCCCACAAAAAACAAAAAACACAAAAATATAAGACAAATACACGGAGACAGGACTACTACAGAAGAGCCTTATAACCTGGTTCATTAAAATCAAAGTTTAAAAAGAATGTACTGTTATTTCAGCTATGCTAATGGTATTGCTCAAATTTTAAAATTCAGATACAGGATGCAAGGATGACCATTTCATCTTTAAGCTCCAGGAGTCGCATTGGTAATATCCATATTGTTTTATTTGCAAAATAATACCACTGAAAAGCTAGCATTTGCTAGTATTTACACGCTTGGATCATCCCTCTGAAGGCCAAGGAGTCCCACTGACCTTTCAGCAGGACTTCTCTGAAGGTAGAAGACAAAAGGAAAACACTACGACTGTGCTCCCAGAACTTTGGGCATAATTCCCCATAAAGTGCCGGGCGGGGAGGTTCCATTCTTCCCTTCTGCACCCTTTAAGCAAAAGAGGTCCCAGAAACTGGGCCTTGTCCAGAGTCTCACTGCCAGTGTCATTTGGGCATCCTGGAGGTTGTCACTAACTTGGCCCTTTCCCAGGATTTCCAGACTGCTTGGGTCACTAACAGTTCCAGGAGAATGTAGAATTTCATGTATTTTGTTCACTGCAGGATCTTTGAAACGGTTCAAGAGCCAGACACTTAGTGCAAAGGGGTAACCTTTTCTTGCCAGTTTGTTTTCTTTCTCTTTTTACAAAGTTATGTTTGACACTGTGCATCCCAATCTCAGCAGCTCAAAGAGAGGGCTGGTGTGTTCAGAGCCTGAGGCTAAAGCTAGAGGACCTGGGGCTCGTCGGCCAGGGCCAGGAAAGCATCAAGTGGGCTGGGCAGTCATCTCTGGCAGAAGCCCTGATGCAGGCCCTTGGCCTCCGAAAAACGCCCCAAAGCAGAGGCGAGCCGCCCTGGGGAGTCCTGGGGCCGAGGCTTGTGGGCGGAGCTTCCCCGGCCGGCTGCGGAGGCGGGGCGCCCCCAGGTGGCCGCGCGGCCGCGTAGCTCCCCACCCGAGTCAACGTTGGCGGAAGGGGAGGTACCGAGTTCGCAGGCCGCGTGGATATGGCGGATCCTGTGCGGGAGGAGCTCCTGGCCCTGGCCGCGATTTACTGCGGGCCCCACGAGTGGGAGGTGCTGAGCCGCTCAGGTGACTACCCCCGCGCCCGAGGGACGAGCGCCCTCAGACTGGGGCCGCGGCCCTGTCCTTCCCCCTCGGGGGTCTGGGCACCCCGCCCGGGTCCTCAGTTGGGAACCGTGTTATCGGAAGGATGGAGTGACACGCACCCGGCGACTGCGGTTGTGTGGGAGCAGGCTGGCGTGTGAGGCGACCTCCCCCCAAAATGGTGTGGCGCAGCCTTGAGGCGCGCCTCTGCGGGCGCCCCCGTGCGTCCTGTCCCCCACGCTGGGCATCCAGACCTGACGTCCGCCAGCTGGGGCCTGCCTGGAGGGCGCTGCCCACGCTCTTCCTGGCTGGCCGTCCACGTGTCCTCGTCCTGTTAGACGCCTGTGCTGCCCCCCCCCTCCCCCCAATCCAGTTCCCTCATTTCCCTTAATCCATTTCCTTCATAAATCCTATGCATTATACCCTTGACCTCACTCACCACAGCTTAACACTAGATCGGTATTTGGTTGTCATAAAGTGAACAAGAGCAGAGACCCTGTCTGGTAAGCTTGAACCTCAGAGCAGCTAGAACATTACCCAACATATGGTAGATAGTCAAGAAATGTTTGTTGAATGGCTTTTGAATTACCCCAGTGCTAAGCCCTAACCTTATTATTATTTTTTAATATTTATTTTTTAGTTTTAGGTGGACATAATATCTTTATTTTACGTTTATGTGGTGCTGAGGATCAAACCCAGTGCCTCACACATGTCAGGGGAGCACTGTACCACTGAGCCACAATCCCAGCCCCTGTAACCTTATTCTTATATTTCTGAATTGGTTGCTTTTCGCATACTTTTTTTAGTCAGCTGAAAGTGGTTGCTAGTTACAGGCTTTTGGGGGTGCCTTAATCATTCAGCCCACATTTATTTCCCTGCTCCTTGCAGACATCAACAGGGCACCACTCTGTGCCATAGGAGTTTACAGTCTGCAAATCTTTTAAAAAAAATCCTTAAGAATATATATATATATATTTGTAGTTGTAGATGGACAGAATGCCTTTATTTTATTTATGTTTATGTGGTGCTGGGGATCCAACCTAGTGCCTCACACATGCTAGGCAAGCACTCTGCCACTGAGCTGCAGTCCCAGCCCTACTGTTTTTTTTTTTTTTTTTAATGATAGCAAAACTCATTCCATTTCTGACTTAGCTTCTATTAAGAAAAACAAAACAAAATAAACAAACAAAAAAAGACCACAAAAAAACTGCCATTTCAGAGAAAGTATGGTGATGCAGATAATTGTCAATTTTTATTTAACTTTAAAATATGTACCGTTTTAGGTGCATAGGATCTATCCTTCTAATGTTGAAATTGATTTCCTGACCATAAATTGGTTGACCTTTAAGCAGGTAAAATATGTTTCTCAAGTATGTGAGAAATCTAGGGTTAAGATCGTTTTTACATTTTTCTGGGATGTGTTATTCATCCACAGGGTGGAAGTTTGCTCCCTTTTATTTATTCCTTCTTGCATCTGCCCATCTGAACACAATCATGGAGCATTGTTATATTCCAGATAGTATGAAACTATAGAGCTGCCTTCTTTTTAATTCCTAAATCTGTCTTATATCTTTTTGAAGCAACTCTTTAAAATCCATATATGAATGGATTTATTCCCTTGTAATGTTGTCTTGTCACCCCTCTTCTGATTGAGTGGCATTTCTAATTCTTCATCTCCCTCTATTAATAATTACTTCTGCCTGAGGCAGCTATTTGAAGAGATCATTAGTTATTCCAAATTCCTTTATTATGGCTCAGGTGGGAATATCTTAAAAATGAACCTGTGATGTCCCATCATACCTTAAATATGTGATAGTGGTCTGCAGTATGAATCCATTGAGCATTAAACACTGCTGGCAGGCCAGAGAAAAAAACCCAAAAGTAAATGCTGAAAGAAAGCAAGCAGTTTCCTAATACTGAGAACACTGTGGACCCTTTATCTGCTGTTAAATTGAGCATGACTTTGAAGCCATGCCTCCTAATTAATTTAATTCAGTGTTCTGGCATCAATAAGTAATTGAATTATAAAAGAATTCAGTGTAACAACTTAGGACATTTTGTTGCTGAAAGGTTCATTGGAGGGTAGAACAATTCAGTGGTTGAAATAGGAATGTTGGATGCTCATAACTGGGAGTTAAGGGTAAGGTAAGTACTTCTTTAACAGACTACAATAAACATGCAGCAGGCTCTGCTGTCAGTGCTACTTGTCAGTTTGGGTTGGAGGATGTAACAGTCTGAATCCCATCAATTCCCGGCCTCCTACAAATAAACTGTTGCCAGTGGGGTCAGGAAAGCATTGTAGGGGGTCAGCTGTTAAGGCTTAAGGTTGAAGAGGCTGAATAATTGGATTCTGTTTAGCTAGGTTAATTTTTGCTAAGAATTTAGAGGATCTATCTACATTTTTGCCTCTACAGTGGTTATATAAGCCCATAGTAAGGAGGCAGGAGTTGTAACGACTCCACACTCCTAGCTATGGGAGAGGGATAAGAGTAGGCCAAATCAGAGAGATTCTGTCCCTCCCTGTGCCGTGTAGATAGCCAGATGCCATGTTTAATGTGGCCACCTACTATCGTTCTGATACTTTCAGTGCATCTTACTTGATGAGAAGCACTCTTAGCCTTATTTGCAGAGAAGAGAACTATGCTTAGAGTGGTTAAATAACCACCAGGCTTCACAATGTATAAACCTTCACATGGCCTCATGATCCCTGGTAGAGATGGGGCTGCTGTGTCAGGAAAACTGTTCTAAGGAAGCAAAGAAACACTTGTTCAGAAAGAGAGGGCACAAATAAGCACCCAGAGAAAAGGCATGGATGGGATCCAACCTATGTTCAGAACAGTGAGGAAGGGGAGTATGTGTGCATGCATGTGTGCAGGCACCTGAAATAGGTAAGTGGCATTGTTATATATCTTCGTTTTCCTGATGGGTTCACATAGATTATATTGCTATAGTTAATGCTCATTACATATAGGAGTTGCATTTTTGAAAGCCATCTCACAGATCATAAAGTTGTAAAATGGAAAGTGTATAAACCCAATATTTGCACAGTAGCTTCAGAGTGTATTTTTATATTTTGTTAATGGTAATGTTCAAATTGGATTCAACTGTCTTGCAAAATGAATCATGACTGTCACTCACTGACCCCTCTCAGAATTGCTCAGCTGTTTCCTGCTGATTGTCGGAACTGAACTCACTCTGTAAAAGCAATTCAGCCTTGAACTTCACTTCTAAAGAATGGGATGCCCCTTTTACCTTCATTTCTTTTTAGTTTTTTAGTCTCTTGTAACCATATTTTAAGCATATGTGAAATCCAGCAGAAGCATAAGACAGTCATTTATGTATGCCTACTTGTAATTAGCTGGCTGGTAGTAAGAGGAAAGAAAAACTTGTCACATGAAATGAGAAGGTGCTGGAGAGTTCTTAGTGGTTTTCTACACAAAGTCTTACTCTGAGGTAATATAAAAATTGCAAACAACAACAACAACAACATAACAACAGCAAGTATAGGAAACATCAGCTACATATGATATGTAAATGATTTCTTAATGGGCTATAAGTGAATCTGAAGAACTTGTTTTCTTAAGTGTCTTCTGTGATTAGACTATATTCATTGAGTTTCTGCTGTGTGTTATACACCTATGAAGTAGAGAGAAACCTTAAAAATAGCTTTAGTGTGGAATTAGGGTTCAGTTCTCTTTCTCTAGCCTGGAATTCTCTGGTTTGGAGCATAATTTCTTTCATGTATTTGTAAAGAAAGTTAAAGTTTAAAACATATTTCAGTTTGTATTTTAGTTATAAAGTTGATACATTTATTATAAGACAGAGTGACTTATAAAAAACAACTAGCAAATATTTATATGAACTTCAACCAGAAGGAAAGACCTATATCTTTGGGTAGACTTTTGAGAATGGATGAAAATAACCTTTGAACCTGTGAAAATTAGTTTGGTAGGGGAAGCATAAGTTCTTTAGGGTATAGATGTTTATTGAGAACAATATTTGTGAGTTATAATGAGTTTTGGGGACCAGGGAGGGGAAGAGATTAACATTAGATATAGAGCACAATTAGTTTTCTGTTAACCAAGAGTGTTTAGCAATTCCTAAACTTTTAATAATCTTAAAGCAAATAGGGGACAACCTTGTTTTCTTTTATTAGGAAACGTTTTTTAAAAATTAAGACTACAGTGCATGTGATATGTGAAAAATTCAGGAGAAAAAGGAGCACATTTAGTTGCTTGTATAAATAAAGGCAGATGAGAAATGAAAGGGTAAGATATATAATTCTAGGCTTTTTAGGAGAAAATGAGTTTTTAAAAGATTATATAATTTTATTACCACATTAAATATAAGCAGAATGAAATGTGTTATTGGGATTTTCATTTTCTTATAGAGATAACATCATTTTGTGTGGTTAACTTTGCAGCTACTGTGTGTATGTGGGGGAGAGATTAACCAAGGAGACCAATTTGGAAGAATGTTAAAATTTTCCAACTCCTACAGGAATTAAAATTGTTTTTCTTCTGAACATATGCATTATAAATAATAGTTCCATAATTTGTATGAAGTCAGGGTTTTTCCCCCATTGCCATTATCTTTGCTGACTAGGACCAGAAAATAACAGAAAAATGAAAACTGGTAAGGATTTACATGGTTGGCTCAATATCCTTTCAAGCCTGTTTCCCTGGGCTGTCTGGGACTGTCAGTTCATGCGCTGTGCAGGGACAGGTGGTTATTTATATGGCAGAGGTTGGAGAATACTCTGGGCTTTTGTATTTTGCTCAGAAAAGGGAAAAGCTTGCCTTGAAGGCCACAGATATTATGTTAATTTTCTATGACTGCTGTAACAACCAAAAATAGTTTATATATTTAAATTTTTAATTAAAATTAAATTAATTGGTCACGAATCCAAGATCATTTCCACTGGGCTGAAATCAAATTGTTGCTGGGGAATCTGTTTCCCTACCTTTCCCAGGTTTTAGAGCTGTGTTCTTTGTGTCCCTTGGCTTATGGCCTCTTCATCCACCTTCAAATCCTGCTGCATAGTATCATGCTTCTGTGCATGCATTGCCTTCTTATGTGATAAAATATTCCTCCACTTTTCCATTATAAGGACACTTGTGGTCATTTAGGGTCATAAGTGAACAATCCATGGTAATTCTCCATTTCAGGATCTTTAATTTAATCACATCTTCAAAGACCTTTTTACTTTTAAGGTAACACATTCACATGTTCTGGAGAATAGAATGCACACATCTTTGGGTCTGTTATTTAGCCTGTCACAGATACCAAGGATTTTGTACCTGTGAGATTCATGATTATAAGCTACTCACATAATTCCAAGCATATAACTGTAACTATAAAAATTTAAAAATCCTCATTACTACCTTTCCTCCATAGTAATTGTTTAAAAAGAAAACTGAGATATTTTAGTGGTGGTGAAAATGTTAATTTGGTTCAACCATAATGATCAGGGTCAAATACCATGACAAATTCAAAGTACCATGGACCTCATATGATGAGTGTTAGGTGCTGTGGAGGTTGACAATATTCTAGTAGACCACAAAGTAAGGGGTCTTTTTGAAAGATTGGGAAGCCAGAGACTGTGTTCAAATTATTGCATAAAATGGGTAGTTGAAGTAAGAAGTGAGGAGAGGAATTTAGAGTTGCAGGCTGGCCCTTGGTGTTGGGCAGAGGAATTTGAAATTTGTTTGTCAGACTGGTACAGACTGGTAATTTTGTGTAGGGTGAGGCAGGAGTTGAGAAGACCAGTGTTGCAGAAACCAGAGAAAGGCCTGAAGTAGGAGGGTGGTAATGCAAATGGAGAGAGAGAAATTAGGAAGGACTTGTGATGAGAGTTTGGCAGTTAAATGTTAAGTATGAAACAAGGAATGGGGCAGAAGAGCTAATGGTGAATTTAAGATTCCAAGCCTGGATAGCTGGAAAAAAGACCATTTTGTGGAATTATGCTTTACAGAATGTCTGTGCATTTATGAATTTAGGAAAAGAAGACAAAGCAGTGAAGACATGAGTAGAGGTATCTGGGAGGTAAGGGAAGACAGAGTTTTAGAAGAGCAATACAGAGGTTCAGATCCTGCAGAAGGGTAGAGTACAATAAAGGTTATAAAGTGTAGCTGTGTCAGGGTCCCCAGATCACCTTCAGATTTCATGATTTGCAAGAAGGACCTGCAGAACTCAGAAATACTGTTTCACTCAGGGTTGCAGTTTATTACCGCAAAAAGATACAGACCAAAACCAGCATAGAGAAAAGGTGAGTGGAATGAAGCCCAAGATAAACCAGAAGCAAGCTTCCAGGTGTCCTCTTCCAGTGGAATCATACAGATATGTGAAATTGTCAAAGTAATAATGTGAAATACATGACAAATGTTGCCAACCAGAAAAGCTCCCTTGAGCCCTGATGTCCATAGTTTGTACTGGGCTCAATCATGTAGGCATGTAGCACCTGTGTGACTGACTTCAGCTACTCACACTCCAGCCTCTAGAGCAAGAAGAGTTACCATAAATCACATTAGTAGCATAATCCATTTAATCAAACTGGGACCAAGTGGCCTAAGGCCTCAGGCATATACAAAGAACTCTGATCAGGCAGAATATTACAAGGACTGGGAGCTCATGGCTTCAGGGCTAGCCATGGGCCAGTCTTAAAGACAGACTTTAGGAATATACAGGGTTTGAGCAACTCAGGCCAGTTGATGCACAGTAGCAATTAGAAGGCATCAGTAATGTTTAGGAATGGAGCTTTAGGGATAAGTGATGTTGGAAATCATAGTGCAAGTAGTTATAGAAAGACTGGTTTGTGGGAAAATGGATGCAGTTGGTGAGAATTATATTTTACAAAGACTAAGAAGGGACAGAGAAAGGTCTGTAGATTAAAGGAATTAATAGCATCGATTTTTTTTCTTTTTTTGTGTGAAGCAAGGAAAAGATCACTATTTTGTAAGCAGGAGGAAGGAAACATAGGGAGGGTTAGAAAATTCAAGCATAAGAAGTGACAATGACTGGAACAATGTCTTAAGAGATAGTAGGTTTCCTGTGGAAGGGAGAAAAGTAAAAATGAGAGAGCGGGGTGGTGAGGGGAAAAAATATACATTATGTAGTGGTGAAACGGTTTGTAAGAAGCAGTAACATCTGTAGAGCTGCCATGGTTCAGCTGGTAGGGAGGCAATGACCCACATGGAGTTAGCATTGCTCACTGCACAGCAGGTGGCATGGAGGTTTGTCCCCATGTCCAGGGTCATATGAGGTGGGCCCAGGTGAACATGTACACACAGTGGATCTTTGTCACAGCTGAGGGACACTGAGCTTAGGAAGTCTCCATTCTTGAGGAGATAGATGTTTACCCTGGTTTAAACATTACATACACAATATGTACACCAATCACAAATATCACATGGTACCCCATAAATATGTACAATTCATTATTTTTTATCTATCAGGTAAAAATCAATTTAAAAAATCCTCCAATCTTAAAAGGGATTTCTAATAATTTTGTTCAACCTTTGTCCTGAAAGACTACATAATCTTTGTTGTATTGGTCACTAAACAAATCTGCCTTCTGATCAGGAGGGAGAAACTCTTTAGTTTCCAAGGCTGTCTTTTATGCAATGATAGCAATGCCTTTTGCTTAGAAGACATTTGGAGATGACAGACAATGGAAAATTATCTCCTGATGTGCGCACACGCGCACACACACACACACACAATGATATGTGTATAAATTATAGGTGTATATGTATATTTATAAGTAGAGACTTTTTTAGGTGTAGAAGAGGAGTCCAGAAGGGTCACTTTGGATAGGTACACTCTTTTATATTCTGAAGCACTAGGTTGAGTCAATGTGATAGGATTTGAGTCTTGGCCATCATTTTTTCCTTGGAGACCAGGACAGTGCCTGGGGCTTGATAGGTGCTCAGTGAATTTTTGTTAAATGATGAATGAATGAAAATCTTCAGAAATTATATCTCCCTATTGAGAGAGAATGTGGACTCCCTAGATAGTTCCTGGAGTTTATACAGCCTAGGTGTCATGTTTTTTGCAGGTCTATTTAGAACATCCATTTACAATACTAAAATGTATTAATCTAACTGATGTGTAGGGAGCCTACTTTATTAAATAAAGTGTATACACACACACACACACACATACACGCATATAAAGGTAAGTAACTCAATGAAAGAAAGAAGAGTTTAGAGAAATATGATAGATTTTAGAGGAATTTACCCTGTTAGGTTTAGGAAAATTTTTTCTTTAGTACTCATTTTACTTATGTCATATAAATTTAAATTGTGAATATGGTCTTTATAATGGTTACTGCCTATGTTTCTGGGTGATGTTCTAAAATAGTCGTTCTCTGCAGCTGGTACTGACGTCAATTAAAGAAAAACTCTGTGAAACAGATGTACTTGGTCCTATATGAATCAGTGTCTGTAACAACAGCTTTTATACACATGGAATCAGATGGCTAGGAAGCAATTTTAATGTTCTGTTAGGTTCTTTAAAATGGGGATAGATTCAGGTTTCAGTTGTTGAGGCTGTTAAGCAGCAACCCAGGTATGAAAATGAGAAAGATTTGACTGTTTCCCTTGTGAAGAAGAATAAAACGAGGGTATATGGACAAAGAAGTAGGTACAGAGGCAAGTTCCCCTCAAAGAGATTCATTTGCACCTTGTTCTGTTCTCTGCTCTTCTGATCTGTGCGCTTCTGCCCCCTGCAAAATGAATCAGCCTGACGTTTATCAGCTTTTTGAAAAGTGGGGTGAAGTGGTGTG
Organism: Spermophilus citellus; assembly: GCF_964194105.1. NCBI lineage: Eukaryota > Metazoa > Chordata > Mammalia > Rodentia > Sciuridae > Spermophilus > Spermophilus citellus. Next base: position 56,114,093 of record NC_138191.1, on the reverse strand, counting down.
GAACAACATATCAGAGGGGTGAAGCCGAGCAAATCTGAAAGAGAACGGAATATTTTATCTCATATCCTATGTGTGCTTACACCCTCCCTTCTTCAGGAGCCAGAAGAGGTTGAATTGATGCCCACTCAATTTCAGTTCATCTTGCTTCCTTCATGTTATTCTGCTTCTAATACATATGAAATAAGAAAAGAGTGGTTCCAGGCAGCTACAGTGTCATACACAGTCACTGGTTTCTCTGTAACCCTGACACCATACAGGATTCCAGGGTGACTCAACCACAAAATGACCTTCAGTGGATTTAGTATATAACTTTGTATTAAATTACTGATTTTATATATACTTGGTACTGTTTCTTTGAAAGTTCATGAGTTTATTAGTTATTTTCAGAATTATAAATTAGGTCTGACTACAAAAATCTTTTTTGGTAACTTATTAAACATGGGTGATTGTAAGTATAAGTTCCAGGTAAGTTCAGAGTGCTAGTATGCATGAATACATGAGTGTATGTGTGTGGTTGGAGGAAATCTACAAATCATGACTTTCTTAGTATTATGTGTCTCTTAAGAAAATAGCTCAGTGTTTTCCCATGAGAAATAAATCAACATTTGAAGCAAAAATTTAACTTGTTAGTATTCCATTCAAATTCAGTTATGCACAGCTAATGATTATTTTTGGATGCCTTCCAGAGACAGATGGAACCATTTTCAGAATTCACACAAAAGCTGAAGGACTTTTGAATGCAGATATATCCTTAGAGTTGGTGTTCCATTTACCGGTCAGTTACCCTTTGTGTCTGCCTGGTATCTCCATTAACTCAAAACATCTGACCAGAGCCCAGTGTGTGACTATACAAGAGAAACTACTTGAGCAAGCAGAGAAGCTTTTGTCGGAACCTATGGTTCATGAACTGGTTCTTTGGATTCAGCAGAATCTCAGGCATATCCTCAATCAACCAGAAACTGGAAATGGCAGTGAAAAGTGTACTTTTTCAATGAGTACAACTGTGGATGATGGACTGTGGATTACTCTTTTACATTTAGATCACATGAGAGCAAGGACTAAATATATCAAAACCGTGGAGAAGTGGGCTTCAGATTTAAGTCTGACAGGAAGACTGATGTTCTTGGGTAAAATAATACTGATTTTACTACAAGGAGAAAGAAACAACATCAAGGTGCCAAAAAGTTAAATGTTAAACATGAATCTGATTATTTTCTGTTTCAAATGGTGTGTCTTTAAGTGTGTTTTATAACAATGGGGTAGATTAATCATTAAGATGCTTGTGCTTTCTCTATTACAACATTAATGGATCTTTATTTTCCTTTTTTTTTTTAGGAGTGTCTAACTCTTAATGGCAACTACAAACTTGCAGAGCTCAAAAGAATAAGTTAAGATTATATTTTAAAAATCATGCCACTTAATGAAAATGACAGGTTATAAAAAAATTCCTGTGGCACATGTTTGTTTTAATAATTAGCCATGAGCCTCAACTTTATAAATGTGCACTAAAAGTTTGTGCATATTAATATTTCCTCCCATAGTTATGCATAGCAAGGTGTATATTTGTGGGTATTCTGCAAACTGTAACTTGCTTGCAGTTAAAAATACATTCTGACACTTTAATTTTGTATCTGTAATACCTGGAAAGAGAGGCTTGTCCCTTATAACCAAGATTTAGTGTTGGTAGAAGTAGAATCATTAGGACTGTCAGCCTGTCACCTCCCACCTCACTTCTGCTTTCCACCTGACTCGTCTCAGCAGCTGCTTTCAAAACCATCATCTTCAGATTTTTAAAGTTCTTATTCTAAACTCCTCTAACCTGTTTTATGAGAAAGCAGACAAGGAAAACTGCTTATTATATTTTAAATCTTAAAAGAGCTACAAATCACTTAATAAGTTTTATACTTTCAGATAGTTTTATACTTTCAATGGTCAGGAGTAATTATAGTAGAATTTATTTAAAACAGATTTAGCGTGAACAGCCTGTAATCTTAAAGACTTGCAGAATAATGACTTCTTTTTTTCAAGATGGGCTGTTATCACAAAAGTCCTGGATTATATTAAGTAAAACAATAATTTAAATTTAATATATATCCTGGATTGGGGCCTGACCAGGAAATCATATTCTGAGGTGATTTGTAGTATATTTACAAACTTTGATCCTTTTGGGTGAAATACAAATTGACAGAATTGAATACAAATCTGTTCCTTGCTCAAATTTACCCAAAAGGCTTTGATTATTCTTTAAGCCAGCTAAGACATATTAGGATAAATGCAGCTATTTTGCAGATGTTTTTACTCAGATTGAATCATTAATTAACAAGTATTTATTCATACAACATGAACTCTGTTAATGCAGAGAAGTGTTACTTTACTATTTTTTTAGTTATCTCTAAAATGTCATTCTATGTGAATTTTTGTGTTAAAATTTTATTGCCAGAATTAAGAATGTGCAGGTATGTTTATAGATGCCACCAATTTGGAATGGCAAGTGCCATGTGTCTGATATTCCATTAGGATGCTGGATTAATAGTAATAATAGCAGTTACTTGTGCTCTTAAGTATATGCCAGGTGTTCCTATAAGCACTTTGTGTTATCTGATTTAATTGTCACAGCTTCCCTAGGAGGTAGATCCTGTTGTTAATCCTATTTTATGGAGGAGGTTAACTGAGGCACAGAGAATTTAAATACTCAGCCTAGAGTCAGAGCTGGTAGACAGTTCAGTTTAGATTGAAATTTGAATAGTTTGTTTACATTACTCTTTACTTCTGCATTCAACAGAACATTATTCTATCCTGTGTATAAAAACATTGTGTAGCTATCTTGCCGCTTGATTCAGAACGTACTCTTTAAGCATGATAATAAACCTGCAGGTTTATGGCTCCTTTAAAGCTAGGATTTTGAGATTCAGAGTAAGATATGTATTTAACATACTGATTTATCATTTAGGAGTACCTGATTCTTCAGAAAACCTCCAAAGTAGATGTGGACTCAAGTGGAAAGAAATGCAAAGAGAAAATGATTAGTGTACTGTTTGAAACAAAAGTACAGACGGAACACAAAAGGTATAATTTAGTACTATTGCAGATGGAAAAGCAACTGAATCGATAATTATACTCTGACAAATCTAGGCATATTCATGAGTTTCTCTTGTATAATGCAGGTTTCTGGAATTTGAAGTCAAAGAGTATTCAGCATTGGATGAGTTACAAAAGGAATTTGAAATCGCAGGACTTAAGAAGATTTTCTCTGAATTTGTACTTGGACTAGTAAAATAAATGAACGACAGGAATCTTTTAAGTAAAGTGTTTTTTGTTGTTTTTTGCATCAAATTTGGGGAGTGGCTAACTGAAATAGTTGTAAGAGAACAATTTTAAAGTTTCTCTTCACAGCAAAATTGTAGTAATTTCAGAAACAAAAGCCAGTTCTGTTTTAGGGAATATGAAACATGAAAAAAACCCATATATTCTAATCTTTGCCAGGGAAGGCTCGGTTCAATACATGGAACGTAAACTGAAAGATAAATTTAAAAAAGTAGTGGTAAATAAGCCCTTGTTTTTATATAGAAAGTTTGTTTGGAACTATGCAATTTTCTGGCTAATTTGTAATTAAATTATTTTTTACAAAGGAGATTTGTTTTCATGTTTATTTTTTTCATGATTATATTCTTAACATTTGACCATGTTTTCCTCCATTCAGCTTATTATATCTGAAGTGTTGAGTGTTAAGAAAATACAACACTGATTTCTATGTGTGGAATTGTATAAATTATTGTTTAAATCCAAACCAAAGCTGGGTACAGTGGTGCACACCTGTAATCCCAGTGGCTTGGCATTTGAAGGCAGGAGAATTGTGAGTTCAAAGCCACCCTCAGCAATGGTGAGGTGTAAGCAACTCAGTGAAACCCTGTCTCTAAATAAAATGCAAAACTTGGCTGGGGATGTGACTCAGTGGCTGAGTGCCCCTGAGTTCAATCCCCAGCACCAAAAAAAAAAAAAAAAAAAAAAAAAAAAAAAAATTACAAACCAAAGTTCTATAGAACCTGATGTACAGCTGATGTACAGTTGCTTTCTTTTGGGGTCCTAGAATAGCATGGTATTTGCTAGCTATGGACCTAGAGAATTGATTTAACTTAAAATTCTTATTTGGAAAATAAAACTTCTGGTTTTACATGGGGAAATATGCTCTCTCAAAATGAACATGGCTTGCTGGATAGAAGAAATTATGTGGAGATACTATTTTTTGTAATGATATCTTTAAGTCATGATACAAATACCTTTTCTGATTTAAGGAGAAAGTCACAAAATAAAAGCTTGTATTAAAATATATAATGGAAAGGAAAGAGGGCATTGCATCTGAGAAAGGATATTTGTGTGCATGAAGCCACCTGGGCTTCTAAAATAAGAAGCTGAGTCATGGAAGAAAGGCCAAGCAAATCCTTCTTGCTACAACCTATGAAGTACAGTGATGTCATCATAAAATCATAACTAGTAGGGGAGAGAAGTGAGAAAAACAATATGGCATGCTGAGTGATATTTCTTGACAGTACAGTTCTGTGACCTTGATGGTTCAATGTGATTTTCTTATTTTTCAGGCACCTTTGTTATCAAATTTTGCCTACTTATTAGTCATTTTATGGAGTTCTATTAATAAGAGGGTGTTTTCAGTTTACTTCTTTCCAGGTGTTTATGATTTTTTTCCCTTGGAGAACTGGCAAATATAGATTGTTCCATGAGAAAAACCTACATATATGGTAAATTTACCCTGCTTGTATGCAAAACTGAGAAGACAGGCTTAACCCCTTAATTTCATTTATTGTACTTTTAGTGAAAATTAAAATAAGGAAAAGAACAGCATTGAGATTATTGACCATATGACTGAGATGAATGGAGGCAGATCATAATGTAATAACATTGAAGATTATTACCACAAGGCTGTAACAGTAGCAATAGTAGAAGATGGGATTTGAATTTTATAACAGTAAAATTTCTAGTCCTTTATTTTACCTTGATTCTTCTTTGCTTCAGTGACTTCCTGTCCCATGCTTTATGGTACTTCTTCAAACTTTTATCTTCAAATCTTTCTCTGGAAGAGTTGGATCATGTGTGGGGCGGTGGCTCAGTGGTAGAGCACTTGTCTGGCACGTGTGAGGCATCTTGAGCACCACATGAAAACAATACATAAAGTTAAAGAGGTGGAAGAGGTCAAATGTTAGTAATGACTTTCTCCAACTTAATTTTATTTCTGTCTGCTAAAATTATGTAAAAAGTATTGGTGTTATTACTCTTTTAGATGTTTATATCAGTCACAAATAAAGATATATCAGAATGGAAAACTAAATTTTGACAGTGTTCAGTTTATGTACATTAAAATTGACCTTTGATTAAAAGAAAATTTAAAGTTATATACCAAAAAATTATAGGAATCTCTTTGGTATTTTTTTAATTTTAGTGTCAAAGGAAGAGAATTTTAATTATTTCCATTGATATTTTTGCCTCAAACTCTGCTGCTGTCCTCTCAGTTTATAGTACTTATGAAGAGATAATTAGGTTTTCTCCTTTGGTAAGAGCAGACCAGCTTCTCATTGAAGAAAACTGAGAACAAAATTTAAAACACACAATTTAAAACCTCTTAAAAGTATCAAAGTCAGGAATGTAATAAGAATTGTTAAGCCAAATTTGGGAAGGGAAAGGGATCACCTGAGAATTAAACCCAGCACTTTGGGATATTTTTTCCTGGGATGCATTAGCTATTCTGGAAGAGTTAGCTTTTTCTATGTCTTTGTATATAGTAACTATTTCTTTAGCTTACAGCAGAGTTAATTTTTGTCAGCTTGAAGCTTGAGGGAGTAAAACTTTGGGGCCTGGAGAAGAGGTGGGAGACCAAGAGCTGGGAGCCCATAAGGATTACTCTGTAGGAGTAAGGGTGAACTGTAAATAAACCACTTGTCTTAGACTGTAGACTGTAGCCAAGTTTTGAGGACTCTGGTGAGGTCAAGAAAATCTAAAACTTTGAATTTGGATTAAGGAATCCGCTGATTCTACAGCTCTCCAATCCAATGAATCTTCTTTGGAGGAAGAAACATCATCAGATGCCTCATATTATATCAGTGAATTAGTTTTAAATTCATTGTGCAACAAACTGAAGTAATTGGATACATGAAGAAATAAGATAGGGAGAAACAGCAGAAACAACAGGCAATAGAAATAGACCTGCAGGAACTCTAGGTCTGGTAAGCTGGGATCACCAGACATAGATCATGAAAGAGTTATGCTTAAATTCAAGGACATATAAACCAAGCTTGAAATTATTAAAGATTACATGGTATATATGAATAAAACCAAAGAACAAAACAAAATTCTAGGACTGAAAAATGCAAGCATTCAAACAATGGTTAATCAGTTAATATCTAGTTAAGAAATCAGAAACCAATCTTGGTACTTTAAACAGTGTTTTAAAAATAGACATGGATTACAGATGAGAGATGCTAGAAGAGCTAATGGGGAGGTGGGGCTGGATTAGAGAAGAAAGAAGAGGGTGGTACACTTAAGAGTTCAGAAACTACTAAGGCCTGTGCCCTCTGTTGCACTGCTGAAGAGCATTCTAACTGGTTATAGATTTGCTCACATGCTGCTTGGACCAGAGCTAAACTTCTCAATAGGTTCTCCCCCTGCTCTGTTGAAATCTGGAATGATAGCCCTATTGCCACTATAGCAACAAGGTCTGGGAAATATAGTTTTTAGAAACCCAACCTCAGGAAGACAGCTGTAGGAGGATAGATGTGTGCATGTGTTTGTGTGTGAAGGCGGGTGGGAGGGTGTCTCGAGCCACCATGGACTGTGTGTGTGAGCTATGTGCATTTGAATGATATGAGAGGACTGGTTTGGTGTTGTGCATTGATTGGGCTGTGCCTTTCCTCTCATTCTGCCTGTGATCCCACACAGCACCTGAGATGGGTGTGACTTGCCAAGATGTCAATCTGCTTACCACAAGACATCACAAAGCAATAATCCACCTTACAAAACCCTATCCTTTGCCTTATTTGGGTGGAATAGTCTATCAAATGTCTTTTTCCTAATAGGTACAGGGGTTCCCAGTGTGTTCTCTATCTTGCTCCCTTTCCAGCACCACCCAGTGTGGAACTGACCATTAAGGTCGCAGAGCCATCCTGCCCTCGATCTTAGAACCTCATGTTCGTGTGCTGCATGGGCTTTTTTTTCACCATTTTCTTAGTTAATTATACAGCCAGCTCCTTTGAACCCAGCTACCAGTTCATCTCACCAGCCCATACCCATAGCAAGTAACTAGCACAACCCTCCTTTTTAGCTATCAAGCATCTACACACCCTTCTACACGTATTTAAATTTCTATTTATCAATGACAGTTTGTGCTTCTATCTTTATTATTTAGTTCCTTTTTATTATACATGTGTTTTTTTGAGACAGGGTCTTGCTGTATTTCCCAGGCTTACCTTGAATTTGTGATCCTTCTGCCTTAGCCTTCCAAGTCTCTGGGATTATAGGCATGCACCACCATGCCTGCCTCCTCTTTTGTGCAAAGAAGAAATTCTCTCCTTCTCCCTCAAAAAGGGAGAAACAAAGTTTATACCAATTACTGTTAATTTTATTAGCATTAATTATAGTTTACTCACAATCCCACCTGGATAGTCTATAACCTGTTAATATATTCAACAACCACCTACACTCCTTATATAATGTGATAGGGGACAGGGGGTTGAAAAAAGTAGTTACTATATACAAAGACATAGAAAAAGCAATGCAGCAAATCTGGATAGTTACCTTGTTACTTTTTTTTCTCTAATTTGTCATGAAACTACTTGGTATTTATAAATTCTTCTTCTATTTGATTTTTCTTTGCTCTGGCCTGCACTTCAGTTGTCAGGGTTTCTTACCTTGTAGAGTAGTTAAATCTTCATTCTGAAGAGGCTGTGTTCTTAGGAGTTGGCTTGCTTATTTTCTTTACTATTAAATGAGAGTCTTGCTGGGTATGGTGGTGCATGCCTATAATCCCAGAGGCTTGGGAGGCTCAGGTGGGAGGATTGCTAGTTCAAAGCCAGCCTCAGAGTTTAGTGAGACCCTGTCAAAAATTAAATAAATAAATAAATAAATAAATAAATAAATAAATAAAAAGGACTGTGGATATGGCTCAGTGGGTTAAGTGCCCCTGGATTCTATCCCTGGTATCAAGGGGGGAAAAGTTCTTACGAGGCAACCCAGAGAAGCCCCTGGGTTTCTACATAGTCTTTGTTGATCCCATTATGTAGCAGTAACCCAAATATCACTGTAGCAATCTAGACCAATCCCCCTAGCCAGTACAGGAACCTCTCTCTTTTTTTGTTGGTTTAGTATCATAGGAAGTCTCAACTTCCAAATACTTTGGACTATTTTATATGCCCTAGTAAGAGCATTTTCTAGAAGGTTCCAGGATGGCAGAATAGAGCAGGTCACTTTCCTGGCTGCTCCATGGCATGAAACCAAGAAAGACAGCTTCTCAGCAAGGTGGTTGAACAAAAAGAAAGGGGAGACTTTACTGGAATTTAATACTGAGCACTCAAAGCAGATCAGGGACTCAGGAGTTGAATATAATAAAGTATGGAAGAAATATCCACTAGTATAGCTGCTACCATGGCCAGAGTCACCTGTCGGAGTGGTCCTTCCATGAGCACAGTGGAGGGATAAGGGAATTAAAAGAACCCGCATTTTGGGGAGGACTGAACAGTGTCTGGGTATAGAAAGTTTAGAGATCAAAGACACTGCCCCACAAACTGAAAGGTGTGCTGCAAATTTTCTATTTTTATTGTATGCAATAACTGATCATATAATTTTTGTTTATCGTGACAATATTGTATATGCCATAGCAGGAACTATTTGGTTTAATACTGTATATTGTTTGCATTGGTTTGTTGTTATTATTTGTCTCTCTCTAAATGATGAGGTACTGAAAACCTTCAAGGACATTATACTTTTATAGAGTAGAAAGTTTATTGCTTCAGATCCATACTGTTAGATGGGTAGACACACAAACAACATGAAAAAGCAAGGGAACAAATCACCCCAAACAAACCAAGAAAATTCAATAACAGAATTCATCACCACCAGAGTGGAAGAAATGTCAGAGAAGGAGTTTAGAATGTACATAGTTAAACTAATCAGTGAGGTAAATGTTGATGTAAGGAGTGATATCAGAGAGAAAATACAGGAAGTGAAAGATAATTTCAATAAAGAGAGATTCTGAAAAAAAATCAAGCAGAAATTCTTGAAATAAAGGAATCAATAAACCAAATAAAAATTCAACTGAAAGCATCATAAACAGTCTAGACCATTTGGAAGACAGAGTTTCAGGCAATGAAGACAAAATATGTAAGCTTGAAAATAAAGTTGACCAGGGAGAAAAGATGTCAGGAGACCATGAAGAGACTTCTAAGAAATATGAAGAAGATAACCTGAGAAGACCGAATTTAAGGAATTTAAGATTTGTTGGGATAGATGAAGTCTTGAAGATATAAACCAAAGGAATGCACAATTTTTTCAATGAAATAATATCAGAAAATTTCCCAAGCCTAAAGACAAAATGAAAAATCAGACACAGGAGGTTTATAGGATCCCAAATATACAAAATTACAATAGACCCACACCAAGACACATTCTAATGAAAATGCTTAACATACAGAATAAGGATAAAATTTTAAAGGCTGCCAGAGAAAAATAACCTCATGTTGGGTAGGAAACTTTTCCATAGCTCAACTGATTTCTGAACCCAGACCCCCAAACTAAGAGGTCTTGGGATAATATAAATCAAGTTCTGAAAGAAAAGTTATGCCAGCCAAGAATCCTGTACCCAGCAAAATCAAGCTTCATAATTGACTGAAATAAGAGCCTTTCATGATAAACAAAAGTTAAAAGAATTCACAACTCTACAAAACATACTCAATAAAATATTTCATGAAGAAGAAATATTTCATATGGGAAAGAAACCACATCTTTTTTTTTAATTGGATGTTCACAACATTACAAAGCTCTTGACAAATCATATTTCATACATTAGAATCAAGTGGGTTATGAACTCCCATTTTTACCCCAAATACAGATTGCAGAATCACATCGGTTACACATCACATTTTTACATACTGCCATATTAGTGACTGTTGTATTCTGCTACCTTTCCTATCCTCTACTATCCCCCCTCCCCTCCCCTCCCATCTTCTCTCTCTACCCCATCTACTGTAATTCATTTCCCTCCATGTTTGTTATCCCATTCCCCTCATAACCTCTTATATGTAATTTTGTATAACAATAAGGGTCTCCCTCCATTTCCATGTGATTTCCCTTTTTTTCTCCCTTTCCCTCCTGGTGAAAACCTGCAAAGAGAGGAACTGCACTGGAAGCACAGCCAGTCAAAGGAGAAACTAATTCAAATTAAAAAAACAGAAATAAATAATAATGACAGGGAATAAAACTCATATCTCAATAATAACATTGAATGTAAATGGCCTAAGCTCATCAAACAGAAGACATAGACTGGCAGACTGGATTAACAATCAAGATGCTGTTTCCAAAAGACTCATCTCATAGGCAAAGACATCCACAGACTGAAGGTAAAAGGATGGGAAAAAACATATCATTCACACGGATCTTATAAACAAGCAGGGTTTTCTATCCTTATATCAGATAAATGGACTTCAAGCCAAAGTTAATCAGAAGGGACAAAGAAGGACATTTCATACTGCTTTAGGAAATTATATATCAACAAAACATAATAACAGTAAATATGTCCCAAACAATGGATCATCTACATATAATCAAACAAACCCATCTTAAATTCAAGAATCAAACAGACAACAACATGATAATACTGAGTGACTTTAATATACCTCTCTTTCAAAAAACAAAACAAACAACAACAAAAAAACTAAAGAAGCTATAGAAGTAAAAACAGAATAATCCAGTCTTAATAGACACACACACACACACATATATATATGTATATATATAATATTTCATCCATCAATGATTGAATATACCTTCTTCTTACTAGCTTATGGATCCTTCTCTAAAAGAGCATATCTTAGGCCACAAAGCAACTCTTGGCAAACATTAAAAAATAAGAGATAATCCTTACATTCTATCAGATCAAAGTGGAATGAAATTAGAAATAAATGAAAAAATAGAAAATAGAGGTTACTTTAAAACCTGAAGACTAAATAATATGCTATTGAATGACCAGTGGATGGCAGAAGAAATCAGGGATGAAATAAAAATATACTTAGAGTAAATGAAAATAGTGATTAAAATAGATCAAAATCTCTGGGACATTATGAAGGCAGCGCTAAGAAGAAAGTTCATTGCATCGAGTTTATTCATTAAAAGACTAGAAAGTCAACAAATGGATAACCTAACATTACATCTCAAAGCTCTAGAAAAAGAAGAACAAATCAACACCAAAAGCAGAAGACAAGAAATAATTAAGATCATAGCTGAAATCAATGAAATTGAAACAAAAGAAACAATCCAAAAAATCAACAAAAAGTTGGTTCTTTAAAAATAAAAATTAAATTGATAATCCCTTACCCAAGCTAACAAAGAGAGAGAAAACTCAAATTAGTAATTTGTGATGAAAAAGGAAATATCACAGTGTACATCACTGAAATACAGATGATAATCAGAAACTATTTTGAAAACTTATACTGTAATAAAATAGAAAATCTTGAAGACAGCAACAAATTTCTAGAGACATATGACCTACCCAAATTGAATCAGGAGGACATGGAAAATTAAACATCAATTTCAAGGCAATGAAATTAAAGATGCCTTCAAAACCCTCCAAGAAAGAAAAGCCCAGGAACAGATGGATTCTCAGTGAAGTTCTACTAGACCTTCAAATAACTAATACCAATCCTCCTCAAATTATTCCATGAAATAGAAAAGGAGGGAACGCTTCCAAACTCATTCAGTGAAGCTAATATCACCCTGATATCAAAACCAGACAAAGACACATCAAGGAAAGAAAACTTATGACCAATATCCCTGAGGAATATAAATACAAAAATTCTTAACAAAACACTGGCAAATTGCATACAAAAATATATAAAAAGATAGTGCTCCATGTTTGAGTAAGTTTCATCCGAGGAATGCAAGGTTGGTTCAACATATGGAAATCAATAAATGTAATTCATCACATCAGTAGCCTTACAGACAAGAATCACATGATTATCTCAATAGATGCAGAAAAACATTTGACAAAATTCAGCATCCATTCATGTTCAAAACACTAAAAATACTAGGGAAAAAAGAACACACCTCAATATTGTAAAAGCTATGTATGCTAAACTCAAGGCCAACATTCTAAAGGAGAAATATTTGAAATTATTCCCTCTAAAAACTGGAAGAAGACAGGGATGCCCTCTTTCATCACACCTATTCAACACAGGCCTGGAAGCTTTAGCCAGAGAAATTAGACCAAAGGTAGAAATTAAAGGGACACAAATAGGAAAATAAGAACTCAAACTATGTCTATTTGTTGATGATATGATTCCATCCTTAGAAGACCCAAAAAACCCCTCCAGAAAATTTCTAGAACTCATAAATGAATTCAGCAAAATATCAGGATATAAAATCAACTGTGTTTCAATACATCAATGATGAAACAACTGAAAGAGTAATTAGGAAAACTATCCCATTCATAATACCCTCAAAGAAAATAAAATATTTGGGATTCAATCTAACAAAAGAGATGAAACACTATACTGATTTAATGCAATTCCTATTAAGTTTCTGATGGTGTTCTTCACAAGAATAGATAAAGCAGTCATGAAATTCATTTGGAAAAATAAGAGGCCCAGAATTACCAAAGAAATTCTCAGAAAAGTGAAGCAGGAGGTATCACAGTACCAGATTAAATTATACTACAGAGCTACAGTAACAAAAATAGCATAGCATTGGCACCAAAACAGACCTGAAGACCAAAGGAACAGAATAGAAGACATAGAGACAAACCCACATAAATACAGTTATCTCATACTAGACAAAGGCATCACAAACATACATTGGAGAAAAGATAGTCTCTTTAACCAGTGGTGCTGGGAAAACTGGAAATCCATATGTAAATAAAATGAAATTAAACCCTATCTCTTACCCTGCACAAAATTCAAAGTGGATCAAGGACATAGCCATTAGACCAGAGACCCTGTGCCTACTAGAAGAAAATGTAGGCCCAAATCTCCATCATGTCTGCTTAGAAACCAAATTCCTAACAAGACTCCTAAAGTGCAATAAGTAAAATCGAGACTCAATAAATGAGATAGTATCAAACTAAAAAGCTTCTTCATAGCAAAGAAAACAATCAAGAACATGAAGAGAGCCTATATAATGGGAGAAAATCTTTGCCACCTGCACCTCAGATAGAACATTAATCTCTAGGATATACAAATAACTCTAAAAAGTGAACACACACACACACACAAAATCAATAAATTGGCAAAGGAACTGGACACTTTACAAAAGAAGAAATATGAGTGGTCAACAAATATAAGAAAAAATTGTTCAACATCACTAGCAATTAGAGAAATGCAAATTAAAACTACACATATATTCCATCTCACTCCAGTGAGAATGGCAATTATCAAAAATACAAGTAACAATAAATGTTGGCAAGGATATGGACAAAAAGTACATTGTTGATGGAATGGCTTATTGGTACAACCATTCTGGAAAGCAGTATGGAGATTCCTCAGAAAACTTGAAATGGAACCACCATTTGACCCAGCTATCCCACTCCTCAGTATACCCAAAGGACTTAAAATCAGCATACTATAGTGACACAGCCACATCAATGTTTATAGCACCTCAATTTTCAATAGCTATGCTATGGAACCAACCTAAGTGCCCTTCAAAAGATGAATGGATAAGAAAAACATGGAACATGGCGGTGGGCGCGGAGAGATCAAGTCTCTGACCTCTTCAGCTGTGTGGGCATAGGGAGTCGTAAACAATCTAAATTCTGTTTGCTCAGGATCACTAGGCAATGCTGAGCTGACGTGGATCTGGGGCGAACAGTCTGGGCCTCTCAGAACACACACTGAGCCCGGATCGGCTGAATTCAAGCTCCGTCAAAGCACTAATCCATCCGGCTGAAACAACTGGTCAGCCCTTCTGATCCTACTGAGGTAAATGCCAACCGAGCCTTCATAGGCAGTGGCCACAGGATTGAAACGGGGCTTGGGAGAGACAGTAAGGATCCACCCATTGCATTGGTCACCCAGCAAAGGGAAACGAACTGTCGCCATTTGCAAGAGATACCACCATGGCAGAGAACTGACATCACCAGACTGTGGTGGAGGAGATAACTTCATCGAAACCTATGGCTACAGGTGTGTAATTCCATAGCCTTCCCTCTCCACACATTGGGGAAACATGAAGGGCCCCTCCCAGCTCTCCCGTGAGCGCAATAGCCAGACCAAGGGAATCAGACGTGGCGTGGGACCCGCGGCGCAAACTCCCGGCTACCGCTCCCACCAGTGCTGAAAACTGAGGTCTCTTGCACCAGCTACCGGGGGCGTGGCTACCGGAGGGCAAGTAAAATTCGCTGAGGATTCTCAGCCCCAAGCTCTACAAATTTAGGGTCTGAGGGAATGGCAAACTGGGAGAGTGTGCCAAGTTGTTCATGAAAACAGGGATCCCGGGAGCAGCAGACCTGGCGTGTAGCCAGTATTGTGGTGAGCAGCACCCATGAGAGGGACCTGGCTAGAGGAAAAGTGGGGAAGTGACTAGACACAAAAGGAGGCCCTAGGCACTCAGGATTGGAGACTCGCCCAGTCTGGGAGGAGGAGCTGCTGCACAGTGATTGGTTCCCGCGCATTGACAGGAGAAACTTGGCCTGGTGGGCACAGCGCCACCTACTGGAAGAGAAGTTAATCAAACTCTAAGACTGCATTTATTAGTTTTTTTTTCTCTTTTTTTTAATTTGGGTTTTTTCTTTCATTTTCATTTTTCTTTCTTGTTGTTTTTGAATTTTTTTTACAATTTTTTAAAAATTTTTTTCTTCTAATTTTAATTTTAAATTTTTTATTATTTTTTTAAAAAAATTTTTTCTTTTTTTATTTCCTATTTTTTTTCTTCTTTTGTCTTTTCATTTCTTTTCAATTTTTTTATTCCCCCTTCCTTGAATTCTACCTGCTTACTCTCATTCTCTTTAGTGACTTCTTCCCTTCCCTTCTAATACCTTTCCTCCCAAGCATCAAATAAATTTATAGGAGTATACAGTAACTTAGCAGTCAAACAGAACAAGAAGTAACATGAGCAGCTTGAAAAAGCAAGGAAGAAAAGGAGTACCAACAATGCAGGACAGCCTAAATATTCAGGAGGACCTAGAGTCATCAGAAAAATGGTCATATAAAGAACTCAAGGAACACCTTAGACAGATGGAATGGAACCTTAAAGAGGATACGAGACAGCAAATTCAAGCAGCAAAAGAACACATTGAGAATGAATTTCATAAACAGATAAAAGAAGAAGTGAAGCATCTTTATCAGGAGATAGAGATTATAAAAAATAATCAAACAATAATTCTAGAAATGAAGGAAACGAGAAACCAAATTAAAAACTCAATTGAGAGTATCACTAACAGAGTGGAGCAAGTAGAAGCCAGAACGTCAGATAATGAAGACAAAATATATCATCTTGAAATGAATCTAGCCAACTCAGAAAGGCTGGTTAAAAAATCATGAGAAAAACATCCAAGAGTTATGGGATAACATAAAAAAACCAAACTTACGAGTCATTGGGATAGAAGAAGGTATAGAGATTCAAACCAAGGGAATGAGTAACCTGCTGAATGAAATAATTACATAAAACTTTCCAGAAATAAAAAAGGAAACAGATATACAAATTGAAGATGCATACAGGACACCGAGCACACAAAATCACAGTAGACCAACGCCAAGACACATTGTTATGAAGATATCCAATATACAGAACAAAGAGAAAATATTAAAAGCTACAAGAGAAAGGAGACAGATTACATTCAGGGATACACCAATAAGGTTAAGAACGGATTTTTCATCACAGACGCTGAAAGCAAGAAGGTCATGGAACAATGTATTTCAAACACTGAAAGACAATGGATGCCAACCAAGAATTCTGTATACAGCAAAATTAAGCTTCAGGTATGACAACGAAATAAAAATCTTTCATGATAAACAAAAGTTAAAAGAATTTGCAGCCAGAAAACCAGCATTGCAAAGCATTTTGAGCAAAACACTACATGAGGAAGAAATGAAAAAAAATAACCAAAACCATCAGTGGGAAGTGCCTCGGTAAAGACAAAGGGCGAGGGGAAAGATAATCATGGAGAAACAAACTAAATTTTTTAAAAAAAGGATAAATAATCAAACATGGCTGGAAGTACAAACCATATATCAATAGTAACTCTGAATGCTAATGGCTTAAACTCTCCAATAAAGCGACATAGGCTGGTATCATGGATAAAAAAACAAATCCAACAATATGCTGCCTCCAGGAGACACATCTGATTGGAAAAGACATACTTAGGCTGAAGGTGAAAGGATGGGAAAAAATATACCACGCACACCGTCCTCGTAACCAAGCAGGGGTGGCCATCCTCATATTGAATAAAATTGACTTCAAGTCTAATTTAATCAAAAGGGATAAGGAAGGACATTATATACTGTTAAAAGGAACCATTCACCAACAAGATATAACAATTATCAATATTTATGCACCAAATAATGGTGCTGCGACATTCATAAAACAAATTCTTCTCAAGTTCAAGAATCAAATAGACCACAACACAATAATTATGGGTGACTTCAACACACCTCTCTCACCATTGGACAGATCCTCCAAACAAAAGTTGAATAAAGAAACTATAGAACTCAATACCACAATCAATAACCTAGACTTAACTGACATATAGAGAATATATCAACCATCATCAAATGGATATACTTTTTTCTCAGCAGCACATGGATCCTTCTCAAAAATAGATCATATATTATGCCATAAGGCAACCCTCAGTAAATATAAAGGGGTGGAGATAATACCATGCATTTTATCTGATCATAATGGAATGAAACTGGAAATCAATGATAAAAGAAGGAAGGAAAAATTCCACATCACATGGAAAATGAACAATATGTTACTGAATGATCAATGGGTTACAGAAGACATAAAGGAGGAAATCAAAAAATTCTTAGAGATAAATGAAAATACAGACACAACATATCGGAATCTATAGGACACAATGAAAGCAGTTTTAAGACGGAAATTCATCGCCTGGTGGTCATTCCTCAAAAAAAGAAAAAACCAACAAATAAATGAGCTCACACTTCATCTCAAAGCCCTAGAAAAGGAAGAGCAAAACAACAGCAAATGTAGCAGAAGGCAAGAAATAATTAAACTCAGAGCGGAAATCAATGAAATTGAAACAAAAGAAACTATTGAAAAAATTAACAAAACTAAAAGTTGGTTCTTCGAAAAAATAAATAAGATCGACAGACCTTTAGCCATGCTAACGAAGAGAAGAAGAGAGAGAACTCAAATTACTAACATACGGGATGAAAAAGGCAATATCACAACAGATACTACAGAAATACAGAAGACAATTAGAAATTACTTTGAAAACCTATATTCCAATAAAATAGAAGATAGTGAAGACATCGATAAATTTCTTCCAGACTGAGTCAGGAGGATACACACAATTTGAACAGACCAATATCAATGGATGAAATTGAAGAAGCAATCAAAAGACTACCAACCAAGAAAAGCCCAGGACCGGATGGATATACAGCGGAGTTTTACAAAACCTTTAAAGAAGAATTAATACCAATACTTTTCAAGTTATTTCAGGAAATAGAAAAAGAGGGAGCTCTTCCAAATTCATTCTATGAGGCCAACATCACCCTGATTCCGAAACCAGACAAAGACACCTCAAAGAAAGAAAACTACAGACCCATATCTCTAATGAACCTAGATGCAAAAATCCTCAATAAAATTCTGGCGAATTGAATACAAAAACACATCAAAAAAATTGTGCACCATGATCAAGTAGGATTCATCCCTTCATGTTCAAAACATTAGAAAACTAGGGATAACAGGAACTTACCTTGACATTGTAAAAGCTATCTATGCTAAGCCTCAGGCTACCATCATTCTGAATGGACAAAAGTTGAAGGCATTCCATCTAAAATCTGGAACAAGACAGGGATGCCCTCTCTCACCACTTCTATTTAATTTAGTCCTTGAAATATTAGCCAGAGCAATTAGACAGACAAAAGAAATTAAAGGCATAAAAATAGGAAAAAAAAGAACTTAAATTATCACTATTTGCGGGCGACATGATTCTATACCTAGAAGACCCAAAAGGGTCTACAAAGAAACTACTAGAACTAATAAATGAATTCAGCAAAGTGGCAGGATATAAAATCAACACGCATAAATCAAAGGCATTCCTGTATATCAGCGATAAAACTTCTGAAATGGAAATGAGGAAAAACACTCCATTCACAATATCCTCAAAAAAAAAATACTTGGGAATCAACCTAACAAAAGAGGTGAAAGATTTATACAATGAAAACTACAGAACCCTAAAGAGAGAAGTAGAAGAAGATCTTAGAAGATGGAAAAATATACCCTGTTCATGGATAGGCAGAACTAACATCAAAATGGCGATATTACCAAAAGTTCTCTATAGGTTTAATGCAATGCCATTCAAAATCCCAAAGGCATTTCTTGTAGAAATAGATAAAGCAATCATGAAATTCATATGGAAAAATAAAAGACCAAGAATAGCAAAAGCAATTCTAAACAGGAAGTGTGAATCAGGCGGCATAGCGATACCAGAATTCAAACTATATTACAGAGCAATAGTGACGAAAACAGTATGGTACTGGTACCAGAACAGGCAGGTGGACCAATGGTATAGAATAGAGGACACAGAGACTAATCCACAAAGTTACAACTATCTTATATTTGATAAAGGGGCTAAAAGCATGCAATGGAGGAAGGATAGCATCTTCAACAAATGGTGTTGGGAAAACTGGAAATCCATATGCAACAAAATGAAACTGAATCCCTTTCTCTCACCATGCACAAAAGTTAACTCAAAATGGATCAAGGAGCTTGATATCAAATCAGAGACTCTGCGTCTGATAGAAGAAAAAGTTGGATCAGATCTACATATTGTGGGGTCAGGCTCCAAATTCCTTAATAGGACACCCATAGCACAAGAGTTAATAACAAGAATCAACAAATGGGACTTACTTAAATTAAAAAGTTTTTTCTCAGCAAGAGAAACAATAAGAGAGGTAAATAGGGAGCCTACATCCTGGGAACAAATTTTTACTCCTCACACTTCAGATAGAGCCCTAATATCTAGAGTGTACAAAGAACTCAAAAAATTAGACAATAAGATAACAAATAACCCAATCAACAAATGGGCCAAGGACCTGAACAGACACTTCTCAGAGGAGGATATACAATCAATCAACAAGTACATGAAAACATGCTCACCATCTCTAGCAGTCAGAGAAATGCAAATCAAAACCACCCTAAGATACCATCTCACTCCAGTACGATTGGCAGCCACTATGAAGTCAAACAACAACAAGTGCTGGCGAGGATGTGGATAAAAGGGTACACTTGTACATTGCTGGTGGGACTGCAAATTGGTGCGGCCAATTTGGAAAGCAGTTTGGAGATTCCTGGGAAAGCTGGGAATGGAACCACCATTTGACCCTGCTATTGTCCTTCTTAGACTATTCCCTGAAGACCTTAAAAGAGCATGGTACAGGGATACTGCCACATTGATGTTCATAGCAGCACAATTCACAATAGCTAGACTGTGGAACCAACCCAGATGCCCTTCAATAGATGAATGGATAAAAAAATGTGGCATTTATACACCATGGAATATTACGCAGCACTAAAAAATGACAAAATCATGGAATTTGCAGGGAAATGGATGGCACTAGAGCAGATTATGCTTAGTGAAGCTAGCCAATCCCTAAACAACAAATACCAAATGTCTTCTTTGATATAATGAGAGCAACTATGAACAGAGCAGGGAGGAAGAGCAGGAAGAAAAGATTAACTTTAAACAGACACATGAGATGGGAGGGAAAGGGAGAGAAAAGGGAAATTGCATGGAAATAAAGGGAGACCCTCATTGCTATACAAAATTACATATAAGAGTTTGTGAGGGGAATGGGAAAATTAACAAGGAGAGAAATGAATTACAGTAGATGGGGTAGAGAGAGAAGATGTGAGGGAAGGGGAGGGGGATAGGAAAGGTAGCAGAATACAACAATTACTAATAGGGCATTATGTAGAATTGTGGATGTGTAACCGACGTGATTCTGCAATCTGCATTTGGGGTAGAATTGGGAGTTCATAACCCACTTCAATCTAATGTATGAAATATGATATGTCAAGAGCTTTGTAATGTTGTGAACAACCAATAAAAAAAAGAAAAACATGGTACATATACACAATAAAATATTACTTAGCCATGGAGAAAAATAACTTTATGATATTTGCCAGTAAGTGGATGGATCTGGAGAATATCATGCTAAGAGAAATAAGCAATCCAAAAACCCAGAGGCTGAATGTTCTCTCAGACAGGAGGATGCTGACTTATAGTAGGTGAGGGGGTGGGAGGTTCACCAGATTGGGACTGGGGGAATGGAGGAAAGGGAGGGGGGAATAGGAATGGGAAAGGCAGTAGAACGAAAGGTACATAATTTTCCTATGTTTCTATGTGAATATACAACCAGTGTCACTTCACATCATGTACACCCACAAAAATGGGAAATTATACTCCATGTATGTATGATATGTGCTTTGTCATATTTAACTAAAAGGACAAAAATTTTAAAAAAGAGAATTTTCTTCCTTGTGAACTAAGAGCTCTACATTAGTATGGCCCATGTTTATAAGGATGAGAATACAAAATTCTCTGAGAGAGCTACTGAGTATAATATTGAGAAGAATAAGTCCCGTTTTTATGTCTTATCTCTGGACTCATGTTCTGGCAATGGAAGAAATAACATCATATGTTTTTCACTGGCTCAAAGGGTATGATATCTGTTCTTGGAGAGTACTTCAACCTCTGTGGGTCTTTTCTCCCTTTAACCTAATAACTGAGATTTAGTAGGCCATCCTATTAGTCAATCAAGCCAGCCTCTTCTGGGTGTGACTTGGTACATGGAGAAAACTATGGATTTAAGAGTCATGGTCTTACTTCTACATTTGTTTTGCTGTGAAATGAGTTTCTTATTTAGAAGTTATGAAGAATAACATGTCTATAAGATTACCATTGGTAGAATAGGAAGGGACTTCAGAGTCATATCCATAATGAGTATCTATTTTACTAAGGACAAGTTGCTGGCACTTTCATTAGGGAAGGAATCCAATGTAATTAGCTACAAGGTAGCTGGTGTTTCATAGGAAGTGAGGCTCTTGGTGGCTTAGTCTTTGTTCCTCACAGAATAGGCACTTAGCAGTGACAGGAGCAAGTTTAAACTGGTGAGAGGAACTTCTTGTTTTTGAGTCCATGCATATTGAGTCTTTATTTTCTCTGTACATAAGTCCACTGAGCAAGCATGGGGTACTAGGGAAAGAGGCTGACTGATGTCCTCAGGATGAGTCATCCTATCCATTTGATTAATGAAGACTTTCTCTGCAGTGGTTGCCTTTGATAAATATCACATGGAACACAAATATCCTCAATTTTGAGCTTATTCTTAGAGGCTCATTCATTTATCTCTGCCTCAGATCTCCTTGTCATCAGTCTTCTGACCTTGTTTTCTCAAAGTCTTTGGCTAACCTGTTGAAACTTCAAAATTTCTATTTACCTATATAAAGAGAAACTTTATAATCAGAGGTTCCACCTGAAGAAATCCTGCAATTTTTCTTCACCTCTGTCTTGTGTAGATATTACATTTTGGAGTGGTAATTGCTGAAGCATATTGTGGAGAACTACTCATAAAGTCTCGCTTCTTTCTTCCTCAGGTACCAAGTTAAGATAATCCCTATGAGATCATTGGTGGGGACTGAGGAAGAGGAAGCTGTGCAGGAGAAGTAGGCACTATAGATAACTGAGTGACTTCATCATGGAGCTTACATTTGTCTTCAGTGCCTGCTGGTACTTGATCTTGTACTTTATTTGTACATGCCCAAGTTTATGATTTCATGGATGATATAATACCTAGTTCATGATATATATCAGTTCCTACAGTAAATTGATATGATAAGAGTAAGTGTTCAAATTCATCTGAGATTCAGTAACAAACTAAAAGATTTTTTTTTAAGAATAGGGTGTGGATTTCATTGAAAATCCTAACTAAAGCTGTTTTGGGCTTGTGCAGGATATTAACACAGACTCACTGTAAGCCTTTGTTACATCAATTGCCACTGTATTTTTGAGTTATAAGTCCAAGTAGTGCAGCAGATTGCACTATAGTCTGGATCTGCAGCCTTATTACTCTGGGCTCTACTCAATACCAGCAACTCTAAAGGTTAACCAGTAAATAGGTCAGAGTACCACATTCAAATATGGGCTACATTGGTTCCAAACACCAAAGGTGCCTCGGAAGCATTATACTTTAATGTATAAGTACAAGTGAAGCAACTCATCTTTCACAATGGGATATCCTGGGATATACCTCAAAGCACTGGACTCCTAAAAACTGTAACAAGCTGATAGTTTTCTGAATTTTTGTGGTTTTATCTTCTTCCATCTTTTAATAATGAGTCTTCTAAGGCATTTGGAATGCTTTATTATCTTCATTAGGTATAGTTAGCATGTTTGGTGGGATGTTAAAATGAATGTCTTTAAATATTAAATTATGTCATGTAGCCAGAAAGCTGATATAATCCTAAAGTAAGATAGAATCCTAAAGTGAAAGTGTACAGTTTGTACTTGCTTCTAGCAGTCTTTGCAAATTGATATAGAGTAAAATAATTTTCCAGGTCAAGAGCTAGATACCAAGTACCAGAGCTATATTGATTTGTTCCAATATAAGACTACATTTTGGAAGAACAACCATAATTGGAATCATCATCTACTTAAATTTGATAATCTACAGTAATTCTCTAAAACCCTTCTGCTTATGCATGAGCCCAAGTGGTGAGTTAAAGGGGGATGCTATTGGAATCATGCTTGGCAAGAATAATTCTTTCAACACATGGTCCTGAAACATTTGGATATCCACAGGGAAAACAAACAAAATGTTCCCCTATTTCACTTCATATCCCAGATCAATGCAAGGAGGATTACAGATCTAAGTGTGAAAGGCAAAATATTTTATAAGAACATGTGGAAGAATATTTTATTGACTTTTGGGTCCTGGTCTTAAAGAAGACACAAAAGATTGATAACTTGCACTTCATCAAAATTAAGAACAGTTATTCACTGAAAAAATTAAAGATAATAGACAAAATAGGGAATGAAGAAAGTATTTGAATACATTTAATTTATATTGGTCTAATTTCCAAAATTTTAATAAAAATAGATATTATCCAAAGACACTTGAATATATATTTTGAAACTCAGACTATCCAAATGTTCAAAAAACATATGTAAAAGTTACTTAACCTCATTCATAATCAGGAGAAATACAAATTAAACCATGATAAGATATCATTAGCTACTTACCAGAATAACTAAACTTTATTTGAAATATGGATAATAGAAGAATTGGCAAAGAAGTGGAACATGGCAACATTGATATACTGTTTGTGGGAATATCCACTGACCCAACCACTTTGAACTATTTGATATTATCCAGAAAGAAATGGAAGATTCCACACTCTATAACTCAGCAATTCTGTTTTTATTGTATGCCTTACAAAAGTGTGTCTATTTTTATAAGAAGTTTCATTTTCATAATGTTAATTTTAAAACCCAAATGAATCAACCCAAATATTCTTCAACATTGAATAGATGAATAAGTTGTGGTATCTTCATACAACAGAATACTTCAGAGTAAACTCAATGAGAGGACTATGGCCACACAGAGTAACTTGAAATCATCTTTGAAAAAATCAATATTGAACCAAATAAAGCAAACACAAAATAATATAAACTGTATGATTCTCAAAGCTCAAAACAGGTAAAATGATTCTAAAGTAGGGTGCATGTAAGTACTAAAACTAAAAGATAAGCAAGGAAGTTGCTAAAATAAAAGTAGGGGGACAGCTACCTGTAAGAGGAAGGGATGAGGTTGTGGTTGGAAAGAGGCATGTGAGGGTTTCTTTGGGAGATGACTGTACCTCCTATTCCTATCCTGGGTGCTAGTTTCTCACATTTTGTTGATAATAATTCATTAAGTTTTATAGTTATAATAATGTATATTTCTTTCCCCAAATACTTGTGGCTCAACAATGCCAGAGTGATTATAATATTTTAGTAAATAAGAAAAATATTTGGGATAATTTTAAATATTTATAATTAGTATAATTTTTTAATCCTAAAATTTGACTCAGTCATAGGCAAAATTGTAAAGTAGGCATAGAAGAGTAGCCTATTTTAAATGATAGGGAAATCTTTAAAGAAATGACAGTTGATCCAATACCAGGTATTTAAAAGTTCAACCACAGGAAAATGAGCAAAATTGGGTGAAACAGTTTGGTTTAAAACCCAGTGGTTGGATTGAGTAATATCTGTTACTCTTTTTTGTTTGTTTTGTTTTTGTTTTTTAATCTAGTGAACCATGGACAAAGCAATTTTTTGTAGTGTTTGTATGCAAGCTATATCAAGCTCAGCCAGTCTGGAACTCTAGCTCCCTTCTCCTTGGTGTGGGCTCTTGTGCACATAACTGGCCATGCCATTATGCATTTTTGATCAGGAAGTATATATTCATATCTCTTTTTCTCTCTGTTTTTCATATCAATCTATCTGATGGTTAGCTTGACTGGGTGGACAGATGCCTAGAAAGTTGGCTGAGCATGCTTCTGGGTGTATTTGTGAGGGTCCTTCAAGAAATGATAGGCAGGGCCTGAGGTTGTGCTCAGTGGCAGAATGCTTGCCTGGCATGTGTAAGGCCCTGGGTTTAATCTCCACCACCACATGAAACAAACAAACAAAAAATAAACAAGACAAAGATATTGTATCCATCTACAACTAAAAAAATAAATTAAAAAAATAGAAATTATAGATACATGGGCCAATGACTGGGGAAAGACCCACCCTGAATGTGAGCAGAACCATCCAACAGACTTGGGGCTAGATTGAACAAAAAACTGGAAGGAGAAAGCTCATTAGCACCTGAATACTCAACTGCTGTTGAGTGTATGCATTTTTTGCTAGTGCTATCACCTGCAAAAACATCAGACCAACATCTTGAATGTGGACTTGCACCAGTGACTCTCCAGTGGGCTTCTAGGCCTTAAGGCCTGGGCAGCAACTGTATCATTGGTCCTGTTTGTTCTGAGGCTTTTAGCTTCTCTGACTGAGCAGCTACTGGTTTCCTCATCTCTTCATCCTGCAGACAGCCATTTTCTGAATATTTATACTCTGATTGTGAGAGCCAATTAAAATATCTATATATATCTGTATCTATAGCTATATATTCTATTGGATCTATTCCTCTGGAGAACTCTAATTAATATATATGTAATTGATATTATTTTGGACATTAAATACACATTTTTTCTACTTTCACTACTCACATGGCTTGTGGAGCAGCATTATCATGTTAGAAATACAGCATCTCATGCACTACCCCAGTTCCAATGGAATAGCATGTATCATTTAGTAAGATCTCCAGGTGATTGATGTGCACATTAAAGTTTGAGAAGCACTACTCTAAGATTATATGTTCCTAAAAATATGTGAGGAGATTGAAAGTGAAAAGTTGTACAACAGACACACATATCATGAGGGGCATTCTAGTCCCAAAAAGCTGAAAATATTTTAAAATCCCCAATATATTTTGCCTATCAAATCATACTTGATGTATCTATCATTCCTTGCATGTTTTCAATTTTGTTTTTTGTCTTGCAATTGAACATTCAAGTAAGTAAAGATGAATGGTTATATGACAAAAGTTGTACATTCTCCTTTCTTAGAATGCCAAGTGATTTCCTTCTTAATTATGCTAATTGTATGTGATTTTGACCATTTAATTTGTGGTTTTTCACTTATTTTTATATAAAAGGGAGAATATAACCTCAAATAATTGTAAACATCTATATAAGATGAAGATGCCATCGAAATTTTGGAATTATCACGTGATATCTTGATTTATTTGTCAGTTGATGTACAAAAGTCTGATTTTTATTAATGAAAAAATATTTTTAAGTTTTGACTATCATAAAATGTAGGAAAATGAATGTGAAATAAATGATTAAAGGTAGGAGTAATCCCTCTATATTATGAAAAATGGACAAAAGTATCTGTTTGGAAAAGTGCCAATGATGTATAAAAATTACCAGGAAGGGAAGAAAGTTAATGAATAAAATTTTCATTTTTGATCAATTTGTCATTTCAACTCGTTCAATGCCTTAATTAGTTATCTTTCCACTATTTAATTGTTGACTAGATTGCTTCTTCCCAAATAATGTGGATCATAGGTTTCAATTTCTATGTATCATGTGAAGTTTTATATTGACTTATTTCTTGTATCCCTTTATATTAGTTAGTATTCTCCAGAGAAATAGAACCAATAGTGTGTGTGTTTGTGTGAATATATATAGATATTAATCATTAATCTTTACTCACTTTAGTGTTCAACTGTAAGACAAATAACAAAGTTTAAAATATGTAAGGAATGTTGGATTTGATTTAAATCTAACTCTCATCCAAAAACACCTTCACAGAAATATCCAGAACAATGTTTGACCAAGTATCTGTCCCATTAAGCCAACACTGGAAACTAGCCGTTGCACTTCCCAAGAAATAGCCCATCAGTAGTTCTACTTTTAGAAGACTGTGGCTTTCAATCTGCTGACCACATTCCAGTCTCTTCCTTACCATATTTTCACTGCTATAAAACATTAAATACTGATATGAATTTTAGCAGCATTGGTAAGAAGGATACTGCTTACAAAATAAGTTAATAACTTGACAAATTGTAGTTTACTTTGGCTTGAATGACTCCTCATGGATCAGGACCACCATAAGAGGTTCTGCACAAAGCTACACTTCTGCTAGCTTAGGAGTATAAAAAATATACATATAGGCTCAAGATGTATTTTTTTTTAAAGAAAATTAACTTGTCTGCGTTGGGGCGTCTTTCTAGAGCTCTAAATTTGTGTTTTTTCAGTTCATTGTTAGCAAGACACCCTGAAGTAGTTACTAAGGGAATTCTGGAGTTGCACTCTTTACTGTGTGAATCCTAATGTGGACCATTTCTGGTATGTATGATAATGCAGTTCTTCCACCATTAAGGGCCTGTTAGCCTCTGCTAATCATATCAACAGACCTTTTGTGCAACTAAGAAAGTATGCTGTAAAATGTGTGATTTGTCAAAATTTCATGTATATGTATTTTCACTTTTTTATTTTTTAAGAATTTCATCCATTTCCATAGCTTCCATTATTCCATCTACATAGTTAAGTTCCAAATTCACACCTCAGGTCTTGACCTCTCTACTGAACTCTCAACACTCACTTCTTTATTTTTTTATTTTATTGGTTCTTCTTAGTTATACATGACAATAGAATCTATTTTAATAAAATTATACATGCATGGGATATATCTTATTCTAATCAGGATCCCATTCTTGTGGGTGGGCACAATGGTGAAATTCACTTAAGTATTTTCTTAAGTGTTCATAGGAAAATTATGTTAGATTTATTCTACTGTTTTTACTATTCCTATCCTCCTCCCTTTCTTTTATTCTCTTGTCTAATCTATAGAACTTCTCTTTCCTTGTCTCCCCCGTTTATTGTGGTTTAGCTTCCACATTTCAGCAAAAACATTTGACCTTTGGTTTTTTGGGATTGGCTTATTTCTCTTAAAATAATATTCTCCAGATCATCCATTTGCTGGCAAATGTCATAATGTCATTCTTCTTTATGGCTGAGTACTACTCTATTCTGTATATGTACCAAAATTTCCTTATCCATTCATCTGTTGATAGGCATCTAGGCTGGTTCCATAGCTTAGCTATTGTGAATTGTGCTGTTATAAACATTGATGTGGCTGTGTTGCTGTAGTGTACTGCTTTTAAGCCCTTTGAATATATGCTGAGGAGTGGGATAACTGGGTCAAATGGTGGTTCCATTCCTAGTTTTCTGAGGAATCTCCATACTGCTTTCCAGAGAGGTTGCACTAGTTGCAGTCCCATCACAATGTATGAGAGTTCCCTTTTCCCCACATCCTTGCCAATATTTGTTTTTACTTGATTCTTGCTAATTGACATTCTGATTAGAATTAGATGGAATCACAGTGTAGTTCTAATACACATTTCTCTAATTGCTAGAGATGTTGAACATTTCTTTATATATTTGTTAATCATATTTTTTTAAAGAAGGGTCTGTTTTATTCCTTTGATCATTTATTAATTGGTTTATTTGTGTTTTTTGATGTTAAGGGTTTTTGAGTTCTTTGTATATTCTAGAAATTAGCACCCTATCTGAGGTGCAGGTGGCAAAGATTTTCTCCCATTATGTAGGCTTTCTCTTCATGTTCTTGATTATTTCCTTTGCTGTGAAGAAGCTTTTTTACTTAATACCATCCAATTTATTGATTTTTTAAAAAATTTATTTCTTGTGCTTTAGGAGTCTTGTTCAGGAAGTCACTTCTGGTGTCAATATGTTTAAGTGTTGGGACTACCTTTTCTTCTAGTAGATGCAGGGTTTCTGGTCTACTTCTTAGGTCTTTGATCCGATTAAGAGTTGATTTTTGTGCAGGGTAAACACCCACTTCTAATTTTCTGCTTCACATCACAGCTTTAGATGTCCTGCCAACACAGTCAATCCAACATTATTAAAATTATTTATTAATGATCTCTAATGATTTTTCTTGTTGATTATGTTATCGAATGCTATTACTACCCTCCCAGGATTAACCCTGGATTTTCCTTTGACTTCTTTCTCATTCCATTACATTCAATTAGCTGCCAAGTTTAGTTCTCAGTGAATCTCATATTAATCCATCTTTTTTATTCTTCTGACCATCTGTACATCAGATTCTTTTTTTTTCCTGGCCAACACCTATTGGGAATCCCCAAGCTGGCTGTCTTGCCTCTGTTCTCTGCCTTCTGTCCCATTCTATACATTGCTATAGTTGATAACCCCGCTACAAAAACTTGGAGCTAGTTGTGTTTTAGAATAAATATTTTTTTTTTTGTTTTTGAAAAGGTAATATGATGAAAATGCCACATATTATCAAACTCCCCTACTGGGAACTGTTACAAGATCATGTAATTAATGTAACCATCATTTCTACAGTGAAACATGAGTATTCACTGTAAGTAGGATTCAAAGAGTATAAATGGTGTCACATTGGTTTAGATTAAGCTGTGATGCTAAATGAATTCAGATCAAATTGTTTTTTGTCTCAAATAAATGATAAAAAGAAAAACACGCATTTTTGGTTTTTGAACTTTTTGGATTTTGAAACTATGGATAAGTGATGGTAGGCCTACACTTATCAAAAACATATTCCTCAAGAGATCTTTCAGTTCCACCTCCATTAGTTGTAAACTCCTCACTCTGTTATTTTCAGATGTCTTCTCAATTTGACTCCAAAACATTATTTTCTGGTTTTACCTTCTACTTATCCTCTACATATCCTTTTTCTCTCAGCCAAAGTGGATAAATTTTGCCCCCTACACCCCATCACTTCTTCATATACTCTGATTTTTCCTTCTTCCTGAAAAGTCCTATCCTCTTGTTCATTATTCTGTCTGTTGACATCTTATACTTCTAGGTCATTTTCTCTATAAAGTGGTCAGCCTCCTTTCTGGGATCGTTAATTGTCCTCTGTTGTGAATCCTTGTAGCAAGCTTCAGTTTTGCCATATATCCAGTTAGAATAATATCACATTCTTACCTCTAAGAGATGTCATTAGATTAAATAAAGTATGAATCACCTAACAGAGTGCTTGACATATTGTTGGAACTCAATGACATTACTTCTTCCTTTTTCCTCCCTCCTTCTTTATTCCCTTTTATTAGTATATATTATATTTATTTATTATCAATATTATTTTTTTTTGTGGTGCTAGGAACCCAGCCAGGGCTTTGCACATGCTAAGCTACACTCTTTACCACAGAGCCACACCCCCAAGTCCTTACTTTTTGTTATGGTTTTAAATGCATTTTGTCTTCCAGTAACTAGATTGAAAGTTCTTCAAAGTTGGAATCTTGCTTATTGAAAGACTAGTAAATGATTATGTGAAATGAATACAAATGGGGTTATCAGAAAACAACTCCCCCTCTGGATTCCAGAAAACACTGGTTTGTGTTCATATGATTGTATATTAAAAAACAAAACAAAACAAAGAAAACAAATCTGGTAATACAAGTATGTCTTAAAAAAATTCCATTCTAACTGCCAAAGATTACTCAAGATAACCTCCCATATATTTCCTCCAGTTCAAATATTTTCTATACTGTTCTTCTCTTTGCCTTCTTATCTGGAGATAGAATGCTTTTTTTTTTAAGATTAAAACTTCCATCCTGTCTTTGCTAGGATTTTATAACATTAATTCTCTCTGACATTTTTAATATTGAATGATGAAAATGCTCAAATCTTTCCTTTTATAAATAGCATCCATGGTTAAGACTAGGGATGTTGCTATGTGGTAGGACAGTGATTGCCTAACATGTACCACATTCTGGTTAGATCCCCAGAACTGAAAAATGAAGTAAAACAAAACCCCAAAACAAAAAAACTTAATCCAAAACAAACTTTCTGTATAAATAGCATCTTCTTTTAACTTTGATTCCTACTTACATTGCTTTGCTCATTAAATTGAAGTGTTATTATATAATCATCTCCCAAAACTCTTTAAAAGGTTGTGTTGTGAAATATAACATTCATGTAAAATGGATAAAGTCTAATTGTACAGCTTAAGAAATTATTATTAAGTGAACTCTGTATAACCATTACCTGTTCAGGAAATTCAGCCTTGCCAGTATCTTTACACTTCCTGGTGAGTTACAGGTGTGCCACTGAACCCAGTGACACATCACTCCTGATGATACACTGCAGCCCCCCTCTGTATGTAAGTTCCCCTGATACATATTTTGGATGGATCACTCCAAAGATAGTGCTTCTGTCTTTGAAATTCCAACTGGCCCCATCTCAGCAAGGTATGGGGCAGTCCCTTGGAGAAACTCCCTTGCCTTTCCACTTTTAGGGCTGGGTTCAATCAAATGGAATACTAATCCAGGCACAGAACTTTCCACCTCCCCAGAAAGTTCCCTTGTACTTCTTTGCAATCAACCTTCTATTCTCCTCTCCTCAGGTAATCACTGTGCCAGTTTCTATCATTGTAGATGAGTTTTGCCTGTTCTAGAAAAGCTGTAATCAGATAACATGTACTCTTTTGTGTCCTGCTTCTTGCACTGTTTATGACTCACCCACATTGTGTCATCAGCTGCTTGTTCTTTTTATTGCTGGCAATAATTTATTGTATGAATTTCTATATTCACCCATTGAAGGACAGTATGAATAAAGCTGCTAAAATATTTAATTTATAAATAAATAAATCTTATAAATAATAAAGGTATAAATCTTTTTTTTTTTTTTTGGTACTGAGGATTGAACCCAGGGGTGCTTGACCACTGAGCAACATCCCCAGCCCTTTTAAAATATTTTATTTAGAGACAGGGTCTAGCTGAGTTGCTAAGTGCCTCACTAAGTTGCTGAGGCTGGCTTAGAACTCACAATCCTCCTGCCTCAGCCTCCCAAGCTGCTGGGATTACAGGTACAAATCTCTTTATAGATACAAATTTTTATTTCTCTTGCTAAATATCTAGGTATGGAATTTCTACAAGTGTTTAACCTTATAAGAAGCAGTCCACTGTTTCCAGAGTTGCAAACACCATCTTATGTTCCCACTATCAGTGGAAGCACGTTCCTGGTGCTTCATTCTTTTAACAACAATTGGTTTTGCTACTTTTTAATTTTAATCACTGTATGGATAGAGTGTCACCCCAAGGTTTATTTTGTCATCTGTAGGTTTTTTAAAGTAATCTAAAACAACTAATTATCTAAAACAAAATATTTTAGGATTAGATGTTGATGGAATAGTACCTATAAAGAAGGTATTTGTCTCGGTCCATTTTCTGTTATAACGGAATACCACAAGCTGGGTAATTTACAAAGAATCTATTTTAGAGCTCTGTTTAGCTCATGGTTCTGGATACTGATAAGTACAAGAACATGGTGCCACCTCTACTTTTTTCTATCTGGTCCTTTCACTTTGGTCCCCTGATCTCCAGACTCTACTATCCTTTCCTCTCAAAACATCTATAAAGCTCTTTGACTTCTAGCTCAAGAAAAATAAAAGTATATTCTAGACAGGAAACTAGTCATGGTTGAGATCACAAAGTGTTTACCTAATTTCTATTCTAATCTTCTCTTGTAGTGATAGAATACAATTGTTTCTTTATAGTCAGAGCTTTGTTCTGGACTCTCAAATATGAAGTTATTTATGCCTATTTATAAATCACCCATGTATCTATATGCATAAATTCGCTCCATGTGCAAGGGAACTTTCCAGTTAAATTTGGATGAGTGATATTCCCTATAACCCAAGGGTCAGTCAGTTTCTTAATCAGCAAGGCTCTTTTGGAAACATTTTGGAGATGAAAATATTTAAAAAAATGTTTTATAGTCATTTGAGAAGCAGAGTAGATTGCAAACAGTCTCAATTTTTACCTAGGTATCTAGAATAAAAAACATAATTTCAGCTTTTCCATGAAACTTGGTATGGCCATATGACTGAATTCCAGGCCAGTAGAAGAAATGTGACTTGAAAATCTTGGCTCCCTGGTGGCTGCTATTGCCTGAAATGTGGAAGTGATTACTGAAACTCCAAAGGCAATCCTGGATTAGGAAGTGAGCTTGAGGGTGAAAGTGGATCAGAAAATAGGGACTACCTTCTGAAACTTTATACGTGAAAGGATGTACCTTTGTAGCTTTAAGTCACAAGTTAACTTTTCTATCAGATGCTATCAAATCCAGTCCTGAAGTGTATAAATTCAGTACTTTTATACAAGTAAGACTGTCTAAAGTGTGACTTAGAATTATTCCAAATGTATTATTTTGACTTAAACTTTTCACCTACAGTACTTATAAACTGGATTAAAAAAAAAACTCAAAGTAAGCTTTTGAAACACAGTGTCCAACAACTCTGTGGTTCACTGTGTCCAGCTTTCACAGCCATTGTCTGTTGAAGGTGGGATCCATTCTTTGGTGGGGCTGAGGGAGATATAGAAAACAATGCAAGGCA
Organism: Spermophilus citellus; assembly: GCF_964194105.1. Classification (NCBI taxonomy): domain Eukaryota; kingdom Metazoa; phylum Chordata; class Mammalia; order Rodentia; family Sciuridae; genus Spermophilus; species Spermophilus citellus. Next base: position 56,080,648 of record NC_138191.1, on the reverse strand, counting down.
AAAAGACAAATAACTTGGTATTTTTTAGATACCATCCCATGTCATAGCAAATAAATAAATATTTGTTTTACTCCTTATAGGGAAATAACACCTTAGAACATTCTTCATTTATATTCCCGTATTTCTAATAAAGCACATGCCAGTTTGGCATGCTTTTGTTTTTATTATTATAATTTTCTGTTTCCTAGGACTTTTACTAATAATGATGGGAAATTTGTGTGGTGCTAAGATAATCAATAAGCTTAGAATGCTGTTTAACTTTTTGCTCTGAATTCTCTTAAGACACAGATTTTTATGAGAATAATGCACAGAAAAAAAAAACGGAGAAAAATCTGCTGTGAATTTAATTTATACTCACTTCTTGGTTTTCATTAAGCCCCTTGCTAGATTTATATTGCCAGCCTACACAAATGTGAATTCCCAATAGAAAAGAGAACAGAGACAAGGGCAGAATACAATTTGATTTCTTTATAGTCAGAACTTTGTTCTGGACTCTCAAGTATGAAGTTATTTATGTCTACTTATAAATCACCCATGTATCTATATGCATAAACCCACTCCATGTACAAGGGAGCTTTTGAGTTGAATTTGGATGAGTGATGTTCCCCATAACCCAAGGGTCAGTTCCTTAATCAGCAAGGCTGTTTTGGAAACATTTTGGAGATGAAAAATATTCAAAAAATATTTTATAGTCATTTGATAGGCAGAGTAGATTGCAAACAGTCTAAATTTGAAGATCTGGGTTGACATTCAAAGCCCAGATTCCACTTGGCCTGGTATGAGGACAGTATTCACCGATCTGTCAAGGCAAAAGAACCTTGTCTTCTACCTCATCTGAATGACCCTTCTGCTTTCATGTTCCAGTAAGTTGTTTCTTTTTTCTTTTGCTAGCTCACTCATTTCTCTCTTACTTGTGGAATTTGGAAGTCCATATTTTTTTGTGTACAGTGAAAAGGAGACTATCTTTTCATATTTACAAACTTGTAAAGTTATTTGAGTTGTCTTTTACTTGGTACGGAGCCATGGGGACTTAGTCTCCCCTTGGGAACGATCCTGGCATTCCCATGTGTAGACTGCCTAAGGCATGAGATCTATGCCCCCGTTTTACTAGTGGACAGCTCTTGTAGCTCCAGAGTTGGGCATAACCCATTGGAGACTGGACAGCCCACCCCTACCTTATTTGGCAAAGAACATTCCATGGGAAACCTTTGATGTCCCCCATATAAATACAGCAGGCATGGGCTCCATCTCTCTCTTTTTTCCAGTGTGGAAGCTTGATCCCTAAGATCAGAGAGTCCTTCTGCTACTCCCCCCCCCCTTTCTAAAATTACTTCCTGTGTCCTGTGGTTTCTTTGCCATTTTCTCTTTCTTAGCTTTTATTCCGCAGCCAGCTGGCTTCGTTTACCATCTGCACAGCATGTCCTCAAAATTAGAGACTTTTTTTTTCATTTCTTTTAATCTCTGCCATTGCAGAGGTTGGATGCTTATTGATTTTTTCTCTTCTCTCATTTTTGCCCTTTCTTCTTTGTTGTCTCATCTCCCTTTCTTGCCACTTCTTCTACATTTTAAGATTTTTATGGTAGCAGGGCTTAACTTTCTATAGCCATCATTACCAAAAAATGTGTTTTCTTCCCATCAGTATAACAATCAATCCCAGGTGTCTTCTTAAACTTCATCTCCTTTTCATTTTTATTGTTTTCATTGATACAATTACAGGACTTTAAAACTTCTTTTTAGGTTTGTGTTTCATTACTGAAGTTTGATAGTGTCTAATTATGTAAGTAGGGTATCATTATACAGTGGTCTTTCCTGATCTGTGCTTCTGTTTTCTGTTGGTTAGTTTCCCATGGTCAACCATGGTCCAATACTGTAGTACAGCCAATAAGGTATTTTGAGATATATAGAGAGAGCAGGGGGTGGGGAGAAGAAGATGAAGGAGGAGGAGCAGGAGAAGGAGGAGGAGAGTAGGAAGAAGAAGGAGGAGGAGGAAAGAAGAGGAAAAAGAAGAAGAAAAAGAAGAGAGAAAGAAAGAAGAGCACACACACATAACACTTGAATTATATTATTGTAATTGTTCTATTTTATTATTAGTATTATTAATCTCTTACTGTGCCTAATTCATAAATTAAATTTTGTCATAGTTCTATATCTATACTATTCTATAGTATATATAGTATTCAGTACTATCCAGTTTTCAGGTGTCCTTTGAGGGTCTTGGAATGTATCCCCAGTGAATTAGTGGCGGGGGCTAATGTATTTAGAGATCATAGACTTTAGAAACTAGAAAGAGCTAAAAATATTGACTAACCCAAGTGACTTTTCATTTTTTAAAGTGAAAATACTGAAGGAATTTCACCCCAATATCTGGTATTATAACCAAGGCAAGGACATAGGTCCATAAGATACATTTGAAACACCAATTGTATTAGTGCTTTGGTCCTATATATAATGCAGGAGAACTCAAAGAGTCAGTGAATAATTTATTTTCCAATAGTTACAACCTATTAGGGGAAATATCTGCTCCATTTAGTTCTGACACATTAGAAAGGAGAGGTAATTTCCTCTATTCTTAAATTATAAAATTATCCATAAAATTTGTATTCATAATAAATTCATGGGTTTCCTCAAAATTAAAGTTATTTGCTTATAATTACAATTATTTATATATGAATAGAACACGTTACCTGATGTCTGAAATGTGTTATTCTTTTTGTTTCATACATATTGAGTCTTTGAAAGATCAAATTAAGTTTTTTGTTTGGAAAGTAAGCATTCTGTGCATCACAGAATCTTTTATTTATTTTTAAAATAACTTAAAAATATTTCACCAATGAGGAAATAAGCATACAATAAAATTCTCCTTTTGAACATTTATTCATTTCATTTTATCTACAAAAATAGAATCTGAGACTTAGATTTTTTTTAGCCCAATATTCCACCCAGTACAGTATTTTATTTTTATTGATTCTTTTTAGTTATATATTGCATTAGGATACATTCAGACCTAATCATAAAAGCATGGAATATAATTTGCTCTAATGCAGTCATTAGGACTTTGCCCCTCTCCTTCTTTATTCCCCATCTCCTCTTCCTCTACTCAACTGATCTTCCTGCAATTTGTTTGTATTTTTAAATATGAACAAATTTTATTTGCCTTGTGGATATACTTGATTTTGGAATACACTGTGCTGTATTCATGTATGTACATATGAAAGTTTGGTCACATTCATTCTGTTGTTCTTCCCTTTTCCTCCCCTTCAATTCCCTCATCTACTCTACTGATCTTTTCTGTATTTTTTATTAAATTCCCTCTCCCTTTTTTCCCCTTTCTTTCTCATGCTCCCCCCCCTTATTTTAGGATTAGCTTCTTCATATTAGATAAGACATTCAACTTTTGACTTTTGGGTATTGGCTTATTTCACTTTGCATGATAGTCTCCAGTTCCATCCATTTACTGGCAAATGCCATAATTTCATTCTTCTTTATGGCTGAGTATAAAACACTCCATGTGTATATATTCCAGTTTTTCTTTATTCATTCATTTGTGAAGGCTGCCTAGGTTGGCTCCATAGCTTGGTTATTGTGAATTGTGTTTCTATAAACATTAATGTGGCTGCATCATTTAAAGTTAGTATGCTGATTTTAAATCTTTTGGATATATATCAAGGAGTATGATAACTGGGCACTGAGTTTTTTGAGGAATTTCCATACTGTTTTACAGAGTGATGCACTATTTGAGTCCCACCAACAATATATGTCTACAGATTTTCTTCCACATTCTTGCCAATGTTTATTATTATTTTTATCCTTGATTATTTCCATTTTGACTGGAGTGAGATGAAATCTCAATGAAGTTTTGATTTGTATTTTCCCTAATTTTCATATATTTGTTGATCATTTATATTTTTCTTTTGACAGTGTCTATTTTAGTTATTTTGCCTTTTTATTGTTTGGGTAATTTATTTTTTGGTGTTTATTTATTTATTTTTTGAGTTCTTCATGTATCCTGGATATTAATGCCTTAGCTGAGGAGCAGGTGGTAAAGATCTTCTCCTATTCTGTAGGTTCTCTCTTTATGCTTTTAATTGCTTCCTTTGCTGTGCAGAAGCTTTTCAATTTGCCATTCCACTTACTGATTTTTAAATTTGTTTCTTTTGCTTTAGGAATTTATTTTTTAAATTTTTTATTAGTTGCTCAAAACATTACAATGATATTGACATATCCTACATTTTGATTCAAATGGGGTGTGAATTCTTATTTTCCACGTGTACAGATTGCAGTATCACATTGGTTTTACAGCCCGTTTATACATACAGCCATACTAGGGTCTATTGTATTCTGCTATCCTTCCTACACCTCCTTCTCTCCCCTCCCCTCCCATCACCTCTCTCTACCCACTCTACTGTGACACTTTTCTCTCTCTCTTTTTTCTTCCCCCTCACACCATCTTATATGTAATTTTGCATAACAATGAGGGTCTCCTTCCATCTTCCGTGCAATTCCCCTTCTCTCTCCCATTCCCATGCACCTCTCGTCCCTATTTAATGTAATCTTCTTCTCATGCTCTTCCCTCCCTGCTCTTTTTTGAGTCGCCCCCGCCCTTATATCAAAGAAGACATTTGGCATTTGCTCCTTAGGGACTGTCTAGCTTAACTCAGCATAATCTGCTCTAATACCATCCATTTCCCTGCAAATGTCATGATTTTGTTATTTTTTAGTGCTGAGTAATATTCCATTGTGTATAAATGCCACATTTTTTTATCCATACATTTATTGAAAGGCATCTGGGTTGGATCCACAGTCTAGCTATTGTGAATTGTGCTGCTATGAACATTGATGTAGCTGTGTCCCTGTAGTATACTCTTTTAATGTCTTTTGGGTATAGTCCGAGAAGGGGAATAGCTGGGTCAATTGGTGGTTCCATTCCCAGCTTTCCAAAGAATCTCCATACTGCTTTCCAAATTGGCTGAACCAATTTGCATTCCCATCAGCAATGTACAAGTGTACCCTTTTCCCCACATCCTCGTCAGCACTTATTGTTGTTTGACTTCATAATGGCTGCCAATCTTACTGGAGTGAGATGGTATCTTAGAGTGGTTTTTAATCTGCATTTCTCTGATTGCTAGAGATGGTGAGCATTTTTTTCATGTACTTGTTGATTGATTGTATGTCCTCCTCTGAGAAGTGTCTGTTCAGGTCCTTGGCCCATTTTGCTTTAGGAATTTTATTAAGGTAGTTGGTTCTGTGCTGACATGTTGGAGTGTTGGACCTACATTTTCTTCTAGCAGTTGCAAGGTTTTTGGTCTAATTCCTAGGTCTTTTTTTCCCATGTAATTTTTTCTTGGGGTTGTAGGTGGACACAATACTTTATTTATTTTTATGTAGTTCTGACCCCAGTGTCTCATGCATGCTAAGTGAGTACTCTTCCTCTGAGCCACATCCCCAGCCCTAATTCCTAGGTCTTTGTCGCATGTTGAATTGACTTTTGTGGGGGTGAGAGATAGAGGCCAAATTTCATTCTTCTTCATATGACTTCCAGTTTTCCCAATACCATTTGTTAAAAAAAGCTATCTTTTCTCCATTTATTTTTTAACTTATTATTATTATTTTTTGGTACCAGGGATTAAAGATTTAATCACTGAGCAACATTCCCAGCCCTTTTTAATTATTTCATTTTATTTTGAGACAACATCTTGCTGAGTTGCTTAGGCCTTGCTAAATTATTGAGACTGGCTTTGATTGGATTCCTCCCTCCTCAGCATCCCAAGTTACTAGGATTACAGGAGTGAGCCATTGTGCCCAGCTTCTCTAATGTGTGTTTTTAATACCTTTATATAATATCAGATATATATTTATGTGAGTTTGACTCTGTATCTTCTATTCTATTCCATTGTCTTCATGTATATTTTAGTGCCAGTGTCAGGCTATTTGTTGTTACTATAGCTCTATAGTATAATTTGAAGACTGGTATTATGATGCCTTCAGTTTGCTCTTCAAGCTAAGGATTACTTTGGCTATTCTGGGTTTCTTATTTTTCCAATTGAATTTCAGAACTGCCTTTTTCCAGTTCTGTGAAGAATGTAATTGGTATTTTGATAGGAATTGTGTTGCAATACAGATTCAATGCAGTGCTTTTGGTAGTATGGCCATTTTGACATACTTCTGCCTATCCAAGAACACAGGAGGGCTTTGTCTTCTGGTTATTCTTAAATTTTTTTCTTTTGTATTTTATAATTTTCATTGTAGAGGTCCTTCACTTCTTTGGCTAGATTGGTTTATAAATATTTTATCTTTTTTAAAGGGTATTGTAATGAACTTCTTTTTCAATAGATTCATTATCAGATATAGGAACATGATTGATTTATGAGTATAGATCTTGTATTCTGCTACTTTGCTGAGTTCACTTATCATCTCTAGAAGTCTTCTGGTGGAGCTTTGAGTCTTTTAAATATAGGGTCAGATCACCAGCAAACAGAGAATTTGAGCTCTTCTTTTCCTATTTGTATCCCTTTAATTTCCTTCTCTTGCCTGATTGCTCTAGCTAGTTTTCAAGGACTGCTGAATAGGAGTGATGAATATGGGCATCCTTATCTTGTTCCTGTTTTTTAGAGGAAATTCTTTCAGTTTTTCTCCATTAAGTATAATGTTGGCCTTGGGTTTATCATATATAGCTTTTATAATGGTGAGATAAGTTCCTTCTATCCCTAGTTTTTCAGTATTTTAAGCATGAAGAGGTCCTGTACTTTGTCAAATGCTTTTTCTGAATCTATTCAGATAATTATGTGATTCTTGACCTTAACTCTATATATGTGGTGAATTACATTTATTGTTGAACCAAACTTGCATCCTTAGGATGAAACCCTGTTGATCATGATGCACTATCTTTTAAATGTGTTTTGTATGAAGTTTGTCAATATTTTATTTAGAACTTTTGCATCTATGTTCATTAAGGATATTGGCCTGAAGTTTTCTTTCCTTGATATATATGTCTTTGTCTGGTTTTATATCAGGGTAATACTGGCTTTGTAGAATGAGTTTTGGCAGTGTCGCCTCCTTTTCTGTTTCAAGGAATAATTTGAGGAGGATTGATATTAGTTTCTTCTTTAAAAGTCTGGTAAACTTGGCTAAGACTCTGTTCAGTCCTTGGCTTTTCTTTGTTGGAAGACTTTTGATAGCTGCTTTAATTTCATTACTTGAAATTAATATGCTTAAGTTTTCTGTATTCTCATGGTTCAATTTAGGTAGGTCATACATCTATAGGAATTTTGTCAATATCTTTAAGATTTTCTAGCTTATTCAAGTATAGATTTCAAAATAGTTTCTGATACTCCTCTGGATTTCAGTAGTGTCTGTGTTGATGTTTCCTTTTTCATTCCTGTTTTGTTAATTTGAGTGTTCTTTAGGTTAGTTTGGCTAAGGGTTTATTAATCTTGTTTATCTTTCAAAAAAAACAACTCTTTGCTTTGCTGATGTTTTATATATTTTCTTTTATTCTCGATTTTCATTGATTTCAGCTCTGATTTTAATTACTTCCTGTCTTCTACTGATTTTAGTGTTGGTTTATTCTTCCTTTTCTACATTGGCCTTGAGATGTAATGTTAGATTATTATTTGGTATCTTTCTATTGATGTATTGGCATATTTCTTTTGATGTATGAACTCAATGCTATAAAGTTTCCTCTGATTCCTGCCCTCATAGTGTCCCAGAGATTTTGAGATGTCATATCATTTACTTCTAAGAATTTTTTTTCTTTTTTCCCTTATTTCTTCTGCTATCCATTCATCATTCAAAAGTTTATTATTTTAATATTCAGGTGTTAGAGTGGGTTCTGTTTTTTTTTAATATTATCATAAACTTCTAATTTAATTTAATTATGATCTAATAGGATACAAGGAATTATCTTCTTTTG